>NW_027361690.1:14345000-15050000 GCF_039654945.1 Dendrobates tinctorius
ACACATGTTTCCACATATTTGTGGTATTGAGGTTGCTGACACTTTTCCCTCTTTTCACTTTCTGATTACACAGCTTGCATTTGACATAGCAAATGTCATCTGCAACTGTGTCAAAAAGGGACCAGGCACTGCAAGTCTTGGGAGGGACCGTTTTGGGTTTTGGAAGAGGCATGCTCCTAATAGGTGCCGAAGTGGAGTCTACAGGCAACCCAGTCTGCCCCCTCCCTCTCCCTCCTTTTTTGGCCATTCGGGGAATCTCTTCCTCATAGCTGCTCCCACCACCTTCCTGTACCTCATGCCATGATGGGTCAAGGACCTCATCATCTACACTACCCTCTTCAAATGACTGCGGCACCTGAGTCTCATCATCAGATGCGTACTGAGGTGTGCTGACCATACGCACTGGCCCACCCGCCTCTTCAGATTCAGAGAGACAAAGCTGTTGAGCATCACTGCATACTATCTCTTCTTCAAGTTCTCGAATGCTGCTTGGCTGGCCCCCTCTTTCCAAGCCAACAGATTCAGGGAACAGAAGTAGAGATGGCTCTCTGACTGCCTGGGCAATTTGGCAGGTGGTGAAGAGACAGATGGGTGCTCTTCAGTGCTCTGGACCTGAGAGGATCTGGAACTAATTGAAGTCGATGCGTTAGCTGCCATCCATCCAACAACGGCTTCAATTTGTTTGTCCCGCAGCAGTGGGGTACGGCGAGCTCCTACAAAGCTGCACATAAAGGACTGTTCCCTGGGAAAACTGGGGGATGCTGAGTCACTGGTGCTCGCAGCCGGCACAGAATTCCCACGTCCTCTCCCTGCAGAAACTCCATGCCCACAACCACGTGCCTTACTCCCTGCCTTCTTCATCTTGGTAGACTGATAAAGATAGGCAGAAAAGTACTAAGGGCTTAGTGAGCTTATTCCTGAACAGCTGTATAAGAAACACTAATTTTATAAAGTGTGGACTACACTTTAATAAGAGCTAATGTGGCCTACACAACTGTAAAGTGGAGTGTTTGGTGAACTTTATTAACTTTTGTTTTCACAAAAAGACAATGGATGTGCCCAAAGATGTAAAACCGATAGTATTACAAACTTTTCGTAGCTATTACAATGCAGAAAGGTAACCTACAATGCAATAGATGAGGCTCCAAAAAACAGGCTAATACTAATCTGGCTGGGGCTGCAGGGCACAAGCCAGTAGAAATGCTCCTCTATCTACTCCTATATAGTGTTTGCAAATATTCTAGCTGGATTCGGATGGAACCACACTAATAGGAGAAATCTGGAAAAATGAGCAGCACTAATGCAAAAAAGGACAATGTATGAGGCAGTGACGCGCGCTGAGCGGACTACAACCGGAGGTGGCTGCAGAACACACTACAGCGTGAGCTGCACTAACACACAAAGACCTCGCAGACAGCCGTGAACAGCGCTGCAAGGCTGCAGAAAAGCATCTCTATCTACTCCTATATAGTGTTTTCAAGCAATCTAGCTGGATACGGATGGAACCACACTAATAGGAGAAATCAGGAAAAATGAGCTGCACTAATGCAAGAAAGGACAATGTATGAGGCAGTGACACATGCTGAGCGGACTACAACCGGAGGTGGCTGCAGAGCACACTACAGCGTGAGCTGCACTCACACACAGAGACCTTGCAGACAGCCGTGAACAGCACTGCAAGGCAAAAGAAAGCTTCTCACACAGCGGTTGCTAAAGTAGCCTGGGTAAAGCACAATAAAGCAAATCACTAGCTAAAACTGTCACCCAGAGTCAGAACAGCAGCATAATGTCCCTAAGTAAATTCTCAGCAGAGTGAACCCAAAATGGCGGCGGCGGCTTTTATAGTGCATCATGACATCATTTCAGCAGCCAATCACAGCCATGCCATTAGTTAACATGCCTAGCATGCATAACAGGATGTGCCCACACTTCTTAGGATTCCTCATTGGCTGAATAAAATCAAACTGGCTCATTGCATTATGGGAACTTCCGATTCCGGTATTCGATATTCTAAAAGTATCGGAACTCAGTATCGGAACTTCAATACCGCGAATATTGGCCGATACCCGATATTGCAGTATTGGAATGCTCAACATTACTCCCCAGATCATGTCAACATTCTGTTGCGTCTACAATCTCCTGTCTTAAAATGAGTCTGGGATTTTCTTATGATTTGCAATAATCAAATCATAAATTGTTGGAATTCATGGGGATCTGTGAGTCTCATATTAAGCTCAAATTAAAAATTGTTTGAATCAATTCTATCATCTCTGCTTGCGATCAATATTCAGTATGCAAAACCATTACATCTAGTAAAAGGAAAATCTTAATTTTGAGCTTGCATTTTTAACATGTAAGGAAGGCTAGTTTCACACTAGCGTTAGGATGCGTAGCGCAGGGCCGCCACTAAGCTCTGCCCCTGCTGTGTCTCCTCTGGTCAGCTCCTCCTATGGGCGCATAACGCTGCAAGTGACCAGCGTACGCTATATTTAGTGTTGGGTACTCTGGCCAGGCTCTGGTATGTTTTTGCCGGCACATGCACCCTTTTTGCGCTGCGCCGAGCGCACAAAAATGCAACACAGAGCATTTGGCGCACGTCGGCGCAATGCAAAAAGGGCGCATGTGCCGGCAAAAACATACCAGCGCATGGCCAGCGTACCCAACACTAAATATAGGGTACGCTGGTCACATGCAGCGTCATGCGCCCATAGGAGGAGCTGACCGGAGGAGGTGTGGCCATTGCGGACCTTATCAGCGGCCCTGCGCTGCGCCTCCTAACGCTAGTGTGAAACTAGCCTAACCATTATATAATGTATGTGATGTGGAAAGTCTGTGCACTCAAAAATTCTTACGTTTCTTTCATCTTATTCGGTATTCTGGAAAAAAGCAGTCTTTGCTGTTCTGACGCATTTCACCCATCTATGGGTTTATAGGCTAGCCATATGAGATTCATCATGAGCACGGTATATCCTTCAAGTATATTGTACTTTAAAGCAGCTGAAAGAAAGGTTCCATTGTGTATGTTAATAGATCTTCAATGTGAATACGTATCTGGAGAATGATTTGTCTGGGTAAAATGGAACTATTTATTTCAAATCAGTCACCCAGAGATAAAATATAAAATCATTTTGTATACATGCACATGGATACCATCTTATGATTTACAACTGTTGGGTGCAGATGATTTCTGTAGTTACATTATGCATTACATTAAAGAGCGGCTCAGATACAAGTATATTACATTTCATGTGGCATTTTAGCTAGCTCAGCAATGCATTGTTCACCAGGTAATTCAGTCGTTTTCATTACATTACAGGAATTGCCTTTATTTTGTTATATCTTTTTTTTTACTTGAATGATTTTCTATCTATTATTCCTTTGTAGGAGATCATTCCTGGTCAGAGAGCAATGCTTTGCCATTAGTACTGAACCCCACCTTTAACTGACTGAATTTTGCCACAAGCATTGTAGCTAAAATAGGAAATTGAGAGCTATCTTTTGCTTTTTTTATCTTTCACTAGCATTGTCTGATAAAATATCTTTATTGTTCTGCTTGACTATAAGTAAAGCTGTACATCATCCATGACTGGTATTTCAGGAGAGGGAGTCTGGAGGCAGAATTTTTGTTTTTCATTGTTAAAATGTTGTTTCACAACCTGAAAACTGTAATACTGCAAGGGACTGTGCTGATATACATCACTTGTCATCAGAATTTTGATGACAAAAGAGTCCTTTTGTGATACAATGTGTATATTTGCATAGTTATTCAAATTCCGTTTTGTTTTGTCTTCCTTGAACAAACCTTTCTCGGGATTTAGAATTTATAAATTGTTGGAATTTGCATATAAATTGATTTAGTCCCTGTTTTGAGCAGTTATGTTAATTTTCAAAATAATGTCATGTTTTGATGTGTACTAGGAAAATGTTGGGTAAAAAAAGGATTTTTGAAGCAAAATAATAATTAATACCTAAATGAGTTGTCTGAAGTTTACAGGAGCAAACCACTCCACTGCCTCCTGGCTTCACAGTACCTGAAGATTGACAGTTCAGGCCTGGTGCATGACAAAACTACAGTAAGTGTCACGACGCTGTTGTTGGGTGTCCCGGGAACAGGGGCTCTTTCCATGTTATCAATGCTAGGGGGCACCCTACCACTCTCTGCTCCCCGGATTACTTCAGATGGTGAAGATGCAAGGGCCAGCTACCTTGGCTTAATTCCTGAATGTTTTCTCTGTACCCTTCCTCCACAGAGGGAAAAGCGTAGTAGTAGTGTTCTGCAATGCACCAACCAGACTTAACAAGTTAATATGAACAGGAGTAACAGAAAAAATCAAACATACACACACATATAACAGAGGTATGCAACAGGGACTGGAGGAATTGGTTTAAACAAAGTAGGAGAAGAAAGAGAATTATCACACTCAAAACCAAGCAACTGTCACAGATAAATCTACAAACCGCCTACTCAAATAACAACCACTAACAACTTCCAAGCCATGCAGCAAAAGTTAGCTCTGACATCTGATGATGTGTGTAAGGACCCAGATTATATAGGAAATGGGAGTGGCTAACAGTGCTCAGCTGAGAGCCTTAGCTCCAGGAGCTCTCAACAGAGCAGATTAACCAATGCACTGGCCAAATAAATTTACACCATTTAATACAAAGGTGAAGTGCTTCTATTCAGCACTATACAGGAGTAGGAGAAATCAGACTCCGAGGTCTTCTGGCTCCTCTCTGTCGCGCTATCCCTGTGACAGTAAGTCTCATATCGGATGCTGCAAGCAAAGGCATCTTTGCCTTTGCAGCATTGAATGAGTGCAGATAAATTGAAGATGTAAAGTGAGCTATTTTTACAGAAAGCGATTTAAATCAGACTTACAAAACCAGGCAGTGTCTACAAGACCAAAACTGCCTCGGTCTCTAAAGGTAATCTGTCAGATGATTTTTTTCATAGCATACTAATAGTATGCTAAAATAGAGTTTGAGCAGCTCTTTCAGAATATGTAACATTTATTGTTGTCCCTTGCCATATTGTATTGCTGTAAGTTATGGACAATTCAAAACCATGTGCCGGCTAGTCAAGTATATCTACATCAAAAGTGAATATTCACCCCTAAGCTTGCCCATAATCCCGCCCACCCATCTGGCATCAGTGATAGTTAGGGTACAGTCAGACTGCTGCTTTACTTGCTTGAGGATCACATCGCAATCCTTGGACTGGCTGTCCGTTATCCCGATACGAGCATGACAACTGCATAGAAATACATCCTGTACTTCTATGCAGCTGTACCCTGTAATATTTTTCAGTGGTATACACAAACAAAATTGTGGCATTCAAATGCTTTTTGAAATGTTGCGCTACATGGAACTGCCCTAAGGTTGTATTTTAATTTTTTTTGCCTAAGGTTATTGTCATGGTTAGGACATGCTTAATGTCCTGGTTTCTCAGGGTTAAATTTGCCGGCCTCTCTTTGGATCTGGGAGGGGTATTTATACTTACTCAAGAATAGGATACCCTGTCAGCTATACTGTTATTCTGGCTGTGTGACTGACCCCCCTGGTGTGATGGTAAACTGCATTGCTTGTTTGACTACCATGTATGACCCGGTCTGTCCCCTCACTCTGTTCTCTGTCTCACGTTTTGGTACTATTGTCTTCTCTGGTTCTGACCTCCTGGCTTGGCTATTGTTACTCTGTTACCATTTGCCCCTTTTGTACCGTCTATTGCCCGTTCTGGTTTTCTTATCTATTGCTACGTCCTGACTATCTGCTCTGGTTAACCCTTTGGTACTGTCCTGCTATCTCGTGCTTTGACCCCGGCTTCATCTGGTTTCCGTCCCTGTCAATTCCCATTGGTAACTTGTCCCATAGTTACCTTTCTAGGAGTTTCCCTTCAGCTCCTAGCTCTGTGGAGCTTAGGCCAAGCCCCCAGCAGTCACGTGCTTCAGGTCCTGATAGTCTGAAGCACACATCGTCACTGCTGCTGCCCTGCTCCACAGGTATCTTTGAGCACTGTTTTTGTACTCAGGACACACGCACAGGCTCAGTGAGCAAGTGCAGTGCGGTGTTCCTGACATTATAGCTGACCATTTCAGTTTTTTATTTCCTCTGAAGGAAAAAAAAAAGTGTGTTATCCTCATGGATCCCATACAAGCTTTGGCTGATCATGTCAAGCACCTGACCCAAATGTTCCATAAACTCAATGTGGAACAGCGCATGATGGCCCATACCGAGCAACAGTTGGTGGTTACTGTGAAGGGGGCTGTCGATGCAGGGGCTCTTAGTTCGGGGGGTAGAGATGTGTCATTAGCGTCCTTCGAATCTCCGGTCAAATTGCCAGACCCTTTCTCAGGGGATCAAAAAGAGTTCAGGTCTTTCAGAGAAGGATGCAAGCTTTTTTTTCTCTAAGGCCCCGCTCCTCCGGGGACAAGTTCCAGAGGGTGGGGGGGTCATTATTTCCCTACTTTGGGGGGCTCCGCAAGCATGGGCTTTCTCTCTTTCTTCCTCTGCTCCTGAACGTATGTCTGTGAACCTGTTCTTTCAGGCTCTGGGGCACATTTATGATGAGCCTGATAGAGTGCATCTGGCAGAGGATATGGTGATGAGTGTGACACAGGGGAGGCACTCTGCTGAATGGTTCTGCTCAGAGTTTAGACATTGGACGTCCGAATTATCCTGGAACGATGCCTCCCTGAGGGGGTTGTTCCGCAGGGGCCTGTCTGACCATCTGCAGGATGCTCTGGCAATACATCCTCCTCCTGTTACCCTGGAGGACGCCATGATGCAGGCGGTCCGTATGGGCCGGTAACTCTGTGCTAGAGGAATGATGCAACAAGAGTCTCCCTTGTACCCCAAATTGTGTGACACTGCACTGTATCTGAGCCCATGGAGGTTGGGCCGGTCTCGGTTAAGGAGAAAGAGAGAAGGCACCGTAGAGACAACCTACTATGCTTTTACTGTGGAGCCTCTGGACATTGGAAAAGGAATTGCCCCTCCTGCCCTTCTTCAGAGAAACCATCAGAGAAACGACTGAGTCTGGGCAACAATGAAGGAGGTTGTCCAGACTCCCAGGTACATTTTTTTCACGTACAAAGATGGTGCTCCAGGTTGAATTGGAACTTGCTGGTGGTCCTGTTATGACCACCACCTTTGTTGACTGTGGTTCCTCCATTAATCTGATTGATGCCAAAGTTGTGACTCTTAGTAAGATAGGGACAGTCAGGTTAAAAGACCCTGTTAAAATTGTGGCTGTGGGTTCATCCCCTCTTACCCGGGATGGAATTTACTTTATGTCTGAAATTTTTTCTATGAAAGTGGTTCCACTCATGTGGAAAAGTTAAGCTGTTTCATTATGAATAATCTGCCTGCAGGACTGGTACTGGGGATGCCCTGGCTGCAATGCCACCCTCCTCTCATTGATGGGGTAAAGGGGCAGATGTAAAAAATTGGTCCGTGGCCGCAAAAGATTCCTTACTTACATTAAAGAAGTGTTTTACCACAGCTCCTGTGTTGGTACAACCCGATTCGTCAAGACCTTTTATCGTCGAGGTCGATGCTTCGGAGGGGGGGTGGTGGCAGTATTGTCACAGGGCCTCTCTACCCTGACTAACCTCAAACCCTGTGCTTCTTTCTCTAATAAGTTCTCTTCGGCCGAGAGAAACTATGATGTTGGTAACAGGGAATTGTTAGCGGTTAAATTGTCCTCCGAAGAATGAAGGCATTTTTTGGAGGGGGCTGCTCATCCCATTATGGTCATCACTGATCATAAAAACCTGGCCTATATTGAGTCTGCTAAGAGATTGACCCCCCAGACAGGCTCGGCGGGCACTTTTCTTTTCTCGATTTCATTTTACCATCACGTTCCGACCAGGGTCTAAAAATTTAAAGGTGGATGCCTTATCCCGAAGTTTTGATTTTGTGTCTCCTCCAGAACCTCCTTCCTCCATTCTTCAACCAGGAGTGGTTGTAGCCGAAATCTCCTCTGAGTTACAGAGGGAGATCCTGGAAGCACCAGCTCAAGCTCCCAGGAATAAACCCCCAGGTAAATTGTTTGTACCGGAACAATTCCGTCTCACACTCCTTCAAAAATTTCATGATTCTGTGTTAAGTGCACACCCTCGTATTGCAGCTACCCGGGGGGGCAGTAGCTAGGGGTTTTTGGTGGCCCTCTATGAGTACTGAGATAAAAAGGTTTGTAAATACTTGAGGGGCGTGCGCTCGCTCTAAAAGCTCTCAGGTCCGGCCGGCCGGGGAAATGGTGCCTTTGCCAATTCCTGATAAACCATGGATACACCTGTCCATGGAATTTATCACTAATCTTCCATCTTCCAAGGGCAACTCAGTGGTATGGGTTGTGGTTGATAGATTTTCTAAGCAAGCCCACTTTGTGTCATTACCTGCGTAACCATGTGCTGAAACCTTGGCCCGCTTGTTTATACAGCAAATTGTTTGGTTGCATGGAGTGCCTGTGAATGTGGTGTCAGACAGGGGTGTGCAATTTGTGGCCAGGTTTTGGAGAGCGTTTCGTATGAAGTTGGGGGTCACGTTGTCATTCTCCTCTGCCTATCAACCGGAATCCAACGTACAGACTGAATGCACCAACCAGTCGTTGGATCAGATTCTGAGGTGCCTGGCCTCCTCCAGACTGGAAGACTGGTGTGAGGTATTACCCCTGGCAGAATTTGTATTTAACTGTTGTATTAATCAGTCTACCAGAAAGTCTCACTTTCAGGTCAATTATGGGTTTGTTCTGCAGTTTGGGGAATTTTCCCATATAGATTTGGATTGCCCTGGTGCCGAGGAGATGGTACAATAGTTAAAAACCATCTGAAGGGAGGTGCATGGGAACATCTCCAAAGCCCAGAAGAGGTACAAACATTTTGCAGACAGGAGGAGGGGGTTGGGTCCTGCGTTAATGGTGGGGGAAAAAGTCTGGTTGTCCACCCGTAACATCAAACTTGAGATACCCTCTATGAAGGTGGGCCCCTAATTTATTGGCCCATACAAGATTGTAGAGGTGATCAACCCGGTGGCATACAGATTACAGTTGCCCACCACCTTCAAAATATCTAACGTCTTCCACAGGTCCCTATTAAAGCCTGTGGGGCCAGTTAGAGAAGATCCCTCATCCGTGGCTCCACAGTGTTGGTAGAGGGTCAACTGGAGTACAAGGTAGGGCGCAACATTGATTCACAGTGGGTGCGCTGGAGACCAGTACCTTATTCATTGGAAGGGATATTCCGTTGAGGATCGGTCATGGGTTCCGGCCAGTTCAATGCACTCTGCTCGACTGGTGCGGGCTTTTCATGCCAGATACCCTGAGAAACCTGGGAGTACAGTGGCCCCCCATTAAGAGGGGGGTACTGTCATGGTTAGGACATGGTTAATGTCCTGGTTTCTCATGGTTAATTTTGCCGGCCTCTCTTTGGAACTGGGAGGGGTATTTATACTCACTCCAGACTAGGATTCCCTGTCAGCTATACTGTTATTCTGGCTGTGTGACTGACCCCCCTGGTGTGATGGTAAACTGCATTGTTTGTTTGATTCCCATGTATGACCCGGTCTGTCCCCTCACTCTGTTCTCTGTCTCACGTTTTGGCACTATTGTCTTCTCTGGTTCTGACCTCCTGGCTTGGCTATTGTTACTCTGTTACCGTTTGCCCCTTTTGTGTCGTCTATTGCCCGTTCTGGTTTTCTGATCTATTGCTACGTCCTGACTATCCGCTCTGGTTAACCCTTTGGTACTGTCCTGCTATCTCGTGCTTTGACCCCGGCTTGATCTGGTTTCCGTCCCTGTCAATTCCCCTTGGTAACTTGTCCTGTAGTTACCTTTCCAGGAGTTTCCCTTCAGCTCCTAGCTCTGTGGAGCTCAGGCCACACCCCCAGCTGTCACGTGCTTCAGGTCCTGATAGTCTGAAGCACACATCGTCACCGCTGCTGCCCTGCTCCACAGGTATCTTTGAGCACTGTTTTTGTACTGAGGACACGCGCACTGGCTCAGTGAGCAAGTGCAGTGCGGTGTTCCTGACAGTTATACTTTTCATGTTTACATTCTCTTAAAAAGTAGTTAGCACATACAAGTCAAACTTTAAAATTTATTTTAAATGATACTTACATGAACATTTATGAGAAGTTTTTTTTTCCATGGGGGTTATTATAGTTATGTAAAAGTTATTGAGATGTTTTAAAAAGGTTGAAAGCTTTACTATATAAAGGAGGATTTTACTGCTTGAATGCTGTGTTCTTTTATATAAAAAGACAAAAGCTAAAAATGCTGCCAGGCTTATCCATTAAATTGTGTCTTTTATCTGTAATAATAAGTAGCATTTGCCTTAGCTATATAAGCTTAGTCATGCATGCACTAGAAGACAGGATTGAAATCTGCAGGCTACTTGTCCTTTGAGTTTATGAATAACTAACGCTGTCTAGAGATCAGGGATTTTTACATACACGCCACTTTTGATACTTGAAAGTTTTCTGGGAAAACTGCAGGGATGTGATTGGTATCATTAAAAACTAGAAACCTGCCTAGTCAGTCTAAGGACAGGTACTTGATTGACTCCAATTCTTTTTTTCAGCAAAAAACGATTTTTCTCTCTTAGATGCCAACTAAGGTAAAATCTGCAAATATGTCAGAGAATGTGTATCCAGCCAGGCACCATATTCTGTCATTTTACTTTAATATTTATAGAAAGGTAGAAACTTAAAGTTCTCTAGACATATGTTCAAATACATTTTCATACTTCTTAGCTCAAGAGTTTTCCTAGATATTGATTACATATGTATCCTATCTATAAAACATTCCACCAATATTAGAACACTCAGGGTTTGACTTTTGACACCCTGTAGTGTTCATTTAAGTACTGCAGCCTTATAAATGTCTACTTGTTTGGGGTGGTGCATACATTTAATCTTGATAGATTATCAATAGTTTGTAACAGAGATGAACGGATCTATTTAAAGGGAATCTGTCACCCTTTTTTTGGACTATGAGCTGCAGGGGCTGTAATACTGTAGGTAAGCCCCCAGTGTAACCTGAAAGATAAGAAAAACAAGCTAGATTATACTCAACGGAGGGGTCAGTCCGGTCCGATGGGTGTCGCGGTCCAGTCCAGCACCTCCCATCTTCATACGATGCCGTCCTCTTCTTCCCTTCCTGTCGTGGCTCTGGCACAGGCGCACTGCTTTGCCCTGTTGAGGGCAGAGCAGAGTCCTGCAGTGCGCAGGGAGGGAGGTGCCGATGGGAGGCGCTGGACCGCAACACCCATCAGACCGAGACCGAACTATAATCTAACGTGTTTTTCTTATCTTTCAGGTTACATCGGGGGCTTATCTACAGCATTACAGAATGCTGTAGATAAGCCCCTGATGTCAATGCTGGCAGCTCATAGTCCAAAAAAAGGGGTGACAGATTCCCTTTAAATTCAAAATTCCCAGACTTCACCAAATTCTTCCCCAAAATTTGATTTGTGGCAAATAAACTCGAGCAGATATCAGTGGTGGAAAGCTTGTAATTGTTTTAAAATATATGTGAGGTAGAGGAGAGATTACAGTCTACAGGAGAGAGATAGAGGACCCTGCTGACCCTAACAGCTTACACTCTACAGAAGTGCCAAAGAGAGAGCAGACCCTGCTGATAATAAGAGCTTACACTCTACAGGAGAGCGAGGACCCAACTGACCACAAGAGCTTACACTCTACAGAAAAAAGAGACTTATTGACTCTGGAAATGAAAATAACTCTGCTGTGTAAACTATGTTCCTCTGGGAACCGCTGATCTGTGATGCCCTAGATGCGGACCACCACTGCACAAGGTATAACAATATATGAGATGTCATAGCAGCATTATGAGGAAGCCTGTGCGGCACTGAAAAATGACTTTAGTCTGATCTATAATGCTTCAGCAGTGTGAGAAATGGTGACAGGCAAGGTTTTTTCTTCTTACAAACCTCAAACTGAATTTAAAAATGTTAGAATTTGTGTGAAACCGCAAATTTCAGAAAATTTCACTTGAACTTGATTCTCCAGGAATTGTTCCACTCATCTTTATTCTGTACCTGTGAAAGCTAACTTATGTTTTTGAATAGGAAGATAAGTGGAATTTTTGCTTTCCAAAAATGCTATTATTCCACATGTTAATATGACTTCTATTTTTACCACTATTATTACTTCTACTACTATGTAAATGAAAAAGTTTGACATAGACTGTCATGTGCCTTACTTCTTGAGAGATGTTTGTTAAATGCAAGTTTTTTGTGTAATATGAAAATTCCATAGAACTTTACATATGCTAATTGATGTGGCTATTTTAATGTAACAAATGTAGAATTTAAGTAATCTATAGTAAATAGGGAAAGCATAAAGTTGAATTTAGGACATAATGTTCAGCATAGGGCTAGGAGGATAGGATAAGAAAGGGAAATATGCATTGATGGGCATATTAGCAGTAGGAAATAGTGTACAAGTTAGGATAAAATTAACGTGTTTGGGATTAGCCCAGCATGGGAGCAGGTAGGTCAGTCAAAAGGGGAAACATTTTTTAAATTAGAGTTTATAGAGATAATGTTGTGAGGTTCCAAGGCCAGAGGGCTGGAGGCACAAAAGGTATGCATTGTTCTGGCAGTATGAGAATGTCGGCAACTTTCTTCAGACATTCCTGTAATATCCGTTTTAGGGACGGCGGAACGCACTAAATATAAATAATAGGAAGTGCGTTCGCCGCCTGGGGTCCACCCTGCAGTAGGTGTAACAACTGCTGCTGAGTAATGGCGGACTCGCTATATGGCGGTATACTGCGCTCGGGTTAAACGTCACCCGGGGTGCGCAGAGTGGACTCTGTTAACCTCACAGAGGCCCTAAAGCATAAACGCCAAGCCTGCTAGCTTCACAGATCTCAGATGGCGTGCACACACGGTATATGGTCACAGGACACGGCCCCAGACAGAGGTCGGTGTCCGTCTTGACCTACCGTGCGTGCGGCGTCGCTACCGCAGATGCCGGTAAGTGCTGCTAACTGCAGCGCGGTGGTAACTACTGCTGCTGTACGATAGTGCTGTCAGGCGTGACAACATTGGGCGCTAGTGCAGAGGTGCGGTATGAACTGTAGCCTATAGCTTGCCACTGACTGGCGCTGACTATCTCTCTAGTTCCCTATCCACATGCGTAGTATCAGAGGGAAGGGGTTTCAAATGAGTCAGTCACCAGAATCATATATCCGTCACCATTCACACATAGCAAGTATAGTCTATACTAGCGCATGGGCGAGTGGCCATGCGGGCCTTTTATAGCCATGCGCTTCCGGGACCTTCCAGACCTCTGAGATGGGCCAATCAGATCAGGACACGGACCTGAGCACATGACCCCCGATCTCCACTGGGAGATCGTCTCGTGGGCATGCCCAGTAGTGCGGCGAGAGGACTTAGCCTCTGGAGTGGTTTCCTGCAAAGCAGGTTGCGCTACCATTGCTGGTCCAGTGGTTGCAGCAACATCCAGACCCAGAGAGCTGGTCTGAGCAGGGCGCCTGGATCGCCGAGATTGCCGTGCAGGTCCCTGAGCGGTCAGAAAGGAATGGGAGACCGCTAGATGTATGGCTCTGGATTCCTGCTGTGCAGCTGCAGGAATCCGATGCCTAACAGTTCAGGCCTGCAGCCCGCACTAGGAAAAGTGCCTTTTTCACTTCTAACAAGTGGAAGCTATATGGGAAATATGTAATGAAGACTGGGCAGGTCTTGAGAACACTATGTGGCCCAACGGAAGATCCCAGGATGAAGCATGTAATCGAAGGGAGAGTTCAAGCTGAACAAATGGAGAACATTAAAGCATACTGTGCTTTGTCATCAATTGAATTCGGACTGCTATGTAAAATTGAACTGATTGATAAGAAGTGAGTGTCCCACATCACTTATTTTAAATGCTACTAAATAAAATCAATGTTTGAAAAGTTCCATTGGGTATTGTAGAAGAAGGGTAATTATTTCTAATCATTTGGACAATTGTACAGTATATGTGTCTTTGTATTCATTCATTTGACTATTTTTTTTGTTTGCATATATAAACAGACTCACAAACACACACACATACTCACAGTAGTGAGCTGCTTATGGGCAATGTTGGTTTGAACTATACAAAGATAAAAGAGAACTTACTGGCTCAGTCCTGTCTGAGCAACATATTGTTGCTTATTAACAACGTATAAAATTATCATATTCATAGTTATAAGAACAGTGATGACTATTTTTTTGATTAAACATGCTATGTAAATGTTTACTTTTCACTTTTTATGGCACAAAAGGGAAAACTCGCAAAGCTAATACATACCTCTAATGTTATTCCTGGCGATAACGATGCCGTGCATTTCATTTGCAATCTATAATTAATGCAAAGATGATTTATTATTAAAAATATGATTGCTTTTCGAAGACTAAGTGACCTTTAAAGTTGAAATCCTAAGTGACATACATGCAGACTTAAATAATTTTTAAAAACATAGCAAAATTGAAATGTGCGTAACAAACTAAAGTAGGCAGAATCAAGAGAGCTATAAATCACAATTGGTTACTGCAGCCACTTTTATTAAATATAATTAGTTGTGGATGATTTATTCGTTGCTTTTAATTGAATTTTAGATATTTACTATACATTAGCATAGAAAATATTTACTTTTAACTATGCTGATATTTTTTCACATTATCGATTATTGTGATAGTGATCTACTTTCACACAGTAAAGACATACAGTACTGTGCAAAAGTTTTAGGCAGGCATAAAACAATTGCTGCAAAGTTAGAGTTTCCTGAAATGCGCAGTTTAATGCAAATTCCAACACTCTGGGATTTGATTCACCATCATCAGTAGAAAGAAAAAACATCCCAGGGTCAATTTATACAGCTGCAAAGTCAGGTCAGTGAGCATTAAAATGGGAGTAATAGTAAGAGTCTGTGAATACTAATCCAAAGATTCAAGGGATATACAGCCAACTGCGGTAGCTGCTAGTCCCTTGGTGATCTGTGCTATACTGCAGCGATAACACCTTAAGAATTGTATTTTTTCCACACAGTGCACCCAAGGAGGGGCATTATTAAACCACTCAGTGATAAATTTTGTAACTAGAATCAAATTTTGCATTCAAAGCACGTGTGTCACGGAAAGTGTGATTTCTGTATTTTGTGATGTGCAAGCCATTTTTTTTTTACGAAATTTCCATAATTGTGAAATTTAAACATGTGTTTACTCACCAAAGTGTGCACTTTGGTTAAAATTAACTTTGTAGCCCACTTCATTGCACTTATTAGTATTATTAGTATTAATCATATTCACGTGTCAACTGGGTGCAACGACCTGCTGCAGGTGTTTGCTTTTCCAACGTAATTATACCTAGATTTTCTGGTCCCATTTAGTAAAGGTATGTGGCTTTTCTTTCTTTAAAATAAAAGATATATTTTAATAATTTGAATACTTATTTTAATTGTCAAAATTAGAAACACCCGGGGGGGCGTGGCCTGCGGCGCATGGAGAAGGAAGCACAGTAGAACTTCTCCGGTGCTTATTGACCCCATACAGCGGCACACAGCTACTTAAAGCAGCGGCTCCAGACCTGTCAGGCAGCGGAAGACAGAGGGACCATGGGGCCATGAAAGAATTGCGAAGCAGCAGAGGCAGAGGGAGGAAAAGTCCCCTCAAACTCACTCAGTTCTACCCAGCAGCAGAGGGCGCGCAAAATGGCGCTGGGAAGCACAAGCGCGGCATGGAGGCATTGCAGAAAGCCACATCACGCATGAGAGGAGAGGTAGGAGAGACCCCGCAGGGGATTGAGGAAAGGAGACATAAGGGGAACAGCCCCTCTGAACGGGGCAGGGATGACCTTATGGGAGTGGATTCAGGGGATCCCACGGCACAAGAAGACAGGGACCAAGGGGAGGACCATGAAATTCGGTCCCAGGCTTCCCCTCCTAGAAGAGGCCTGAAAGCCACAAACAGCTCCACAGAACACAAGCAGAGCGTTGCACTAGCTAGTGCGGGAGAACCATTAACTGAGCACACTATGAGACAGCTTATGTCTGAAATAATGTCTAACTTCAAAAAGGACATGCAGAACATGCTTAGATCTATGCAGAGGGACATCAATGTTATAGAAGAACGCACATCCCACATAGAAGATAAGATGGCGGAATTGACCACAGCGCACAATGAGGTGGTGGACTCGGTGGTATCCACAGATGAAGAGATAGATGTACTTAAACTTAAAATAGTGGATATGGAAGATAGGTCTCGACGCAATAATGTCCATCTGAGAGGCATTGCGGAAACGGTTAAAACAGATGACCTCAAAGAATTTCTTACTGATTATTTCTCATGCCTGTTGCCGGACACCACACAGCTAGATTTGATTATGGACAGAGCCCACAGGCTTCCTAAGCCAAACCGTCTCCCGGCTGCGATACCAAGAGATGTTATAGTCAGAATACATTTCTTTCATATAAAAGAGAAGGTGTTGGAGGCTGCTCGTAACCCACCGTCCCTGCCCGACCGCTTTAAAGACATAGCTATATATGCGGATCTATCTGCATTTACCCTAGCACGCAGGAGAGCATTTTCATCATGCACAGGGATCCTGAGGGAACACAATATCCCGTATAAATGGGGGTTCCCAGTGAAGTTGGTGATAACAAAAGATGGGCGCAAGCATGTGGTGAATAATCCGGAGCAAGCCTTACGCCTTTGCAAGGAATGGAATCTTCCTTCTGATACTAGGGACAACCAAGGGAAAAACCCACTACCACGACCAATTGTGGAGGAATGGTCCAAAGCGTGATTAAGATGTAACGAGGAACTGGTTTAATCTCACAGATCAGGATATGGAAACCTGGAAAAGGATCTCTGCTAATTGACGTTTTTCAGAAGAATTCTTATGGTTTTGAATTTCGGTTCTATAGGTTGTGAGCGGCAAGCCCTCTTAGGGAAAGACAGTTCGGGTCTGAGAAGTCGGGGGTCAAGTATGGCAGGACCCCCTCGATTATGGTTAGCGGGACTTGGACATGGATTGCCTAACAGGATTTTCTGATCTTCGGTTTTTGTTTTGTTTTTTTCTTCACATCGAGATCTTACAAGCAACCTTTCGGATTGCTCATTTTCTATTACCTTTTAAGGTTTTATTTTTTGTTTTTCTTGGGACCCGGTATTTTTTCTGTTTCCGGTTCCTATTGGGGTCATATGTCAGAACCCAGGTCACATCTGGTTCGCTAGACTTTTGCTGGGTTTCTGATTCCCGTGGAAGGCAGCCTGCACGGGCTCCCTATTTTTGTGCTCATGAGAGCAAAGTTTTTAGTTTGAATGTTATTTCTGTCTGTTTTTGTGTTTATCTTTTTCTTTATCTACAGTGGCAGCTTTTTCCAGTCAGATCTACAGGGGTGGAAAAGGGGGGCGTGAAGCAATTTGAAAAAACGATAGGCGTGGGCACCAGTAACCTAGATGAGTATGAGTTTGAATGTCTGACACTATGTTATGTAGACCCACGTATGGGAGGAGGGAAAAAACACGCACATCAAATTCCAAAAAACAATCATATGAGAAATAATGTGATATCTGAGTATGGCACTAAAGTGATCTACCTTTCCAGTACACACAAAACAAGGGGGATAAAATATACTCAGCATAGACTCACAGCAATCTTGACCAAATTTATAGATGGTGATTAAATTTATATCAGTGAATGCCAAAGGCTTAAATTCCCCATACAAACGGTCAACTTTATGGAAAGACTGAGGAACAACGCAGACATACTGTGTGTACAGGAAACTCATTTAAACAGTGAAGACACAAGTAGATTAAAACATAAAAAATTCCCACACGTGATCCTGGCGCCGGCAGATAGAAAAAAAGGTGGGGTGGCGATTGCAATAAGGGACTCTGTGGCCTTTTCCCAAATAAACCAAATTACAGACCCACATGGAAGATACATTATATTGCAATGTATAATCAACAATATTCCATATACATTGGTGACCATATATGCCCCCAACAAAGGACAATATACCCACATCAAGAAGATAATAGTAAAGGCCATTAAAGTCAAGAAAGGCTCTCTAATTCTGGTTGGGGATTTCAATGTGGCGTTGTGGCCCAACATGGATTCCACATCTAGATCGAATAAACTTAACCCTAGCCCGCTTACAAAACTGCTTCACATACAAGAACTATACGACATTTGGAGACTAAAGAATCCATCCACAAGAGATTACACGTTTCTTTCTCACCCGCATAACACCTATACGAGAATTGACTTTTTTCTAGTTGATAAGTCGGTAATTCCACAAGTGTTAAATGCCAAAATAGGAAATATAACATGGAGCGACCACGCTCCTATCACACTAGAAATAGAGGAAAAGTACACAACAGATAGATCTCCAATTTGGAGGCTTAACACCTATGTCCTGAACCATCCCACTTACGCATCAAAAACGCAAGAATCCATCCACGATTATTTTATACAAAATGATAATGGAGAAGTATCAGACACAACTCTATGGTGTGCACACAAAGCGGTACTGAGGGGACATTTTATAAAACAGGCTTCTCATTACAAAAGAGCTACACAAACTGCAGTAAATGACATCCAAACCAAGTTGGGAAGATTACATAGAATGCATAAACAATCTTACTCACCCACAAGAGCGGTGGAAATCTCAGTTCTACATCAACAGCTTCATGAGCTTAATCTACACACATACGAGAAGGCCCTCAAAAAACTTAAAATGAAATATTACTGGCATGGAAATAAATCCGGGAAATTATTGGCCAAACAGGTGAAAATACGCGCGGCTAAATTCCGTATCCCATATCTAAATGGCCCCAATGAGGGGAAAATAATAGATCCTCAGCGAATTGCCAACGAATTTGCTAATTATTATGAAGCCTTGTACAACTTAAAATGAGATGTCCAGACCCACCAACCTAGTGATGCAGAAATAGGTACATTCCTGGAGTCAGTAAGCTTACCAACACTATCAGCCTCACAGAAAGAAACCCTGTCCCAAAAATTCACAACTCTTGAAATTCATAGAGCTATTGATACTTTGAAAGCACATAAAGCCCCAGGACCAGATGGTATGCCAAACGATTACTATAAAAAGTATAAAAATTTAATTTCCCTGTACTTGGTAAGAGTGTTCAATGAGGCAACCGAGAACAAAGCCTTCCCAGCAGAAATGCTGAACGCCCATATAATTACCTTGCCAAAGCCAGGAAAGGACCCAGACACCCCGGCAAATTTTAGACCAATTTCTCTATTGAATACGGACGTCAAATTATTTGCTAAAGCAATGTCTTTAAGTCTCCTGCACGTCCTTCCAGAGCTGATCCATTGGGATCAGGTCGGATTCGTCAAAAATAGACAAACCAGTGACGGAACCAGACGCCTTGTTGATTTGATCGCTGAGGTGGAGGGGGGTCGGACGCCTTCTCTGCTCCTATCGCTGGACGCGGAGAAGGCATTTGACAGGATCCACTGGGGATTTATGGAGAGGACACTTGAGAAATTTGGTTTTGGGGGACCCATTCTATCCTCCATTATGGCATTGTATTCTAGGCCCTCGGCCCAGGTATATACAAATGGATACCTATCTTCGGGTTTTAATATTACAAATGAAACACGGCAAGGGTGCCCTCTCTCCCCACTGATATTCGTATTAATGATGGAACCATTTGCCCAAATGATAAGAATGAAGAAAGAAATTTGCGGGATCAACGTGGGCTCTGTGGAGAACAAGATAGGTCTATTCGCTGACGACGTCATACTGTGTGTCACGAATCCTGAGGTCTCCCTGCCCCATATATTTAGGAAAACTATCCTTTTCGGCCATGTTAGCTATTACAAAATTAATCTAAGTAAATGTTTGATTCTTGATATGGGTATCCCGCAGGCCACAAAACAGAAACTAATGGAACAATATCCCCTGACTTGGAGAGTTGACGCGATCCCATACCTAGGGATTCAGTTAACTTACCCGATCAAAAACCTGGGGAAAACAAATTATGCACACTTATTGCAAAATATCCATAAGGAAATGCAATCATTCTCCAAAGCAATGGTGTCCTGGTTGGGCCGAATGTCAGTGGTAAAAATGATGATCCTTCCCCAGATTTTATATTATTTCCGCAACCTACCTATTCAAATCCCACTGCATACCCTCAACAAGCTCCAATCAGCTTTAATGAATTATATATGGAACCAGCGAAGGGCGAGAGTTTCGGCGAAATTCTTGTTCATGCCAATAAAATACGGGGGGCTAGGTTGTCCATGTATACGCACATACTATCGAGCCACGATGCTGGATCAAATTAGATGCTGGTGGGATGGGAACTCTCCAAAGGCATGGGTAAAATTAGAAGCGCAGATTGTGGAGCACCCCTCTATGGCCTCATATATGTGGCACCTTCGTTTGGCCCAAAAAAAGCAATTGCCATGACACCCCACAATACGAGCGGGCGCAAATATTTGGATGATGCAGTCATTAAGGCAGAAATTACTCCCCACAAGATTACATAAGATTCCAATGGATATTATGGGTAATTTAATCCAGAATATAGACTTGGGTGATTGGATTTCCAAAGGAATAATTAAAGTAGGAGATATTATGAACGCCTTGGAACTTAGACCGTTTGGTGATCTGGTTAGCGTTTTTGGAGTAAACAAGAGGGACTTTTATAAATACCTTCAAATTAGACATTTATTATCAAGTGTGAAAACAGAACAGCAGGAGCTGGTCTCTTCTTATGAGAATTTTTTTGCGGTAAACAAAGACACCAAAAGGGGGATATCAAAGGCTTATGAGGCCTTGAACGACACATGCAACCCGCACTCCTTGCCTTTTGTGGGGAAATGGGAAATTGATTTGGGAAAAATATTTGGGGAAGAACAATGGGAATATTCCTTCCAAATACACAAAAAAAATCTCACTGTATTAATCATTTGGAAACATCAAGGAAAATTCTATACAGATGGTATTATACTCCAGCGCACTTAAAAAAAATAAATATACCCTCAAAGTTTAGACACGTGTTGGAGGTGTAACAAGCGGCCAGGCTCATTGTTCCACATATGGTGGGATTGTGAGCTGATCCAACCAGTTTGGACAGATACACAACAGAAATTAAGCTCAATACTAGGTTATAGTGTGAAACTGGGACCAGAAACTGCCTTGTTGTCCATAGGTCTGGAGGACATGGACCACAATGACGTACTAATAACTATACAATTTTTGACAGTAGTAAGAGTGTGCATCGCGAGCAAATGGAAGAGTTCACAGGTCCCGACCGCCCAAGAAATAATGACCAAGATGCAACATAATTGTAATATGGAGAGGATGATAGCAATCAGTAGTGATAGGGGATTCAAGTTTGAAGTGGCATGGGGGAAATGGTTGGATTACTCCAATTCTAGGTATGAATGGGAATAGGGAAATAATGATATGTGTGTCCATTTGGTGTCGAAATAGAGATATAATCATTGGGGTTCTTTGATATATATTGTTGCTGATACTGAAAATTGGAATTCAGAATACAGATAATTAATTACTGTTATGGATTGTCGGCTGGATTAAGATTAAAATTGAAATCACAATGTAAATGAAAATGGAAATGAATAATGCTGCCCATCATCTGTATGTGCAAAATTTGTTGTTCAAATTCAATAAAAATTTTATGGTTCAAAAAAAAATTAGAAACACCCCATGACCATACTGGCCACAGTAACCGCATGTCCATTTCGCATAGTAAGCCCACGTCTAGCAACTTTGCAACATAGCATTTTCAGGTTCCTTGAATCATGTTTCGGTTTGGTTAAATGGGAGGATCATAAATGTTTACAAGAAATAAAAAATATAAAAAATCATAACCAATAAAAAAATTAAAAGTTAAGGTTTTGCACCTTTTTGACTTGTCCCATTTAACAACAAAAATACTTGCTTTTGCCGCATCTTACTCTCATTTATACACCTACAAACTAACCACTTTACTTAAGGTTAGGCATTTTTTGTAAATGGTGGGAGAATTTTATACTAATAATATTGCCCCCGCATCAAAGTAAAAGAAAAGTGATCAAAAATAAACACAGATGCAAACCTTTATCTCTTTTGCCTGCCTATTACAATAATTCATTTTGGCATCTTATCTCCAAAAACTATACAGTAGTCTGTTGCAGCAATTTAAAAACAGTGTTATTATGTTCTGGCATTAGTTTTCAATTTTTGGCCTGGGGTAAATCATGTGAAATATCCAAAAATTATATAAATAAATTACTACAGTTAACCTGCTTAAATTGTCAAACTGGAGATAAATATAGACCACATTGATATTGCGGCAGGCTGATATTGAACAATCCTCTCTCTGTCACGTCAACCGCTCCAGGCCAAGCATTTCTTGTTGATATCTCGTTATTCCAAAGTTTGGTAAATCTCAGTCATCTCAATCACAGCTGGATGATGTAACTTTTGAAAACGCCATCAACTATGGAGTCAGTGTTCTGCTCAGTCCACCTCCTACACCGCTCTAACATTAATGTTATACATAATGTAATTTTCAATCCATCAATGACACGTGTTTCTGTTCTGCCCAATAGTCCCTAGCTCATAGCACCCTGGAAGCTAAGGAAAAAAGCAGTCCAGAAAAACTTCTAGTTGATGTTTTGGAAGAAATGAACACTTAGTGTTTGCTCTTGGAAGATATGATGATGCCAGAGGAGATGGAAAACACCATTCTAATGATGATAATGCTGATCAAATGATGATTATGGTGACTCTGTGATGAAGAAAACCTGGAAACCATGCACAAGTGATGGCAAAATGTGGTCATCAGAGTTGAAAATTGTGGGCACTGGCGATACTTTGCACAAATGAGATGTGGCCAGGTAAAACAACTCACGCTCATGGCCAACGTCCTGTATTTAAAAGTGAAACATTTCTTTCACAAATACATGCTTGAGGAAGTTGGTGGCTATGGCAAGAAAAGGGTCAAACAACTTCAACAGTTCTTATTTGTCACAGCATGCCCTTCTGGATATGCAAAAAAAACACAGGGCTGCTAGATCGCCACCTGGTTTATGACATTGCAACCTGCTGGAACTCAACTAAATGCTGTATATGTTGCAGAGCTTGTATGAACAGCATAAAGCAGTGGTAAACTAAATTATGCAGCAGAAAAGTTGAAGCATGGGTTAGTTTGAGATCCAACATTGGTTAGTTTGAGATCCAACATTAGCAACTAATGAGAGATGTGTGTCACCTACTGAAGCCCTATGAAGAGGAGACAAAATATATCAATAAGGAAACATGTGGAATCAAAGATGCAATCCTTCCAATAATTGTCACAGAAAAAAACATTCATCAATACAGATGAGCAGATCAATCTGCAGAGGATCAATTTTGATTTGAATTTCACAGTTCAACATAAATTATTATTATTATTATTATTATTATTATTATTATTTATATAGGACCATTGATTCCACGGTGCTGTACATGAGAAGGGGTTACATACAAATTACAGATATCACTTACAGTAAACAAACTAACAATCACAGACTGATATAGAGGGGAGAGAGGACCCTGCCCTTTTGGACTTACATTTAGGATGGTGGGGAAGGAGAGTAGGTTGGGGAGTTACAGCAGCTCCAGTGATGGTGAGGAGGTAGCTTCAGTAGTGGTGAGGAGGCAGTGGGGATCATTGCAGGCTGTAGACTTCGCTGAAGAGATGGGTTTTCAGGTTCCGTCTGAAGA
Source organism: Dendrobates tinctorius (assembly GCF_039654945.1). Classification (NCBI taxonomy): domain Eukaryota; kingdom Metazoa; phylum Chordata; class Amphibia; order Anura; family Dendrobatidae; genus Dendrobates; species Dendrobates tinctorius. The sequence continues at coordinate 14,368,768 of NW_027361690.1, forward strand.
ATCCGAGTGTGGTTGATAGTCAGACGTGTTGGGGCAAAGAATTCCAGAGGATGGGGGATATTCGGGAGAAGTCTTTGAGGCGGTTGGGTGAGGAGCAAATAAGATTGGAGGAGAGAAGGAGGTCTTGAGAGGACCGGAGATTACGTGAGGGAAGATATCGGGAGATTTGTTCAGAGATATAAGGAGGAGACAGTGTTACGGACTCAGCTCCTGCTGAGCCCATTTTTTGAGTGGACCCTCTGGGTCGTGGCACCCACCCACCGAGGGCGAGCTGACCTTGTGAGAATCCACCCCCTATACAGGGAGTGTCAGGGGCAAGACCAAGGGGGTGAGCCACCACGACTGCTGGGACCAGACGGCCGGCTCAGGGGACACTAGACGAGTGTCTGACGACAAGGACGAGCAGGAAGCAAGACGAGACTAGACGTAGGTGCAAGGTATCTTCATTAGAATAACACAAGATCACATACAGAGAAAACAAGCAAAACATGCAAGGTGCGCGCGTGGGCACGCCAAGGTCCATAACATGGTACGTGCCAGATGGCACGCCTAGGCACAGGTAATGGCATGATGGCATCGGACTCCGGACTGCTGGCAAACCGACAGGGTCCAGGGATCAGGCTGCGGATGTCAGCTCCGGACATCAGGCCGTAGTCATCTGGTTCCGGACCTCTGGCAACGGTCGGCAGGTTCCGGGCATCCGGCAGGCAAACCAGGGTTCAGGCAAGGAGGCACGACAGATATCCAAGCAGGGTGCGTGTTTAGGGAACACGCCAAGGTCCAAGGCTAGGTGCGTGTGTAGGGGACACGCCAGGGTCCAAGGCTAGGTGCGTGTGTAGGGGACACACCAGGGTTCAAGACTAGGTGCAAGGCAAGGTGCGTGTGTAGGGGACACGCCAGGGTTCAAAGCGAGGTGCGTGTGTAGGGGACACGCCAAGGTTCGCAAACGAGACAGGGTGCGTGTGTAGCCACGCCAAAGCATAGAATAAGACAGTGCGTGTAGAGACACGCCAAGGTACAAGGTATAAGACAGAGTGCGTGTAGAGACACGCCAAGGCACAAGACAGAGTGCGTGTAGAGACACGCCAAGGCACAAGACAGAGTGCGTGTAGAGACACGCCAAGGTACAAGACAGAGTGCGTGTAGAGACACGCCAGGGTTCAGAGCAGGGCTGCGTGCTAGGAGCTACGCAGGGACGCACACCTCACTGGCCAATGCACACGGCTGTAACGCCAGCACGAGGCACGACTAAGGCACAGGAGGGGGCAAAGGAACCTTCGTGCTAGGAGCCACGCCAGGTTCAGGGCAGGGTGCGTGCTAGGAGCCACGCCAGGGTTCAAGGCAGGGTGCGTGCTAGGAGCCACGCCAGGGTTCAAGGCAGGGTGCGTGCTAGGAGCCACGCCAGGGTTCAAGGCAGGGTGCGTGCTAGGAGCCACGCCAGGGTTCAAGGCAGGGTGCGTGCTAGGAGCCACGCCAGGGCACAAGGAAGGGCTGCGTGCTAGGAGCCACGCAGGGGGCACGCCACACTGGCCAGTACACACGGCTGTACACAAACACGTGGCACTTACCACGGCACAGGAGACGGCCAAGGGGAACCCACGCCGGGGTTCAATGCAAGGACAAGACAGGGAACAAGGCAAGGAATACAGGCAGAAACAGAGCCAGGTCAGAGAGAGGACAGAGTCTAGCAGCGGAGCGTAGGCAGAAGCCCAGAGCCGGGCCAAGGGAAGACCTTGGGACTAGACAAAGAAACGAGCACTAAGGAGAGGAGAAATGGTGCGTGTGCCAGGGAGCACTACAGAGCACCATAGGAGAGAGCGAGGCAGAGCAAGCAAAGACTGAGACCATAGGGAGGAACACAAAGCAAGGAATAGCAAGGCAGAGAACACAGGGAGGACTACAAGTCAAAGCATAGCTAAGGCGAGACATAGCAAAACAGACTAAGACAAAGAACAGCAGAAGGACTACAAGGCAAAGCAAGGCAAAGACAAACATGGCATGAGAGACAACACAAGACATGGCACAAGACAAGAGGCGGAATACGAGCACGGAGCGTGTGCAGAGACGCACTACAGAGCAAAGTGCAAGGGCACAGAATGGAGGGAGCAACCCCACAGACCCAGAGCCTTCCAGGGAAGCAACACAATAATCAGGCCCTGAGCATAGGAAGAGGCGGCCTGATATAGGGCATAGCACCTCCTCCTCCAGGTCAGGACCAGGGGAGCACTTCCGGGATTCTAGACATGACGAGATGATAGCAGAACCAGACAGTGCAGGATCTTAGGAAACGTCACATGATCAGGGTTTCAGACATGACAAGATGATCACCGAACCAACCAGTGCAGGATCCTAGGAAGAACACATGATCCGGGATTCTAGACATGACGAGATGATTGCAGAACCAGACAGTGCAGAATCTTAAGAAACATCACATGATCAAGGACTCCAGACATGACGAGAAGATCACAGAAGGCAGAGCAGAAACGCAGGGATCCTGCAGCTCAGACATGAGGCGAGTCTGCACACAGCTCTAGCGAACATGCAGGACAGCAGACAAAACATGCGCATGCACATCGCTCCAGGAGTTCCTGAGACAAACAGACATGGCAGACATGGCGGACGTAACAGACAGCTTATAGATGGCCTTGAAGGTCAGTATTAGTAATTTGAATTGGATACACTGAGAGAATGGGAGCCAGTGAAGAGATTTGCAGAGGGGAGAAGTGGAGGAGTAGCGAGGAGAGAGATGAATTAGTTGGGCGGCAGAGTTAAGGATGGACTGGAGAGGTGCGAGGGAGGCCACAGAGAAGGATGATGCAATAGTCGAGGTGGGAGATGATGAGTGCATGTACAAGCATTTTAGTAGAATGAGGGTTGAGGAAGGAACGGATTCTGGAAATATTTTTGAGCTGGAGGCGGTAGTAGGAAGAAAGAGCTTGGGTGTGTGGTTTGAAGGACAGGGCAGAGTGAAGGGTTACTCCGAGGTAGCGGACCTCTGGTACGGGGGAAAGCGTGATGTCGTCAATTGTTATAGATAGGTCGAGTAAGGAAAATCTGTGAGATGGGGGAAAGATGATCAGTTCAGATTTGTAAATTCAAACAATCTGCGATACAATTTGATTCACAAGGAATGGCAAAAAAATACCTGGTGCCATTTCACATATATAGCACACTTAGTAAGGGGGTAATGGCATTGTGCACGGCAGCACGAGGTTCCCCAAAATGCCCTTCTGTAATCCTATCACAGCCAATCGAGGGGACTATAAAAAATTGGCCTAGGATTGCAATTTTATGATTTTATTGTGCAGGGCTAGGAGCATTTAGAGCACACAGCATAGGGACACAAAGAGGCCTAATGCAATTGTGATGTACTACTTCAAGGCTGTGGTACCATGTTGAAAATGGGAGCAATAGTCTCAGTCTGTGAATAAAAAGCAAGATTCAAGTGATATACAATGATCTCTCGTACAAGTTTCAACATCACCACATAGTGTGTGACTGTGAATTAATACATCTGTGATATACAGCAGCAAGAGCACCTTAATAGCTGCTTTTTTTATTCTGTTTGTAAATGAAAGTACGATCCCTGTGTTTTGAAACATGCCATTTATTTATTTTTAGTTTTTTGTAAGAGAAATCTTATTTTTGAAACTTAAACACAACTGTTCACCTAGTAAAGTGTGAGTGCTGTGTAAATATTCTTTTGAGCCTACTTCATTTCTCCAATAGTCTAAATATTATGCCAGACTCACAGGTTGATTATTTGGGGAGTTTTTTACCTGAGTGTTTGTAAACCAAAACCAGGAGTGGGTGAAAAATAGTGGTGAAGTGTTTCTTCTCATGATCCAGGACGGGGTTTCGCTTTGGCCCGTCCTGGTCTGACTGGGGGTTAATTGTTCCGCCTCTCACTGGCAGAGGGCGGCTACTTAATGCTCACTGGACCTAGTTCCGGTGTCAGTTATACTCCTGCCCTCGGCTAAGTTAGTTGACCTTGTGCGTACGTGTGCCTTGTGCCTGATATCTTGCTTGCTTGTTTGGTTTTGATCCGGTTTTGTCCCTGTTACGAGTTCTGCCTGTCCCTCTTGTACTGCGCTACCTCTCGTGTATGACTCTCTGCTTGTGACCCGACTTCTCTCTGCTCGTCCCCTTGGTACCACGTCGCCCTCTTGTGTATGACCTTTGGCTTTGTCTGACCTCCCGTCTGTTTATCCCTCCTGTAACTCGCTGTCCGCACTGTGTATGAACTCCGTTTTGCCTGACTCTGAGTCTTCTGTCTTCTCTGAAAGCAGGACGCTAAGCCCCGCCCCCTTGCAGTCACGTGACCATAGGTCCTGTGCCGGCTTGCTAAACTTCATCACTAAGGTCCTGTGCACCTATACTTTCTGCCTGTCCTGATTCCCAGGGGTCCCTACACTGCGGGTGAATCCCTGCTCAGCGGAGGCTGTACGCCGGCGCTGTCAGGATCCTGATATTATAACTGACCGATACCATTTTTTTCTCTGTTCCCCTTCTTCTGTGTATGTGATGGATCCTATGCACGCTCTTTCTGAGCAGGTTAAACACCTGACCCAGATGTCTCAGAAACTCCTTGGAGAACAACGAGTCCTGGCTCAGTCTCAGCAGCTGATCGCTGACACTGTGCAGGGGGTTTTTTCATCGGGGGCTTGGGATATTACATTAGTTTCCCCTGAGTCTCCAGTGAAGTTACCAGATACATTTTCTGGAGATAAAAAAGAGTTCAGAGTTTTCAAGGAGGGCTGTAAGCTTTTTTTTTCCTTAAGACCACACTCTTCTGGGGATGAAAGTCAGAGAGTGGGGGTCATTATGTCTCTGTTAAGGGGAGCCCCCCAAGTTTGGGCTTTCTCCCTTCTGACCATGGCCCCTGAGCGTATGACGGTAGATGCATTTTTTGAGGCCCTGGGGCATATTTATGGTGAGCCTGATCGTATGCGTATGGCTGAGGACATGGTGATGAGTGTGTGCCAGGGGAAGCACTCAGCCGAGTGGTTTTGTTCAGAATTCAGATGCTGGGCTGCTGAGGTCTGTTGGAATGATGCCGCCCTCCGGGGTTTGTTCCGTAGAGGTCTGTCTGAATATCTGAAAGATGCCTTGGCTCTCCACCCTCCGCCTGATTCCCTGGAGGAGGCTATGACACAGGCCATCCAAATGGATCGCCGGCTACGGGCGAGGGGAGTGATGCCAAGTGAAAGACCGTTATTCTCCCAAGGAAGGGGAGCCAGTCCCATATTGGAGATCACGGAGATGGGAACCATCGACCTCAAAGAAAATGAAATGAGACAACGGCGCGTGGGAAAAGGCTGCTTTCACTGTGGCGATTCTGGACATTGGAGAAAGGTTTGCCCCTCCCGTCCACTAACCAAGCGACTGAGCCCGGGTGATTGTCATGGAGGTGACCCAGGCTCTCAGGTACCTTTTTCTACCTTCTCTAAAATGTTGTTGCAAGTGGAACTTTGTTGTGGGAGTGTCTCCACATCCACTTCTGCCTTCGTGGAATGTGGATCAGCTTTGAAATTTATTGACTCTGATTTGGTATCCAGGTGTAAGTTAGGGACAGTTAGGTTGGAGACTCCTATTCACATTGTGGCCATTGACAAAACACCACTGGTAAAGAATTACATTATGTTTCGTACTGAAGAGTTTCTCCTTAAAGTGAGTTCCTTGCACCAGGAACGTATTTCATGTTTTGTGATGGACAACTTGCCAGCGGGACTGGTGTTGGGGTTCCCCTGGCTACAATTGCATAATCCTGTAATTAATTGGGAATGTCGGGACATTGTTAAATGGGGTCCCTATTGTTCTGAGGAATGTCTTGATACTGTGTCTGTGCCGTCCGTGGGTCTGGAAGGTATTCCGGAGTGCCTGATAGACTATACGGACGTTTTCTCCGAAAAAGAGGCTGAGGTTTTACCACCACACCACCCATTTGATTGTGCCATTGACCTGGTTCCAGGTGCTAAATTGCCCAAGGCCTGCTTGTATAACCTTTCGGGTCCTGAACGGGCTGCGATGAAGGAGTATATTTCCGAGAGCCTCCGTAAGGGACACATTCGTCCTTCTGTTTCTCCTGTGGCGGCGGGGTTCTTTTTTGTAAAGAAAAAAGACAGTGGTTTAAGCCCATGCCTCGATTTTCGTGAGTTAAATAAGATAACTGAGGAATACGTATCCCCTTCCACTTAATCCTGATTTATACAACCAATTGTCCGGAGCTAAGTGGTTTTCAAAATTAGATCTACGGGGAGCGTATAACCTTATCCGAGTCCGAGACGGAGATGAATGGAAAACCGCTTTTCTCACTACTGAAGGGTTGTTTGAAAATCTGGTCATGCCTTTCGGCTTGACCAATGCTCCAGCGGCCTTCCAAAACTTCATAAATCACATTTTCTCTGATTTTATTGTATGTTTTTTGGTGGTATATTTGGATGACATATTGATCTTTTCTCCTGATAAACAGACTCACATTGGTCATGTTCGGGCAGTTCTCCAAAAACTCCGGGAGAACTGTCTCTTTGCTAAACTGGAAAAATGTTTGTTTTTTGTTCAGGAACTTTCGTTTCTGGGATTCATCGTGTCTGCTGAAGGGTATCGCATGGATCCTAATAAGGTGCAGTCCATTGTCGAGTGGGTTCAACCTTGTGATTTAAAAGCTCTGCAGCGTTTCCTAGGATTCGCCAATTACTATTGCAAATTTATTAAGGGGTTCTCACAGGTGGTTAAACCCCTCACAGACATGACTTAAAAGGGGGCTGATATCAAGAATTGGTCAACCGCAGCGGTAGTGGCATTTCAGTTTTTGAAAACATGCTTCATGTCGGCCCTGGTTCTTGTTCAACCGGACCCGTCGGAACCATTTATTGTTGAGGTAGATGCCTCAGAGGTGGGGGTGGGGGCGGTATTGTCCCAGGGACCCGCCACTTTGACCAATTTAAGACCTTGCGCCTTTTTCTCAAAGAAATTCTCTCCTGCGGAGAGAAACTATGATGTGGGAAATCGAGAACTTCTGGCCGTTAAGTTGGCCTTTGAAGAATGGAGGCATTTTTTGGAGGGGACTGTCCATCCTATAACCGTAATTACGGACCACAAAAACCTGCCTTATATTGAGTCAGCTAAGAGGTTGACTCCAAGACAGGCTAGATGGTCACTTTTTTTTTCCCGATTCAACTTCTCGATCACTTTTCGGCCAGGGTCCAAAAATGTCAGAGCGGATGCTTTGTCACGCAGTTTAGATCCGGTATCCCCCCTCGGAACCTCCATCCTCCATTCTTCAGCCTGGGGTGGTGGTGGCAGGTATTTCGAATATGTTGGAACGAGAGATTCAGGAAGCCCAGTCTCTTGCACCGCCGGCTATGCCGGTGGACAAACATTTTTATGCCAGCTCAGCTTCGCCTTAAGGTCCTCCGGGAGTTCCATGACTCAGTTCTGGGTGGACATCCAGGGATCTCGGCTACCCGGAAGACCATTGCTAGAGTATTCTGGTGGTCTGCTTTAGCCTCTGATGTTGGGGAATATGTGTCTGCTTGTGATGTTTGTGCCCGTGCAAAAACCCCCCATAACCGGCCACCGGGGAATTGGTACCACTGCCAATTCCTGAGAGACCATGGACTCATTTGTCCATGGATTTCATCACCAACCTTCCCCCCTCCAAGGTTAATACCGTCGTCTGGGTTGTGGTGGACAGGTTTAGTAAGCAGGCACATTTTTTACCTTTGGCAGCTCTACCTAATGCGGAAACATTGTCCGGATTGTTTGTTGAGCATGTGGTGCCGTTGCATGGGGTACCCTTGAATGTGGTGTCTGATAGAGGAGTGCAATTTGTTTCCAGATTTTGGAGGGCTTTTTGTAAAAGGTTGGGTATTGGTCTGTCCGTTTCATCTGCGTATCATTCAGAGACTAATGGGCAGACCAAGCGGACCAATCAGTCTCTGGAGCAAATTCTGCGTTGCTTGATCTCAGACCGACAAGATGATTGGTGATCTGTGTTACCGGTGGCTGAGTTTGCATTTAACAACCGCGTTAATCAGTCTACGGGTACATCTCCCTTTTTCTGTAATTATGGGTTTCTTCCTCATTTTTGAGAATTTTCCCGTTTGAATTCTGGGTGTCCTGGGGCGGATGAGATGATCCAGCGGTTGGAGGAGGTATGGCGAGAGGTCCAGAGTAACATTACGAAGGACCAGGACAAATTTAATTTTTTTGCGGACAAAAAACGATCTGCGGGGCCGGTGTTTCAGATTGGGGATTAGGTATGGTTGTCCACCAAGAATATAAGACTCAAGGTCCCCTCAGCGAAGCTTGGACCAAAGTTTATCTGTCCTTATGAAATTACTGAGGCAGTTAACCCGGTGGCTTTTCGGTTGCGTCTCCTGCCATCTCTGCGGATCCCAAATGTTTTTCATAAGGCCCTTTTGAAACCTGTGAGGTCTGCTGGGGAGGGATCATCAGCTTCCCCAACACCGGTTTTGGTAGATGGGCAGTCGGAGTACGAGGTGGAACGAATTGTCGACTCCAGGTTGGTCCGTCGTGCCCTTCAATATCTGGTACATTGGAAAGGCTACGGTCCTGAAGAACGCTCGTGGGTTCCTGCTCGATCGGATCATGCGGATCGGTTGGTCCGGGCCTTTCACGCCAAGTACCCTGAGAGACCTGGGGGTCCAATGGCCCCCCATTGAGAGGAGGGTACTGTCATGATCCAGGACGGGGTTTCGCTTTGGCCCGTCCTGGTCTGACTGGGGGTTAATTGTTCTGCCTCTCACTGGCAGAGGGCGGCTATTTAATGCTCACTGGACCTAGGTCCGGTGTCAGTTATACTCCTGCCCTCGGCTGAGTTAGTTGACCTTGTGCGTACGTGTGCCTTGTGCCTGATATCTTGCTTGCTTTTTTGGTTTTGATTCGGTTCTGTCCCTGTTACGAGTTCTGCCTGTCCCTCTTGTAATGCGCTACCTCTCGTGTATGACTCTCTGCTTGTGACCCGACTTCTCTCTGCTCGTCCCCTTAGTACCACGTCACCCTTTTGTGTATGACCTTTGGCTTTGTCTGACCTCCCGTCTGTTTATCCCTCCTGTACCTTGCTGTCCGCACTGTGTATGAACTCCGTTTTGCCTGACTCTGAGTTTTCTGTCTTCTCTGAAAGCAGGACGCTAAGCCCCGCCCCCTTGCCGTCACGTGACCATAGGTCCCGTGCCGGCTTGCTAAACTTCATCACTCAGGTCCTGTGCACCTATACTTTCTGCCTGTCCTGATCCCCAGGGGTCCCTACAGTGCGAGTGAGTCCGTGCTCAGCGGAGGCTGTACGCTGGCGCTGTTAGGATCCTGATATTTCTATTATACTTTTCCTCTGATTGTTCCACTTCTGATTTTGGCTTACAAATACTGTTGTAAAATATTGACCAAATACTGAACGTGTGAACATGGCCTTAGAAACGTACACATGCCACCTGAATGCAGCAGCCCATTGCACATTTTTGCTATTGGAGTATGATACCACCTGGATTTTCTGGTCCCATCCTATTTTGTAAAAGAACATTGCCTTTTTTATTTTATTATAATATAAAACAGAATAATATTGAAACATTAACACAAGTTTTGACCCACTAAAGTAAGTACGTTGTTTTAAATAATATTTTGAGCCCTCTTCATTGATTCAATAGTCCAATATTAGATGTATGCATATGTCACCTGAATACAGCAGTCTGTTACAATTGTGAGAAGTGATTCCACTTAGATTTTCTGGTCCCATTCTATTTTGTAAAAACACATGCTTTTTTCACCTATAAAATAAAATGTATCATTTTATCTTTTGAATACATTTTTCTTCACATTACGCCTCATTTGTCTCTGGCAAGATCATTGGCAGGGATGAAACAGAGGACATAATAGAACATTTGCTCCATCCGGCATCTCAACCATAGCAGGATGATGTAACCTGTGACAACAACACCATCAACTGGAGTTAGCATTGCGTTCAGTCCACTTCCTGCAAAGTCATAACAGTCAATGTTGTACATAGAGGAGTTGACACCTGTTCATATTCTGTCTTGCATCCCCTTAACCCACAGCACTTCTTCAAGTTGATATCTTGGAAGACATAAGCAGTTATCCTTTATTCTCCAATGACTTAATTCTTAAGGAAATGGACAACATGATTCTAATACCAATCTATGTAGCAGTCTGTGTGAGCCAAGGTGGTGGTAACACTGTCTGCCATTGTAGCTCTCTGAGCCAGGGCATATCAGATGGGGAGCAAGGAACACTATCCATTTCACTCAGAGAGGCACATGTCAGCTGAATAATGGATGACAATGAAGAAGATCATGATAATTCTGTGTTGCACAAAACCTGGGAACCAGATAGGGGTCATGACGAGTTGAGGTCATCACAAGAGTAAGATGTTGGCATCAGTGATACACAGTGCAGGAGATGTACAACAACAATTTCCTCTGCGTCTGAAAGTTGGGTTCTCTTGTGGTCGGCTTAGGAGCAGGTAATGCCAACGTGCTGTTAGTGGAGGTACCTCTACAGCTAAGCAGCACAGTTAGGTAGCACCTATTTGATGTCATCATCACCACCATCATCAATTAATTGCATTTAAGCATGTCATGCTCAAAGTACATTGTCTCCTCCTACTGCACTGTTGAAATAACAAATATTCACAGTCTATTGTCATCCCTGGGTTTGCCAATAAAATTTGATTCTTATCATATTGCTGGTGGTGCAGACACTACCTTATCAGTTTGTTGATTCTGCTGCCTTTCATTAAATGATGTGCACTCAGTCTCACTGGAAAATACTTTGTTCATTTCTTAGATACCTGCATGTGCAATACAGCTTATATCTCACTGGATGAATGTTTTCAAAGGCTGCAATATACCGCCTTACCTGGGAAAAGTGGCAAGGCCTCCATGACTGGGAGCTACATCTGTTTCCACTGGAAGACAGTGGCTATCTGTCTCCTAGATCTCCTCTGGCTCCTGATCAACTAAAGCCCCCTTCACACATAGCGAGATCGCTAGCGATATCGCTAAAACGTCACCGATTTTGTGACGCAACAGCTATATCACTAGCGATCTCGCTACATGTGACACTTACCTCTGACCGGCCCCCCCACTGTCCATCGTTGATCGCGTGAGATCATCCTGGTTCATTTCTCGTTGTCGGCTTCCTGCTGGTGCCGACGAGCAACTCCATGGACGCGGGAGGAAGTCGTCAGCAGAGCTGCCGTCTGACAGGTAAGTAACGACTGCCGACCGCTGCAGCATTGCTGGTGAGATCTGCCTGTTTGGCAGCTCACTAGCAACCATTTAGCGATGCACGAGAGATCCTGACCAGGTCGTATCGCTGTCGGGATCACTGGTGCCTCACTAAATGTAACGGGACCTTAACACTACCTCATCTCTCCAACAAGCAAAGGGAAATGTTTTCATTCCACAAAATGCCTGTATTCTTTTAACCCATTCAAAGTAAACCAAACAGATTTACAGCTTCAAATCTTTGATGAGATGAGCAAAGCCACATTAGAGGAAGAACTGCTTCCTTGCATCAAGTGGCAATTCACCAGCTGAATCATTGATAACTGCAACTTGGAAATATCGTGAGCAATGGCTGCCGGTGAGGCAAAATAGCTCAAATTCCATGCATGGCCAACTTTGCAAGATTTTTTTCACAAATATGCATGTTATAGAAAGGTGGTGGCTGTGCTAGAAAAGTGTCAACCCATTTCAATAGGTCAGCAGTCGAACTGAAACATCGCCTACTGGAAGTTATTGAAGTTGCAACAAAATTTTTCAGTAGGCACACACATGGAATTACCATATATACTCGAGTATAAGCTGAACCGAGTATAAGCCGAGGCACCTAGTTTTCCCACGGAAAACTGGGTAAGCTTATTGACCCGAGTATAAGCCAGGTACGCATTTTCGCCCTCATACCTGTCCTGGTATGCATGGCTCCCTCCATTCTGTCCTGGTATGTGTGACTCCCCCATCCTGTCCTGTATGCGTGGTTTCCCCCCGTAGCTGTCCTGGTATGTGTGGCTCCCCCCGTAGCTGTCCTTTTATGCGTGGCTCTCCCCGTAGCTGTCCTGGTAAGTGTGTATTCCCCCATAGCTCTCCTGGTATGCGTGGCTCCCCCTGCTCTGTCCTGTAATGCGTGGCTTCCCCCATAGCTGTCCTGGTATGAATGGTTCCCCCCGTAGCTGTAGAAGGAGAATTATGATCAGCCTGTGTTACGGACTGACAGAACGCACCTAAATAGAAGTATGTAGCAGCTAGGTGCGTTCACAGTCCAAGGTTCACTGTGGAGAGATGTTAACTGCTGCTAGACAATAGTGAAAACGTTATGACAGACAGTAGCAAGACACCGGCAGGGAACCACTGACCCAGTGCATGCGAGAACGAACTCTGTTACTTCATAGAGTTCGCCCTAGCTGGCGTATAAAGCATGCCCTGTTAGGCGTCACAGGGTGCGACAAAGTATAGCTTACTGCCTTGAGCCGGTACAACATCTACCCTGGCAGATGCCACTAACCAGCATAAGCTTAGCGCTGGAAAATGCACCAAACTGCACACGGCGCCGCTCTGATAGACGCTGCGGTACCAGCGTTATTGTGGAGCCACATGGTGACTGACGCCCTGAGGCGCTAATGGGCTAGAGAAGCTGAGTGCACTGCAGCGCTAGGCAGTCCCAGTACTCAGTGTTGACTCTACTCTGGAACCATGACTCAAGCACAACCGAGGGAGGAAGTATATAATGAGTCAGTCACCAGTTTCAGACATCCATCATCATACACACTTCTATAGCTGTTAGGCATCAGGTTTCTGCGTCTGCTCTGCAGGAATCCAGACCCTTACATTCTGCGGTCTCTTGCTGTTTATCTACCGCAGAGGAGATTGCCTTGCAGCAAATCTCTCCAGGGGCTAAGTCCCTCTGTCCTCCTACTGAGCATGCTCATGAGACGATTTCCCATTGGAGATCGGGAGTCATGTGCTCAGATCCTGCTCCAGATCTCATTGGTCCATCTCGGAGATCTGGAAGCTTCCGGAAGGTCCCGACTGCTATAAAAAGCGCGTTCTGTCATGCGCTAGTATAGTCTCTAGTTGCTACTATGTGAATGATGATGGATGTATGATTCTGGTGAATGACTCATTTGAAACCCCTTCCCTCTGATATTACATATGTGGACAGGGACTAAGCTTAGAGTCAGCGCCAGCGTGCCACTACTACATCATCCACAGTTGCTAGCGTCCGACATTGCGCTTGCGTACTAGCTTTGTCGTCTAGAGGCAGTGTCCTACGCCGCGCTACAGTTGCAGCCCTCCTTGACGTCTGCAGTTGCGATGTCGCACGCACGGTAGGTCTAGACGGACGCAGTTCCGCTGTCTTTGGCTCTGCCCCTGTGGCCAAATACCATGTGTGCATTTACTCTGAGTACTGTGACTCCAACAGGCTCAGCCTTATTGTATGTCTTTGTTGGCACCTCTGTGACTTAACAGAGATTGCTCTGCGCACCTGGGTGATGTTTAACCCACGTGCGCATTTCCGCCATATTGCTTGCCTGCCACCACTTAGCAGCAGTCATATCATCTACTGCATGGTGGACCCCGAGTGGCGAACGCACTTTATTATTATTTTTATTTAGTGCGTTCTGCCATTCCTAACAATAGCAATAAGAGTAAATCTCTATGTTAGCTCATGGCCGGGCGGCCATTGCAAACTCGAAAAAGCTGCCGCGAAATGTGCTTCGGGGTCCCTCCATCCGCATCTTGAGGAAACATGCCTTCACTTTCTTTTCACTTGCATTCATACTCATAGGGTTAGCTGCTGCCTTATTCCGCACTAGCGCACATCGGCTATGCAGCCTCCCTTCCACCTATACCAATCATATGCTAAGTGATTTATTTACTGTATTACATCTTTGTATAATGCCTAAGGGGATCTCTATTATCCATATATGCCAATTGTATTACATTTCAACTTTTACCATTTGTATTTGCACAATTGTGCTTTTCATAATGTTTCAGCCAAGTATTGGCTCTCATTTGCATAATTTGCACTAAACTCCCCCTCAGCATTGTCTGTGCATGCACTTCTTGCATCTTTCTTGCATGGTACCCCCGATGTGGATACGTATTTTTCTTGTAGTGTCCTCACTTTTATTATTGTATTGATTTTTACATATGTATACCTTTTTAAATCACGTTCCAATAAAGATTATTACATTTTAGGTATGGCTTCTTTTCGTTTTTTCAAACTTTTTATAGTTGTGGCCTTCCGGGACCTTCCTGATGGTCCAATCGGAGCAGCAACAGGACCTGTGCATGTGACCTCCGACCTCCAATGAGAGGTCGTCCCACTGGCATGCTCAGTAGGGAAAAAGCAGGACTTAGTCGCAGGAGAGTCTGCTTGCTGCTGACTCACGCATGATACAATAGCAGAGACGGGAGAAGCAACCAGACGCCTAGCATTAGCCTGGGGAAGGTGTTGGGACCGACATCTGTACTGAGCAGTCTCCTCTCTGGCTGGAGAGGAATGAGAGACTGCAGATGGCAAGGTTCGGGCTTCCCCCTGTGCAGTGGCAGAAACCTCACGCCTAACAGCCAATAGATGTGTTGTGGGACATAAACTTTGTGCAGGCAGGGGACGAGGCAGCCAGTCAGATTGAAAATGATGATTCCTGCACTGTCCTAGATAACCAACTGTCACAGTGGAGGTGACGATAATGAAACAACAAGGTCTTTTGTTGTGCTGGGGTCCATGGCAAGCTGTATGTTTCAATGCTTGTTATTGGTTTGGAATATTGATAACATGAAGTAAAGTGATAAGTATTGTATAGTCATGCTTTTAGAACATGGCTATAAAAGTAAAAATGGGGGATTTTTTTGTAACTTTCAAAATGGAAAACAGACACCTCTGCAATCCACACACAGACTCAACATTCCTCCATCTGTGCCATTGTTAGGGCTTGAACAAATAGCAGAGGCAGCAGCATCTATAGTATATTTGGCGGGATGGCTTGTACATTCTTTTGATTAAAATTATGTTTACTAAATACCCTTATTATTAGAGTTGAGCGAAACGGGTCGAAAAAATTCAAAAGACGCTGACTTTTGGCAAAGTCGGGTTTCATGAAACGAAACCCGACCCTAGGATGAGGTCGGCCACGAGGTCGGCGACTTACGCGCCAAAGTCGCGTTTCAAAAGTTTGTTTTGCGCTCTTTTTCAGCCAATCAGGATCCACGGACACTGTGGGCAACGTGATGACATAGGCACGGGTCGCCACCATCTTTCAGAAGGGCATGCAAGTGATTGGCTTGCTTTGGTGGGCGTCACAGGGGGTATAAAAGGGCGTGCACGCCGACCGCCATCTTACTTCTGCCGATCTTAGTATAGGGAGTGGTTGCTGCTGATTCTGTAGGGAAGAAGACAAAAAAACTGCTTCTGCTGCTAGCAATTTGGCCTGCACAACACACAAGTCATTGTGTGTGCAGTGCAAGGGGAGGCTATATTGTGGTGTATCAGTGGTGTTGGTTGTTGGGCTGCCTTTTAAGGCTTTCTGACACGCTGGCATTGCTGTTTACCCACTGCTCCGCAAACTGCTTTTTTAAAAGCAATCCAATCTCCCTTATCCTCTCGTCACTTTGGTCACAGGCAGCTGTGCCATCGAGCGTGTCACATAGCGCTCAGATATCAGTGGGCCGCACACAATCCACAAGTGTCCAGTGTCCAAAAGTGTACGCAGAGATTCAAAATCTCCATTATCCTCTCGTCACTTTGGTCACAGGCAGCTGTGCCATCGAGCGTGTCACATAGCGCTCAGATATCAGTGGGCCGCACACAATCCACAAGTGTCCACTGTCCACAAGTGTACGCAGAGATTCAAAATCTCCATTATCCTCTCGTCACTTTGGTCACAGGCAGCTGTGCCATCGAGCGTGTCACATAGCGCTCAGATATCAGTGGGCCGCACACAATCCACAAGTGTCCACTGTCCACAAGTGTACGCAGAGATTCAAAATCTCCATTATCCTCTCGTCACTTTGGTCACAGGCAGCTGTGCCATCGAGCGTGTCACATAGCGCTCAGATATCAGTGGGCCGCACACAATCCACAAGTGTCCAGTGTCCAAAAGTGTACGCAGAGATTCAAAATCTCCATTATCCTCTCGTCACTTTGGTCACAGGCAGCTGTGCCATCGAGCGTGTCACATAGCGCTCAGATATCAGTGGGCCGCACACAATCCACAAGTGTCCACTGTCCACAAGTGTACGCAGAGATTCAAAATCTCCATTATCCTCTCGTCACTTTGGTCACAGGCAGCTGTGCCATCGAGCGTGTCACATAGCGCTCAGATATCAGTGGGCCGCACACAATCCACAAGTGTCCAGTGTCAAAAAGTGTACGCAGAGATTCAAAATCTCCATTATCCTCTCGTCACTTTGGTCACAGGCAGCTGTGCCATCGACCGTGTCACATAGCGCTCAGATATCAGTGGGCCGCACACAATCCACAAGTGTCCAGTGTCCACAAGTGTACGCAGAGATTCAAAATCTCCATTATCCTCTCGTCACTTTGGTCACAGGCAGCTGTGCCATCGAGCGTGTCACATAGCGCTCAGATATCAGTGGGCCGCACACAATCCACAAGTGTCCACTGTCCACAAGTGTACGCAGAGATTCAAAATCTCCATTATCCTCTCGTCACTTTGGTCACAGGCAGCTGTGCCATCGAGCGTGTCACATAGCGCTCAGATATCAGTGGGCCGCACACAATCCACAAGTGTCCAGTGTCCAAAAGTGTACGCAGAGATTCAAAATCTCGATTATCCTCTCGTCACTTTGGTCACAGGCAGCTGTGCCATCGAGCGTGTCACATAGCGCTCAGATATCAGTGGGCCGCACACAATCCACAAGTGTCCAGTGTCCAAAAGTGTACGCAGAGATTCAAAATCTCCATTATCCTCTCGTCACTTTGGTCACAGGCAGCTGTGCCATCGAGCGTGTCACATAGCGCTCAGATATCAGTGGGCCGCACACAATCCACAAGTGTCCACTGTCCACAAGTGTACGCAGAGATTCAAAATCTCCATTATCCTCTCGTCACTTTGGTCACAGGCAGCTGTGCCATCGAGCGTGTCACATAGCGCTCAGATATCAGTGGGCCGCACACAATCCACAAGTGTCCACTGTCCACAAGTGTACGCAGAGATTCAAAATCTCCATTATCCTCTCGTCACTTTGGTCACAGGCAGCTGTGCCATCGAGCGTGTCACATAGCGCTCAGATATCAGTGGGCCGCACACAATCCACAAGTGTCCACTGTCCACAAGTGTACGCAGAGATTCAAAATCTCCATTATCCTCTCGTCACTTTGGTCACAGGCAGCTGTGCCATCGAGCGTGTCACATAGCGCTCAGATGTCAGTGGGCTGCACACAATCCACAAGTGTCCAGTGTCAAAAAGTGTACGCAGAGATTCAAAATCTCCATTATCCTCTAGTCACTTTGGTCACAGGCAGCTGTGCCATCGAGCGTGTCACATAGCGCTCAGATATCAGTGGGCCGCACACAATCCACAAGTGTCCAGTGTCCAAAAGTGTACGCAGAGATTCAAAATCTCAATTATCCTCTCGTCACTTTGGTCACAGGCAGCTGTGCCATCGAGCGTGTCACATAGCGCTCAGATATCAGTGGGCCGCACACAATCCACAAGTGTCCACTGTCCACAAGTGTACGCAGAGATTCAAAATCTCCATTATCCTCTCGTCACTTTGGTCACAGGCAGCTGTGCCATCGAGCGTGTCACATAGCGCTCAGATATCAGTGGGCCGCACACAATCCACAAGTGTCCACTGTCCACAAGTGTACGCAGAGATTCAAAATCTCCATTATCCTCTCGTCACTTTGGTCACAGGCAGCTGTGCCATCGAGCGTGTCACATAGCGCTCAGATATCAGTGGGCCGCACACAATCCACAAGTGTCCAGTGTCCAAAAGTGTACGCAGAGATTCAAAATCTCCATTATCCTCTCGTCACTTTGGTCACAGGCAGCTGTGCCATCGAGCGTGTCACATAGCGCTCAGATATCAGTGGGCCGCACACAATCCACAAGTGTCCACTGTCCACAAGTGTACGCAGAGATTCAAAATCTCCATTATCCTCTCGTCACTTTGGTCACAGGCAGCTGTGCCATCGAGCGTGTCACATAGCGCTCAGATATCAGTGGGCCGCACACAATCCACAAGTGTCCAGTGTCCAAAAGTGTACGCAGAGATTCAAAATCTCCATTATCCTCTCGTCACTTTGGTCACAGGCAGCTGTGCCATCGAGCGTGTCACATAGCGCTCAGATATCAGTGGGACGCACACAATCCACAAGTGTCCACTGTCCACAAGTGTACGCAGAGATTCAAAATCTCCATTATCCTCTCGTCACTTTGGTCACAGGCAGCTGTGCCATCGAGCGTGTCACATAGCGCTCAGATATCAGTGGGCCGCACACAATCCACAAGTGTCCAGTGTCCAAAAGTGTACGCAGAGATTCAAAATCTCCATTATCCTCTCGTCACTTTGGTCACAGGCAGCTGTGCCATCGAGCGTGTCACATAGCGCTCAGATATCAGTGGGCCGCACACAATCCACAAGTGTCCAGTGTCCAAAAGTGTACGCAGAGATTCAAAATCTCCATTATCCTCTCGTCACTTTGGTCACAGGCAGCTGTGCCATCGAGCGTGTCACATAGCGCTCAGATATCAGTGGGCCGCACACAATCCACAAGTGTCCACTGTCCAC
Organism: Dendrobates tinctorius; assembly: GCF_039654945.1. Lineage (NCBI taxonomy): Eukaryota > Metazoa > Chordata > Amphibia > Anura > Dendrobatidae > Dendrobates > Dendrobates tinctorius. The sequence continues at coordinate 14,387,566 of NW_027361690.1, forward strand.
AAGTGTACGCAGAGATTCAAAATCTCCATTATCCTCTCGTCACTTTGGTCACAGGCAGCTGTGCCATCGAGCGTGTCACATAGCGCTCAGATATCAGTGGGCCGCACACAATCCACAAGTGTCCACTGTCCACAAGTGTGTGCAGAAATTCTAAAACTCCCCTGTCCTATAGACACCTTGTACCTTGTTTTACATTGCTATATAGTTTGTTGGATTTTGTCTACATTTCTACCAAAAATGAGGAAGGCTGGTGGAAGAGGCCGTGGAATTGGGCGGGGGTTGGCAGCTGGTAATGATGGTGTTGGTGGTGGATCTGATGGTAGTGGCAAGAGCAAAATAGGACCGAATGCAGGAGGTGCTGACCCTGCGTCATCGTCTGGCTACATAAGGACTCGAACGCTTAGTTTTCTAGGAGTTGGCAAACCGCTTTTAAAGGCAGAGCATCAGGAAAAAGTTTTGTCTTACATTGCTGACTCAGCCTCCAGCTCTATCACCTCCTCTTCTTCAGTTGTAAAAAGTAAAAGCACTGAGTCGTCATTGGAGGCTCATGTTCATGAACCACACCTTTCCTTGTGCCCTTCACCCCAACCAAGATTGAAGGATGACGCAGGCCATACTACTGATTACTCCATGGAGCTGTTTTCACATACCATGCCTGGATTATCAAGTCAAATGGTGAATTACCCAGGCCAAGATGAATCTGACATGGAGTGCACTGATGCACAGCCGCTGATGGATGATTCTGCTGGTACATTCACTCAGAGCACTACATTGTCCTCGCAGTGTACAGAGCCAGATTTTGACCCTGATGAGACTCAGGTGCCCCTTCCCGCACACTATACCACCATACACGGTGACACAGAGAAAGGTGCACATGACATAGAAGAGGAGGTGATGGATGACCCAGTTGTTGACCCAGATTGGCATCCATTGGGGGAAGAGGGTGCTGCTTCCAATAGCTCAGATGAGGAGCATCCACAGCAGACATCGACATCGCAACAGCTGTTATCTGGCAGGCCCGGAGCACTCCAAAGACAGGTTCCAAACATCAAAAGAGTTGCTGGACAGCTTGTCCAGAGGGTCAAAAGATCACAACGTGCTAGGCCGCAAAATGTCTGCCAAAGTAGGAAGAGTGCAGTGTGGCACTTTTTTGAACAAAATCCTCATGATCAGGCCAAGGTTATCTGTAAGAAGTGCGCAAAGACCTTTAGCCGAGGGAAAAATCTGAAAAATTTGAATACCAGTTGCATGCTTAGACATTTAACCAGCATGCACTTGCAAGCGTGGACACAACACCAAACCTCAAGTGCCACATGTGCAACTGATCACAACGAAGGTAGTCAGCAACGCTACATTGTTTCCCCCACTGTAAGCCCACCGGTTAGCACAGCAGCAAATGTTGAGGTGTCGTTGCAAGGCCACAGCAGTCAGGGAATCCCACTGTTATATCAACGAAAGACTGATTCTAGGCCATCAGAAAGAACAACAACTCCATCACCATCATCAACCCTCTCTCAGTCCGCCCTGTCCACCGCTACTTCCACCATATGCAGCTCACAAGTCCAGCTCACCCTCCCAGACACTATGAGTAGGTCATGAAAGTACTCAGTCTCTCATCCGCGTACTCTGGGTTTGAACGCCCATATTGCCAAACTAATCTCGTTTGAGATGATGCCCTTTCGGTTGGTGGAAAGCACAGCTTTCCGCGAACTCATGGCCTATGCAGTACCACGCTATGACCTACCCAGTCGCCACTTCTTCTCTCGCAAAGCCATCCCAGCCCTCCACCATCATGTGAAAGACCGCATTGTCCATGCACTCAAGCAGTCAGTGAGAGGAAAGGTGCACCTCACAACTGATGCATGGTCCAGTCGGCATGGCCAGGGCCGTTACGTGTCCATCACTGCGCACTGGGTTAATGTGGTGGATGCAGGGTCCACAGGGGACAGCGGTGGTGGGACAGTGCTGCCTAGCCCACGGTATAGGAAACAGTTGGCTGTAGGCGTTCGACCCTCCTCCTCCTCCTCCTCCTCCAGAAGCGACAGCTCGTCCACAGAGCGCAGTCGTACGAGCACTCCATCTGCAGCTGCCACTGTTGCACACGATGTGTCCCCCTATCGAGCAGCTAGTGGAAAGCGTCAGCAGGCTGTGTTGCAGATGATGTGTTTGGGCGACAGACACACCGCCGAGGTGCTGGCCGAGTACTTGAAGCGACAAACTGAGTCATGGCTGGGCAGTGTACATCTTGAGGCAGGCAAGGTAGTTAGTGATAACGGCCGTAATTTTGTGGCAGCCATAGCCCTTTCAAAACTCAGCCACATACCTTGCTTGGCTCACACCTTGAACCTGGTGGTGCAGTGCTTCCTCAAAAATTATCCGGAGTTAACAGCCCTGCTCCAGAAGGTGCGAAGACTGTGCGCGCACATCCGCCGGTCGCCTGTACACTCCGTTCGTATGCAGAAGCTGCAGCGATTGCTCCACCTTCCCAACCACCGCCTCATTATCGACATTGCAACAAGGTGGAACTCCACCCTGCACATGGTGGAGCGGCTGTGCGAGCAGAGGCAGGCCATAATGCATTTGTGGGAGGATACACGGCCAGGCACTTTGAGAGCAGACATGGAGTTGACAGGCGTGCAGTGGTCGAAGCTGAAAGACCTTTGTAAAGTCCTTCAGTGTTTTGAGGAATGCACACGGCTGGTAAGCGCAGACGACGCCATCCTAAGCATGAGCATCCCACTTATGCGTCTGCTCATGCAAACTTTGACGCACCTTAAGGAGCAGGCGTCTGCAGCCAATGTTGATGAGGAGGAAGAGGAGGAGGGAATCCTTGATGACATTCAGCCATTGTCTGCTCAGGGACCTCTCCTGGACGAGGTGGAGGAAGAGGAGGAGGATGATGGGGATGATTACTTAGGGGAGGAGGATGCATCTCGTGGGGCAAGTGAAAATGTTGGCGTGGCAAGGTCTGGTACAGGGTTTGTGCGTGACTGGAGGGATGTGGATTTGCCAGAAAGTGCTCCTCCACCCAGCACTCGCAGTGCATCATTGACACCGGGAACATTGGCCCACATGTCAGATTATGCCTTACGGATCCTAAAAAGGGACCCCCACATTGCCAAAATGATGAACGATGACGACTACTGGTTGGCCAGCATCCTGGATCCACGCTATAAAGGCAAATTACAAAACATCATGCCACAGGAGAACCTTGACCTAATATTGGCTAATAAACAAGCAACTCTGGTAAATCGGTTGCTTGAGGCATTCCCAGCACACAGCAGCGGTGATGGTTCTCACACGAGCCGTACGGGCCGGGGGCAGCTTGGCAGAGGTGTTCATGGTGCACACAGCAGAAGTGGCGTTGGAGACAGGGGTTTCATGACAATGTTGTGGACTGATTTTTCAAATACCGCTCACACAACTGGTAATACTGCATCGATGGAAAGTGACAGGAGACAGCAGTTGTCAACTATGGTTACAAACTACTTTTCCTCCCATATCGATGTTCTCCCACACAGGTCATTCCCCTTTGACTATTGGGCCGCTAAACTGGACACCTGCCCTGAATTGGCACAATATGCCTTACAGGAGCTCGCTTGCCCAGCTGCAAGTGTGCTATCGGAAAGAGTCTTCAGTGCAGCTGGATCAATCCTGACAGAAAAAAGGACCCGTCTGTCAACCCAAAATGTGGATGATCTAACCTTCATTAAAATGAACCACGCATGGGTTTCCAAGGATTTTGTCCCACCTTCCCCTGATGACACATAGGGTGACAGAAAAATGGCTTGCTTTGGTCCACCTCTTCCTGGTACTTCACCTATTTCGCCTTTTGCATCAGTTGAATGTCCAACATCAACATATGCCACTTTCTAAAACTCCCTAACTGTGCTGCCTCCCCCCCATGGCCGGGGTCACCACCTAGCGCATGACACCGTGCGAGTGCCGTTGCCCTGGACAGGTGGGTAGGCCGAATCTTGGGCGCGGGCACTGGCACAGGGTCCCTCATAGTGCAATCAAGTGTCTCTGACGGTGGTGGTGCACACCCGCCGTCAGACACACCGCTGTACTATGAGGGGCCCAGTGCCAGTACCGACGCCCACGAGTGGGCCCCCCTTGCTTGGCCAGGGCCCCAGCATTTGCAATCTTTACCTCTCCCTGCTCCTCCGCTGTGTAATCTGGGCCATCAAATCCATACTGTGCCTGACACCGTCTGAGCCTGCCTCCTGAGACATATATTTTGAATGTGTACGCTATCCATACATGTTATCCAGGGATACGGTACCCTTTCTAACCTTTGTGCAATCACGTGCAATCCATACTGGGCCTAACACCGTCTGAGCCTGCCTCATGCTGTATAGACATATATTTTGAATGTGTACGCTATCCATACATGTTATCCGGGGATACGGTACCCTTTCTAACCTTTGTGCAATGACGTGCAATCCATACTGGGCCTAACACCGTCTGAGCCTGCCTCATGCTGTATAGACATATATTTTGAATGTGTACGCTATCCATACATGTTATCCGGGGATACGGTACCCTTTCTAACCTTTGTGCAATGACGTGCAATCCATACTGGGCCTAACACCGTCTGAGCCTGCCTCATGCTGTATAGACATATATTTTGAATGTGTACGCTATCCATACATGTTATCCGGGGATACGGTACCCCTTCTAACCTTTGTGCAATGACGTGCAATCCATACTGGGCCTAACACCGTCTGAGCCTGCCTCATGCTGTATAGACATATATTTTGAATGTGTACGCTATCCATACATGTTATCCGGGGATACGGTACCCCTTCTAACCTTTGTGCAATGACGTGCAATCCATACTGGGCCTAACACCGTCTGAGCCTGCCTCATGCTGTATAGACATATATTTTGAATGTGTACGCTATCCATACATGTTATCCAGGGATACGGTACCCTTTCTAACCTTTGTGCAATCACGTGCAATCCATACTGGGCCTAACACCGTCTGAGCCTGCCTCATGCTGTATAGACATATATTTTGAATGTGTACGCTATCCATACATGTTATCCGGGGATACGGTACCCCTTCTAACCTTTGTGCAATGACGTGCAATCCATACTGGGCCTAACACCGTCTGAGCCTGCCTCATGCTGTATAGACATATATTTTGAATGTGTACGCTATCCATACATGTTATCCGGGGATACGGTACCCCTTCTAACCTTTGTGCAATGACGTGCAATCCATACTGGGCCTAACACCGTCTGAGCCTGCCTCATGCTGTATAGACATATATTTTGAATGTGTACGCTATCCATACATGTTATCCGGGGATACGGTACCCTTTCTAACCTCTGTGCAATGACGTGCAATCCATACTGGGCCTAACACCGTCTGAGCCTGCCTCATGCTGTATAGACATATATTTTGAATGTGTACGCTATCCATACATGTTATCCGGGGATACGGTACCCCTTCTAACCTTTGTGCAATGACGTGCAATCCATACTGGGCCTAACACCGTCTGAGCCTGCCTCATGCTGTATAGACATATATTTTGAATGTGTACGCTATCCATACATGTTATCCGGGGATATGGTACCCCTTCTAACCTTTGTGCAATGACGTGCAATCCATACTGGGCCTAACACCGTCTGAGCCTGCCTCATGCTGTATAGACATATATTTTGAATGTGTACGCTATCCATACATGTTATTCGGGGATACGGTACCCCTTCTAACCTTTGTGCAATGACGTGCAATCCATACTGGGCCTAACACCGTCTGAGCCTGCCTCATGCTGTATAGACATATATTTTGAATGTGTACGCTATCCATACATGTTATCCAGGGATACGGTACCCTTTCTAACCTTTGTGCAATCACGTGCAATCCATACTGGGCCTAACACCGTCTGAGCCTGCCTCATGCTGTATAGACATATATTTTGAATGTGTACGCTATCCATACATGTTATCCGGGGATACGGTACCCCTTCTAACCTTTGTGCAATGACGTGCAATCCATACTGGGCCTAACACCGTCTGAGCCTGCCTCATGCTGTATAGACATATATTTTGAATGTGTACGCTATCCATACATGTTATCCGGGGATACGGTACCCTTTCTAACCTTTGTGCAATGACGTGCAATCCATACTGGGCCTAACACCGTCTGAGCCTGCCTCATGCTGTATAGACATATATTTTGAATGTGTACGCTATCCATACATGTTATCCGGGGATACGGTACCCCTTCTAACCTTTGTGCAATGACGTGCAATCCATACTGGGCCTAACACCGTCTGAGCCTGCCTCATGCTGTATAGACATATATTTTGAATGTGTATGCTATCCATACATGTTATCCAGGGATACGGTACCCTTTCTAACCTTTGTGCAATCACGTGCAATCCATACTGGGCGTGAGAACGACTGGCGAGCTGTTAAGCAAGCTACAGCACCTGTCCAGACAAGTACAGGGATTCCCTAGCGTGGAGACTTATTTGATTGTTTTCTATGTTGGGACAGCAATTTTTGGGGAGCACTATACTCTGGAGAATGATAGATGGGGCCCACCATACACTGGAACATTCCAAAGGTGGACATCAGACACTGGAGCAGCATTTACAGGGCCCATTATACACTAGAGCATTAGAAATGGGGCCCATTATGTTTGGAGCATTATTTGGGCCCATAAGACAGTGGAGCTTCATCCATGGGGACCAACATATACTGTAGCATTATGTGGAGCTCATCATATACTGTTTCAAACATTATATGGGACCAATGATTTTGTATGGAGAAATAGATGGGCCTCGTCATGAGATGTAAAAATTGAGGTATTTTTCATTGTACTATACCGCTATTTCTCTGCCGTATCGGAGCATGATGAGTTGTGGTATGTGTTAAAGGGGCGCTCTTTCGCCCAGGGCACATGAAAACCTGCAGCCAGCCCTCCCCCCCCACAAATTTAGCCAAATAACCCCCATTTTTCAGTGCGTAACTTGTATTATGAAGTTAATTAAGGTTGACAAGCTTAAGTAAGAAGAATTGATGCTTTTGGCATTCAAATGGGCACTGTAGGTGTGTTTCCTGTCCTCCTCTCACTGCCGACTTTTATTCCCCATTGACTTACATTGGGTTTCGTGTTTCGGGACGACCCCGACTTTTCCCTATAATCGGACGATCTTGCTCGACCCGACTTTTGGAAAAGTCGGGTTTCACGAAACGAAACGCGACCCTAAAAAACCAAAAGTCGCTCAACTCTACTTATTATTATTATTATTATTATTATTACCTTTATGCATTATTTGCAGTTTATTTTTTAATTTTTTATTTTAGGATATTTGTGTTTTTTGTTTTTTCTCTGTGTAAGGCTGGTTTCACATTAGCGCTTTTTAAGCGCACGCACGGCCGGGGGTAGCTCCGCCCCCGAGCCGGCTCTCTGCCCGGCATGCCCGCCCCTTGCTTGTAGCGCCGCCTCCTAGCGGACAGCGGCGCCTGCGATCGGCGCACCCTATCTTTAGCTTAGGGTGCGCAGATCGTGCGCAGGCCGTGCGCTAGTTGCGCTTTGACCTGCGCTGCGCACTTTTGACGGTGCGCCATGCGCGGCAAAATCCGAAAAGTTCGATTTTGGTGCGCACGGCGCACCGTCAAAAGTGCGCAGCGCAGGTCAAAGCGCAACTAGCGCACGGCCTGCGCACGATCTGCGCACCCTATGCTAAAGATAGGGTGCGCCGATCGCAGGCGCCGCTGTCCGCTAGGAGGCGGCGCTACAAGCAAGGGGCGGGCACGCCGGGCAGAGAGCCGGCTCGGGGGCGGAGCTACCCCCGGCCGTGCGTGCGCTTAAAAAGCGCTAATGTGAAACCAGCCTAATGGTCATGTGTTAATATGCACTTACATTGTGCATACACATTAACTTACTTTCTCAGTTCAGACTCCAGTTTTTTTTATTCATTTCATTGTGCATTCTGTGCATATATGGGTGTAACCGCCCTCTTTCTGAGCTGGGAAAACCATCCTGTATGGTCTATGCATTTACTAGTAGTTCAGTCCCTCGATCCTTGTTCACATTCACGTCACTTGGCAAGTGGAAAGGATTTAAATACTAGAGTTAGGACTGTCCCACAAGGGTTGCCTTGACGTAGCGGGATGGTCTGTACATTCTTTTGATCAAACTTATGTTTACTAAATACCCTTATTATTATTACCTTTATGCATTATTTACAGTTTATTTTTACATTTTTTATTTTAGGATATTTGTTTTTTTTATTTTTTTTCTCAGTATATTTGGCATGTTGGGCAAGATATTTTATCTGATAGTGTGACAGTCTGGTTCAATTCAGGAAACAAATACCGACAGAACAGCGAGGTTTAGTCTTACCTAAATTGTGTCCTTTCTCAGGCACAAACCTTGGGTCCAAAAGTCATAGACTTGTGGGTCAACAAATTGGCTCAGTTTGCTATGGGCATATAGCTGTGTTCAGCCTTCAATGTCATGTTACTGAGAATATTCAGAGAGGCCGGTGGATTTGTCACACCAAAGCGGACCAGGATTTCTACCAAAAGCATGGAAAGCATAATAGCACTGCTGAAGGACCACACTCAGCTTGGCATCTACTCCATATTAGAGTTGTGAGGATCTATTCACAAAGAATCAAGTTTGGAGTAAAATTAATTGAAATTTTAGGTTTTATACAAATTCAAAAATTGAGATTAGATTCACAATTAAAAAAAAAAAAAACAACAAAACCTTGCCCGGCACCATTTGCCACACTCCTGAAGCATCAAAGAGCAAGCAAATGTCATTTTGCAGAGCCACATAGACTTGCTTTATTCTTTGATCTAAAAACAAATATTTAAGGGGGTGGGAGTTGCTGGGGTGATGTCGAAGAGAGAGAGAATTGAGAATTATTTCCTGGAGGACATGTATGTATTGCTTATGGAATTCGGAGATCTGTTGCTGACTGGGTTGAACACGTGCTGCTATTGAGGGATTTTTCATCTGAATTTCAGGAACTTACAGTCACAGGAGCTGCACGTAAGACAGCACCCCCGAGAATCCCCGAGACCTTTTACAGGGATCTGGAATTAAAGCGGAGCCCAAGAGGTAGCTGTGTATGAAAGCAGCGGACCAGAGCAGGACGGTCTCCAGGAAGGGACTAAAAACTGGGACCGAAAGCGTAGTCAGGAGTCAAAAGTCAGAAACCGGGCGAGCAGCAGAGGTACAAAATCGGCAGGCAGTAGCAGAGTCAAAATCCAGGCTAAGGTCAGTGTCAAAAAACTGGGCGAGCAGCAGAGGTACAAAATTGGCAGCTTGTAGCAGAGTCAAACATCCAGGCTAAGGTCAGAGTCAAAAACCGGGCGAGCAGCAGAGGTATTAAATCGGCAGACTGTAGCTAAGTAAGAAATCCAGGCAAAGGTCAGAGTCAAAAGTAGCAATTAAACACTAGATCACTGGGAAGCCAAGACTATATCTGGCGGCCTGCTATCTTTCACAGGCTCACAGACTGATGACCTAATCTGGACCGCCCCCAGAACCAGGCCAGATGGCGATGCGCCAACTCCTTCATCTCTGACAGAAGAGCGAAGCCTGCACCCACCAGACCCCTGCGCAGGGGCCCCTTCTCTGTCACCACCATCACCCACAGCAGAAACACAGCGATGCCCAACGACAGAGGCATGCGTCAAAGGAGCGGGACCACATTAGGGCGTAGCCCTCCTATCACCGGCATCACCAGTCGAAGGAGTCCGGCGCCTCCCAGCGGCTGAGGCAGGAACACCAGCCCCTGAGTCCGACGGTGACGTGACAGACCGGCGCCTCCCAGTGGTCGAGGCAGGGACACCAGCCCCCGAGTCCGACTGCGATGTGACAAAATCTATCTATGGATATCTATCTATCTATCCATCCATAGATCTATAGATCTATCTAACTAAGTATCTATCTGTCTATCAATAGATCTATCTATCTGCATGTGTACACATTATTCTTCAATGGAGTATGCAAAATAAGAGGTTGGACAAAGAAATGACATCACAGCTCTTTTTTTTGTTAAATACTAGATCTTTATTTATCTTACAAAAACGCATACAAATCCGCATGAAAAAAATGCATAATATCCGCACAAAAAACGCATCAAATCCGCGTGGATTTTTACCTGCGTTTTCTGCCAAGAGATGCAGATTCTGTGCAGAAAATTCCACAGGAAAATCTACAACATGTGCACATATCCTAAAGCTTTGAGATGCAGATGCAATGGTACAAATAATTTCTCTAAAGGAAAAGCAGGAGTGTACCCCTGAGCCTTCAATACCTCTCCCGTCAGCTCAGAAGAGCAGAGACAACCACCCCTTTCTGTAAAATAAGGACAGAGTCATCCGAACAACCACCCCCAGGGAAACTTCAAGACAAAGCATTAGCTTTGATGTTTTAATCCCAGGGCAGTAAGTGACAATACAATTAAACCCAGTAAAAAATAAACACCCTCTAGCTTGTCTATGAGAAAGACATTTAGAGGATTTGAGGTAAAACATATTTTCATGATCAGTAATGATAATGAGAGGGTGGACTGCCCCCTCTAAAAAGGGACACCAAACCCTAAAAGTCAACTTAATGGCCAAAAATTTTCTACTGCCTACATCATAGTTCCTTTTGGCCAATGATAATTTTTTTTCGAGAAGAAGGCACATGAATGTCACTTGCCATTGAACGACCCCTGAGAAAACACAACACCTTCCCCCATCTCAGATGCATCAACCTCAACAATAAATGGTTGAAAAACATCAGGTAGAATGAGTACAGGAGCAGTGTGAAACCATGTTTCAAAGAAGAAAATGTCTGACGGGCGCAATCGACCACTTGAAGAAGTTCATACATTTCATTGTCATGTCAGTGAGGGGTCGTTAGCAAACTCCAAAAGTACACATCATCTCTAGAGAAGAACTGCGATTCATTACCCAATGTGCCGTCTAACTCCAGGTCTTCCAGGGGGAAGTGACACGCTCCTGACAGGAAGCTATGTTGTTCAGCAAGGTTCTTTCACTCTCTTCTCCCTCGTGTATTTTACAAGCAATTATAGTATTGAAATTCTTGTGAATTTAATAGCCTTAAGTAAAAGTTTGAGGGAAAATTTGTAGATGTCAGCGAATTCAAATTTAAAAAGATGAGCTAATTTCTGCTTCCTGTTCCTTATGTCCCTAATGTTATATCTTCTGTAGTATTGTGGCTGGTGCTACCAGTTCTGACCCTAAACTGCCATATTTCTCTGTGCCTGTCACATCCTAATGCTCTCAAGTGGTTGCCCACTCTCTTTCATAGTGTTAGACCGTATTCATGCTGCCAGAGCAGCTATTGCTGGCACTAGACTGCCTCACATCTCCTTCACTGCTCAATCTTAACTCCTTACTGTTCTGCTCTAGCTGCAGCCGTTACATGGACAAGATAATTACAAATCTCTGGGCTGGCCATTGCATTTCATGATGCTAGACAATACTGAGGTTGGGAAATGTACCCTCGTGATGGAACACAAACATGAAACAGCTTCCAAAATAGGGCTATTTTTTCTTGGTGACAAATAGCCATAGTTTCTTCACTTTTTATACAGCACTCCTCTTTTTCCTCCCTAACATAAGGTATTATTTTGGGATGGCTTGACAAAAAAGCCTTTGTAATTGCCTAGGCATAATCGGGTGATAAAAAGCACAAATAGGGTCTTGTCCCATAGATATAGATAGGTGATACATCCAATAGCTGCTCTCCTTGTGGGATTGTGAAACCATTAACTGAGGTATCAAGGTGATTTCAGCTGCTGGAGTACAGAGGCAAATATCATGTAAAACAATGCTTGAAGGATGGGAGTGGTGATCTTCACTTGCTTGGCTATTTCGAATTGGATCCAAAAGAGTCCATATATATTTAAAAGTGGTTTAATTTCAAAGCATTTTGAAGTTGGAGTAACTTTTTCATCAGGAAAATCACATTAACAGTACAAAATAAAGAAGGCTTAAATAGCTCAATTTTTTTTTTTTAATTTGAGGTGAAACAAGACCACCCTTATGAGATTGCAGACTTGTTTAAATGTTAGTGAAATCTGGGTAATTATAAAAATTGTAAAATAATTATTTGTGTATGGAATATGTAACTATACACTCACTGGCCACTTTATTAGGTACACCATGCTAGTAAGGGGTTGGACCCCCTTTTGCCTTCAGAACTGCCTCAATTCTTCGTGGCAGAGATTCAACAAGGTGCTGGAAGCATTCCTCAGAGATTTTGGACCATATTGACATGATGGCATCACACAGTTGGCGCAGATTTGTCGGCTGCACATCCCGGATGCGAATCTCCCGTTCCACCACATCCCAAAGATGCTCTATTGGATTGAGATCTGGTGACTGAGGAGGCCATTTGAGTACAGTAAACTCATTGTCATGTTCAAGAAACCAATCTGAGATGATTCGAGCTTTATGACATGGCGCATTATCCTGCTGAAAGTAGCCATCAGATGTTGGGTACATTGTGGTCATAAAGGGATGGACATGGTCAGCAACAATACTCAGGTAGGCTGTGGCGTTGCAACGATGCTCAATTGGTACCAAGGGGCCCAAAGAGTGCCCAGAAAAAATTCCCCACACCATGACACCACCACCACCAGCCTGAACCGTTGATACAAGGCAGGATGGATCCATGCTTTCATGTTGTTTACGCCAAATTCTGACCCTACCATCCGAATGTCGCAGCAGAAATCGAGACTCATCAGACCAGGCAACGTTTTTCCAATCTTCTACTGTCCAATTTCGATGAGCTTGTGCAAATTGTAGCCTCAGTTTCCTGTTCTTAGCTGAGAGGAGTGGTACCCAGTGTGGTCTTCTGCTGCTGTAGCCAATCTGCCTCAAAGTTCGACGCACTGTGCGTTCAGAGATGCTCTTCTGCCTACCTTGGTTGTAACGGGTGGCAATTTGAGTCACTGTTGCCTTTCTATCAGCTCGAACCAGTCTGCCCATTCTCCTCTGACCTCTGGCATCAACATGGCATTTCCGGCCACAGAACTGCCGCTCACTGGATTTTTTTTCTTTTTCGGACCATTCTCTGTAAACCCTAGAGATGGTTGTGCGTGAAAATCCCAGTAGATCAGCAGTTTCTGAAATTCTCAGACCAGCCCTTCTGGCACCAACAATCATGCCACGTTCAAAGGCACTCAAATCACCTTTCTTCCCCATACTGATGCTCGGTTTGAACTGCAGGAGATTGTCTTGACCATGTCTACATGCCTAAATGCACTGAGTTGCCGCCATGTGATTGGCTGATTAGAAATTAAGTCTTAACACACAGTTGTACAGGTGTACCTAATAAAGTGGCCAGTGAGTGTATATATATATATACGTGTGTGTGTGTGTGTGTGTGTGTGTGTGTGTGTAAATTCTCTTAATTTGTCCTTAAGAAAAGATTAAAAAATAAAAATGTTGTTTGTAAGATTAATTAACAATAAACAATTAATTTACTATTAAAAATGTGTCTGTAGAATTGAATAACAATTAATAATTCTTTAATACTTCATTTTATTCATTTTTAAATATTTCAGGATAAAACAGGTGTTTAAAAAGATGAATGAATGGACTCTATGAGAAAGGGGAGCCCCCACATGAACCCTCTCTGTACGTGAGAGTCCCTGTCTTTGCACTACCATGTCAAGGTGTTTTGCCTATCTATGTACTAGCGTGAGAAGGTACTTCCATATCAGTTTGGCTTGTCTCAGTTTGAGGGCATAGATCCACAGGATGAATGCAGTAAATGAGTGTCAAAAAGAAAAAGGAAGAAAACAAGTGATTCTGAATAGGAATAAATGTAAGAAAAGAAAAAAAGGAATAAAGAAAAAGTAGGAAACTGTGATTTTTTTAAGAATGAGGGATAACAAGTCTGCAGTTAACATGTATCACATAAGAACGGAAATTAGTCCAACATTGAAGCATGTTGAGAGTAAACCACTTTTAAATCCATCTAGCCTCACGTCTGCTGGATCCTATTAGAACTATCTCGGCAAGTACAGAGCAAGACTCCCAAACACCAAGCTAATTGTCTAATTATTTTGAGATTAGCAAACCGGTTGTTGACCCAAAAGTGGGAAGATTTTTCACTCCAAGTTGAGAAACAATAACTTCCTAACTTTCAAAACAGTATACCTATTTTATTTCCAGAAAAAGGGGATAAATCTTGGTCAGCATGAAAAAAGCCTTTGCAATTCCCTAATCATTTTTGTAACTAACAAACTAATTTACCTTCCTAATTAAAGGGATCATTTTTGGATGGCTGGTAAAAAGGCTATCGTTTTTCCATTTAGCAAATTTCAAATCTCTTATTACTTCTCAAACAATGATAATTTTTGCATTCACATGTGTGAAAATGCCACAGATACTTCCATTTACAGTTCCTCTGAATAAACAACAGTTAGACATGCATTTGCCCCCAATAAGGGATAATTTTTTGGACATTTTATGCAATATAAAGAGCTTACAAATTTTTATTCTTCTCTGTGTGTTTAAATAGGCCTCTGGCTACCAATGCTTTTCATCCATTTTGCCCAAATATGTTGATGTTACTTGGACATTTAAGGAGTTATACACATATTTTTATGGTAATTAGAGGCTTTTTAGTTATGCGACTTGAGGCAAATTTATACACTGGAAATCATAGGGTTTTTAGATCTTAGTGATCTAATCACAGGCCTTCTGTGGCTGTAAGCTTGTGTAAATCTTTCTATCTTTTTATGACTTGATGATGTTGAGATTCATATTATCACTTCCAAGACTCCTTGCTCTTCTTTATGCTGAAAATAGTTCTTAATGGCATTGGCTGTACGTTTGGAATTCTTGTCATGCAGCAGAATAAATCTGGAGCCAACCAGATGCCTCCCTGATGATATTGCATGATGCAAAATTATTTCTGCTGCCATTTTCAGAGACCTGCATCTATTTTTTCCATCTATGGAGCTGTTTAAGACCTAATTCAGAAGTCCATGTTGTTCTATCTGTATGCTCATGAATAGAACACTTATACATTATAGTAAATGAGGCTGTTCATCTGTCCGTGTTTTTTCACACACTGTTTGTCAGTGCAAAACTCAGAGACATGTACACTTTGTACAATATCAAGTATAAAAAGTGGCGGTACTATGGGTCTGTAAGAAACACATACATCACACATATGCTGCTCCTATGCTATCCTTGTGCTGTCCATATTTAACATTGTAAAGGATAGAAGAAACTTTGAAATTTATTTATTCATCCATAAAAACTCTGATATACGGATAATAAAAATGGACACATGGACCAAATACTGATGACAAACTAATGCAAAACACTGATGACCTCTGTATCATTTTTCATATATATGTTTAACCCCTTAACGACCTCTGATATGCCTTTTAAAGGCGGTAGTTAAGGGTACTTAACTAAAAGGTACTTAAACCACAGTGCCTTTAATTAACGGCACTGTGGAAAAAGTGTATAGCGCCCACCTGAGTCAGATTTTACCAGGGGTCTCTTCTGCCCACATGATTCTGGTCGGTTTTTACCGACCCTACTTTTGTGATCGCCGTTATTAACAGTATAATGGCAACCGCAAAAAAAAGCCAGATGAGCCATTTAAATTCTCTCTCCTCTGATGTGTGATCCCTGATCCCCCTAATACCTCTCAGTGGTCCTCGGCCCTCCTGCTCCCCCTCCTTCCAGGAAGAAAATGGCGGACTCATGCGTAGTGCGCCCACCGAGATCTGCCGGCCAGCAGATTTCATTTCATTCAATGTACATTTTGATCACTGTGATAAATCCTACCACAGTGATCAAAATAAAAAAAAAGATTAGGGTTAGGGGTGTGTTGGGGTTAGTGTTGGAGCTATAATTGAGTTTCCACTATTTAGGCACATCAGGGGTCTCCAAACGTGACATGGTGCCACCATTGATTCCAGCCAATTTTACGGTAAAAAAGTCATATGGTGCTCCCTTCCGAGCCCAGACGTATGCCCAAACAGTCATTTACCCCAACATATGGGGCAGCGTTCTCAGGACAAATTGCACATCAGCTTTGGGTGCCTAATTTCTCCTGTTACTCTTGGTAAAATAAAAAAATTTGGTGCTAAAAAATCATTTTTGTGGAAAAAAGATTTTTTATTTTCATTGTTCTGCGTTTATAAACTTCTGTGAAGCACTTAGGGGTTCAAAGTGCACACCACACATCTAGATGAGCTCCATGGGGGGTCTAATTTCCAAAATGGGGTCACTTGTGGGGGGTTTTCTACTGTTTTGGCACATCAGGGGCTCTGCAAATGCAACATGATGCCCGCAGAACATTGCATCAAAGTCTACATTCCAAAATGGCGCTCCTTCCCTTGGGGGTTCAAAGTGCTCACCACACATCTACGTAAGTTCCTTAACGGGTCTAGTTTCCAAAATGGTGTCACTTGTGGTGGGTTTTCACTCAGGGGCTCTCCAAATGTGACATGCTTTCCAATCTCAATTCCAGCCAATTCTGCATTGAAAAAGTGTCATGTCGGACGCTGTTCACATCACAGCGTCCGGCAGGCAGCGGTAGTTCCATCTCCGTCCACTATAGCCTCAGTGGCGCCGGCTTGATTTTACTCAGGTTATCTGGGGTTAATCTAGCTGGAAATCAGGTGGGATGTTTGGTCACGCCCACGGTCTTTAAATAGTCGTACTGGCCTGTGGGCGTCGCCGATTATAGCTTGTGTTTTGTGCCAAGTGGTTCCGGTCTGGAGTGGAGGTGTTGGAGAGAGAAATTCATATCTGGTGTCGTATGATCCGTTGTTACCTTTTCGCCTTCCTATATTTGTGCTTTGTTTTGCCCTGTTCACATTATAGTATTGTCCTGTGTGTTTGCGGCGCGGTGTGGTTTGAGTTCTCCCTGTCTGTCATTACTGTGTGGGTTTTGGTGGTTTGTCAACTCACTGGGTGGAGGGTGGAGGGTTCAGCTTAGGGCTGAGCAGGAGATAAGGAGAGGCTGGAGGCTCAGGCATTTGCACCTTTAGCAAAAACCCTGGGTTGAGGGTCAGACAGGGTTTTCCCTAGTTTGAGGGACTCCGCAGGGGCCCGGGTTTTGTCAGCCTCCTTCGACCTAAGCCTCGCATAACATTATAATCGGCCCAACATTTTTCCATGGATTCCATGACTTCCATAAACTGCCAGTTGGCGGCGCTGTCCGTACAGGTCATCGAGTTGAAGGGGGCAGTTCAGCAGCAGGGCCTGGTGGTAGCTAATGTACAAGCGGCTTCTGCTGGTGCAGGTGCAGAGCCTAAGATTCCGCTGCCTGAACGATTTTCTGGGGAACGCAGCAAATTTGTCATCTTTCGGGAGGCCTGCAAGTTATACTTTCGCATGCGCCCGGTCTCCTCAGGTAATGAGGCTCAGCGGGTGGGTCTGGTGTTATCATTACTGAGTGGGGACCCCCAAGCATGGGCGTTTTCCTTACCAGCCGACTCTGCTACATTTCATTCGGTTGAGAATGTTTTTTCAGCACTCGGGCTCATTTATGATGACCCCGACAGATTGGCTTTAGCAGAATCTAAAATCCGCGCCCTCCGTCAGGGGGAACGTATGGCGGAAGACTATTGTTCAGAATTTCGCTGTTGGGCAGTAGACACACAGTGGAACAACCCAGCGCTGCGGAGTCAGTTTATTCATGGGGTCTCAGAAAGAGTTAAACAGGCCCTCCTGATGTATGAGACTCCTGCATCATTAGAATCTGCCATGAGTTTGGTTATTCGTATTGATCGCCGTTTGCGTCAAGGGGCGCAGGAGACTGCCTCTGGGGGAAAGCAGGGGTGCCAGTGTGGTTGCTGCAGATGAGCCCACGGAACCTATGCAAATCGCTGGGGTATCACATGTGCAGCGTCGCGTTCCTGGGTTCAGGAAGCATGGAGCATGTTTTTACTGTGGTAAAAGAGATCATTATGTAAATGCTTGTCCTGTGCTACCAAAGAAAGTCGCACCGGCGGAAAACTGGTAAGCTCAGAGGGTATGGAGGAGGCCCAACTGAGCGTATGCATATCCTCCATGATGGTATCTCAATGTATGCTCCCTGCCAGGGTTATTATTGCGGGCAGAGAGCTACCAATATCAGTGTTTGTGGATAGCGGTTCAGCCACCAATCTCATCGATGAGGAGTTTGCACGCATGGCAGGTTTCAAGATCGAAAAACTCCCTCATCATATTCGCGTGGTTACCATTAATGCCGCTCCCCTCCCACAGGGGGAGATTACTGAGTTTGTAGCTGAGGTTAAACTCCACATTGGGGTCCTACATTCTGAGTGGGTTACATGTAAGGTACTCAATAATCTCCCAGCACAAATAGTCCTGGGTTTCCCATGGTTGTCTAAGCACAACCCGGTGATTGACTGGAGAACCCAGGACATAGTCCAGTGGAGCAGTTTCTGCCAGGAAAATTGCTTGGCCACATGTGTGTCCGCCGTGAAGCCCAGCCTTCCGGAGGCATTGCTGGATTTTGCGGATGTATTCTCTGAGAGGGGTTGCTCAGAACTACCTCCACATCGAGCCTATGACTGTCAAATTAGGTTAAAACCCGGGGCTAAATTGCCAAAGGCAAGGATGTTTAGTATTTCTGGTCCGGAGAGACAAGCTCTTAAGGACTACATTGCGGAGAGTTTAAGTAAAGGGCACATCCGGCCTTCATCCTCACCTGTAGCAGCGGGGTTTTTCTTCATTAAGAAAAAAGATGGGGGGTTACGCCCGTGTCTGGATTTCCGGGAGTTAAACCAGATTACGGTCCGTGATCCCTACCCGATGCCTCTGATCCCTGATTTGTTCAACCAGGTGGCTGGTGTGAAGTGGTTTTCCAAACTTGACCTCAGGGGGGCATATAACCTCATAAGGGTCCGTCAGGGGGATGAGTGGAAGACGGCATTTAATACCCCTGAGGGTCATTTTGAAAGCCTAGTTATGCCATTTGGGTTGACAACCGCGCCTGCTGTGTTCCAACATTTCATAAATTATGTATTTGCTCATGTGCTGGGGAAATTTGTGATTGTGTACCTGGATGATATCCTTATTTATTCGAACGACCAGGACACTCATTTAGAGCATGTCAGGCAGGTGTTACAGCTGCTCCGTGAGAATAAGCTCTATGCTAAGCTTGAAAAATGCGTGTTTCTTGTTCAAGAGTTGCCTTTTTTGGGATGTATTGTGTCCGCCGCAGGGTTTAAAATGGATGCCGCGAAGGTGCAAGCGGTGCTGCGATGGGAACGGCCTGGTAATCTAAAAGCGCTCCAACTGTTCCTTGGGTTTGCCAACTATTATAGGAAGTTTATTAAGAATTTCTCTACTATAGCCAAACCGCTCACGGACATGACGAAAAAAGGTACCAATCTCGCTATCTGGTCTGAGGATGCGGTGCGTGCATTTGAGCTTCTGAAGAACCGTTTTGCTTCAGCCCCCATTCTGGTGCAACCGGACGTATCTAAACCTTTTACGGTGGAGGTCGATGCGTCTGAGGTGGGAGTGGGGGCAGTACTGTCACAGGGCTCGTCCTTGAGCAATTTGCGTCCATGCGCCTACTTCTCCAAGAAGCTGTCGCCGGCCGAACGGAATTACGACATCGGCAACAGGGAGTTGTTGGCCATCAAATTGGCTTTTGAGGAATGGCGACACTTCTTGGAGGGAGCGGCCCACCAGGTCACAGTCATCACCGACCATAAAAACCTGCTCTATCTGGAGTCGGCCAAGCGTCTGTCTCCCAGGCAGGCTCGCTGGGCATTGTTTTTTACACGTTTTAACTTTCTGGTGACTTACCGTCCTGGGGCGAAAAACACCAAGGCGGATGCCTTGTCCAGGTGTTTTCCAGGGGGAGAACCTCGGGAAGAGCCGGTACCCATCCTCCAGGAAGGTGTAGTGGTTTCGGCTCTCATGACTGAGGTAGAGGCGGAGATTGCCGAGGCCCAGGAGGAGGTACCACCAGGACTTCCGGCTAATAAGTCGTTCGTACCCCTTCATCTTCGTCTTAAAGTGTTGGAGGAACACCACAACTCGGTCCTGGCCGGTCATCCAGGGGTTAGGGGCACCTTGGAACTGGTATCGCGCCGCTTCTGGTGGCCAAAAATCCGGCAGGATGTGGTTTCCTACGTGACAGCTTGCATCACGTGCGCCAGGGCCAAGTCGCCCAGAACCCGTCCTGCTGGCACTCTACAGCCTCTGGGGATATCTAGTAGGCCATGGACAGAAATCTCCATGGACTTTATCACAGACTTGCCTGCCTCGGCGGGGAACACGGTCATCCTGGTGGTGGTTGATCGATTTTCGAAGATGGCGCATTTTGTGTCATTGCCTTCCTTGCCCAACGCGAAGACGTTGGCTCAGGTCTTTGTGCAGGAGGTGGTCAGACTGCATGGAGTTCCGTCCGACATAGTGTCAGATAGGGGTACCCAGTTTGTGGCGAAGTTTTGGAAAGCTTTTTGCTCACGATTGGGGATCAAGTTGTCTCATTCGTCGGCGTTTCATCCGCAGTCAAATGGTCAAACTGAGCGCATGAACCAAAATCTGGAGCAGTATTTGCGATGTTTTGTGTCTGACAACCAAGAGGAGTGGTCGATGTTCCTTCCCTTGGCCGAGTTCGCATTAAATAATCACCGCCAATAATCATCGGGAGAGTCTCCGTTCTTTTGTGTTTATGGGCACCATCCTCAATTTTGTACCTTGCGTCAGGGGGGTTCTGGGGGAGTCCCAGAGGAGGACCGGTTAGGAGTTCAACTATCATCGGTCTGGAGGAGTGTGAAACAGCGATTGCTGAGCATGAGTGCAAGATACAAACGTGTGGCTGACTCTAGACGCGTGCCAGGTCCGGACCTGTGTGTGGGTGATTGGGTGTTAGATTGGTTAGCTACTAAAAACATAAAACTCAAAATTCCATCATTGAAATTGGGTCCAAGGTTTATTGGCCCTTTTAAGATTGCTGCCATCATAAACCCGGTTGCTTATCGGTTGGAGCTTCCTGCGGTATACAAGATACACAACGTGTTTCACAGGTCTTTATTGAAAAAGGTGGTAGGCTCTGTGGACACGACGCCGATGCCACCTCCAGTCATGGTGGATGGCGATTTAGAGTTTGAAGTCTCAAAGGTGGTGGACTCTCGAGTACTGCGCCGTACTCTTCAGTATTTGGTGCACTGGCGGGGGTATGGTCCGGAGGAGAGGTCTTGGGTACCAGCCTCGGACATACATGCGGATCAGCTGGTCAGTTCCTTTCACCGCCGTCATCCGGACAAGCCGGGTCCTATGAGTCTTGAGGGCCCTGGGGTCCCTCGTAGAAGACGGGGTACTGTCATGTCAGACGCTGTTCACACCACAGCGTCCGGCAGGCAGCGGTAGTTCCATCTCCGTCCACTATAGCCTCAGTGGCGCCGGCTTGATTTTACTCAGGTTATCTGGGTTTATCTAGCTGGAAATCAGGTGGGATGTTTGGTCACGCCCACGGTCTTTAAATAGTCGTGCTGGCCTGTGGGCGTCGCCGATTATAGCTTGTGTTTTGTGCCAAGTGGTTCCGGTCTGGAGTGGAGGTGTTGGAGAGAGAAATTCATATCTGGTGTCGTATGATCCGTTGTTACCTTTTCGCCTTCCTATATTTGTGCTTTGTTTTGCCCTGTTCACATTATAGTATTGTCCTGTGTGTTTGCGGCGCGGTGTGGTTTGAGTTCTCCCTGTCTGTCATTACTGTGTGGGTTTTGGTGGTTTGTCAACTCACTGGGTGGAGGGTGGAGGGTTCAGCTTAGGGCTGAGCAGGAGATAAGGAGAGGCTGGAGGCTCAGGCATTTGCACCTTTAGCAAAAACCCTGGGTTGAGTGTCAGACAGGGTTTTCCCTAGTTTGAGGGACTCCGCAGGGGCCCGGGTTTTGTCAGCCTCCTTCGACCTAAGCCTCGCATAACAAAAAGTCAAACAGCGTTCCTCCCTTCTGAGCTCTGCCATGCGCCCAAACAGTGGTTTACCCCACATATGGGGTATGGATGTACTCAGGACAACTTGCACAACAACTTTGAAGGTCTAATTTATCCTGTTACCCATGTAAAAATAAAAATTTTGGGGCAAAAATATAATTTTTGTGGAAAAAAATGATTTCTTATTTTCATGGCTCTAA
The DNA here is from genome assembly GCF_039654945.1 of Dendrobates tinctorius. Lineage (NCBI taxonomy): Eukaryota > Metazoa > Chordata > Amphibia > Anura > Dendrobatidae > Dendrobates > Dendrobates tinctorius. The sequence continues at coordinate 14,409,702 of NW_027361690.1, forward strand.
GTTATTAACTTCTGTGAAGCACTTGGAGGTTCAAAGAGCTCACCACACATCTAGATACATTCCTTAAGGGGTCTAGTTTCCAAAAAAATGGTTTTGTAAATTTTGTTGTAAAAATGAGAAATCGCTGGTCAACTTTTAACCCTTATAACATCTTATCAAAAAAACAATTTGTTTCCAAAATTGTGCTGATGTAAAGCAGACATGTGGAAAATGTTATTTATTAAGTATTTTTGTGACATATCTCTCTGATTAAAGGGCATAAAAATTAAAAATTAAAAGTTTGAAATTTTCACCATATTTCCATTTTTCATAAATAAACGCAAGTCATATCGAATAAATTTTACCACTAACATGAAGTAAAATATGTCACAAAAAACAATCTCAAAATCAGCGGGATCCGCTAAAGCGTTCCAGATTTATAACCTCATAAAGTGACAGTGGTCAGAATTTGGCCTGGTCATTAAGTTGCAAATTGGCTCCATCACTAAAGGGTTAGACATGGACATGATAATAAAGCCTAATGTTTTGTATTTGCATGCTGAGCTGATATTTTTAATTCCCTCAGCGTATCCAATTCAAATGACTAATACTGACCTACAAGACCATCTACAATCTGTCTCCTCCATACATCTCTGAACTAATCTCCTGATAACTTCCCTCACGTAATATCTGGTCCTTCTCTCCTCCACACTTATTCGCTCCTCACCCAACCGCCTCCAAAACTTCTCCTGAATAACCCCCATCCTCTGGAATTCCCTGCCCCAACACGTCCGGCTATCAACCACACTCGGATCTTTCAGACGGAACCTGAAAACCTATCTCTTCAGGAAAGCTTACAGCGTGCAATGATCCCCGCTGCCCCCCCACCACTACTGGAGCTACCGCCTCACCATCACTGGAGCAGCTGCAACCCCCCAACCTACCGTCTCCTTCCCCACCATCCTGTAGCATGTAAGCCCGCAAGGGCAGGGTCCTCTCCCCTCTGTATCAGTCTGTCATTGTTAGTTTGTTTACTGTAAGTGATATCTGTACTTTGCATGTTACCCCTTCTCATGTACAGCACCATGAAATTAATGGTGCTTTATAAATAAATAATAACAATAATAATAATAATAATAATAAATATGATTTTTTAATTTATTTTTTTTTGGTAGTGGGGGAAGTACAGTGACAAAAAAGTGTCGATTCTGGCATTTTATTTCATTTTTTTCTTTTCTCTGTTTAATGAACAATGTAAATAATTTTAGATTTTAGCAGGTTATACTTTTTTATTTCACGATGATATATAGTATGTTTATTTTTTTCACATTTGCAGGAGAAACAAAAGTGTGTGATACTTTTTTATCTCATTTTTTTTCTGATTTAAAACATTTCACTATTTTTTACTTTATGTTTAGTCCTTCTAGGAGACTTGAATCTGCCATCTCCTGCTTTATTCTATATACTAAATTAAAATTGAAGAATTGCAATATAAAATAAAATAGTGGCTCTCTATGAAACTTATCCTGTGGTTAAGCTTCACAGGAGGTCAATCATGGCAGGTCAGACCTTCAGCAGACCCCTGGTTGCTATAGTAATCCATCGGCTCCCCATGATCTTGTGGATCGTCAATGTTGTTTTTAGGCATAGCTCGCAGTGGTCACTGTTGAACCTTAGCATTAGTGGAAAGTAACGCAAGTTCTAAAAGGTCTAACTGACACTGCCACAGTGAAATTCAAATCTAAAATAGCTATGGTGTCTTAAACAGATGAAATACTCAGTAATATACGGCACTTTAACAGGTTCTGAATAGAATATTCACATTTTTAATTTCAGTTAGCTGCTTAACAAAAAGTGATTTCACAAATGGCTGCCAGGCGGAGAATCTGAGCTGCCGGCTAATTGTTTTAGTCATGATGCTACAGAATAAAAATTAATTTAAAGTGACTTATCAATGCCTTGTAAAAAGAACAATTTAACCTTTGGTAGATATGAAAATAACTAAGGTTTTCAATTTATTCATTAAGCCAAATTATTTCCATCTGAAGAGTGAGCATTTCTGAACTATCTATGACAACACGAGGATAATGTTTGGGTTCTGCATTAACAAAGCAACAATTAATGCAATAATCTGTTTCACGTTGTTAACAAACAAGCGAGCATTTAGACTTCACTTTGTAACTGTAAGCATGAAATATATTTACAAATTCGCATTCAAATGATTTCCCCCGAATACAAATCCCTCATTCAGAGATGAGTGATTTTCTTGCACCAGAAAATTGGACCAAGTTTCATCACTTCCTTTCATGAGAATTTCATTAGAGTTTCCTCAAAGTTTGGTCAGCGTTTCAATATGGACCCATACAATAGACTATCGGACATGTCTCCTTGATTTTGCATAGACCACTTGGACCTCAATAAATCACTGGCATGTGAACAGCTCCACAGACAATCAAAAGTGGAGTCCTATCCGTAAAAAACATGAATAGCACTCGCTCATGTAAAATCGGCATGTGAATGAACCCAAAGAAAGTTAAGTTGGTGCAAAAGGCAATAAACTCTGCACTTCACACAATGCTAATCCACAGTCGAAACCATTGTTCTCTGACCATGAACAGGAGCTTTGCCATTTTCTTTTCCCTCTGGGATCCCTGATTTGGCTTATTGTTTCTCGGGCTGGTGCGTCACACAGATAGCGTCATACCAGATTAGCAAATCAAATGCTGCTCTAGGAAGCTCAGGCAAATCACATAGCTCCTGTCCACGGTCAGAGAGCACTGACCAGGACTGTGGATCGGGATTGTGTAAAATGATCCACTTATCTCTATGCTGCACCCTTATGACTAATAAAAACTCTGGAATATCCGAATTCTAAGAAATATTTGTTCATTTTTGTATTAGTATGGTTAGAGATTACAGGTTGACTTTTGTAAAACAGGAGTTCCACAATGATGGAGCATGAAGACAGAAATGTGAGTCTGTATATCACCATTTAGAATCTCCATTATCTTAGATGCCTAATAGTGTTGAGCATTACGATACTGCAATATCAGGTATCAGCTGATATTCGCGGTATCGGAGTTCTGATACTGAGTTCCGATACTTTTAGAATATTGAAAACCGGAATCGGAAGTTCCCATAATGCAATGAGCCAGTTTGATTTTATTCAGCCAATGAGGAATCCTAAGAAGTGTGGGCACATCCTGTTATGCATGTTAGGCATGTTAACTAATGGCATGGCTGTGATTGGCTGCGAGCAGACCACCCAGCTGCTCCTCCCCCAGACACATGCTGAACAGTGATCTATGGAAAGTGAAACTAGAGACGGAGGAGGAAACGACCAGTTCTCATTTCAATGCCAGAACACCCCCCCCTGGACGTTTATCTTAGAAGCAAGAGATGATATCTTGGAAACCGTGCAGACTAGCCACAGAAGGTAAATTACTTATTGGCAGCATTCTGCAGCCTAGATATGCACTGAGATTATGTGAAAAGCTTGGACAATCTGTTCTGTTATGTATTTCCACCAGGTTGGATCGCCTGCCAGGGCTGGTGGGGCACTCGGTACCGGGCCCGTTGGTTTCAATGGGAGATGTCACGGTAGCTGTGACCCAGTCCGTGGCCCTGGGTGTCCATTGTAAAAGGGAAATGTTGAACGTGTGGATGATGATTAAAGTTTATGAGTGAATGATTCGTGACGTCACCTGTGGTGTTCGGCAATGAAGATGTTAAGCCGACGCTGCAGACAGATCCACTGGGACAGATGGTGTGGTGCAGCTTTGATGTTGTGGCCCTCCACAGGTAGGGCTGTAGTCCCAGGGCAGTGTAGATGGAGAGGTAGTGAAGAGATGTAGATGGTGCAGTGCCAGGCACAGAGATGTAGCAGTGCTGAGTGTGTTGGCACAGCAATAACTGGAGGACACCAGGGCATGTAGTTCCAAAGTTTTACTCTGTTGTGCATACAGGTGCCCGCATCCGTGCCATATCCTCTGGGTCAGGGGCTCAGTCAACCTCCAAGCTAGATGAAGCACTCCGTTCCAACCCTCCGCCAACATGTGCCTTTTCTGAACATCTCCCTCTATTGCTACACAACCCCTTTAACATAGTCAACATCTTTGTAACTCCGAACGTCTTAAAAAAAAAATAATTCCTGCTATTCCATTTGATTGGGCTAAACTTCTATGCCTTTAATGTCTCCTCCACCTCCCCCAATACATTCTACATTATTCTTAGTTGTTTTCCTTCATGTAGAATTAACCTACAAGGAAAGTAAGGGATTATTTTAATTCCGATATTTGTGTCCCATTGACTAGCATTGGTTTCCGGTATCGGAATCGGCGATATCCGATATTTTTGGGGTATCGGTCCGATCCAATCCGATCTTTCCCGATATCGGAAGGTATCGCTCAACACTAATGCCTAAACAATTCTAAACTAACAAGCTAAGGAAACATTAACTTGACACTCAACGTGTTATAGCACCATGATGCGGCAAATGTTAGTTTATCATTTTCAAAAGCTTGTGGCATGGTAAATGTCAACTTTTGGTTTGATAAAACATGGTCAACATCGTTATCAAATTAACATTTTGTTCGTCTGTATTTCTAATGTATCGGGGACATGACTTTGTAAACCCCAGGAAGAAGCACGAGTGAAACATGCGTTGGGATGAGGGAAGACAATGTGCCACTCGGCTTCCACGCTCTCTGCAGTACGAACACAGGCGATATGTATTTGGCTCAGCCTGTCTTAACTTTTGAATGTGCATTGCAATAATCTCTATACTTACTCTGCTTGCCTGATCATGGTATGATATTATGGATATGTATTTCTTTGGACTTAAGCATGGTTTGATGACTAAGAAGTAGAGATGAGTGACTTTGCCTTTTTTAGGGTCGAGTCGGGTTTCATGAAACACGACTTTCTCAAAAGTCGAGTCGAACGAAATCGGCCAACTATCGGGAAAAGTCGAAGGTCTGACTGAAACACGAAACCCAATGCATGTCAATGGGGAAGCAAAGTCGATAGGGAGTGGAGGACAGTAAACACACCTACATGCCGGACCGCTTTTTTAAAGTGCGCAAAATCTCTCGCTCCCCGGACGCTGCACATATCATCTCGTTGCCCACACTGTACGTCCTTGCTCAGTGACTGAAAAAAGTCACGTGCAAGCATTCTGGGAAATCCGACTTTGGCGCTCGTTTTGCCGACCACATGGCCGAATTCACGCTGTGGTCGGGTTTCGGTCAGCGAAACCCGACTTTGCCATAAGTCGGCGACTTATGAATCTGGCCGACCTGTTTCACTCAACTCTACTAAGAAGTATTGTTGTTTTATGAAAACTTGAGTACATTTGCACTGACATTTTATATATTTATATAAAACCCATATTTATTTATTTTACTCATTTATATAGTGCTATTAATTCCGCAGCGCATTACAGACATTATGTGATGGTCAATGTGTGACTGGACACACCGCCTCCAGCGGGGCGAATTTCTCTGACACACGTGACCCTGGATACACCGCCTCCAGTAGGGCGAATTTAAATAATATAACGTGCATCAGGATACACCGCCTCCAGCAGGCGAATTTCAGAATTACACGTGTAACTGGATACAACGCCTCCAGCAGGCCAAATTTAAATAATAAGGGGAAACACCAGGGAAACTGATACAATGGAGGGCCCCGCGATAGGGAACGGGGACGTGGAGACCTCCTGCACTCCCCTGAGTCAGTGTCTCTACACTCCTAACGATCCCTAGGCCGGTTCCGCACTGGGCGCCGATCAGGAACCTAAAAACCCTAGCTCGCCCTGCACCTAGCCCTTTCTAGTGAAATGGACGGTGCAGAAACTAATCCCACCACTGCACTGAAACACACAAAAGGAAAGTTGCAAAACAGGGGTAACGCCACTTAGCTTTGCTCTGTTGCTCTTGCTCCCAGCAACAGAGTCCACCACCAGAATTCAGCTTCCACCTGAAGCTACTACGCCAGAGCTCTGCCTGAGCTGCAAGGAACTCCTCTCAGTAGTTCCTTCCTCCACCAGACTTGGTTGGAAATGAGAAATGTCACCAACAGTGATTCCAACACCTGACACTCTTTTATAGCAGAGCCAGAGCAATCACACCTGCTTTATAATCACGTGCACTAAACTAAGGTAACCAGAGTGCAATGACCCTAACGGCCACCGGGGGCAAAACTAGAACTGAAACCACCACAGTGCAATGACCCTAAAGGCCACCGGGGGCAAAGCTATCTTTAAGCACGCAGCTTAAGGAAAAAAAAGGTTACTAGTGCTTTTATCTGTCATGATCCAGCATGGATCATGACAGTACCCTCCCTTAATGAGGGGCCTCTGGACCATCAAGACAGCTCCTCTTCAGGAAACCACCTACAGCGGGGATGCCCAGATCCAGAGTTCACACCTGCACTTCAGGTTTATGACAAACGAGCACCACTGGTATTGGCAATGTATGTTCTGGAGACATCACACATCTCCGAAGCGTCGACCTGGGGAACGAGTTGTGTATGTGCATGTTTGGGAGTAACTCGAGCTGGTAAGACTCCAGGTCCTGGATAGCCGACACCAGATACAGCCCGATCACCTGAGAATTCCAGTCCCCTGCAACACACTGGATGTTTTTGGTGGCCACACATACATGCTCGTTCACACACAGGTCCAGACCTGAACGTTTATTGCCACACATTCAGTTGTCAAAATAGGGTGAACTCTTTCTGGAACTGACAACAGAGGCGTCCCCCTGTGTCACCACACTCACACCCCCGCAATTCACGAAGGGAAACACCACCCTCCAACCCCTCCTCCTACAAGGTCTGCACCTCTCAGGGTTGGCTAATGGTGAGGGTTGAGCCTTGCCCCTACTCTCCTGCAGCATCTTCGCTGCTCTCACTGGAGAGGAAGGGGATGATTGTAGAGAGATGGCAGGGACAGTAGCCCCTAGGCAGCAGCCCTCACATGACTGCTCCCAGCTGACTACTTCCCTAGTCTGCCAATCTAAGACCGGGTTGTATTTTTTAGACCAAGGGGGTCCAAAACGATAGGTGCTAGCTTTCTCTCCAAAGCGTAGTATGACTGGGACTCATGTTGATGTCCACTATATAGCACAATGTCTTCTATGACTTGGTTTAACCCCCCTGGCTCAGTGGGATAGAGTTAATGGCCTGGACGCTTATGGGTTTGTCCAGCATCTCACCACTCAGACCATGAGTCTAGACAAACTGAGCATCCACCAGACTGACTTCTGCTCCACTGTTAACAAGCACCGGTATGCCCTCAGGTACCTCGCCAACCGTCACCTCTGCTGACATAGTATCTTCCGAGGGCGAGAAGGAAATATACACTCCCAGGTCATCTTCCTCCACATGACCAGAGGGGCACGGCTTCTTTAATAGTACAGAAATTTTCGGCGTCAGTGACAATGACTAAATCATTAGTCTGCTCACTGCAGGGATGTACCCCTTCACCTTGGGGAACATCAGGCAGTACCATGGGGACACCAACTCCACCCACCTGCCTGGGTACGTCCGCCTGTATAAGCAAGTCCTGCTCCCCAGCAGGGACTCCACGGCACATCCTCGCCAAAGCTGTATATGGACCCTCTAGTTGAGGCAGAGGATAGGCCTCAGACCCATAATTCCGCTGCAGGTGCTGCTATAACACATCATTCAGCATCTCACTAACCTCAGTGAGGGCCAGCAGCAACTGCTCACCGGTCTGCACTTGGCCCATGGCTCACCAGAGGAAAAAAAATGTTGGGGTTGGTGATAATGTGATGGTCAACATGTGACTGGACACACCGCCTCCAGCAGGGCAAATTTCTCTGTTACACGTGACCCTGGATACACCGCCTCAAGTAGGGCGAATTTAAATAATATAATGTGCATCCAGATGCACCGCCTCCAGCATGCGAATTTCAGAATTACAAGTGTAACTAGACACACTGCCTCCAGCAGGGTGAATTTAAATAATAAGGAGAAACACCAGGGAAACTGATACAATGGAGGGTCCTGCGATAGGGAACGGGGATGTGGAGACCTTCTGCACTCCCCTGAGTCAGTGTCTCTACACTTCTAACGATCCCTAGGCCGGTTCCGCACCAGGCGCCGATCAGGAACCTAAAAACCCTAGCTCGCCCTGCACCTAGCCCTTTCTAGTGAAATGGACGGTGCAGAAACTAGTCCCACCACTGCACTGAAACACACAAAAGGAAAGTTACAAAACAGGGGTAACACCACTTAGCTTTGCTCTGTTGCTCTTGCTCCCAGCAACAGAGTCCACCACCAGAATTCAGCTTCTTCCTGAAGCTACTACACCAGAGCTCTGCCTGAGCTGCAAGGAACTCCTCTCAGTAGTTCCTTCCTCCACCAGACTTGGTTGGAAATGAGCAATATCACCAACAGTGATTGCAACACCTGACACTCTTTTATAGCAGAGCCAGAGCAATCACACCTGCTTTATAATCACGTGCACTAAACTAAGGTAACCAGAGTGCAATGACCCTAAAGGCCAACGGGGGCAAAACTAGAACTGAAACCACCACAGTGCAATGACCTTAATTGCCACTGGGGGCAAAACTATCTTTAAGCACACAGCTTACGGAAAAAAAAAAAAGGCTACTAGTGCTTTTATGTCATGATCCAGCATGGATCATGACACATTATTTGCACTGTCCCTGATGGGGCTCACAATCTAAGCTCCTTATCAGTATGTCTTTGGAATGTGGGAGTAAACCAAAGCACCCGGAGGAAACCACACAAACACAGGGAGAACATACAAACTCCATGCAGATATTGTCCTTGGTGGAATTTGAACCCAGGACCCTAGTGCTGCAAGGCTGCTGTACTAACCACTGAGACACCATGCCACCCACATAGCTACTGGATCCATTCCTTTCCAGACACTAACGCATTAGTCTGGTTTCCAAATTATTTCTGGGTTATATTCCTTAGTGGGGTTTGCAAATTTTTATCTCCACTGTTTTATACTGAGGTCTGGGAATTGGTCTGGCTACCATGCAGATATGGGGAGTCTTTTAAAATCAAAACATTTTTTCTTTGCAATCTAAGTGTCTAATCCGCATACCTGTCTTAATTATAAGATAGGGCATAGATATTTTTGCAATGGTGTTCCATTTCTGCAGTTGTCTCTCCTCTTTGTGTTTTACGATTTGAGGCACCCTTTTAACATTGTTTTTTCTACTTAATTTTATGTTTGCTGAAATAAAGTATTTTAATTTTATTTTGTTACTGTTTAACATTTCTTGATCTATGTGCTGCTCAAATTGCCGCATGATCAGTATGGTTCTCACAAACTAATAGTAGCAAATCACCATAGCAAACACACATACGTGACCCATATAAATAAATACATGATACTGAATAAATCCAGAATAATATGCCAATCTAGTCCAATAATTAAATAAATTAATAATAGTAATATGGTAAGAAAGCATACAAGTATTGGAATGCATCATGTAAGAGGATTAGTATAAGTGAATGTATGATATATGTGATATCAAATGTGCAAAATAGAAAAATAGTATGGTCAGCTGCTGGAAGAATTATTCCATTTACATCATGGGACCACAAGATATAAATTCACTGATACAGTAGCATAACTGAAACAAGGATAAAAAATAAAATAAATGTGGAAGACAACTTGCAGAAGTGTTAATAAAGAGTCATGATTATAAACAGGAACTATCCAAAGCAAAAGCATGTATGGCATATGAAGGTGCTATAGATGGTGCAAATGAATGAAAGAAAGCAACAGTATACTGACCCTGCAACAGCCTGCACTTGCCCAAATACGTGTATTGCCTGAGCTTTTTCCCCTCATCAAAGCTCAGGTGAAGCGTGTGTTTTGGGGCAGGTGTAGGCTGTTGCGGGGTCTTTTTGCTTGTCAGTATACTGCTGCTTTCTTTTATGCAATATATTTAAATTTATTCTACATAACAGTAGTACAGTTTATATTTGTATTGTCAATGTTTTCATACATCTTAGCATATACAGATTAGTTCTGTATTCTTTTATTCTTATATTTTAATAATAAAAATATTTTTTATTTCTATAGCGTCAGCATATTCCACAGCACTTTACATTTTAGAGGAGACTTGTGCAAACAATAAAGACATTATCGAATAACACATAACAAAACTGATACCAAAAGGAATGAGGGTCCTGCTCGCAAGCTTACAATCTATGAGTAAATATGGGAGACACCAAAGGTAAATGGTAAAAAGTGCTTCTATTGTATGGTCCAAACGTCAATATAATGCATAAAGCATCCCCATAACGCTGAAAGAACCAGTATCCAGCCAGTATTTGTACAAGTATAACCACTCAAGCTTCTTTTTTGCTCAGCCACACTCAGGTGGCACTAACAACAGCTTGGTAGACTACTATTGTTAGAAAAGTTTAAGGATAGTAACACAGGTAATTGACTCACAGTAGAACCTTTTATAATGGAACATCAGAAGTCAGGAATAGGCCATGCATGTGTTATCAGGGTCTGTACTAGCATTTAGAGCTTTGAATTTAAGTTTAAATTAGGACAAGGTGGGTGTTGGATGTCGAGTTCCCGACATTGCACAGGGGGAATCTCAAGCCATGTCTGCTGCAGTCTCCCATTTTCCTTCAGCCGCAGAGGTTTCTGCTCAGCAGAGATGTTGGTCCCAGCGTCTTGCTCAGGCGAATGCTATGCGTTTGGTTCCTGCTGCTGCCCCAGGTTCAGCTATAGCTATAGTGAGATGACCACTCATTTGTGGTCGGTGGTCACATGCTCAGGTCCTCAAGCAGCTCGGATTGGGCCATCAGCAAGGTCCAGGAAGGCTGCAGTTATAAAAGGATCGCATGGCCTCATGGCCGTGCGCTAGTATAGACCCTGTAGAGTGAGTGTTGTATGCACGTATGAATGTCTCTGGTGAATGACTCATTATGAAACCTCTACTCTTGGTACACATGTGTTGTTCAGCCTTGCCAGTTAGTGCCTAGGCTGATGCAGGTAGGAGGCAGAGTCAGGGACTAGCATCAGCGCCAAGAAGTGGCTTTGCCTGTACGCCACTGTGCACTTGGTCTGCACTCTATAGTAGCCAGCGTCTATTAGGGGTGTTTGAAGGTGCGACGCCGAGCGCTTAGTGAGTCTAGAGGGACTCTAACCCTGAGTCTTTGGGGCAGAGTTCTGTGACTGTACACTAGTGTGTTTCATTTTTCAGAAGTTATGATTTTCATATGACTTTGCTTTAATCCTTGGTCTAAGTCATCTAAAAGATCTATGTAAAAAAATTAGCGAAATCGATTAATATTTAATGGTTTGCACACATTGATCACTTTTATCTGAAAGTACTGAAATTCATGAAAATGTATCATCAACATCACACCAATCTGTATGTTGTTTTTCTATTCTGTTTTGCGGGTAGTTAAACTGAAAATGAGTACTAGAAAGGGAATTTGGTTATTTGAAAAGGTGCATGGTGGTTAATTTTTGGGAGCTCGACTCCCTTCCAAGGAACAAGTGCTTTTAGTTTTTATTTACCATCACAAGGAAATGAAAGAAACATTCTCGTGTGCTGCTAAATGCACAAGTATTAAACTACAGGAAGTGTGGAAGAAAGCAAGTATCCCTGTCATGACAGAGGAGAATATCCGAACTCGTATACAGAAGTTATATAAGGAATATCAACATCTGGGTAAAGAGAAATCAAGAATCACTGACAAAGCAAATATGAAGCGGCAGATTTGGAAGGGTGATCTTGCTGAGCTATTTGATATTGCCAGCCAAATGTGATGTCCATGAGTAGCGTACTAGAAGATGATAAAGCATTCCTTATGTCACAAAGAGAGAATCGTATGAGTTCATCAATGAGTGGTGTAGATAAGGTTCTTGCCTAACAAATTAAAAAGAAGAAAATAAATACAGAAAAAAAAGGAGGCATACAAGATTAAACATTATAAAGAAATCGCCAAAATGAACAAGACAGTTACAGTGGAACACTCATTCTCATCTCCATCATCATCAATTCACGAAGAGGACGAATTTTCAGCACCATCAGTGAAAAAATCTTGTGCAGGTCGTAGATTAAAACTCTTGATCACACACTCATGGCTATATGGGATTGAGAACAACTCTCCATTCGACAAGCAAGTACTTCATTTATTGCAACTGCAAAAAGCCTTGGTCACGATGTTTCATGCATTTCCACATCTCCTTCTACCGTTTTCCGAGCTTGGGCGATTAACAGAAGACAAGTGGCTGAGAACATGGAAAAGTCACTGTTTCAAAATCCTTCTCATTTATTCTTACATTGGGATCGTAAATTGTTGCCCTCGGTTGCCTGTGGGAGTGTCAAAACTCTAGAAGATAGAGTTGCTGTTCTAGTAACTGGAAAAGATTTTGAGCATTTGCTTGGCGTACCTGTTGCCTACAAAGGTACTGATGAGCTAATGGCTGAAGTTGTTATTCAGGAGATGGACCGATTCGCGCTACGTGACCGTATCATTGGTATATCTTTTGATACAACTGCATCTAATACAGGAATGATCCAAGGAGCATGTATCAGAATTGACTCTGAATTTGGGCGACCAATGTTGTGGTTGGCTTGCGCCACCACACCCACGAATTAATCTTGAAAGCAGTGTTTGGTAACTGTTGTAACATACCATCAAGTGGTCCTGACATCCAGATTTTACAAAAGTTCCAAAATTAGTGGAATTCAGTTGATAAGAAGTCCTATTCCACGATGTTAGATGGAGAAAATCTTATTCAAGGTTTTCTAGAAGAACAACGTGTGAAAATGATGAACTACCTCAACAATGTCTTGAAAGATGGCAGTCATCCAAGTGAAGATTACAAAAAGATATTACAACTATCACTTCTATATCTTGGAGGTTGGGCTGAAAACAATTTCGAATTTAGGGTTCTAGGGGCTCTAACTGAAGCAAGGTGGATGGTAAAGGCCATATATGTACTCAAAATTGTGCTATTCACGAAATAATTGCATATTTCTAATACCGAATTGAAAGGAATAAGAAAAGTAGCACGTTTTGTCTGTCTAAAATATGTCCGCTTTTGGAATGAGGCAGTTGTAAGTCGATGGGCTCCAAAGAACTATTTAGAGATGCTACAGCTTTTGCAATATTATCCAGATAAAGATGTCAGAGAAAGTGCCTTCCCAGTGGCTAAGAGACACATTTGGTATCTGTCAGAAACTAACAGGATTGGCATTTTTGGATGAATGTATCAGTCAGGCTGAGAAGGATAAGATGTTTGAAAATTTAAGAAGGAAACCTGTAAAGAAAAAGGAACTGAAGCGGTTGGAAGATAAAAACCTAGTTTTTGAAGGAAAAGGGCTCAGCGATTTTGTTACAAGTAAAACAAAGACATTCTTTGAATTGTTTGGGATCCATGACGTAGAAGAATATTGCAGTGGTACACTAAGAAGCTCCATCAATGCTCTTAAGGTGGTGAATGACACCACGGAAAAGGGCATTGCTCTGATAAAGAAGTTTAAAAATTCATTGAGAGATGAACAACAGAAACAGTTCTTGTTAAGAGTTGTCGAGTATCATAGAAAAGCCGTCACCAAGCGAACAAAAGAAGGAGTTGCATCTTTCACAGCACATTAGTGTAAATCATTTAATATGTATGATACTGCCTATCAATGTTACTGTTTATTGTTACTATTATTCTAAGTTTTTAATTGTTTGAATTTCTAATAAAAAATACTTAACATTGAAAATCTGTTTTTTTGCGTACTTTTATTAAACTGATAAAAGTGTGCAACCTCTAAATATTGTTCGATCGTCTTGAAATTTGGCATTTATTCTTTTTACATTGGTGAGACTCGGGGTGTAAGCAAAGTCTGCAAAAATTTGACATTTTAATTTTTACCATACTAAATGAAACACCCTACTGTACACTAGCACTCACATTACTGAGCTCTGTGAGCTTTAACAGGCTACGGCATTTATATTCCGCAGTAGTGCGATTTTGTGAAGCAACAGAATCCGCCTCTGTACACACCGGGTGACGTTAACCCACGTGTGTTCTTCTATTATACCGCCATATAGTGTCCACCATTACTGGGCAGCAGGTAACATCTCTGCACGGTGGACCCCAGGCTGCTATTACTACCTTCTTATAATTTAGTGCATTCAGCCAGCCCTAACAGTGGGTGAGGGACCAATGTAGGCCAGCTGTGCTGGGAGACCTGATACCTATTGCAACAGCTCAAACTTCTTTTTTACTCAGCCACATTCAGGCAGCATACAAATCAGCTTGGACGACTACTATTGGTAGAAGAATTTAAGGATAATAACACATGTAGTTGCCTGATCAATTGATCCACAGTAGAACATTTTATAATGGCACAGCAGCAGCAGTCAGCAATAGCCCACACATGTATCAGGGTCTAGGCCAGCATTTAGAGCGAGGAATTGAAGTTTCAATTAAGACATGGTGGCTAAGGGAGTGGTGCAAGCCTTCTTTGCTGAAAGCCCTGATACAGTACCTCATGCAACAGCTCAATTTTTTTCCCAGCCTGATTCAGGTGAAACAAATATCAGCTTGGTAGAACGCTAATGTAAGAAAAATGGAAGGATAGTAACACTGGTAGTTGACTAAAAGTAAGTGCAGGCCTGGCAGCTTGGGAGCTATACTGCAACAGGCATCACACATTAAGAATATCAAACTGGGAGTACAAATATTTCCCCAAATAGAGGCTGACAACAGGAAACGTGGCATCAATTTACCTACAATAGAAACTTGATAATGGCACAGCAGAAGTCAGCTGTGTGCCACGAATGAGGTATCCTGGTCTGGGCCAGCATTTAGAGATTTAAATTGCAGTTTCATTTAAGACATGGTGGCTAAGGGAGTGGTGCAAACCTTCTTATCTGGAAGCCCTGATACCTCATTCAACACTTTATTTTTTTCCAGCCGCACTCAGATGGCACAAACATCAGCTTCATACAATATTATTGGTAGAAAATGTAAGGAAAGTAACACAGGTAGTTTACTGAAAGTGAGTGCAGGCCTGCCTTTCTGGGAGTCGTATGGAGACCAAAGACTCCACATTTCAAAAAATAATTGTAACATACTACTAAAGTGGCATCAATTTCTACAGAGTAGAAACAGTATAATAGGCCTCTGACACACCTGCCACCACAGGCATCCCACCAGATGGAGATTCAACTTTGAGTCTCCAAACTTAAAAAAAATTGTTTGTAACATCAGTAATAGTAGCCACAGCAGGCACAAAAGACATCACAGAGATGGTCCAGACTGCAATAACGCAAGATTAATGCGTAAAAGTAAAAACAGCACCATCGCCTGGTCTGCCCAGTCTGTGACTGGGGTGGAAAAGTCATTGGAGATTCATGACTTGTTCATTTTGATGAAAGTTAGGTGATCTACAGTTTCAGGGGACAGCTGGATGCACTTATCAGTCAGGACACCACCAGCAGCGCTAAGGACACATTTTAAGAAAACGCTGGCTGCTGGACATGGCAAAATCTCCAAGGCGTGAGAGTCAAGCTCAGGCCACTATTTGATTTTTGAAGACCAAAATGCAAAATGGTACAGACCACCCTCTGATGGCATTGATATTGAGCTCCAGATACTCCTGCACCAGATAGTCCTGCACCATCCTCTTCTGTCATTCACAACTTGTGAGACTTGTACTCTGTTCTGCTGGTGCCCAGACTGGTCTAAAAAATGTGTGAAATGAGTTGCTTTTGCCACTTACGCAGCTGCTGCTGCTGCTAATGTTTTTGCAATGACGCCTTGACAGTCGCAGGGTTGGATGTCTATATAACTGTGATGCACACAATGTGCCTCACTGGTGTCTTGAGGAAAACCACTCGACTGTTGTGCATCCATCACCTAGTCCTCCTAGATTTGTTTCTCATCTACTCTACCTTCACTAATAGTTTCTCTGGTACCGTAAGCTCCCCTTGATCACTGTAAGACACTCTCCTATGGCACCTGCCTGTGCGACAACAGTCCAGAAATTTGAGATATTGTTATTCCTTCCACTTCCTCCTCTGCTTCCACCTCTTCCTCTGGGATGCAGACTATTCAAAGTGTGCTCTAGCATGTAGATGACAGTAATAGTGATGCTGATGACTGCATTGTCAGCGTGATGGGTTTATGATTTGATGCTTATCTCTCAATGGGAGATCGATATGCTGGAAGGTTGCCAGATTTTGGTCTGAGGCCTACTCGAGTAGCGGAGAACAAACACACACAAAGACAGGATATGTATCTGCAGGATGTTCCCAATTTCCTGATTTAATTAGGTAGCTTATATGCTCATTTGAGTAGGCGGTAACATTACATCATCACATTTCATTGGACAATTGATCATTCAACAGTAAGCATAAATGGTTTCAACCAACCATATTCATATTCGTTAACCAATCAGATTGTACTCGGCTGTTAATTATTAGTATTTGTGCAGACGTGCTGAAAGCTTTAATAGGTCTTGTGTAAATTACACAAGACCCCAATATTATTCTCATTAATCTATCCTCATGACGGTTATAGCTCCATTAGCCTCATTAACCTGCCTTACTAAGTATTCATGGCCCCAGTATCTACCTAACATGTGGACGTGTAGTTTCAATGTCCAACTGGGTGCAGTAAGCAGTTTATCCATCATGTACAATTTCTTATGAAGAATAAGGTTATAGGTAATCATCATCGTGAGACAGCATTTTCATATACAGAGTATGCATTTAAGACCCCAGAAATACATTGATACTAAAAGGACATATAGAATTCCCTGTCAGTCCCCCCTTTTGAGAACAGATATGACTCTACCATTCACATATAGGTACATTCAAAGGCCTAATGCCAGTGTCGGACTTCCTATCCCTTCTTCTGCCGAATTCCCCATAGGGAAAGGGAGATCATATCTAATTCTCAACCTCAAACCATTTGCTCATAATCATCATTATAAGGTTTCAATGTAATGTACATAGTTTTAGTAATAGATGCATCAATCAATCTTTGAAGTAGTCCTCTGATACATGGTATGCAGCAGCATCCACAGGTCACAAGTACTGCTGCTACTACTGCCAGAGAGATGAGGAGGCTGGACACAAGATGACTCCATCTACCGAACCAGGATTCCAACCAGTCCATGAAGGGATTGTTGATACCCGAATTCTCTGCCAATTCTTCGGACAGGGATGTAAGACCCTCCAACGCCTTGGTGATACTCCCATCCGAAGTTGGGCCTAATTGTTCAGCTATCCCTTTTACTGCATCCCTTGTGTAATTTATAAACCTTTGCTGATTATAATAAATATAATTTATCCAATCCACATTTTTATTAATTGTCACCCACCAAAAGAAAATTGATTCAAAACCTGCTGCTATCTGGTTCCTGGCCTTGTACTCATCCGGTACCCCTCTGGGTACCCCTATATTGTCTATATAAACTCTAGGATCAAAGGACCCAGCAGGTACTGATCTTCTATTTCTGTGCAGGGTTTCAACATTCATTCCACCTCCTTTAATCTCTTCTGATGAAATTATTTTAAATGGCATGAGCACTTGAACTAGAGCACAGCTGCTAACCCAACTTGGTGGCAACCTAGGCCTTAATTTCATATCTCCACATAACCACCATATGTCACTCCTTGCTATAGTTTGGTTTTGAAACCAACTGGCTTTAAAGCCTCCTTTATCTGTATTTATGGGGATGGTGATGTGACAAAACTCTGAAGTTAGATTTCCTACCCATCTCCCTGGTCCTGTTCTCAGGAAGCAAGTGTAGTCACCTGGATATGCATAAACTCTAGGTGGCACCTGATCAATTTTTGCTATTGGATACCGGACTGATAGAGATTGACACAGAACATTATCACTAGGGTCATATGTGGCATTATACAAAGCTAGAATACACTGTAAGTTTACTTGATCCTGTTCTGAATATCTGAGGGGAATAGTCCCTAAATGGGGCCTAGCGGTTGCACATGCAATACAATCAGTTTTGTTATTTTGCTCTGTAGTATACTTCATCCATAGCAACCATTCATTCCTCTCTGTGTAGCCTGTTTCTACAGCTAACTTCTCCTCATAGCCTAATTCCCCAATTCCATCAACATCCAACATTTCTCCTGACCTTTGGGGTTTGTCCTCCTCTTGTTCCTTGTCCTGTGCAGGAACAGCTTTTAACCAAAATGTTCCCTGCTGAACCTGTCTACCTGGGGTATACAGTCCCAATACATAGAGACCTTCATCTCCAAGAGAGGGTTCATCCAGTGTTATAAGGAGAGGATTGCAAGAGAATCTCCAGTCCAAAACCTCTGGATCACAACCCCATTTTGGAATGGGTACAGCAATATTCATCCTCTTGAGGAGAGGCTTTCCTGATGAACTAACACGAGTCATGGCTTCCTCTGGCTTATACCCCCATGAAGTTCCCGTGTTCCACGCTGCATCTGACCAAGAATTACAGTTCTCATTTCCAGGTCTAGTTACACAGATATATACCACCGCCCCTTCAATTCCTGTTAGATATTTATAATTTGGGTTGCTACTCTTCTTCCCAAATGTAAGATTCCATTGACACTTCACTATCTGACACAAGTCCACCCTAAATGTAGCTGTTGCTGCCTTGGTGTCAAACCACAAGGTTACTGATGTGCTATTCTGAAGTGTCTCGTCCATTTGTCCTTCTTGCAGTAAAGCTGCCAACATCATCAGGGACAGGACCCATATTCTTCCGCTACAGGACCTCATAGTAGCTTGTGTGGACTGGTCTTCCGTTTAACTCTACGGATGTGGCTTAGCGGGGACCATCAACCAGTGGCTCCAGTGGTCTTCGTGTCTTTTGGTCAGCAACCAATGTCTGGATTAACTAAAATAGAATCAAAAACTTATTTATACACAAATGGGAGTCCCTTTTGGACTCCGGACCTGCTGCAGGGGTTGTCAAATAGTTACAACATCTATGTGGACAAAAGAGTACCTCAGTTGTGGTAGCTTCTGACATCAGGAAGGCTTCCAGTCCCCTGAAAAGAGATCAACACACACGAGCACATACTTCATACATCTTACCTTGGGCAGCCTGTATGAAGTCAATCTGCAGTCATTGAAACGGATAGGAGGGCACAGGCGCACGTGTATGTCTATGGCATCTTTCTAGTCTATCTGTGTTGTGCGCATCTAATCTATGTTAATGTAAAGCTAAACAGGTGGACCCAGCATCTTTCTTCAGAGCACATAGTTTTTGTCTTCACTCACGTGCGTTGAGTCATGAGCCATCACATGGTGCAAGGATTTTGGCAAACATACCCACTGTCCCACCATCCACGGTTCTGAGCTCCAGCTTCCGACCAGACTTCAGTCTCTTCCCCGGTTGGTGACCGAGTCAGAGCCTGTAAGATACTTAAGTCTAACTGGTTATCTTTAATGCTCACCATGACCAGTGGAGGCGCCTCAGGGGTCTCCCAGTACCTTGGTCTTCTGGCTGATTCCCAGCCACTTTGTTTGCTTCGTGCTTCACGGGTTCCTTCTCATATGTACGACCTTACTTCCACTATGGCAACCTCTTCCAGGGCCTGTTGGTGTAAGAAAAGACCTTTCCTCCCCATATGGGGCTGCAGTTGTGGGTTCACCTGAAAACAATGACTTGTATATGTGGTGTCTTGCTTACCTTAAAGCCCCCTAAGCGTCTCAATGAGTGCCGTCAACTCCACCTCCCCTGTAGAGTTATGAGGGAGGAGTGGTTCTGCTTTCTACTATCTCATGCTGTGTGATCGCCATACAACCAGGTTCTTGGACCTTCCGGAAAGAAAAACTCAAAATCCAGATTAGTGAGAGATACCTTTATGGATTAGCATATATTAAAAATAGCGGACTCTCCTCTCTTCTCCCCCCCTTTGGAAATCACCATACTAATACCGAATAGGGGGCAGAGTGGTGGATTTCCATTACACATATAACGGGAGTTCCTCTTTTTTTTTTTTCCTTTCTTTCTAACACATACTAAAAGCATTCCTTATCTTTACTACCTGACAATTGCCTTCCATGGATATCTATCACTGCTTCAAGTCAAAGGCAACATTGTACCTTGAACCATCTGCCTCTCCTTTTTCTTATCAACATGCATTCTAAAAAAACTTGACATTAAGAAAAACTAGCTGTACACCTTCTACAAATACGTATTATGCTATAATATGAATCCAGTGAGAAGGGCTGCAAGCTGCGCTTCTACCAGGTACATCTCTGGCTCCCCATTATTTAATGGACATCTGACAAGATTATAATTTTCTATGTCACTTAATGAAATTCCGTCGACCCAGGGAGTTGCAGGGATACCATGCACATTGAGCCTAAATACTTTATACTCTGGAAATCTGTGTGACAGAAATCCAAAACCAGTGAGCAGTTGGATATACCCTCCTGGTATAATTTTGACAATTCTCCAACCTTCAGGAGATATAATCAACATTAATCCAAATGTGCAATTAGGGCACGACATTTTCTCATGGAATATCTGGCACACACACACAAGGCAAGCTCATACTTTTCCTATACAATACAACCCACAATATACACCTCTCAACAGGTGCCTCCTCGATTCCTGACACGGAAACGTCTATTGGGGAAAACTTGTCCGTCTGGGCTTTGCAATATAAACTGTTCACCAAACCTCAGGTCTTGTAACGTGTGACCTTTCAACGCATTACTTAAAGGGATATGCGTGTTCAATGCTAACAGCGCCCACCAATCATCTCCTCGCTGTATGTAATGGAATTTCTTCACATTTGTGCCTGGGACTGTCCCACCAAATATCCATCTGTCATACAAAACATGATTTGCATCAGATTTTCTTTTGAAAACCGCAGTCTCCAGACAGAACCTACAGTGAGCTCGCATTCAAACAGTTTCTTTTACACATGAGATCATGCGCTTCCACTTATCAGCAGAGAGTCTCAAAGGTCATTCACATTCTTTCACACAGATTCAGTAAACTGTTAACTCCTTAAGCTTATCACCTCCTGGTGCTCCTGCTAAAAATCCTATCTATGTTTTCTGGTTGATACTTGACTGTATTGGGGGCTAAAAATTCTCCTGGCTTGTCCTAAAATGTAAAATGCCTATGGCTTGCGGACCCGTACTGACTGCACTTCGCTAACTCAATGTACAGGCCGCACCTAGACCGTATCTCTCTATCTGCCTCTTTCTCTGGTTGCTATTCACTTATTCTCTTAATATACGCTGTTACTGTGTGCCCACGTCTCAACAAGTTTACTTCATTATCACTCCGCTAGCAATATCTATGCTGACTGCACTGCGCTAATTCGATACATAGACTGTGTGCCGTTGTTTTAAGAGATTCCCGCTCAGTGTTTGAACTTGCGTGTCCTAAACTGACGCGACGTCATCAGTTGATAGGCATCAAAACCCATGGGAACCTTGATAAGAAGGTTAATTATTTAGTGGTCTGGCCAAACCTGTGACCCACCTGGTCACCTAACACTAAATCTCTACGTACTCAGTATGAGATGGCACTTCTCTACAGTTATAATAAACCTATATATACCAGAGAGCAAATCCAATTAACTATAGGCAGACTAATATGACCCAAATTTTCTTATTAGCCCAGTAAGAATCTTTTTCCCTCAGCTAAACCTGCTGAGCCTTGTATACTCAGAGATCTTATTTATCAACCAGAAGACTAGAGCTATCATTAATATGCAGGCTAATGTAATCCCTACTACCTCAAAGTTCTTTAGCACCATTAGGGGGCAGTTTGTGCGTATCAGACAGAATAGAAGGTGGATAGACCTATCCTGTCTGTAACCGGCGTTTTAACACCGTAATAGTACCTCTAGCACTCTCCAAGAGGACGTACACAGCCTTCTTTATGCGTATGCCGCCAGAGACGTGTCCTCACATGAATCCTGGCAAGCCAGTTACCATGGTGAGACGCTCCCAAGGGGCAAAAACACAGTAAAGAATTCCTAGTACCCTCAAGGTTGGTTCAATCATTCATGCGCAATCATACGTAGCAGCTTTTAGGTTTCTCCCTCCAGCATACGTCTTATGTATCACAAGGATATTCTACGGTTCTTAGCGCTGGTATTTAAGAAGACGGCTATACTGTACCCCAAGAGCCGGTTCAGAACATGTAGCAGAGGGGAGACACAGAATTTGTAAGAATCAATGGCTCTTACCTTCACCGGTGATTTTGATCTGTGTGTCCTCTAGGCCTTCAGTCTGCGGGTGCCGGATTTCAGGATACTGGGGTCTTCTGTTGTAACCAGCCCGCCCAATGGGACGCCACTGATGGGTTTATGATTTGATGCTTATCTCTCAATGGGAGATCGATATGCTGGAAGGTTGCCAGATTTTGGTCTGAGGCCTACTCGAGTAGCGGAGAACAAACACACACAGAGACAGGATATGTACAGTCATGGCCAAAAGTATTGACACCCCTGCAATTCTGTCAGATAATACTCAGTTTCTTCCTGAAAATGATTGCAAACACAAATTCTTTGGTATTATTATCTTCATTTAATTTGTCTTAAATGAAAAAACACAAAAAGAATTGTCCTAAAGCCAAATTGGATATAATTCCACACCAAACATAACAAAGAGGGTGGACAAAAGTATTGGCGCTGTTCGAAAAATCATGTGATTCTTCTCTAATTTGTGTAATTAACAGAACCTGTAACTTACCTGTGGCACCTAACAGGTGTTGGCAATAACTAAATCACACTTGCAGCCAGTTGACATGGATTAATGTTGACTCAACCTCTGTCCTGTGTCCTTGTGTGTACCACATTGAGCAAGGAGAAAAGAAAGAAGACCAAAGAACTGTCTGAGGACTTGAGAAACCAAATTGTGAGGAAGCATGAGCAATCTCAAGGCTACAAGTCCATCTCCAAAGACCTGAATGTTCCTGTGTCTACCATGCGCAGTGTCATCAAGAAGTTTAAAGCCCATGGCACTGTGGCTAACCTCCTTAGATGTGGCCGGAAAAGAAAAATTGACAAGAGATTTCAACGCAAGATTGTGCGGATGCTGGATAAAGAACCTCCACTAACATCCAAACAAGTTCAAGCTGCCCTGCAGTCCGAGGGTACAACGGTGTCAACCCGTACTATCCGTCGGCATCTGAATGAAAAGGGACTGTATGGTAGGAGACCCAGGAAGACTCCACTTCTTACCCCGAGACATAAAAAAGCCAGGCTGGAGTTTGCCAAAACTTACCTGAAAAAGCCTAAAACATTTTGGAAGAATGTTCTCTGGTCAGATGAGACAAAAGTAGAGCTTTTAGGGCAAAAGCATCAACATAGAGTTTACAGGAGAAAAAAGAGGCATTCAAAGAAAAGTACACGGTCCGTACAGTCAAACATGGCGGAGGTTCCCTGATGTTTTGGGGTTGCTTTGCTGCCTCTGGCACTGGACTGCTTGACCGTGTGCATGGCATTATGAAGTCAGAAGACTACCAACAAATTTTGCAGCATAATTTAGAGCCCAGTGTGAGAAAGCTGGGTCTACCTCAGAGGTCATGGGTCTTCCAGCAGGACAATAACTCAAAACACACTTCAAAAAGCACTAGAAAATGGTTTGAGAGAAAGCACTGGAGACTTCTAAGGTGGCCAGCAATGAGTCCAGACCTGAATCCCATAGAACACCTGTGGAGAGATCTAAAAATGGCAGTTTGGAGAAGGCACCCTTCAAATATCAGGGACCTGGAGTAGTTTGCCAAAGAAGAATGGTCTAAAATTCCAGCAGAGCATTGTAAGAAACTCATTGATGGTTACCGGAAGCGGTTGGTCGCAGTTATTTTGGCTAAAGGTTGTGCAATCAAGTATTAGGCTGAGGGTGCCAATACTTTTGTCCTGCCCATTTTTGGAGTTTTGTGTGAAATGATCAATGTTTTGCTTTTTGCTTCATTCTCTTTTGTGTTTTTTTCATTTAAGACAAATTAAATGAACATAATAATACCAAAGAATTTGTGTTTGCAATCATTTTCAGGAAGAAACTGAATATTATCTGACAGAATTGCAGGGGTGTCAATACTTTTGGCCATGACTGTATCTGCAGGATGTTCCCAATTTCCTGATTTAATTAGGTAGCTTATATGCTCATTTGAGTAGGCGGTAACATTACATCATCACATTTCATTGGACAATTGATCATTCAACAGTAAGCATAAATGGTTTCAACCAATCATATTCATATTCGTTAACCAATCAGATTGTACTCGGCTGTTAATTATTAGTATTTGTGCAGACGTGCTGAAAGCTTTAATAGGTCTTGTGTAAATTACACAAGACCCCAATATTATTCTCATTAATCTATCCTCATGACGGTTATAGCTCCATTAGCCTCATTAACCTGCCTTACTAAGTATTCATAGCCCCAGTATCTACCTAACATGTGGACGTGTAGTTTCAATGTCCAACTGGGTGCAGTAAGCAGTTTATCCATCATGTACAATTTCTTATGAAGAATAAGGTTATAGGTAATCATCATCGTGAGACAGCATTTTCATATACAGAGTATGCATTTAAGACCCCAGAAATACATTGATACTAAAAGGACATATAGAATTCCCTGTCAAGCGCTAACCCTCTTAGTATCCATTTCAAAAACATGCAGAAGGGTGCAGAGGTTTTTCATCTGTGCCTACTCCGCACGTGTGATTTGCATATCGTTCGGACTGCGTTGGAGATGGTGGAGTTCAAGCATTTAGCTTTGGCATGTGTAGGAGGAAACATTATTTTATGTGGCCATAACTGCAGGACCAAGGGCTATCTGCCATGCTGAGAGAGGGTTGAGTACAAAGAACAGAACAAATTGCTTTACTGAGAGAGAGGTGCAGGTGAAGATGTTATGGTGGCTTGAGAAACACATGTTGTGCTAATTGACACAAAAGCAGAAGTCATGTCTCCTTCCATAACAGCTGACAGGTTCTCATTCACCCCAACTGTAGGGGCTAAACAAGTGTCATTTCTGCAGCCAGAGGCCTGTGTGAGAAGACTTGGCATGGTGATGGAGGAGGAAGAAGCAGCAGATGGGGTTGATGGGACGTGATAATCGGCCGATTTCGTTCGACCCGGCTTTTGCGAAAGTCGGGTTTCACGAAACCTGACTCGACCCGAAAAAAAGGCAAAGTCGCTCATCTCTAGTCACCAGTGATACTTGTTTCAGGAGCTGGGCTAGTCCCTGCTTGCTGTGCTCTGTTTACAGTGACAGCACGCTCTCTGTTGTCTGCTCAGATCTGTAGAAGCTAGTCAGCACTAGATTAGTGTCAGAATACCCAGCACGCATAGACCAGTGACATCACTTGTGAGTCGTCCTTGTTCTCTGCATGCCAAGTTTTCGAGTTTTCTGATACCGCTCTGATGCTGGCTTGTTACTACTAATTTGATCTGAGTTACCCGTATAGTCTAGTACTGATGGATCCACTGTCAGAATTACCAGTCAGATACACATTGAGAAATGAAGTTTGGATACCTGGAAATTCGGTGGTAAGCTGTAAATTTAGGGTATTGTTATAAAGAAAAGAAAGAAAATCCAATTATTTAGTAGAATCCAACTTACCAGAGAAGATGAATATGATCTTGCCAATGTATCTGCCAAACTAAATTATTTAAAAATTTAATGGATTACTTGGCTGATATAAGACCGTTTCCTCTCACCAAGCCATGTAGAGGTTTACCAGCAAAAGTGAGAAGCTGGCACCCATAGGGCAATCTAATATTTGAAAATAAAATTCATTATCAAAGGAGAAAAAGCTATTATTCAATATGAATGACACCACCTGCAAAATAAATTAATTGAATTAAACAGGGAACCACCATATTTCCATAGATGATAATCAGTTGTTTGTGGGGAATACTAGAGTATAGTGCCACCACATCACTTGTCACCAAATTATATTTCAGTCCCCATTGGAGATGATCCATAATATATAACAAATTCTTTGTATCTTTGATGTGGCTTTATGTGGACAGAACTAGGGTGTGGAGAAGATTATTTAGCCAGCGAGAAAGGTTTTCTGTTAGGGAACTGATTCCTGCTAGGACTGATCTTAATGGTGGTGGAAACTGCTCTTTTTGGGTCTTTGGCAAGGCCTGGAAAATCGGAGTGACTGGGTTGTTCACTAATGAATAGTCCTACTTGATGGATAAAATGCCACCTGATACATCGAATTGTAATAAACCAGACAATTGAGCCGTAATACAATGAGTGGGATCAATTCCGATATTTTATATGTAGACGTATCAGATAAATCATCTGTACCAAACTTATGATATAGCATGCTGTCGAGAATGACTATAGATCCTTCCTTGTCTGATTGACGGATGATTATGTTTTAGTTATTCTAAATTTGGTTAATGGCCATTTTTTACTGCACAGTGATGTTGGACAGATGAAATCTTTTATTGGGCAGAAGTTTTGTAAGGTCCCGCTCCATAATGTGTTGAAATTCATCCATAATAGGGACCCTAGATTGTGTAGGGTAAAATTGTGGATTGGGAGTTTTAAAGGTTGGTAGTTCTGTGTTTTATCATGGCCTGATATGAGGTCCATCAGAGCAGTGACAGCGCATTGTTCCTGAAAATTAAAAATAGATGCCGATGTGTGGAACAGGCAATATTTCCATTAACGTTGGTAGGGACCACTGAGTCTAGGAAGCATCATTGTCTGCACACAAGAAATGTCTTTTTACAGTAAGTAATTGCATGAATTTATTAATGTCCAGTAGTGTGCTGAACAGATCAGCTTGCCTGGATGGGACAGAACATAAGCCCATTGCCAGCACATTAGCTTGTTCAGCAGAGATTAGGGTGGCAGACAGATTCAACACAGTAAAACTATCTGCCTCAGAATTTTGTATGTTGGTATTGTACAGTTCACATTCTAGTGCTTTTTCCTCCTCTTATACTACGTGTGGGACCTTGCGTTTTTTTCCCTGCCCTGTGCCCTGGTAATTTTTTGGTTGTGTTGATTGTGAATGAAACAGGGCAGGATTAGGACATTTGTTGTCCTTTTTCCTGTGTGTTCAAGAACATGTTCAATTCTGACCCACTGGTGTCTGCACCATCAGAGATTCCACTAGGGGAGTCAAACTCTGATGTACTGAAGCTGACATGGGAAGTGTGTTGTCTCCTATGGAAATAGTGGGTTTTGTTGAGACCCAATAGGTTAACCTTCATAGTCTTTCTGCAAATGTTGAGTGTAGCTGTTCGTTTCGGAGGCCAAACATTATTGATCGGGTTCACCCATCTCTACTGACAGGCTCATTCTGATAACAATGATCAAAAGCCTGCCTTTGACCCGACTTATACACAGCATCAGATGATAGAAGCACATAAAGTGCTTTCAGTGTTCTAAATTTGTATGAGGCCCGCCATTTGTTGCCTTCTTAGTTCTATGGATGACCCTACTTATAATTTTTTCCAGGCTTTGCATTTTATGCAAAGCCTTTATGAGTGTAGGAGTATCACAACTACATTTTGTTCACAATATTTGAATATTTGAATGCGGCAATACCATTGGTACCTTCAAGGATGTATGGATGACCCTGCTTGTAATGTTTGGCAGGATATGCAATTAATGCATAGACTTTATGAGTCTAGGAGTACCAATACATGACAATTTGAACAGAATGTGTATGATGCCCTCTTTTGTGTCTAATACAGGGTGTATCTGAGTCACTTATTTTTAGTAGTTCTTGCTTCCTTCATAAATTAAACTGAAATATCCTAGTTTTTAATAGAAAAAATAAATTTTGGTTAACTGACATTATAATTTTGTTTTAATCCTTTTAAATTTCACCTTATATGAAAGTCACTATATATTAAAAATATTTCTTAACAATTGTTTCCTGTAAAATACAATTTCTCGGTGATTCACAATGTTTTAGTCTCACTCTTTAAAGTGGAGTAAAAGTGCAACATTATTTTTCTCAACAGTGATCTAGAAGTCAAAGATGCTTCCAGGGCACTTCCCCATGCTGTTCTCCTTCAATTCAGCACTTTTCCTATACACTTCAACATTATCAATGCCCCCCCAGACCTCTTTGTAGGGTCGCAGGAAAAAGCTTGGATATCCCATTGACTTCTATTATACTGTACGTGTTACACAAAATGATCATTCGAGTATTAGCACCCGAGCATTTTACTGCTCGCTCATCTATATTCTGCAGCTGTTATTTGACACAGTTCTAAGATTCTCAGGAATTGGGTAACTTATTCATTGTTTTGTATTTAACCCCTTAATGTCCAATGACGGACACAGTCCGTCATCAGACATTTCCCCTGCTTTGATGAGGGCTCCGGCGCTGAGCCCGCATCAAATCAGGGACATGTCATCTGTTATGAACAGCTGACATGTGCCCGCAATAGGCGTGAGCGGAATTGCCATCCGCCCGCGCCTATTAACTAGTTAAATGCCGCTGTCAAAGCTGACAGCGGGCATTTAAATAGAATTTCCGGCCGCCAGGCCGGAAATGACGTCATCGCCGACCCCCGTCACGTGATCGGGGGTCGGCGTCACATTGCCTGGACAACCAGAGGTCTCTATGAGACCTCTATGGTTGTTCCAGGCATAAGGCTTTCAGCGCCACCCGGTGGTCGGCGCTAAAAGCACAGCAGTAAATCTGCTACATATGGGCGATCTGCTCATCGCCCATATGTAGCAGAGCCAATCGGGTTGCGCATGCTTCTAGCCTCCTATGGAGGCTATTGAAGCATGCCAAAAGTAAAAAAAAAAATGTTTAAAAATAAAAAAATTTAAAAAAACCTAAAAGTTCAAATCACCCCCCTTTCGCCCCAATCAAAATAAAACAGTAAAAAAAAAAATCCCACATACACATATTAGGTATCGCCGAGTTCAGAATCGCCCGATCTATCAATAAAAAAAAGCATTAACCCGATCGCTAAACGGCGTAGCGAGAAAAAAATTAAAAACGCCAGAATTACGTTTTTTTGGTTACCAAGACATTGCATTAAAATGCAATAACGGGCAATCAAAAGAACGTATCTGCACAAAAGTGGTGTCATTAAAAACATCAGTCTGGCATGGAAAAAATAAGCCCTCACCCGACCCCAGATCATGAAAAATGGAGACGCTACGGGTTTTTTTTTTTTTTTTTTTAGCAAACATTGGAATTTTTTTTCATCACTTAGATAAAAGAGGACATAGACATGTTTGGTGTCTATGAACTCGTAATGACCTGGAAAATCATAATGGTAGGTCAGATTTAGCATCTAGTGAACCTAACAAAAAAGCCAAGCAAAAAACAAGTGTGGGATTGCACTTTTTTTGCAATTTCACCGCACTTGGAATTTTTTTCCCGTTTTCGAGTACATGATATGGTAAAACCAATGATGTCATTTAAAAGTACAACTCGTCCCGCAAAAAATAAGCCCTCACATGGCCATATAAACGGAAAATTAAAAAAGTTATGGCTCTGGAAAGAAGGGGAGGGAAAAATGAAAATGTAAAACCAAAAATACCCCTGGTTGTTAAGGGGTTAAGTTCCTGATTGTAAACTGTGAGGAATTTTACATCGTAACTTTATAATGTTCTAACTCAGGAGTGGGCAATTAATTTTCCCAAGGGGCACATGAGAAAATGGCACTGCTGTGGAGGGCTGAACCATTCGGCTGAACTTAAAAGGGTGGTCCAAAACCAAAGGTTTATTTCATATTGAATGCATATCTCTTCAGTGTAATAATCTAATCTTGTTTTCTAATATACTTCAATGAAAATTCCCTAACGTACCCTCTACATTCTGACTTCCTGTCTTTTTTTTTTATTATTAACATCCCATCATAACATTTTGTTTGAGATTCACCTGTGCATGCTGGGATACTTGAATTAGCTGTCATCAAGGGGCAGAAGATGTGGTCACTGCCGCATCCTCTGCACCGTCTCTTAAATGAGACGCTATCAGTGATGTCTGTTTTGGAGGCTCGGCTAGTCCTGCTCACCTGATAATGCGTCAGTTGTAAATTCTGACATATAATCAGTATGAGCTTCTTATGCTATATTTCTTTGAATGCACAGTGACAGTGCGCTCCCTTCTGGGCTCTAAGGAGAATAGATGACCCCGCAGTGACCAGTCCAGTCTCTGAAACAGATGACACTTCTTTTCATGGTGGGGAAAGCAGCTGTGGCAGCGACCGCAGCCTCTGCCCCCTGATGATGTCCTGTGTGAGTACCCCAAAATGCACTGGGATTCTCAAAAAAATGTCATTGGAAGTAAAAAAATCAAAACACAAGCAGACAAGAGAGGGATGTGGCCCACGGGCCGCAGTTTTCCCAGGCTTGTTCTAATTTCCTTATCTTCAGATACACACTACATTTTTGGGAAAATAGAGAATTTTTAAAATTGTTACCTCTACAAAAGATGATAGTGAAGCACCCCAGGGGCCATGGGTCACTCGGTACCGGGCCGGTTGTCTTAAAGGGATGTGTCACAGTGGCAGTGACCCAATCCATGGCCCCGGGCGTTCATGTAAAATTAAGGGAATTGAATAGGAAATAAAGTTTGTGTATAAGTCTTGACGCCACCTGTGGTTTCTGGTCAGAGATGACCAGCGCTGCAGAACAGATCCTCCGGGACAGATGGTATGATGCAGCAGAGTTGGAAAAGCTCTCCACAGGCAGAGCTGTAGTCCCAGGGCAGTTAAGAGGAATTTAGAGATGATGATATAGTGTGGAGTGAAGGATGTAACAATGCTGGGTTGAAGATGAAGAAAGAAGGTAGACGACATAGTTGAGTGCTGTTCCAAGACTTTACTTACAGTTCTGGTGCACACAGATGCCCGCTTAGGCCTCTTTCACACTTCCGTTTTTTTGGTCAGCTGCAATCTGTGAAAAAAATGCAAAAGACGGATCCATTTCCGTTGTGACACCAATGTATGACACCGGACCGTTGTTTTGACGGATCAGCTGAAGTCGGAAATTTAAAGGAACCGCAGCCTGGAAAAGGAGAGAGAGAGTTTTTTCTGCCACCAGAAAGGGATTTGGGGTTAAATTTCTGGCAAGGAAATTCTTCCGGGCATGCTCAGTGTAAAAAAGCGGATCCGTGCAGACAGAAAACGTTTCATTCTCCATCCACTTAAGTCAGGGAACGCCAAAATTTTGGCGGATCCGTCAAAAAACGGATCCAACGGATGACCATCCATCAAAATCCGCCGCTAATGCAAGTCAATGGGGAAAAAAACAGATTCGCCCAAAAACATGGCGGATCCTTTTTTTTGCAAAACGGCGGATTTTGACCAATGGAAACAAACGGAAATGTGAAACAGGCCTTAAGTGCTGTGTTCTCCAGGTGAGGGGTCCAGAAAAATTCCAGGCAAAATGAAGTACACCCTTCCAGCACTCCCTGTCAGTATGTACCTTCCCTAGCCGTCTTCACAATGCTGCTTTTCCACTTTCCTTCCTTTCCAGCACTTCACAGTCAGTGCTCCAGGCCTGCAGCTGTGAATCCTGTCAGACAACGGTTACAATCTGCTTCTTGATCCTATATAGCTGCCTTTCTGGTGATAATAACTGGTAGTTTTTCTATGGCCCATAAAGTGACCACAACTGTCAGCTTGCTAGCTGAGTTCTATGTGCACGTCCCTAGGATAGGGGCTGAGACCCTTTTGTGACCCGGTTCCTTTCTCCACCTGACATCCGTCAGTGTGCAATGAGCCCCACGGGGAGTATGCTCCAACCATGTCTCAGAAGAACCACCTTTCCATTCAGGGAGCTTTCTATGTAAGCCAATCCATCCAGTAACTCCTGCTGACTGGAGCTGCACAAGACATTTCCTTCTCCTTCCCTCCCTCTGAGGGAACTCACTTCGCTTCCTATAATTCTCCTGCTCTCAATCTACACTCCACCCACCTCCCAACACCCTTCGTGTTCCAAAGCAGGGGCCATAAAGGATGTGTGTGTGAGATGTGGGTGTGGAATGTGGTCGGGTGTCTCCACCTTACCTGGCTGTGGGATACTACACCTCTGGGTGAGGTGCAGTATCTCTGTGGTGACTGGACCCTCAGGGGCGCCACAATAGGAATCAAGATAATGAACACAATCTTCAAATCTGTCTATGTTTTTATAAATGCCAAATAAAAAAGATATTTCAGGCAGATTTGTAGACTTTTAATGATGTGCATACTAAGAAATCAAGGAAGAAATTGAATGACCTTGCTTTTCCTCTTCCCAGATTATGCCATTTTCAAACATTTGTTAAAGCTTTCTCAATATGAATTTACTTACAGCTGGGATTCTTAAATTAATTTGGTTAAACAAAGCTGGAAGGATTTGAAAATCAATAACACATTCTCATCTGACATAAGACTTTAAGAATTATACAGCATATCCTCTACAACAATTAAAATGCTACCGTGACTTATATAAATTCTAGATGTGGTAGAGCAAGTGTTGGAAGCAGTCTTGTGTGCATCCAGGGATAGATTAATTATGTTATTCAAATTGGGCTTGAGAGGTCTAAAGCCTCCCAAAGATTACAACTATATATTTTTAAACATCCATCTGCTCAAGAGGTGCTTTAGATGAATGTGTTTATTCTACTCTCCACTCTTGGCATATTTTTCACATATCTCATCCTATTTGCCTCTTCACTTTGAAAATGTAATTTCATTAAGTTTATTTTGAAATACAAGAATGACCAACTCTAAGGCTGTGTGCCCACGATACTTTTTTAAGCATTTTTGTCACTTTTTCCACAGCGGAAACGTTTAAAAAAACGCTAACAAAATGCATCCCACGTAATCCTATGGGATTCTGCAGTTGCTGTGTCAATGCTGCAGATTTTACCGCTGTGGAATTGCATAGCGGTAAAATCTGCAGCATGTTCATTATTTCTGTGGAATCGCGGCAATTCCGCAGCCATAGGATTGCATTGAAACGCTCACTTTATGCATGTGGCTATGCCCACCATGCGTAAAGTGAGCGCTTCATGTGCAGATGGTACCCAGGGTCTGGAAGAGCGGAGACTCTCCTCCAGGTCCTGGGTACCATATTCCTGTAAAAAATAGAATTAAAAGAAATTATAGGGATATACTCACCTTCTGGAGGCCCCCGGAGTCCTTCCCTCCCTCAGCGGTGCTGGCGGCATCTTCCGTTCCCAGGGATGCATTGCGCGAATGACCTCTGATGATGTAGTGGTCTTGTGTGATGCTATGTCATCAGAGGTCCTTCGCGCAATGAATCCCTGGGAACGGAAGATGCCAACAGCACTGCTGAGGGTGGGAAGTACTCCGGGGGCCGCCAGAATGTGAGTATATCCCTATTTTTTATTTTTTTATTATTTTTAACATTGCATTGAAGCATCAGTCATAAAAAGTTGGTCACACTTGTCAAGCACTATGCTTGACAAGTGTGACCAAACTGTCAATCACTTTCCAAGCGATGCCTCAAATCGCTTGGAAAGTGCAAGCATTCTGCAAGCTAAAAATGCTTGCAAAATGCTTGTGTTTTGCAGGAAAATGCATGCGAATTCGGCATGCGCTTTACCCACGGAAGGGAGTTGCGGAAATGCTGTGGACATTTCCGCAGCATTTCTACAACATGGGCACTTAGCCTAACTGTACAGTTATGCACCATATTTCCAAGCTGGACATGTCAGAAATGATCAGATTTTTTCATTTTTTTTATCATACATGTTTAGCTATTGAATGGAAATTGTTCAAGTCGAGCGCAGGTAAAAAGAAAAAAAGCAACACATAGCAAACCATTTTAAAACCTCTGAAAAAATAAATTTCATGTAAAAACCAGTGAATATTACCCCCTATGGCCTTCTTCACATGTCCGTGTCATGATTCAGGACGCGGTTTCCTTCCTCGCCCTGGTTCTTTCAGGGTTAACTTGTATGGCCTCTCTTTGGTCTAGAAAGGGCTATTTAGTCCTGCTTCTGGCCAGGCTCTGTATCAATGATACTTTCCATTACCCGGCTTGAGCAGCTGACCTAGGTTTCTCTGTTTGAGACAGGTTTTCCTCTGTGTATTTGTGTACCCGTGTATGACTCGGCTTTACCCTCGTTCTGCTTCTGTCTCATGATTTTACTCTACTTGTTACTCTCTGGTTTGACCCTCGGCTTCGCCGCTGACTTTCTGTTGTCTTCTTCTCTGGTACTTACGTCCCCGTCTGCCCTCCGACCTCGGCTCCTTCCTAACTATTCTCCTGTCTCATTCTACGGCACTGACTCCACTCTCCAGCTTCTGACCTTTGATTTCCTGACTACATCCCTGGCACATTGTGTAGAGCCAGTTCCCTCTCTATCTCATGGGTTTGCTCTGCCCCTGGTCACTACCACGGTGGTCACATGCTCCGCCTGGTCCTGCTCTGGAATGCACTGTACGTTGCGGTTTCTGCACGCCGCTGTGCCAGACAACGATCCTTGGCAGCACCTCCTTAGGTTCTGTGCACCTAGAGACACACAGCCAGTGTGTTTTTACATGTAGTTCCTGTGTAAAAAAATTAAGAAATAACTTGCGCTCCTGTGTAATTTTCATAACCATCAGAGAGAAAACCCATGCCTGGTGGATAATGTTAATAACCTTTGACAAAGGACAATTCCCTATAAGGTTCCCAAGCTATTAATAACAGCTCACAGCCATTTGCCTAGCCTTTCCTGGTGAATTTACAAGGGACCTCAGAAAAAAATGGAGTAGTGTTTCCCTATAAATTAAAACCAAACAACAATGGTTAAACAAACAGCTGTTGGTTGATATTAATAGCCTGGAAAAGAGTCTGGTTACATATATCAGCCCTCAGCCACCCTAGAAATGGCCCTGTGGAGGTGGCAAGTGGGGTTAATACAGTTGAAACTAGAAGTTTACATGCACTATATAAAAAGACACATATACAGGTGCCGGGATTCTCCCACTGCATAGGGTAGATCCCAAGCCTTGTTTGCCTCTTCGGTCCTCCATTCTGCCTTGGCCACAGTGGGAGCTACTCAGCAAAGACATCAGTCTCAGCTTCTTGCTCAGACTCGCGCTGTTCGCTTGGTTACTGCTGGCTCTCCAGCCAAAGCTGTAGTAACTAACAGCAGGCAGCTGCGATCAGGCATTCCAGAGGCTAAGTCCAGAAATCACCCAACTGAGCATGCTCGTGAGGTGGCGACCTCTCATTAGTGGTCGGTCGTCAGCTGCCCATGTTACATGGCAGTTCCAGATTGGTCTACTAGCAAGGTCCTGTCTGAATGGACTTGAACAGGAACATATAAAAGGTTCTCTGGAGTGCACGTCAGCAAGCTGAGATCATATGTGTTTGGTGTGTTGGTACGCTACAACCCTGTGTGCACGTGTGCCACTTCTAGCACAGCGTCTGCGTGTCTAGGCAGGCAGTGTAGGGTGGGAACTCCGGCTTGGCTCAGCATGACTTCGGGTGTGCAAAGTTGCATGTGCAGTTAGCACAGCCGAGTGTCAGAGCGAGCACAACCACCAGCCTAGACTTTCTTGGGGGGTAGCAATAGGGACCCTAACTAGCATCATTACCACTATGTTCTTGTGACGTCTAACAGGGTATAGTCTCGAGTGCTCTCTGTTGCAGTACCACTCTGTGGAGTAGCAGAGTCAGGTACTTTACACTCTGTTCACACTGAGTGACCTGCGGTTTTTCATCACTGCACGGTGGACCTCGGGTTGCGATCGCATTTTACCATAATTTATATTCAGTGTGATCCACAAACCCTAACACATGTTTTTCTCAATATCTGACATGAAATCAGAATAAACCTTTCCAGTTTTAGGTCAATTAGTATTACCATAATTATTAATATTTGCCAAATGCCAGAATAATGAGAGAGAGAAAATGTTTTAATGCATTTTCATTACTTACTGCAAAGTCACAACTTTACATATACTAAGATTACTATGTCTTTAAACAATTCTGGACTGACCATATCATGATGTCATGTGTTTGGAAGCTTCTGATAGATTTTTCTGGTTAATTAGAGACATACCTGTGGTTGAATTTTAATGCACACCTGAAACAAATTGCTTCTTTGTGTAGCATCGTGGGATAGTCTCAGGAAATTAGCCAAGATAAGAAGAGATTTTTGGACTTCCACGTCTGGCTCATCCTTGGGTACAATTTCAAGATACCTGAAGGTACCTCGTTTATCCGTACAAACAATTATGTGCAACCGCAAACAAGATGGGAATGTCTAGCCATCATACCACTCAAGAAGGAGATGGATTCTGTGTCCCAGAGATGAATGTTCTTTCGTCCAACATGTGCATATCAACCAAAGGACAAAAGAAAAAGACCTTGTGAAGATGATGGCGGAAGCTGGTAAGAATGTGTCAATATCCACAGTGAAATGAGTACCATATCAACATCAGACCACTCTGTCAGGAAGAAGCCATTGCTCCAAAAGAAACATAAAAAAGACAGATTAATGTTTGCAAATGCACACAGGAACAAAGACCCTTATTTTTTGGAGACATGTCCTGTGGTCTGATGAGACTAAATTTGAACATTTTGGGCATAATGACCATCCTTACGTTTGGACGAAAAAGGGAGAAGCTTGAAAGCTTAAGAACACCATCCCAACTGTGAAACACGGGTGCGGCAGCATCATGTTGTTGGGTTGTTTCGCTGCAGGAGGGACTAGTGAACTTCACAAAATAGATGTCATCATAAGAAAAGAAGATTATGTAGCAATACTGAAGCAGCATCTCAAGACATCAGCCTGGAAGTTAGAGCTTGGGCGGAAATGGGTCTTACAAATGGACAGTGACCAGAAGCATACTGCAAAATTGTAACAAAGTGGCATAAGGATAACAAAATCAATGTTTTGCAGTGGCCATCACAAAGCCTTGATCTCAATCCTATTGAAAATTTATGGGCAAAGATAAAAAGGCAGGTGTGAGCAAGGTGAAACACAAACCTGGATCAGTTATACCAGTTTTGTCAGGAGAAAAACATCCATATATATAGTGCATGTAAACTTCTAGTTTCAACTGTATGTGTAGGACTGATGTCACCTTTGTAATGTCAAGTGACATCAAGTCCACAGGTTAGTTAAGGAAAAGCGTCTATAAGACACCTATGCTCAACTAATCCCATTGTCATATCTAATATATAAAGCTCAAGTGTGTGTATGTACGTGTGTGTATGTTCAGGATTGGCATCCGCACCGTCGCAGCTACAGCCAAAAAATTTGGCACAGTCACACGTCTGGACCCCGAGAGCGTCCTAAGCTATGTTATGATGCAAAATTTTAACCCCGCGCGTTCCATTTCACCAAACAATTTTGCCCCTACCTACATAATGGGGAAAAAGTGTGTGTGTATCAAGCCCCACCCCTCATTATGATGTCATAATGGTTGCCATGGCGACGCTGTCTTCATAGGTTGCAAGCCCCACCGCTCATTATGATGTCATAATTGTTGACTATGGGATGGAGGATGTGTGATGGGTATATGGGCACTGGACTATGGGATGGAGGATATGTATATTCGCACGGCTCTATGGGATGGAGGATGTGTGATGGGTATATGGGCACTGGACTATGGGATGGAGGATATGTATGATGGGTATATGGGCATAGGACTATGGGATGGTGGATATGTATGATAGTTATATGGGCATGGGACTATGAGATGAAGGATGTGTGATGGGTATATGGGCATTCGACTATGGGATGGCAAATATGTATGATGGGTATAGGGGCATGGTACTATGGGATGGAGAACATGTATGATGGGTATATAGGCATGGGACTATGGGATGGAGGATGTGTGATGGGTATATGGGCACTCGACTATGGGATGGAGGATATGTATGATGGGTATATGGGCACGGGCCTATGGGATCGTGGATATGTATGATGGGTATTTGGGCATGGGACTATGGGATGGAGGATAATTATAACTTGCTATAACTAACCACAGTTAGTTACTATGCCCAGGCAGCGTCGGCTCTTCAGCTAGTTGTAAATAAACACACAGCAAGAATGAAGTTCTTTATTTGAAGTAGTATAAATCACAGTGTTTAACCCCTTAATGACCACCGATACACCTTTTAACGGCGTCGGCTAAGGGTTCTTAAACCACAGTGCCGTTAATTAACGGCGCTGTGGAAAAAGTAAATACCGCCCCCCAGGGTCAGAATTTCTCCGGGTTCTTGGCTGCCGGGTGTAGCCGAGAGCCAAGAGAACATGATTCGGGTCAGTATTTACCGACCCCGGTGTTGTGATCACCGTTATTAACTGTATAACAGCGACTGCAACAAAAAAAGCTGTGATTTTGCATTTAATTTCTCTCTCCTCTGATGCAATAGCACATCAGCGGGAAAAGAAATAGAGTCCCTGGGTCCCCCAATCTGGCCCCCATACCTCTTGATGTCCCCCCGTCCTCCCACAGCTCCCACAGTTCCCAGCGTCTTCTTCCTGTAAAGAAAATGGTGGGTGCATGCACAGTGCACCCGCCGAGATCTGTCGGCTGGCATCCGGGAGATTTCATTCATTCCAGGTACATTTTGATCACTGTGATAGATAGGGAAAAATAATAAAATAAAATATATATATTTATTTCCATTTTTTCATTAGGGTTACAATTGGGCTAAAGTCAGTTGGGCTAAAGTTTGGGTTAGGGTTGGGATTAGGGTTAGGGTATGTTTCCATGTAACATATGTTGTAAGGATTTGCTAAAGATTAAATTCTGCGTCCAGCCGCAGCATCCAGATGTTACAGCATAGTGAAGGGGATTTTATGAAATCCCATCTCCACTATGTGTGCAGGGACACGGGTGTCACACCCGAAATTATTGACATGTGGAGCGTCTTTCTAGACTGCAGCATGTCTATTTATCTTGCAGAGACACTCTGCCTCCGCAAAATAAATAACCCAGTCTATGGATAGGATGCGGTAATTCCGGATGTGTTTAATGAACACATCCAGAATCACCGCGTGTACAAAAGCTGGCAGCGCATTTGGCGGAGCCGGGTATCTGCTGCGTCCAAAGTGCTGCCAGCATGCAGCATGGAAACATACCCTTAGGGTTGGGATTAGGGTTAGGAGTGTGTTGGGGCTAGGGTTGGGGCTAGAGTTGTGATTAGGGTTAGGGTTGGGATTAGGGTTAGGAGTGTGTTGGGGTTATGGCTGTGATTAGGATTATGGTTAGGGTTGGGATTAGGGTTAGGGATGTGTTAGGGTTAGAATTGGAGTTAGAATTTGAGGGTGTCCACTGTTTAGGCACATCAGGGGGTCTCCAAATGCGACATGGCTCCATTGACTCCAGCCAATTTTGCGCTCAAAAAGTCAAAAGGTGCTGCATCCCTTCTGAGCTCTGCCGTGCACCCAAACAGTGGTTTCCCTCACATGGGGCATCAGCGTACTCAGGGCAAAGTGCACAACAACTTTGGGGATCTAATTTCTCCTGTTACACTTGGGAAAATAAAAAATTGGGGGCTAAAAAAATCATTTTTGTGGAAAAAAATGATATTTTCATGGATCTGCGTTAAAAACTTCTGTGAAGCACTTGGGGGGTTAAAGTGCTCACCACACATTTAGATAAGCTCCTTGGTGGGTCTAGTTTCCAAAGTGGGGTCTCTTGTGGGTTTTTTTCACTGTTTATGCACATCAGGGGCTCTGCAAACGCTACATGACGCCCGCAGGCCATTCCATCAAAGTCTGCATTCCAAAAATGGTGCTCCTTCCCTTCCGAGCCCTGCCAAGCACCCAAACAGTGGTTCCCCCCACATATGGAATATCAGCGTACTCAGGACAAATTGCACAACAAACTTTGTGATCCAATTTCCCTGTTATCCTTGTGAAAGTAAAATTTTGGGGGTGAAAACATTTTTGTGGAAAAAAATGATTTTTTTATTTTCACGGCTCTGCGTTAAAAACTTCTGTGAAGCACTTGGGGGTTTAAAGTGCTCACCACTCATCTAGATAAGCTACTTTGTGGGTCTAGTTTCCAAAATGGGGTCACTTGTGGGGGGTTCTACTGTTTAAGCACATCAGGGGGTCTCCAAATATGACATGGCGTCCGAACTCAATTCCAGCCAATTCTGCATTGAAAATGTCAAACGGCACTCCTTCCCTTCTGAGCTCTGCTGTGTGCCAAAACAGTGGTTTACCCCAACATATAGGGTATTGGCGTACTCAGGACAAATTTCACAACAGCTTTGTAGTCTAGTTTCTCCTGTTACCATTGTGAAAATAAAAATTTGGGGCAAAAAGATCATTTTTGTGGAAAAAATATGGATTTTTTATTTTTACGGCTCTACATTATAAACATCTGTGAAGCACGTGGGGGTTTAAAGTGATCACCACACATCTAGATAAGATCCTTAGAGGGTCTAGTTTCCATAATGGTGTCATTTGTGGGGGTTTGCACTGTTTAGGCACATCAGGGGGTCTCCAAACGTGACATGGCGTCCAATCTCAATTCCAGCCAATTCTGCATTGAAAATGTCAAACGGCACTCCTTCCCTTCCAAGCTCTGCCGTGTGCCCAAACAGTGGTTTACCCCAACATATGGGGTATTGGTGTACTCAGGACAAATTGCACAACAACTTTGTAGTCTACTTTCTCCTGTTACCATTGTGAAAATAAAAATTTGGGGCAAAAAGATCATTTCTGTGGAAAAAATATGGATTTTTTATTTTTACGACTCTACATTATAAACAACTGTGAAGAACGTGGGGGTTAGTGCTCACCACACATCTAGATAAGATCCTTAGAGGGTCTAGTTTCCATAATGGTGTCATTTGTGGGGGTTTCCACTGTTTAAGCACAACAGGGGCTCTCCAAATGCAACATGGCGTCCGATCTCAATTCCAGCCAATTCTGCATTGAAAAAGTCAAACGGCGCTCCTTCCCTTCCAAGCTGTGCCGTGCGCCCAAACAATGGTTTACCCCCACATATGGGATATCGGCGTATTCAGGAGAAATTGCTAAACAAATTTTGTGATTTATTTTCTCTTTTAACCTTGTAAAAATAAAAAAAATTTGGTTCTGAAATAAATTTTTTGTAAAAAAGTTAAATGTTAATTTTTTCCTTCCACATTGCATCAGTTCCTGCAAAGCATGTAAAAGGTTAATTAACTTCT
Source organism: Dendrobates tinctorius (assembly GCF_039654945.1). Taxonomy (NCBI): domain Eukaryota; kingdom Metazoa; phylum Chordata; class Amphibia; order Anura; family Dendrobatidae; genus Dendrobates; species Dendrobates tinctorius. The sequence goes on from NW_027361690.1 coordinate 14,450,773, forward strand.
TGAATGTGGTTTTGAGCACCTTGAGGGGTCCAGTATTTACAATGGTGTCACTTTTGGGTATTTTCTGTCATGTACACCCCTCAAAGTGACTTTAAATGTGATGTGGTCCCTAAAAAAATGGTTTTGTAAATTTTGTTGTAAAAATGAGAAACCGCTGGTCAACTTTTAACCCTTATAACTTCCTAACAAAAAAAATTTGTTTCCAAAATTGTGCTGATGTAAAGTAGACATGTGAGAAATATTATTTATTTAGTAATTTGTGTGACATATCTCTCTGATTTAAGGGCATAAAAATGTAAAGTTTGAAAATTGCTAAATTTTAAAAATTTTCACCATGTTTCCATTTTTTTCTTAAAAAAACACAAGTCATATTGAAGAAATATTACCACCAGCATGAAGTACAATATGTCAGAAAAAAAACCAAATCTGAGGATCAGCGTGATCCATTAAAGCGTTCCAGAGTTATAGCCTCATAAAGTGACAGTGGTCAGAATTGTAAAAATTGGCCTGGTCATTAAGCTGCAAATTGGCTGTCACTAAGGGGTTAAAACATTTATTTAAAAATAAAAAAGTTATACTCACCTCACATCCATTCTAATTTATGCTCTCATCCTCTGTGAAAAACAGAAAATAATATATAGCCATATCCCACACCTGACCAACATACTGTCCCACTCTGTAATCCATCTAAATGATAACTGCTTTACAACTTGGACGGTGCCAAGATGCAAGCATCCAGGTTGAAGAGCAGAATACAATGAGGTGCTGTGAGTGGTGACACCACAGAGTTCACCATCAGTCATTGCAGCTGCGCTCCCACACTTCACTGTGAGCGGCACGATGAATTGCGTTGACCTCAATGAGATCACCACAAGCACTCGATAATGATGAGAGCTGCCTTCAGCAGCTGGCCGGTGCAAGGGAACAGCGCAAACTATGCCACTTCTTCCCTGGCGCTGATACGTGTCACACGGACAAAAGGACAGCACACAGATGTAACCCAAGGACACACTGACATATGGACAGTAAACACGGACAGCAAACAGATTGCACGGACATGGACTACAGCTCTTACCTTTTCCGGAACAGGAAACAAGAGGACAAGTGAAGGAGGCCACAATGACAACCAATAAACCTTATAACAACAGTCCTGAAGGGGCCTTATTCCTCTGTGCCACTTTTTTATGTCAGTGATGAATAAATGAATAATGTCGTCTCTCAGGCAAGAATGCAGCGAGTGACAGCTGTATAAGACAGTTGACTCCTGCTACTATGTGGCTGACTGACCCTTTAGATGCCAATATAAATCTTGAAAAAAGCCCTGAGGTGGGATAAACCCACCTAAAGTGTGCACCCCACAATAAGTGTAAATGACAGCAAAAAGTGGTAACATTAAAACAAAGGTTTTACTTAAAAAAATTACCAATGCTGTCTAAAAAGAAAGAACTCCATCCTTGGTAAAATGCGTGTTGCAGTTAGTGGAAATCCCTTTCCTCTTGTGTGGGGTTAAAACACTGACACATTCAGTGGGACATGGTTCATGAGCCACAGTTGAACGGGTCAGTAGGATCAAAGTTTTTGTACTCAACTGAACTGGTGTGATATGGACGACCGAATCTGGCTCATATTAAAAGCCAAAGATTAATCCATTTAACAAGGATCTGTCTTTCTCACAATATGAAATTGAATGTTGCTGCACAGAAATTAATGTGGCTAATCCTGACACAAGTAGTCTGACAGTGGTGAGAGATAACTTGGATGGTCAGAGCGTGGATAATACCACATTTAATTACAAAACTAAATATAAAATACAAATGATACTTAAGAGTGCACAAACATTTAGATGGCTTCCTTACAATTGTTGGTAAGATAAATAAATATTTTTTAATTGAAAAATAAAGGAACGTCCTCACCCATTTGATGCTGATCATATTCATAGGTCTTGGACAAGGAATACAGCCATATAAATTTCTAAGAAGGGCTACAACATCCTACAGTCCCTAATTGCTCCCACTCTGACAAGCACAATCCACAGCTAGCCCTATTAGCTAGGCCCAGCTATGCATTTCTTCAGTCTTCATGGTTCCTATAGCACATAAAGGGTATATAGACTTATTGTCACAGAGTAATAGATTCACTCCTGTCTCTGTCTGTTTCTGGAGAGAGTCATGTAGCTATGGGTCCGGGAATAAATTCTGTAATGAAATGTTTGCAGTAACAGGTGTTAGATAGAGGAAAGAAAGACTCACCAGTTATTGCCGAGCATGGTAATAACAGACTTGCTCTAAGAAAATGTCCCATAGACTAAAAGTGTACATAGTAAGTTGTGAACGCTGATAGTGATGCCAACTCCAGATGTTGGAACACATGCCCGTTGTCATTTCCAATTGCCATGGAGCACAAGAGAATTCATACTAAAGTCACTTCTGCTTATTGGAATGTATGCTTGTCATTTTTTCCGGCTACCGTGAAACACAAGAGTGCTCATACTAAAGCCACTTTTTGCTTTTGAGAATTTTTCCATGATGCGAGCAATGCCGTAAGTGAAGTAACCGGGGATCATCAGCTATGAACTCCGGTGACCTTTCCCACTTCAGCGCTACACACTGGAGTAGTGTAATCATGCTTCTGTCTCGCTGTTTTTCAGCTCGTGTGGAGAACTGTCAAATCGCTGATGTGACCGCTACCAAAATCATCTGGATCATTTATGGAACATGGCTATTGTAAATTATTGTCGGACAGGTTAGGAATATGATGTTTTATTATTTTTTGCCTTTTACAGTGGGACATGGGCATGGTTGGGTGCTGATATGAGAAAGTTCACAGTGAGAGAGTTCATAGCTGTACTCACTTTAGTTGTCAGTGGATTAGAATCATAGAATTATAGAGTTGGAAGGGCCCTAAAGGGTCATCGTGTCCAACTGACTGCAGCGCAGGATTTACTAGGCCATTTCAGAAAGATGTCTCTTCAACTTCTGTTTGAAGACTTCCATTGAAGAACTCACCACCTCTCAAGTCAGCCTGTTGCACTCATTGACCATCGTCACTGTCAAAAAGTTTTTTTCTAATATCTAATCTGTATCTTCTCCATTTAAGTTTCATTCAATTGCTTCTTTTGTTTCCATGTTCAAATGAGAATAAGGATGACCATGCTACACTGTGACATCCCTTCCGATATTTGCAGATAGCTATTAAGAGCTCTCTTAGTCTTCTTTTTTGCAAGCTAAACATTCCCAGTTCCTTTAACCGTTCCTCACAAGACAAATTTTGCAGCCTGCTTACCATCCTAGTAGCTCTTCTGTGAACTTGCTCTAGTTTTTCAACATATTTTTTACAATGTGGTATTCCAGATGAGGCCTGACCAAGAAGGAGTAGAGAGGGATAATTACTTCACATGATCTAGGCTCTATGCTATTCTTAATACATTCTAGAACTGTGTTTTCCTTTTTTGGCTTCTGCATCACACTGTTGACTCATGTGCAGCCTGTGATCTATTATTACACCCAAGTTTTTTTCACATGTGTTGTTGCTTAGTTCTATTCCTCCCATTCTGTAGATGTAATTTTCATTTTTCTTTCCCAGATGTAGAATATTGCATTCCGCCCTGTTAAATACCATTCTATTAGTTGCTTCCCGTTGTTCAAGCTTATCTAAATTCTTCTGAATCATTACTCTGTCTTCTCTAAAGTTAGCTATCGCTCCTACCTTTGCATCGTCTGCAAATTTGATTAGTTTACCTTCAGTTTCCTTATCTAGATCATTTATAAAAATGTTGAACAACGATGGGGCAAGGATAGAGCCTTGAGTTACCCTACTTGAAATAATCTTCCAATTGAATGTGCTACCATTTACTACCACGCTTTGAGTACGATCACTGAGGCAGTTATGAATCCACCTAACCACATCCTTGTCAATCCCATACTTAGTCATTTTTTTAATAAGGATAGTATGAGAAAATATATCAAATGCTTTGCTGAAGTCAAGATATTCTACAGTGGGTATGGAAAGTATTCAGACCCCTATAAATTTTCCACACTTTGTTTCATTGCAGCCTTTTGATAAATTCAAAAAAGTTCATTTTTTTCTAATTAATGTAAACTCTGCACTCCATCTTGACTGGAAAAAAAACCAGAAATGTTGAAATTTTTGCAAATTTATTAAACAAGAAAAACTGAAATATCACAAGGTCATAAGTATTCATACCCTTTGCTCAGACACTCCTATTTAAGTCACATGCTGTCCATTTCCTTGTGAACCTCCTTGAGATGGTTCTACTCCTTCAATGGAGTCCAGCTGTGTTTAATTGAACTGATAGGACTTGATTTTTGAAGGCACACACCTGTCTATATAAGACTTCACAGCTCACAGTGCATGTCAGACCAAATGAGAATCATGACGTCAAAAGGAACTGGCCAAGGAGCTCAGAGACAGAATTGTGGCAAGGCACAGATCTGGCCAAAGTTACAAAAGAATTTCTGCAGTATTCAAGGATTCCAAGAGCACAGTTGCCTCCATAATCCTTAAATGGAAGAAGTTTGGGACCACCAGAAGTCTTCCTAGACTTAGCCGTCCATTGAAGCTCAGCAATCATGGGAGAAGAGCCTTGGTGAGAGAGGTAAAGAAGAACCCCAAGATGACCGTGGCTGAGCTGCACAGATGCAGTATGGAGATGGGAGAAAGTTTTACAAAGTCAACTCTCACTGCAGCCCTACACTAGTCAGGCTTTTATGGCAGAGTGGCCCGATGGAAACCTCTCCTCAGTGCAAGACGTATGAGAGCTTGCTAAAAAACACATGAAAGACTCACAGACTATGAGAAATAAGATTCTCTGGTCTGATAAGATGAAGATAGAACTTTTTGGTGATAATTCTAAGTGGTATGTGTGGACAAAACAGGCACTGCTCATGACCTGCCCAATACAATGCCAACAGTGAAACATGGTGGCAGTAGCATCATGCTGGGACAGTATGACTGGTTGCAATTGAAGGAAATATGAATGTGGAAAAGTACAGATATATCCTGGATTAAAATCTCTTCCAGAGTGCTCTGGACCTTAGACTTGGCTGAAGGTTCAACTTCCAACAAAACGATGACCCTAAGCTCACAGCTAAAAAAAACAAAGGAGTGGCTTCAGAACAACTCTGACGATTCTTGACTGGCCCAGCCAGAGCCCTGACCTAAACTCAATTGAGCATCTCTGGAGAGGCCTGAAAATGGCTGTCCACCAACTTTCACATACAACCTGAAGGAACTGGAGAGGGACTGAAAGGAAGAATAGCAGAGGATCCCCAAATCCAGGTGTGAAAACTTGTTGCATCATTCCCAAGAAGACTCATGGCTGTACTAGCTCAAAAGGGTGCTTATACTCAATACTGAGCAAATGGTCAGAATACTTATGACCATGTGATATTTCGGTTTTTCTTTTTTCATAAATTTGCAAACATTTCTACATTTCTGTTTTTTTTTCAGTCAAGATGGGGTGCAGAGTGTACATTAATGAGTAAAAAAAGAACTTTTTTGAATTTACCAAATGGCTGCAATTAAACAAATAGTGGAAAATTTAAAGGGGTCTGAATACTTTCTGTACCCACTGTATATCTACCTCATTTCCATGATCCACCCAGTTAGTGATTTCAGCATAGAAGGAAATTAGATTAGTCTGGCAAGACTTGCTTGCTTCAAACCCATGCTGGGTCTCTTTAATTACTGTATTCTTATCCAATTACTAACACACTGTTTAATAATTTGTTCAAAGATCTTTCATGGTATAGAAGTAATGCTCACTTGTCTGTAACTTTCTGGTTCCATCTTCTTTTCTTCTTTGAAGCTAGGGACAATGTTTACCCTTCTCCAATCTTATGGAATTTCTGCTCTCCAGGATTTTTCAAAATTGTGGTTAGTGGTTCTCAATTTCTAATGCCAACTCTTTCAGTACACTAGGATGTAATTCATCTGGACTAGGATATTTAAATTAATTTAAAATAGCTAAGTTCTCCTTCACCATCTCTCTGCTTATAGATAGTGTGGATTCTTTTATTCCTTCGGTGGCACAGTAAAGATCAGCTGATGTTACATTTGTTTTCTTAGAGAACACATGCAAAATAGGACTTTAAAAGTTTGGCCCTCTTAGCATCATTTTTGACCACTTCACCCTTTTCATTTTGTAAATTTCCTATAGCATCTTGGACTTTTCTTTTGCATTTGACATACCCCCAAAATCCTTTTTTACTGCTTTTGGTCTCCCTTGCAAGCTTCATTTCATTACCGGGCACCGACACCGAACACAAACATGGACAGCGAGGCAAACACTGCTTCTAATCGGTGCTAAAATTATTACTTATATAAAAAGAAAATGGTATAAAACCAAAGCCAGCTCACCAACCAGACCATCAGGTGCACGGACCTCCATCCTGATGTGATGTTATCTTGTAATAAGATTAAAAAAAAGTTTGTTCCAGCTCCTTTAAAAAATGTAATCCTTTAACCCCTTTTTGTCATGTGACGTACTATCCCATCCATGTGCCCTGGGACTTAATGCCCAGGGACAGGATAGTACGTCACAGCGATCAGCGACGCCCACGTGGTGAGCGCCGCTGTTCGCGCCCGGGTGTGAGCTGATTATCACAGCTGACACCCAGCACAATGTGTCAAGGGCAGTCACGGACCACCCCTGACACGTTAACCCCTTGCACACCGTGATCAAACACGATTGCAGTGTACCGGGAGTTAAAGGGAAGCATCGGCAGGGAGGGGGCTCCCTCCGTGCTTCCCTGAGCCCTCCACAGCAGTGCAATGTGCAGCGCTGCTGCGGGGGGCTCCATCCCTGCAGGTCCCCGAATCCAAGATGGCGACGGGGACCTTCGAGGGCCTGCAGGGAGCTGGCTTCCTCAGTGCCTGCAAAGCGCAGGCATGAGGAAAGCCTGTGCAGTGCCTGTGACAGATCACTGATCTGTCACAGTGATCTGTGATGTGACAGATCAGCGATCTGTCACATGACAGGTAAGTCCCCCTGGGTCAATGTAATAAAGTTAAAAAAAAGTGTAAAAATAATTTTTAAAAAAATCGATAAAAAAAAAAAATATTCCCTAATAAATTCATTTTTTGGAAATAATAAAAAAATAACAATGAAAGTAAACATATTTGGTATTGCCGCGTCCGTAACGACCCGCCCAATAAAACTGTCCCACAAGTTAACCCCATTAGCGAACCCCTTAAAAAATTAAAATAAAAAACTAAGCAAAAAATAATGATTTATTATCATACCGCCAAACAAAAAGTGCAATAACGCGCGATCAAAAAGACGCATACAAATATCCATGGTACCGTTGAAAACGTCATCTTGTCCCGCAAAAAACAAGCCACCACACAGTATCATCAGCAAAAAAATAAAAAGTTATAGCTCGCAGAGTAAAGCAATGCAAAAATAATCATTTTTATATAAAATTGTTTTCATTGCATAAAAGCAACAAAACATAAAAAACGACCTAAATGAGGTATCACTGTAACTGTACTGACCCGAAGAATAAAAGGGCTTTATCAATTTTACCGCAGGCGGAACGGTGTAAACGCACCCCCCAAAAGAAATTCATGAAACGCTGGTTTTTGTTCATTCTGCGTCCCAAAAATCGGAATAAAAAGCGATCAAAAAATGTCCGTGTCCAAAATTGATACCAATAAAAACGTCAACTCGTCCCGCAAAAAATAAGACCTCACATGACTCAGTGTGTCAAAATATGGAAAAATTATAGCTCTCAATATGTGGTGATGCAAAAACTATTTTTACAATAAAAAGCGTCTTTTAGCGTGTGACAGCTGCCAAAAATAAAAACTCGCCATAGATAGTAAATCAAACTACCTGTTATCACCCCCTTAGTTATGGAAATATAATAAAATTAAAAGAAAATGTATTTATTTCCATTTTCCCATTCGGGTTAGGGCTAGGGTTAGGGCTAGGACTAGGGCTAGGGTTAGGGCTAGAGTTAGGGCTGAGATTAGGGTTAGGGGTGTGTGGGGGTTAGGGTTGGAGTTATAATTGGGGGTTTCCACTGTTTGGGCACATCACGTGCTCTCCAAATGCAACATGGCGTCTGATCTCAATTCCAGCTAATTCTGCGTTGAAAAGTCAAATAGTGCTCCTTCCCTTCCAAGCTCTGCCATGCACCCAAACAGTGTTTTACCCCCGCATATGAGGTATCAGCCTACTCAGGACAAATTGCAAAACAACTTTTGGGGTCCAATTTCTCCTGTTACCCTTAGGAAAATAAAAAACTGGGTCAAAAATATCATTTATGTGGAAAAATATGATTTTTTTATTTTCACACCCGGGCGTTATAAACTCCTGTGAAGCACTTGGGGGTTCAAAGTGCTCACCACACATCTAGATAAGCTCCGTGGGGGGGTCTAGTTTCCAAAATGGGGTCACTTGTGGGGAGTTTCAATAGTTTAGGTACATCAGGGGCTTTTCAAACGCACATGACACCCGCAGACCATTCCATCAAAGTCTGCATTCCAAAACGTCACTACTTCCCTTCCGAGCCCCGACGTGTGCCCATACAGTAGTTTTCTCCCACATATGACAACAAGTTATCATACAAAACATACAATAAAAGCAGTTCCAGTTGGAGAGTTCATTAGACATAAAAGAAATTGTAGCGATGAAATTTATGTGCAGTCTGAATTTAACATTAAAAAATACATCAATTGTAATTCAAAAAATGTAGTATACAAAATAAATTGCTCCATATGCAACCTATCATATGTAGGCTGCATCACGAGAAAGATAAAAACGCGCATTACAGAGCATCTTAGGGATATCAATAAAAACACTCTAAGCCGCAACATATCAGGAGCGGCAAGGCACTTTATCTCAGCACAAGGAGGCAATGTGGCATCATTCCAAATCAGTGGCATAGAACAGATCCAGAGGTCTGAACGTGGAGGAGATGACAAAAGATGTCTCCTCACACGTGAAGCCTTCTAGATCTACTACCTGAACACCAGAGCGCCCACCGGCATGAACAAACGCAACAAAATAATGTTTCACTATGTAAGGCTAGTTTCACACTAGCGTTTATGAGCGCAGCGACGGCTTGCGCACGGCCGCCGCTAAGCCCCGCCCCTGTCGCGCCTCCGCCGGTAGCTCCGCCCACCGGTGCATGACGCTGCATGCGCCCTGCGTCCCCTATCTTTATCACAGGGGGCGCAGGCCGTGCGCAGTATGCGTTTGGCGGCACATGCGCCTTTTTGACGGTGCGCCAACGCAACCAAACTGCAGCAGGTTGCGTTTGGCGCAGGTCGGCGCACCGTCAAAAGGACGCATGCGCCGCCAAACGCATACTGCGCACGGCCTGTGCCCCCTGTGATAAAGATCAGGGACGCAGGGCGCATGCAGCGTCATGCGCCTGTGGGCGGAGCTACCGGCGGAGGCGCGGCAGGGGCGGGGCTTAGCGGCGGCCGTGCGCAGGCCGTCGCTGCGCTCATAAACGCTAGTGTGCAACTAGCCTAAGCTAATAGGGGATATTTTATTATGTATTGTTGTTATATATTTTGTCTGTCTTAAAACACTACTGCCAAAGCAGATCAGGAATCTATTATTAGTCAGAGTCAGTGAAATCACACACCTGTAGAATAATTGTAATGCTGTTGAGCTCCTCCTGATTTGCAACTGCAGGGTTTAAATGTTTCTGTATGTCATTAAGTGCAGAGCTTTGAGAAAGATCTGGAATAGATCGAAACATGTCTCTTGCACTCATATTTGCACACTGTCTGTGGAGTTTTTAATAGTGTGAAAACTTTTTTGGAATCATTAAAGGATTACATTTTTTAACCCCTTCACCCCCAAGGGTGGTCTGCACGTTCATGACGGGCCAATTTTTACAATTCTGACCACTGTACCTTTATGAGGTCATAACTCTGGAACGCTTCCATGGATCCCAGTGATTCTGACATTGCTTTCTCGTGATATATTGTACTTCATGTTAGTGGTAAAATTTCATTCAAATAACTAGCGATTATTTGTGAAAAAAATGGAAATTTGGCAAAAATTTTGAAAATTTCGCAATTTTCCAACTTTGAATTTTTATGCCCTTAAATCACAGAGATACGGCACACAAAAAACTTGATAACTAACATTTCCCACATGTTTACTTTACATCAGCACAATTTTGGAACCAAAACTTTTTTTGTTAGGAAGTTATAAGGGTTAAAAGTTGACCAGCGATTTCTCATTTTTACAGCACCATTTTATTTTTAGGACCACATCACATTTGAAGCCACTTTGAGGGGTCTATATGATAGAAAATACCCAAAAGTGACACCATTCTAAAAACTGCACCCCTTAAGGTGCTAAAAACCACATTCAAGAAGTTTATTAACCCTTTAGGTGCGTCACAGGAATTTTTTTGAATATTTAAAAAAAAAATGAACATCTAACTTTTTTTCACAAAAAAAATACTTCAGGTTCAATTTTTTTTATTTTACCAAGGGTAACAGGAGAAATTGGACTGCAAAAGTTATTGTGCAATTTGTCCTGAGTACACTGATACCTGATTTGTGGGGGGGAACGACTGTTTCGGCGCATTTTATTTTCACGTCCGAGCGTTATAAACTTCTGTGAAGCACTTTGGGGTTCAAAGTGCTCACCACACATCTAGATAAGTTCTGTGGGGGGTCTAGTGTCCAAAATGGGGTCACTTGTAGGGAGTTTCAATAGTTTAGGTACATCAGGGGCTCTCCAAACGCACATGACACCCGCAGACCATTCCATCAGAGTCTGCATTCCAAAACGTCACTGCTTCCCTTCCGAGCCCCGACGTGTGTCCATACAGTAGTTTTCTCCCACATATGGGGTGTCAGCATACTCATGACAAATTGGACAACAACTCTTGGGGTCCAATTTCTCCTGTTACCCTTGGGAAAATGAAAAAATTGGGGACTAATTGATCATGTTTGTGGAAAAAATACGATTTTTTTATTTTCATGCCCGGGCATTATAAACTTCTGTGAAGCCCTTGGGGGTTCAAAGTGCTCACCACACATCTAGATAAGTTCCTTGGGGGGTCTAGTTTCCAAAATGGGTTCACTTGTAGGGGGTTTCCACTGTTTAGGTACATCAGGGACTCTCCAAACGTGACATGGCGTCTGATCTGAATTCCAGCCAATTTTGCATTGAAAAAGTCAAACGGCGCTCCTTCCATTCTGAGCTCTGCCATGCGCCGAAACAGTCGTTCCCCCCCACAAATCAGGTATCAGGGTACTCAGGATAAATTGCACAATAACTTTTGCAGTCCAATTTCTCCTGTTACCCTTTTTGTTTTCAACCAAGACAAATGCATTCAATGGGAAATGTCATTTTAACATTTTACAACTTTAGCTGGCCATGTGATGTGTGACACATCATCAGACACATGCTGTTTCATTTATGAAGGAGGGACTGTTAAAGGAGGAGGGCCATCAGGTGGACTTCAATATTCTTAAAGGGACAGCAGTTGGTCCTCACTATTCTTAGAGAGCCATCAGCCGGCTATGCTTTATTGTTCCCATTATTAAACAGTGGGTCTCCAATACTGTTATTGCCTGTGCATTGAATGCAAGGCCTGCTCCAAATTTGGACTTACCCCAATAAAAAAATTGAACAGACGTCATGAATGGCCACATGAAACAAAAGTTCCCATTATTATAAATTTGGTAGTCGCATACTGTTTGCCAATGCATTTAATGGAAGGCCTGGCCTGCCCCAAAGTTTAACGCACCCCAAAAACCCTTTGAACAGATGTGCCAGACGTGCATGGGAATATACTCCCCAAAAAGACACTGGATTTGAGGTTATGTTTCGCTGTTATCATTCAGTGGTGTAGAGAAGTCTGGCCCAATCCAACGCTTGTTCATTTTTACAAGAGTCAGCCTGTAAGTATTTTCAATTGACAAGTGGATGCATTTATCAGTTATAATTTTACCAGCGGCAAAAAATTCCGCTCTGACAAAATGCTAGAGGCAGGTCAGGCCATGACCTCCAAGGCGTGGAGAGACAGTTCATGCCACGTGTCCAGCTTGGATACTCAATGCTTATAAGGCACAGAGTAATCACAGAGGATGTTGGTATGGTCAGCATCTTCCAAAAACTTAAAACTCCTTGTGACAGTACCCTGTGCCTCAGGGCCACTGCGATGGGAGGGTCTGAGAAAACTCTCCCAGAACTTTGCCAGTGTTTGCCTGGCTCTACTGGATTGGAGTTGTGTCTCTTTCGCCTGTAGTCTGTGGTTGTCCAACAAACTCTGACCTCTGCCGCCAGCATTTTCAGATAGGAATTTTTAATAATTACGCAACAATAGAATTCTGGTACTACACCATTTTAGTACACCTGTCTACCTCTGGAAGAAGAGATTGAAAGTTCTCTTTGTAGTATGGGTTTAGAAGTGTCAGCAACCAGTAATGACTGTCATCCAAAATTTTGAAAATACTAGCGTTATGGGAAAGGCAGAGCAACATAAAGTCAGCCATGTGTGCCAGACTGCTAGCAGGCAAGACTAATGTGTCCTCACCAAGAGGACGACTGACCATGCTCTACTCCTCCTCACTGACCTCAGGCCATCCACACTGAACAGACGGTATGACAGTTGTGCTTGTAGAACTGTCAATAGCACATGAAAGTAGCTCATGCTATTCCTCCTCCTCCTCCTCATTGTCAACCAATGCAGGGTGTAATCACCCTGTATTGTTCCTTGCCCCATCACATCATGCTCTGCCTGCAATGCAACCTCTTTTGTGAGCAGAGAGCGTTTCAGAACACAGAGAAGTGATGTGGTGACACTAATTGTGACGTCATCGCCGCTCACCATTTTGGTGGAGTCCTCAAAGTTTTGGGTACATATGTCTGACATCCATGTCCACTCCTGAGATCTTATGTGTGGAGTCTGAACTGAATACCGACAGCCTTGTTGATGATGGTAGTCAACAGCTGCCCTCTACTGCTCACAAATCCTTTCCAACTTCTGCAGTGCAGAGTTCCAATGTGTGGGGACATCACACACCAGTCGGTGAGCTGGAAGCTGCAAATGCTGCTGAAGCATGGCAAGGGCGACGGAAGCTGTAGCTGACATTCTAAAAAGGGCACACAAGTGGCATACTTTCACAAGCAGATCTGGCAGCTCTGGGTAGCTTTTGAGAATCTGTTGAACCATGAGGTTAAGCACATGGGCCAGGCATGGAACGTGTGTGAGCTCGCCTCACCTCAGAGCCGCCACCATGTTCCGGCCATTGTCACACACGACCTTGCCTGGCTGTAGGTTCAGCAGTGTCAGCCACAGATCTGCCTGCTCTTTCAGAGCTGTTCACAAATCTTCAGCATTTTGCGGTCTGTCACCTAAGCATATTAGCTTTAGCACAGCCTTTTGCCGCTTGACTGAGGCAGTGCTGCAGTACTTCCAGCTTCTGACTTATGTGGTCATTTCGAAGATGGAGGCTGAAGAGGAGGAGGAAGTGCAGGAGCTGTAGACTGTGGGGGCAACCCTGATTGATTTAGGGCCCGCAGTCCTCAGCGTCGGGAGGATGTGTTCCATCCCAAGGTCCGATTGGGTACCAGCTTCCACTATGTTAACCCAGTGTGCCATCAGTGAGATGTACCATCCCTGCCCAGAAGCACTTGTCCATGTGTCCGTGGTTTGGTGGACTTTCCCAGTAACAGCATTGTTGAGGGCACGGCTAAAGTTGTGGGACACGTTCTTGTGTAATGTGAGGACGGCACACTGGGAGAAATAGTGGTAGCTGGGGACAGAGTACCTTGGAACGGCCGCTGCCATCAGGTTGTGGAAAGCTTTCGTCTCCACGATCCTAAAAGGCAACAGTTTGAGCGCAAGCAGATGAGAAATGTGTGAATTTAGTAGTGTAGCCTATGAGGTGTTGGCAGCGTATTTCTGCTTGCGTTCCAAGGACTGGGGTATGAACAACTGATTGCTGCGCTGGGACAAGAACGTGGACGAGCTTGATGGTTGTGCTAGTTGAGTGTTTACAATGACAGGTGCAGGACAGGAGGCATCTTTGCAGGCACCAAGGACAGGGGATTGACTTGCACGCACAAAAGTGGAAGAAGTAGTGGTGTCACCTGCAGACACTGTTCCTGGACCCTGGGGTTCGGCCCACAAAGTCGAGTGCTTTGCTGCCATGTGCCTGATCATGCTGATGGTGGTCATGCTGGTAGTTTTGCTACCCCTGCTGATGCGGGCATGGCAGGTGGTGCAAATGGCCTCTTTGGGGTTATCAGCAGACAACCAGACAACCAGACTTGGGAAGACCTAAGACTTGTACTAGCAACTTCGGTCGTGTTGGTGTTAAGGGAAACAGTTGCTCGTCTTCTGTCTGCAGCCAACACAATGCTTCTTCCTGACTGTTGGGGTGCTACGCTTCCATCCCCCTGTGTGCTGCTGTCCTTGCTCTGCATGTCCTCCTACCACATTGGGTCAATTACTATATCATCCACCACCTCGTCTTCCACTTCCTCACCCTGGTCCTCCTCCTGACTTTCGGGCAATTGTGTCTCATAATCGTCCACCTCTTGTGACACATTCTCACCGTCGCCTTCGTGTGAACGTGGCTGCTCAAGTATTTGGGTATCGCTACGTGCGATGTCCTCTTACCCTGCTTCAAGTACACCGGGAGAGAGGCTGAAATCTCTAAATGGAAAAGTGGGCAGCTCTTTGGAGTGTCCAAGTGTGGGATCAGTTGTCTCAGGGCAATCTGCATTGTGGGAGGAAGGAGGATCAGGGTGAGGAATATGCGATACACACTCAAGGCTGTTCAGACATGACCATGTGGAAGACAGAGTGGTGGTGGTGGCAAAGTGACTGGAAGCATTAGCCACTATCCAACCAACAAGCTTTTGACACTGCTTTGGGTTCAATAGTGGTGAGCTCCTGCGGTCACTAGTAATTGTGACAGGAAGGTCGAGCAAGAACATGTGGGTGTTTGTTGTGGCCCAATTTCAGCTTGCCCACGTCCTCGGCCTTGCCCTCTGCATGCACCATCTCCATCACGTCCACTTCCCCATTTCTTGGCAAACACCTTGCCCATTTTAAAAGGACTACAATATTTTGCATGTTCACTACAAATTCCTGACTTTGGAGTGAATTTATATGTGATCCGTGCGGGGGAAAACCACAGTTTAAAATATCTGGCCTGTAGGCAACATGTATTTTTTAAGCAAACTGGTGTCAATAACTGGACTAGGACACAGCAAAAACAGTGCAATGGAGCACAAAAAATGCCACAATATTTAGCCCACAGATAGGTGAGGCATGTGATTGAGATACTCCACTTTAAATTATCTAGCCTGTATTATTTTTAACATCTTTACCACAAAGAGTGGTTTGCACGTTAATGACCGGGTCAATTTTTACAATTCTGACCACTGTCATTTTATGAGGTAATAACTCTGGAACACTTCAATGGATCCTGGTGATTCTGACATTATTTTTCTCGTGACATATTGTACTTCATGTCATTGGTAAAATTTTATTAAAATAACTTGTGTTTATTTGTGAAAAAATTGAAATTTGGTGAAAAGTTTGAAAATGGCCCAATTTTCCAAATTTGAATTTTTATGCCCTTAAAATCACAGAAATATGGCACACAAAAAACTCAATAAGTAACATTTTCCACATGTTTACTTTACATCAGCACAATTTTGGAACCAACATTTTTTTTTGTTAGAAAGTTATAAGGGTTAAAAGTTGACCAGCGATTCCTCAATTTTACAACACCATTTTTTTTAGGAACCACATCACATTTGATGTCACTTTGAGGGGTCTATATGATAGAAAATACCCTAAAGTGATACCATTCTAAAACATGAACTTCTGACGGTACTCAAAACCACATTCAAGAAGTTCATTAACCTTTCAGGTGCTTCACAGGAACTTTTTGAATGCTTAAAAAAATGAACATTTAACTTTTTTCACAAAAAATTACTTAAGGTCCAATTTTTTTTTATTTTACCAAGGGTAACAGGAGAAATTGGACTGAAAAAGTTATTGTGCAATTTGTCCTGAGTACGCTGATACCTGATATGTGGGAGAACCACTGTTTCAGTGACTGGCAGAGCTCGAAAGGGAAGGAACGCCATTTGACATTTTCAACACAAAACTGGCTGGAATTGAGATTGGATGTCATGTCATGTTTGTAGAGCCCCTGATGTGCCTAAACAGTGGAAACCCCCCACAAGTGACCCCATTTTGGAAACTAGACCCCCCAAGGAACTTATCTAGATACAGTCATATGTTAAAGTTTGGGCACCCCTATTAATGTTAACCTTTTTTCTTTATAACAATTTTGGTTTTTGCAACAGCTATTTCAGTTTCATATATCTAATAACTGATGGACTCAGTTATATTTCTGGATTCAAATGAGGTTTATTGTACTAACAGAAAATGTGCAATCTGCATTTAAACAAAATTTGACCGGTGCAAAAGTATGGGCACCTCAACATAAAAGTGACATTAATATTTTGTAGATCCTCCTTTTGCAAAAATAACAGCCTCTAGTCGCTTCCTGTAGCTATTAATGAGTTCCTGGATCCTGGATGAAGGTATTTGTTACCCTTCCTGTTTACAAAACAATTCCAGTTCAGTTAAGTTTGATGGTCGCCGAGCATGGACATCCTGCTTCAAATCATCCCACAGATGTTCAATGATATTAAGGTCTGGGGACTGGGATGGCCATTCCAGAACATTGTAATTGTTCCTCTGCATGAATGCCTGAGTAGATTTGGAGCGGTGATTTGGATCATTGTCTTGCTGAAATATCCATCCCCTGCGTAACTTCAACTTTGTCACTGATTCTTGCACATTATTGTCAAGAATCTGCTGATACTGAGTTGAATCCATGCGACCCTCAACTTTAACAAGATTCCCGGTGCCGGCATTGGCCACACAGCCCCAAAGCATGATGGAACCTCCACCAAATTTTACTGTGGGTAGCAAGTGTTTTTCTTGAAATGCTGTGTTTTTTAGCCTCTATGCATAACGCCTTTTTGTTTGACCAAACAACTCAATCTTTGTTTCATCAGTCCACAGGACCTTCTTCCAAAATGTAACTGGCTTGTCCAAATGTTCTTTTGCATACCTCAGGCGACTCTGTTTGTGGCGTGCTTGCAGAAACAGCTTCTTTCGCATCACTCTCCTATACAGCTTCTCCTTGTGCAAAGTGCGCTGTATTGTTGACCGACGCACAGTGACACCATTTGCAGCAAGATGATGCTGCAGGTCTTTGGAGGTGGTCTGTGGATTGTCCTTGACTGTTCTCACCATTCTTCTTCTCTGCCTTTCTGATATTTTTCTTGGCCTGCCACTTCTGGGCTTAACAAGAACTGTACCTGTGTTCTTCCATTTCCTTACTTTGTTCCTCACAGTGGAAACTAACAGGTTAAATCTCTGAGACTGAGACAACTTTTTGTATCCTTCCCCTGAAAAGCTATGTAGAATAATCTTTGTTTTCAGATCATTTGAGAGTTGTTTTGAGGAGCCCATGATGCCACTCTTCATAGGAGAATCAAATAGGAGAACTACTTGCAAGTGGCCACCTTAAATACCTTTTCTCATGATTTGATACACCTGGCTATGAAGTTCAAAGCTCAATGAGGTTACAAAACCAATTTAGTGCTTCAGGAAGTCAGTAAACAGTAGTTAGGAGTGTTCAAATCAAGAAAATGATAAGGGTGCCCATACTTTTGCACCAGTCAAATTTTGTTTAAATGCAGATTGCACATTTTCTGTTAGTACAATAAACCTCATTTGAATCCAGAAATATAACTGAGTCCATCAGTTATTAGATATATGAAACTGAAATAGCTGTTGCAAAAACCAAAATTGTTATAAAGAAAAAAGGTTAACATTAATAGGGGTGCCCAAACTTTAACATATGACTGTATGTGGTGAGAACTTTGAACCCACCAAGAGCTTCACAGAAGTTTATAACGTACAATGTAAAATTAAAAAGTCATATTTTTTCCACAAAAATGATCTTTTCATCCCCAATTTTTATTTTTCCAAGGGAAACAGGGCCCCAAAAGTTATGGTGCAATTTGTCCTGAGTATGCTGATACCCCATATGCGGGGTAAACCACTGTTTGGGTGCATGGCAGAGCTCGGAAGGGAAATGAGCGATAATTGACTTTTTCAATGCAGGATTGGCTTGAAGCCATATCGCATTTGGAGAGCCCCTGATGTGCCTAAACAGTGGAAACCCCCAACAAATGACACCATTTTGGAAACTAGACCCCCCAAGGAACTTATCCAAATGTGTGGTGAGAACTTTGAACCTCCATGGGCTTCACAGAAGTTTATAACGTACAGCCGTAAAATTAAAAAGTCTTTTTTTCAACAAAAATGATCTTTTCACTCCCAATTGTTATTTTTCCAAGGGAAACAGGACCCGAAAAGTAATTTTTCAACTTATCCTGAGTACTCTGATACCCCATATGTGAGGGTAAACCACTGTTTGGGCGCATGGCAGAGTTTGGAAGGGAAGGAGTACTGTTTGACGCAAAATTGGCTGGAATTGAGATCGGGCACCATGTCGCATTTGGAGAGCCCCTGATGTGCCTGAACAGTGGAAACCCCCCCAAGTGACCAAATTTTGGAAACTAGACCCCCCAAGGAACTTATCTAGATGTGTGGTGAGCACTTTGAACCCCCAAGTGGTTCACAGAAGTTTATAATGCCGGGGCGTGAAAATAAAAAAAATCTTATTTTTTCCACAAACATGATCATTTAGTCCCCAATTTTTTTATTTTCCCAAGGGTAACAGGAGAAACTGGATCCCAAAAGTTGTTGTCAAATTTGTCCTGCATACGCTGATGCCACATATGTGGGAGAAAACTACTGTATGGGCACATGTCGGGGCTCGGAAGGGAAGTAGTGACGTTTTGGAATGCAGACTTTGATGGAATGGTCTGTGGGTGTCATGTCACGTTTCGAGAGCCCCTGATGTGGATAAACTGTGGAAACCCCCCACAGGTGACCCCATTTTGGAAACTAGACCCCCACAAGTGACGCCATTTTGGAAACTAGACCCCCCAAGGAAGTTATCTAGATGTGTGGTGAGCATTTTGAACCCCCAAGTGCATCACAGAAGTTTATAACAGAGGCATAAAAATAAAAAAAATGATAGTTTGGCCCCCAATTTATTTTCCCACTGGTAACAGGAGAAATTGGACCCCAAAAGTTGTTGTGCAATTTGTCCTAAGTAGGCTGATACCCCATATGTGGGGGTAAACCACTGTTTGGACACATGGCAGAACTTGGAAGGGAAGGAGCATGTTTGACTTTTTCAACGCAGAATTGGCTGGAATTGAGATCAGACGCCATGTTGTGTTCGGAGAGCCCCTGATGTGCATAAACAGTTGAAACCCCTTAATTCTAACTCTAACCCTAACCTTAACACACCTCTAACTCTAATCTCAGCCCTAACCCTAGCCCTAACCTAGCCCTAACCCTATTCCTAACCCTAATGGGAAAATGGAAATAAATACATTTTTATAATTTTACTATTTTTCCCTAACTAAGGGGATGATAACAGGGGGTTTGATTTACTATTTATGGTGGGCTATTATGTTTGGCAGCTGTCACACAATAAAAGATGCTTTTTATTGTAAAAACAGTTTTTGCATCACCACATTTTGAGAGCTACAATTTTTCCGTATTTTGACCCACAGAATCATGTGAGGTCTTATTTTTGGCAGGACGAGTTGACGTTTTTATTGGTACCATTTTCGAGCACGTGGCTTTTTTGATAGCTTTTTATTCTGATTTTTGGGACGCAGAATGAACAAAAACCAGCATTTCATGAATTTCTTTTGGGGGGGGCGTTTACACCATTCCTCGTGTGGTAAAATTGATAAAGTGGTTTTATTCTTCGGGTCAGTATGGTTACACCGATTATTCCTGGCCACTGATAACTGGGGCTATGTATATATGATAAATACAGTATCTGCAATAGGCAGCAGCAGACAGTAATGGAATGGACCCTCTTGCTGTATGCAATAAAGTATGCCACATACACTGCCTGCCTACCTATCAGTGATATACCCTGTATTTAGTGCTTAGAAGGACTGTTGGTTTAGCTGGATTTGTGGATTCAACAATTGTATACCCAAACTAACTGACACCCCACCTATTCTGTCCCTATCTCTGCAGCAACTCTCCCTACACTGGTGATTCCAGAGCTGAGTGTGATGACCAGAGCGGTTCCAAGTCTGATATATACCTGGTGATGCTCTGTGGCGAGCCAATCACTGTAATGGTACAACAAATATGGCATTACAGTGTGTGGCAGACAATCCCTGCATGTTGATTGGTGCTCTAAAGAGCACATACTGTAACATGCATGCAGAGCGGGGACCCAAGCTCCCACCTAGCAACTCTGGAAATGATTGGTTCTCGCTGAGCATCACGAGCACTGTGATGCTCGGGCGAGTACCGAGCATGCTCTCTCATCACTACGTGGGACACAACGATGGACAGGTGCGTGATATGGTTGTTTTTTGTTTTTTTTATTACAGTAGACGATGGTTTCAATGGAATGGCCAATGATGTGAGTATGGTTTAATTCAGAATCTTTTAAGGAGTCTGCAAATTCTTTCAATTAAAGGACTTTAGTCTGGCTTTTTTTTATTTCAATATAGTGTGAGGGGTTAACTCACAGCTTCTTCCAAAGGTAGACATAGGAATGCTTCTTGTGGTAAATCACCTGCTGATTTATTATGGAACAGCATAAACCATTGCAAGGTTCAGTAAAGTAAATATGACCTTACTGGCATAACGGCAAAACAAAAGATAATGTATAGGAAAGTCCATATATCTGAGGGGTTCACCCGCTCAAACCACCATGTGTCTTCAGCTCCACCTGGAGCCATGTCTAGAGTTTCTCCTCTTCAAACACAACACAAAGAAAAAAAACAGTGGCTGTACATTTAACATCCCAGCAACACCCTTGAGGTGGAGATATGGTGAGTAGGCATCCCGCCCGTCTCTTACCTACTCACCTACAAATCCATCCCATAACATATCTGATTAACTCCTTCAGCACAGCATACTTGAGAGAAACTTGTGGGTTTCTAGATCATGGAAAAATGCAACCTTTGTGACACGTATCTTCCATGATATACCATGCCAGTGACCATGTCACAATAGCTATAGGATTATCAATGGATAGGTGTCTTATAGAAAAATCTCCATTAATATGTCAAGGTCTTAATGTCACCGGACAATACAAAGGTGGCATCAACCCCACATATATGCACCCCACATGCCACTGCTACAGGACAAGTGGGAACAACAAGGCAAAGCGCCAGAATCAGTGAGCATTTGCTGGTGGCTGCAGGATGATCAGAAGAAATGTTTGCCGCACTGTCATGCATCACAGCATGGCAAAAACTGGATGTTCGGGGCCCACATTAAAGTGAATGAGTTTTGGGTTCAGGTTCAGGTACCTAAACTATTTTTTAGCTGTTTGGCCAAAGCCGCTGAACTTGAAGTGGTCCATCCATCTCTATTCCTTATCTCTTCAAATGTTTCTAATTCTTCAATCCTTTTGGGATTGTTACCATTTGTGCATTGAGAACTTCATTTAGCAAAATCTCCCATTCTTCTTGGACATTTCTGAGCTTTAGAGCATCCAGCCATTGGACCTTTCTTACCCTCTTCTGAGTCCATTAAAATCTACTTTTCTGAAATCCAACTTTAAAGTCGAGTCCTTGGTGGTCTTCCTCCTCTTGTAATCCATAATTCAAGGATAGCATGATGGCTGCCTCCTAAATTCTAAGCCACCTTTGCTTCCTCAGCCATTTCCTCCCTGTTGGTAAGAATTAGGTCCAAGCTTGCAGATCATCTTGTTCTCTCTTCTACCTTTTGATAAATAAAGTAGTCAGCAAGAGAAGATAAGATTTTG
This sequence comes from Dendrobates tinctorius, assembly GCF_039654945.1. NCBI lineage: Eukaryota > Metazoa > Chordata > Amphibia > Anura > Dendrobatidae > Dendrobates > Dendrobates tinctorius. The sequence continues at coordinate 14,472,709 of NW_027361690.1, forward strand.
CTAGAACCATTACATTTTCTTGAGAGAGATTCCCAACAATTATTTGGATAGTTAAGATCTTCTATGATTACTATCATGCTTTTTTGAGAACAGAGATATCTAATGTAAAAAGAGTTCATCCATATCTTCAATCTCTCCTGACATCAATGGTAGCTTACTGAGTTATTTAGAGGGCAAACAAAAATTACACTGTTATACAAGCTGCACACTGACTATTTTACATTGTATAAAAGTGTCATATCTTCAGTGTTGTCCTGTGAAAAGATATGATAAAATATTTACAAAAATTTGAGAGATGTAGCCACTTTTGTGATATGCTGTATACAGATAAAGTACTGTCAATCACCTGCATCATTGTCGGGAAGAGCCAGCTCGAGGTAGCTCCAAACTAGTCTCATCTCCAACTATGGTCCCCACTGGAGCATTTCAGAGAATAAGATATTTGATTATGCTATGATCCATGCTGGCCGTTGTTTGGGCATTATGAATCTCCTGACAGGTTCTCTTTAATAAAGTAGATGGGATAAAATATTCAGCTGGTTACATAATCTTACGTGCAGGGAGGAATTTGAGGAATTTAAGAAATGAACAGGAAAAATTCATCAATGAGTACCCTGAAAGGAGCCTTTGGGAAGTTATCTACTGGCTCACATAGACATACATTAGGAAGTCATCTGATATGATCCAAATTGGTGGTATGACTCTTAAAAAGCCAATGTTTATGACCAATATAATACCATATACTAAATAGCTGAATAGATAAGAGATAATAGTAAATTAGAAATGTATTGATTTTATATAATGTAGCCTTAAAAATGCAATTGCAAATTCTGCGCACTAAATCAACCACTATCCCTTATGAAACATTGAAATCAATAGTTCACTAAACATTGCCATATTCCCACATCAACACCTTTTCATGATATATCTAATGGTATATGCATGGAACGATGCTAAATATGGACTTCATTAAGACTTAAGGCACTTAGCGCTGTGGCTTATTGTACAAATGTCTCTTAATGCTTTCTATAATAAATAATAAATGAATTACCTGTTGATGCAAATTTTATTCTTCATTTCAATTCATTGTTCTTATTGATTCCTATGTTGTATTTGGAGTTGAAGAATAGGGATGGGGTGTGATTCTTTCTTAGCACCAGGGATTGTTGAATTCCCTAAGTATTAAGAAGCCAAATAGCTTTAATGAGTTTTATCTTTCAGAAGCGCGCCCCAGGCACTTCGAGATCTGAAGTTATCGATGGTCACTCACATCACTCATGGCAGCATATCTTAGAAGAAAGGATGAAGCAAGATAGTGAGACAGGAGGCAGAGAGAGCTCCAATTTGAAAGAAGCAGGGTACACAAGAATGAAGGATATTTAAGAAAAAAGATTGAAGGCAGATAAACAGATACTTAGCACTACTGGGAGTGGGGTAAAGTAATGTGATCATCGTTTTAATCCAAGAGAATCTTCTTCTAAGATACAGATATATTTGGTCCCTTGGACAAATAAACTGCTTCAAGAAGTGAATCTGCAGTAAGATAAGAAACATGATATGAATTATAGGCCGTGTGATGTAATATCTATGTCAGTAATACCAAATACCATTTCAAACCTGATATGAGTAACTGAAAGAAAATTCATAATCTTTTTCTGTTGCAAGAAGATGTATTGCTATACTAACCTCATAAGGGAGCATACAAGTGCAGTATATTGAGATAGTAATGACCTCTATGCATATATAAAACTATCTTTAGGAATGTTTTTAATTTTCTTAATATTGGATTAATATTCTTAATGGATTTATGTTCCCAAATACTGTTATATTCTAGCAAAGGTAACCTGTCATCTCAATAAATGCTGTATACTTGCAGAGGTTTTGGTAATCTGCGGTTAAATATCATTAAAATTATGCCTGGCTGCCTTATTGGAGCAGCAGGCTACAGGGAGGAAATATATTCTAATTCTCCCTGCAGCCACTCACTTCCAGTTGTTTGGGCAGTGCAAGGGGTAGTTAAAGTCACTGCTAACTAAACAATACAAGGTAGTCTTTTACTATCATGTTTATGCCCAATATCCTATACTGATGTATTTTTAATATGCAGTATCTTTTAACCTCTTCATTACAAACCTATTTTGACCTTAATGACCAGGCCATTTTTTTGCAATTCAGACAATTGTCCTTTTAAGAAGGAAAAAACTCAGGAACGCTTCAACGCATCCTAGCGATTCTGAGATTGTTTTCTCGTGACATATTGGGCTTCATGTTAGTGGTAAATTTCTGTCGATAACTTTTGCGTTTATTTGTGAAAAAAATGGAAATTTGGCGAAAATTTTGAAAATGTTGCAATTTTCAAATTTTGAATTTTTATTCTGTTAAACCAGAGAGTTATGTGACACAAAACAGTTAAAAAATGACATTTCCCACATGTCTTCTTTACATCAGCACAATTTTGGAAACAATTTTTTTTTGTTAGGAAGTTATAAGGGTTAAAATTTGACCAGCGATTTCTCATTTTTACAACAAAATTTACAAAAGCATTTTTTTTAGGGACCACCTCACATTTGAAGTCACTTTGAGGGGTCTATATGGCAGAAAATACCCAAAAGTGACACCATTCTAAAAACTGCACCCCTCAAGCTACTCAAAACTACATTCAAGAAGATTACTAACCCTTCAGGTGCTTCACAGGAACTAACGCAACGTGCAAGGAAAAAATGGACATTTTAATTTTTCCAACAAAAATGTTCTTTTAGCATCAATTTTTTTCATTTTCACATGTGCAACAGGATAAACTAGATCCTAAAATTTGTTGGGCAATTTCTCCTAAGTACAACGATACCTCATATCTGGTCATAAACCACTGTTTGGGCACACAGCAGGGCTCAGAATGGAAGGAGCGCCATTTGACTTTTTGAATAAAAAATGTGCTGGAATATTTAGTGGTTGCCAAGTCGCGTTTGGAGAGTCCTTGTGTGCCTAAACATTGGAGCTCACCCACAAGTGAGCCTATTTTGGAAACTAGACTTTCCAAGGAACTTATCTAGATGCATAGTGAGCACTTTGAACCCCCAGGTGTTTCACAAAATGATCCGTAAAAAAAAGTACTTTTTTGTCACAAAAATTTTCTTTTAGCATCAGTTTTTCATTTTCACATGGGCAACAGGATAAAATGGATCCTAAAATTTGTTGGGCAATTTCTCCTGAGTACAACTTGATAATAAACCACTGTTTGGGCGCATTACAAGGCCCAGAAGGGAAGGAGCACCATTTGACTTTTTGAATTGTAAATTTGCTCCAATCGTTAGCGGAAACCATGTCGCATTTGGAGAGCCCCTGTGTGCCTAAACATTGGAACTCCCCCACAAGTGACCCCATTTTGAAAACTAGACCCCCCCAAGGAACTTATCTAGAATGTGGTGAGCACTTTGAACCCCCAAGTGCTTCACAGAAGTTTATAACGCAGAGCAGTGAAAATAAAAAATCATTTTTTTCCTCAAAAATGATTTTTTAGCACTCTATTTTTTTATTTTTACAAGGCTAACAGGAGAAATTGGTTCCCAAAAGTTGTTGTGCAATTTGTCTTGAGTATACCGATACCCTATACGTGTGGGGAACCACTGTTTGGGCGCATGGGAGAGCTCAGAAGGGAAGGAGCGCCATTTTGGAATGCAGACTTTGATGGAATGTTCTGTGGGTGTCATGTTGAGTTTGCAAAGCCCCTGATGTGCCTAAACAGTAGAAACCCCCCACAAGTGACTCCATTTTGGAAACTAGACCCCCCAAAGGAGCTTATCTAGATGTGTAGTGAGCACTTTGAACCCCCAAGTGCTTCACAGAACTTTATAAACGCAGAACAATGAAAAGAAAAAATCATTTTTTTCCTCACAAATTATTTTTTAGCCCGCTCTTTTATTTTCCCAACAGTAACAGGATAAATTGGACCCCAAAAGTTGTTGTCCAGTTTGCCCTGAGTATGCTGGTACCAAATATGTGGGGGGAACCACTGTTTGGGCGCACTGCAGGGCTCAGAAGAGAAAGAGCGCCATTTGACTTTTTGAATGGAAAATTAGCTCCAATCATTAGCGGACACCATGTTGTGTTTGGAGAGTCCCTGGGTGCCTAAACTTTGGAGCTCCCCCACAAATGACCCCATTTTGAAAGCTAGATCCCATAAGGAACTTATGTAGATGCATAGTGAGCACTTTGAACCCCCAGGTGCATCACAGAAGTGTATAACGCAGAGCCATGAAAATAAAAAATTTTTTTGCCCAAAAAATGATTTTTTAGCTCGGTATTTTTTATTTTCACAATGGTACCAGGAGAAATTGGACCCCAAAGGTTGTTGTCCAGTTTGTCCTGAGTATGCTGGTACCCCATATGTGGGGGGGGAACCAATGTTTGGGCACACGTCGAGGCTCGGAAGGGAAGTAGTGACGTTTTGAAATGCCGACTTGAAGGAATGGTCTGCGGGCGTCATGTACGTTTGCAGAGCCCATGATGTCCCTAAACAGTAGAAACTCCCCACAAGTGACCCTATTTTGGAAAATAGGCCCACCAAGGAACTTATCTAGATGTGTGGTGAGCACTTTGAACCCCAAGTGCTTCACAGAAATTTATAACGCAGAGCTGTGAAAATAAAAAATCATTTTTTTCCTCAAAAATTGATTTTTAGCCCACAATTTTTTATTTTCACAAAGGTAACAGGATAAATTGGACCCCAAAAGTTGTTGTCCAGTTTGTCCTTAGTACGCTGGTACCCCATATGTGGGGGGACCACTGTTTGGGCACATGTCGGGGCTTGGAAGGGAAGTAGTGACGTTTTGAAATGCCGACTTGATGGAATGGTCTGCGGGCGTCATGTTACGTTTGCAGAGCCTCTGATGTGCCTAAACAGTAGAAACCCCCCACAAGAGACCCCATTTTGGAAACTAGACCCCCCTAAGGAACTTATCTTAATTCTAACCCTAATGGAAAAATAAAAATATTTTTTTTTATTTTATTATTTGTGCCTACCTATGGGGGTGATAAAGGGTGTGTATTTACTTTTTTTATTTTGATCACTGTGAGAGTTTATCACAGTGATCAAAATGAAAAAAAGAATCTGCAGCGCGACGGGCGCACTGCGCATGCGCCAGACATTTTCCAAGATGGCGTTGCCCATGATCTGGGACGGCAGGACACCGACATGGCCAGAGTGGCATCTGAAGCACCGTGGAGTGTAAGGGGGGGATAGGAAGGTGGGGGGAGCAGAGGGAAGCATGAGGAGAGCAGATTGTGATGGCGGCGGCCGATCGGTGCCGTCAGTCGGTGGCGGCGGCCGATTGGCGCCGCCAGTTGGTGTGGGGGGGTTGGATCTTAGTCTCTGGATTGTAATGTTTCACCAAATTTCATTCATATTACAAATCGCTCTGATTTGCTCTGTGTGCGGGTCAGGTGACCTTTCAGTGACCCTGGTGATCCGACCCGCAGGAGGGCAATCAATTCATGACGCCACATAGGCGTCATTGGTCGGATTGGCACCGACTGTCATGATACCTACGTGGCATCATTGGACAGGAAGGGGTTAAAGCCCTATAAACTACTGATGAGCAAACCTGAATAGGAAAGTTTGAGGTCCATACCAAACACCAAGTGTCCATTACCAAACCTGGAATATTTACTCTATGTCCGGTTTCCTGTTCAGTTTCCCCAGTCTAAAAAAACATGTTGAAAGGCTGCAGCGCAGCCAACCAACATGCTTTTACACTGTGGGAACTTCTAGTGCAATCACAGCCATGGCAAGTATTTGCATGGCTGTAATTGGCTGGCACAGCATATAACCCGGCCTGTATAAAAGCCGGGCAATGAGTCTTGCATCTTGTCCTGTCATGAAATTCCTGCCTGTCCAGACTATTTTAGTCCGGGTCGTGTGCTCCATTTTGCTTGAGTATTTTGTTGCTGTTGGCTCCTGAGCTCCTCTCTGTCTGCTGGTGGACACCCTGTTGCTGATGCTTGTTACTCAGTGCTCTGCCTCTCCACGTTCTGCTGCCTACAGTCCTCTTTGCATCTCCCTGATGCTGTATGTGCTTAACTACTGTCTGGACTGCTAGTTGGAGCTATTTGCCCCTACAACTGCTGTGGCCAGTAGCGAATCCTGACAACTTCATCTCCTCTAGGCCTGTGTTAGGCTAAGTGCACACGTAGCAGAAAATTTCTGCTCAAAAACCTGACTCGCTTCCCAGAAACAGCGCCTTTTTTGTCTTCGCATTTTCTTTGCCATTTTTGCGCGGTTTTGATGCGTTTTTTTTCCGTCACATTTTCAAAATGCATTGCACTAGCCAGAAACACGGAAAAATCAGCGAAATTAATGAGCATGCTGCGTTTTTTACCGCGATGTGTTTTTTTCGTGGTAAAAAACGCATCAATATGCACAAAAAGTGCAAAATGCATAGAAATTAATGGGAAGCTTATTTTTAGCGGTTTTATGGTGGTTTTATTGGCAAAACTGCTAAAAATACCGCTAAAAAAAACCGCTGTGTGTGAACACAGCCTTAGTCTGGGCTGCGGTGCTGGACTTGTGCAGAATTTCCAGCCCAAAAGGTACACATAATGATCTTCTCTGATTAATAGCCTCTTCTATATATTGCTGAGCTTCTACGTTTAAGTATCGTGTGCATTTCCACCCTTATGATTGCTGGACTTCAACACTTCAGTTGAAACAATCTATATTGTGTGTGTATGTGTAATATATATATTATGCTGGAATGGAGGCAGAGCTGGAGTGGAGGATGGGTAGCATCTCCGAATATGTTGTCAGTAAGGGACCCTGAAATTTCGAGTGTCAGCCCTGCAGGGACGAGAGAATAGATGAAAGAAGACGTCAAGGTGGAGAGAGCACAGAGGGGAGAAGACAGCACAGGAAGAAAAGAGAGGACAGGGTGAAAGACAGCTCCACAGAGTTCACCCCATCGTGACATCACTGCCCTCCTGATGCAATAGCATCGGGCCCACATCTAGTACATATATTATACACATATATCTACTATAGACTTGCATTAGGTGCTATATATAGTTTTCATTACACAATATACAATTATCTACAAGGAGTATGTCATGGAACATGTAATGGCCCTATCTATTACCATTGTGGATGTGATGTAGATTGTGCTGCTTTCACAAATACAGGATCACTGCTGTGTTCTTTCCAATGCTGGAATGATGATAAAGATGAGTGCTGGTGCAGTTTACTGCAAGCCAATGAGTGGGCAGTGGGTGATGCTGGTCACTGGAGCTTGGTGGGAGCTTGATGGAGCTTCGCACATACACTGCACCAAATCTGCTGCTGTGTGAAGACATCAGTGACACAGAGCTCTCATTCACACAGCAGAGGCTTTGTCACAGAACAGATTACATCAGTGACTGCCATCCCCTGTGCAGATTAGAAGCTGCAGACCCCCATCACTGGCCATCGCACAGTCTGTTCTCACTGCTGCCAGCAGCTGAGCCCCATCACTGCCAGCAGCCTGGGACACTGAGGGAAGGAATCACTGATAATGAGTTATGTATTGTAATCATGGAGTGGCCCAGAATACAGGACGATTTCCCCTCCTCACTAGAGTTTCACTTTCCATAGATCACTGATCAGTGTGTTTCTGGGGGAGGAGCAGCTGGGTGGCTCTGCTCTCTACACTGAGGCTGCTAGAGAGGGAGGATTTGTTACTGTCTGAGGAGGGCTTGTTCATGTGGTCGGGGAGGGCCTGTTGCTATGGAGGGTGGGGTTGTTGCTATAGAGTTTTTAGTAGAGTAGGAGGAAACAACCAGTTCTCATTTCAATGCCAGAACACAACCCCCCTGGACGTTCTGATCAGAAGCAAGAGAGTGATATCTAGAAAACCCTGCAAACTGGTGACAGAAGGTAAATTACTTATTGTCACCATTCAGCAGCCCAAATATGTACTGAGATTATGTGAAAAACCCGGACAACCCCTTTAAGTTACTCTGGACATTTCTGTATTGAGCTGTGCATTCGTTACTATTGCAGGAAGTGCTCTGTTAGTTTTGCTTTACTTTCATCATTCCATATTGTACTGTGTTTTTGTTACTATTGCAGGAAGTGCTCTGTTAGTTTTGTCAAACTTGTTAAATATACTTATTTGCATAAACTTTTGTCTCAGTTTCATATTATCTCATGCAATCAGATGCTGTAGTACTGATATAATTGTTACACTCATGTTTAGTTTATGATCTATTAGTATACCCAAGTCTTTTTCACATGTGCTGTTGCTTAGCCCAATACCACCCATTCTATATATGCTTTTTCATTTTTATTTCCCAGAAGTAGTACTTTGCATTTTATCCTGTTAAAAACCATTCTGTTAGTTGCTACCCACTGCTCCAGTTTATTTATATCTTTTTGAATCCTCGCTCTCTTTTCTCTTGTATTAGCTATCCCTCCTAGCTTTGTGTCATCAGCAAATTTAATGAGTGTACCCTCAATTCCTTCATCTAAATCATTGATAAAGATGTTGAACAATACAGGCCCAGGACAGATCCCTTTGGTACCCTACTTGAGACATTCTTCCAACGGAATGTGCAGCCATTTACCATCACTCTTTGGTTCCGATCATTGAGCCAGTTATGAATCCACCTAATAGTTGCCTTGTCCATTCCATGCTTAGTCATTTTTTCAATAAGGATGGTGTGATATACTTTGTCAAATGCTTTGCTGAAGTCAAGATATACTATATCTACAGCATTTCCCTGATCCACCCAGTCAGTGATTCTGTCATAGAAGGAAATTAAGTTAGTATGCCATGACTTATTAGTTACAAATCCATGCTTACTCTGGTTAATCACTTCATTTTTGTCCAGGTACTTACATACATTTTGTTTGATAATTTGTTCAAAGATCTTTCCTGGTATAGAAGTCAGACTTTTTGAAGATAGGAACAACATTTGCTCTTCTCCAGTCTTCTGGGACTTTTATTCTCCAAGAATTTTCAAAGATTATGGAGAGTTGTTCAAAAATATCTTCTGCTATCTCCTTCAGTACTCTGGTGTGTAATTCACATGGACCTAGAGATTTGAATTCATTTATGTTAGTTAAGTGTTTCCTCACTATCTTTCTGTTAATAGATATCCTGGATTCATCTATTCCTTTAATAGGACAGTGTTACATTTCCTTTCTGATAGAAAACAGATGCAAAATAGGAATTTAAAAGTTCGGCCTTCTCAACATCCTGTCTTACCATTTCATAATTTTCATCCTGTAAAAATCCTATAGCATCTTTGACTTTTCTTTTACTTTTGACATATCCCCAAAATCCTTTATTATTGCTTTTGATGTCTCTTGCAAGCCTTAATTCATTGCCAGCTTTAAATAATATGATTCATGCCCTGAAGTTTCTGCAGACAGCATTATATTCTTCTTTAAATATGCCTCCCTCTTTCCATTTGAAAAACCTTTCTTTCTTCCTTTTTAGCATGTGTTTAAGTTCTGTGTTCATCCATCCTGGTTTCCTTAAATGCTTTGTATTCTTCCCTCTTTTTGGAATTGTTAACAATTGTGCTTTGAGAATCTCATTTTTCAAGATTTCCCATCCTTCCTGGACATTTTTGCCCTTAAAGATATCCAGCCATTGGATCCCTCCGATTCTCTTTCCGAGTCCCTTAAAATCTGCCTTTCTGAAATCTCACCTTGAAGTCTGAGTCTTCACAGGTCTTCCTCCTCTAGTTATCCAAAATTCTAAAATAGCATGGTCGCTACCTCCTAGGGTCCCAGCCACTCTTACCTCCTCAACCATTTCCTCCCTATATATTTTGCTGCATATACTTCTAGATGCAGCCAAAGTTATGGAGAAGTCCTGTGGGATCCACATCTGGCTTCTTTCAATGAATATCAGCTTGCCCAATGCTGGCTGTAGACCAGCATATGTGCCTGTCTGTGATGACACATCCTGGTGTGTTAAACACATGTATCGAAAGTAAACTTTCTGGAGGACAGGCCAGCACCTCTAAAACGTAAAGGCATGCTCAGGCCATGTGTCCAATTTGGAGGCCCAGAAGTTAAATGGGCCAGATCTATGTGGAGACTCTTCCATCATGTTATTGAAACTGTCTTGCTCATAGATTTGATCCATTGAGCTTATGTTTTATGCTTGCCTTCTCTTTCTGCCAAGTCAAAGGAGACATGCCTTTTCTCTGAGTGTTTGGGTTCTGTTTTCTGGCTGCAGTCTGTCTAGCTTGACACACGTGTTTTCATTTGTCAACCTATCAACTCTTGGGTGCAGCTTTATATTCTGTCCTCCAGGGGCCATTTGCTGCTGATGATAGATTCATTTAGATGTTCTGACATATTGATGTTTGGAGCCAGTCTGTGAGCAAAGGATTTTCATCTTGTTGTTTCTTTGCACCTTGCTTCTGTTTAACGTTACTCACTGTAACATCATCCCATTTTTCAGCCTGTAACCTATTTATCCCTAGTGAGTTGCTACACAGGCATAACCTAAATGCTGGCCCCTGCCAATATGGACCATATCAGATGGTGGTGCTGAATGCTACAATGTGGTAAGGTTTTCCACATTTCTGCCTTGCTAACCTTCCCTTCTGAGGTGGTGCCAGTGCATCAGCAGTGTTGGCGACTTCCTCTTCCTCTTTCTTGTCCCTCCACCAAGCCACCTTGGTCAGGTGAGGACGTCATCAGTAGTGAGTATGAGTGTGCACTTGAATTCCTGCATTGTCTAATCATGCTCTAGTGATGGTAGAGTAAGGATGGCACGTTGTGCTTGTCGTGGTGATAAAGTAGGGTGCCCACACAGTAATCAGCACATATAACAATCTGGGCAACTCGGTGGTCATTGCGCAAACACAGCAGCATGTATTGCCTCATGTATGCCAGGCTGTCCATAGACAACGACAAGCTTACCTCAGTAGGAGGTGTTTCATTGGGGTCCTCTGCATCACCTACTTCCTCTGTATCCCCCTAGCCATGCTCCAGTGATGCCCAAAAGCTGCGCTGTCACCCTGTCAAGATGTGCTTCATCCAAAGCGCTGCCAATTACTGAATGTTTGCACACCACACTGTGTAATTTTTAAGGAAGACCGTTATCGCACACCATCTGTCCAGGCTTGAGGTTTAGCAGCACCAACCACACATCTAGCTGTTCCTTTATCCCCATCCATAGCTCCTGTGCAGTGTTGGAATTTTCCCACAAACAGAGGAGTTTCAGAACAGTTTGCTGTAGTTTACCCCTGGCTTTGCTGAACTTGGTAGTGCAGGTGTTACGGTGACCAGATGAGGAGGCATTGGAGAAAGTTGAGTAAGAGGGGGCAACCAAGTACTGCGACTCCCATCCCTCCCTGCACTTCCCCTGGCTAACTTTCCACATTTGATCCCATCACAGAAGAAGTCTCCAGCCTCCTCTCTTCTTCTCGTCGAACTACATGCACCACCGACCCAATTTCCTCACATCTCTTCCAGTCTCTCTCCAGTTGTCACAGCTCACCTAACTACAATCTTTAATCTCTCGTTCTCCTTGGGCATCTTCTCATCCTCCTTCAAACACTCTAACTTTACTCCATTATTAAAGAAACCCGCTCTCAACCCATCCTGCACAAATTACTACAGACGTCTCCAATCTCCACTTCATCTCTAAACTGTTGGAGCACCTGGTCTACTCCCATCTTACCCATTTACCTCTCCATTTATTTCCTCCTAGACCCTTCACAGTCCAGCTTCCGCCCCCTACATTTGACAGAAACTGCACTCAAAGTGACCAATGACCTTCTGACAGCAAAATGTAATGGTGACTACTCTCTGCTCATTCTTCTCAACCTTTCTGCAGCTTTCGACACTGTTGACCACTGTATCCTACTCTCTAGGCTCCAGTCACTAGGCATTAAAGGGAATCTGTCACCCCTTTTTTCGAATATGAGCTGCCGGCACGAACATCAGGAGCTTATCTACAGCATTCTGTAATGCTGTAGATAAGCCCCCCGATGTAACCTGAAAGATAAGAAAAAAGAGTTAGATTATACTGACCAGGGGGGCGGTCTGGTCCAATGGGTGTCATGGTCCAGCGCCTCCCTTCTTCTAAATGTTAGGTCTTCTTCTTTCCTTCCTGTCGTGGCTCCAGTGCAGGCGCACTGCTCTGCCCAGAATACTGCAGTGCGCAGTGACAGATTCCCTTTAAGGACACTGCCCTCTCCTGGTTTCCTTCCTATGTGTCTGACGGCTCCTTCAGTGTTTTTTCACTCGCTCCACTTCATCCCCTCTTCCTCTCACTGTTGGGGTACCTCAGGGCTCAGTCCTTGGCCCCCTTCTCTTCTCTCTCTGCACGGCTCTAATTGGACAGACCATCAGCAGATTTGGCTTTCAGGACCATCTTTATGCCGATGACACACAACTATACACGTCATCCCCTGACCTTACCCCCACTGTACTACAGAACACCAGTGACTGTCCGCAATCTCCGACATCATGTCCGCTCTTTATCCAAAACTCAACCTCTCCAAAACTGAACTTATTCTGCTCCCGCCGTCTACTAATTTCATTAAATCTGACATTTCCCTCTCCATGGGTGGCACCTTAATAACATCCCGGCAGCAGGCATGCTCTCTGGGTTTTACATTTGACACCAATCTCTCCTTCACATCCCATATACAATCTCTTGCCCACTCATGCTGCTTACACCTAAGGAACGTCTTTAGAATCTGCCCTTTTCTCCCCATGGAAACAACAAAACTTTAACTGTCACCTTGATCCACTCCCATCTGGACTACTGTAATGCTCAATTAATTGGTCTCCCCCTCACTCGACCTTCCCCTCTCCAGTCTATCCTTAATGCAACAGCCAGGGTTGTCCATAGCTAATCGGCATTCAGACGAATCCGCTCTTCACCAATCATTATACTGGCTGCCCAACCATTATAGGATCCAATTCAATGTACTTGTTCTCACCCACAAAGCTCTCCACAGGACAGCACCCCCTTACATCTCCTCTCATATTTCTGTCGGCCTAAATGACCGCTGCGCTCTGCAAATGACTTTCGACTAAATTCTGCACTAATCCACACCTCCCACTCCAGACACCAAGACTTCTCCAGCACTGCGCCAATCCTCTGGAATGCTCTACCCCTAGAAATTAGGAACAGCCACAATTTGCATAGTTTTAGGCGCTTCCTCAAAACACATTTGTTCAGAGCGGCCTATCATGATCCCTAATCAAAGATTCAGGATAGGAAAAATGTGGTCAGACAATCCGTGCTGTGAATCACTAAAAACTCGGATTATTAACATTAATCCTATTGATTCAACATTAATCCTATTGATTCAGGGCCTTGTGTCCATTACACCAGCATCTCAGAAATTCACACAGTGTGCATGCTAATCTAATTAATCATTTGAGTGCATAGCAGACATAGATCGGTCACGCACTCTCCCTGCTGCCTCTACATCACCACCATCAGCAACATGGCCACATCTCTTCTTTGATGCTCTCCTCATTGTTTTCAACAATAAAAAACTGCAGAGTATCACCAGGCTAGTATACAGTACATAGAGAGAGTGGTCAGCAGATTATTACACTGACTGTTTTCAGAGTACCCCAAAAAATCAATATTCCCCTCCAAAAAAAGCAACCACAAAAACAGTGTTGGCTCCTATGCCACTTCCAACTAAACAGCAACCTCCTTCTTTATCTCCTCCTCCACTTGAACCTTTGCCTCCTGGTTCAAGATTATAATTTTTTCTTTTTTAAAATTCTCTGTACTTTTAAGTTAATTCCCCATCCTCATTTAGCTCTCATTTGCAGCACCTAGCCCTTACTCTGGCTATTTTACAGCCATTTTATGATGTACAATACAAAATATTGTGGTACTGTGTTAGCCAGAAAAATAGATGTAAATACTTATGTCCCCCAAAAAATTGAGAAGAGTATTCAAGGAGTGATACCTTTATTGGCTAACCAGAGAAATTATATTCCTGTCACAAGGAGTTTCTCGCAAACATCACCAACTGTTATGAAGGTGTCAGTATCTGTGGAATCTCTAGGTTCTAGCAGTCTTCCTTGTAACTTCATCAATGGTTGTAATCAGAGTGGAGAAACTCAGCAGTCAACACAAAGACTTGTATCTCTAAGGCCTCATTCACACATCAGTATTTTTGAGCAGTATTTCTTCAGTATTTGCATACCAAAACCAGGAGTGTCTCCAAAACAAAGAACAGTAGTCAGTCTTTCAATTTTATTTTTTCTCGGTAAGTTCCATTCCTGACTTTGGTATACAAACACTGATGGAAAATACTAACCAAATACTGACGTATGAATGAACCTTTAGACAGGTTACCAAGTATTAAATCTGTGCTGGGCTATATTGTCAATACTCCTTGGTAACATGATGTGGGAGAACCAGTCATATCTTCTCTTTCCCTACATGTGTGCTGGACTTTTTAGGTAGTGCCAGCTATAGCTTGTCTAAGGGTACTGTCACACTTAGCGATGCACCAGCGATCCCGACAATGATATGGATCGCTGGTGCATCGCTAAGAGGTCGCTAGTGAGCTGCCACACAGGCAGATCTCACCAGCGACAGAGCAGCGGTCGGGGGTCGCTACTTACCTGTCAGATGCGGCAATTCTGATGTCCTCCCGACCGCATCCACGTGTCACTCATCGGCGCCACAGGAAGCCCAGCAGGATGCTGACGACGAGAAACGGCCCAGGCCGTTCTCACGAGATCAGCGATAACCAACGGGGGAGCCGGTCGGAGGTAAATATCACACATAGCGATATCGCTAGCAATATCGCTATAATGTCACAAAACCAGTGACGTTATAGCGATATTGCTAGCGATATCGCTTAGTGTGACAGGCCCTTTAGCCTAGTCTGGAGAGGTGGAGATATGTAGAAATTTCTGGTGGTGGCTCTGTGATAGTTGTGTGTGGTTTTCCCTACTGTTTATTCCTGTTTGAATTCTGTGTGACTGAGCTTCTGTTTTTCCCTGTCTGTCTTTTCTGTGTTAGCCTTTTCACTTCTGCCCCTTTTTTCCTGGATGGGGGAGGGGATCAGATTAGTTTGGTGCAGGAGAATAGTGAGATACAAAACCTAGATATCTCCACCATCAGGGGTAATCTTGGGAACAGGGATAGACTAGGGTCCCTTTAGATTGAGGCACTAAACTATATCCCACAGTTCTTTTTACCCTACAGTCACTGCATGACAGTATGAGAAATAAAGATCTATACTGGTTTTAATCAGCAATAGATCTGTGGTAAAATTTCTGAAAATCCCAGGCATAAATAATAGTAAATCTAATCCCACATAATTATTTCACCATTTCTGAAAATTATCATGAATGGTAAAAAATTGCAAGAGTTAGACTCTTTTACACCAGGTACCACAATACGATAGATTCCCGCTTTTCTTTATGGCTTTCATTAATTACTCTGCGGGAAGTTGCACACAACCATTTAACCCCTTTCCAACATTGGACGTAATAGTTCAAAACAGCTGACATGTGCCCGCAATAGCTGCGGGTGAAATCGCGAACCACCCACGGCTATTAACCCATTAAATGGCGCTGTCAAACGCTGACAGCGGCATTTAACAAGCGTTTCCGGCAATCGTGCCGGAGTTCCACCAACCGGTGACCGGCGTCACGTGATCGCA
Organism: Dendrobates tinctorius; assembly: GCF_039654945.1. Taxonomy (NCBI): domain Eukaryota; kingdom Metazoa; phylum Chordata; class Amphibia; order Anura; family Dendrobatidae; genus Dendrobates; species Dendrobates tinctorius. The sequence continues at coordinate 14,488,357 of NW_027361690.1, forward strand.
CATCACCGGTGAGTTGGGATGACAACCAGAGGTCTCCTGGAGACCTCTATGGTTGTCAGTGTCGACTTGCTGTGAGCACCACCCAGTGGTCAGCGCTCATAGCAAGTAAGTAATTCTGCTATATAGAGGCGATCTGATCATTGCCTCTATGTAGCAGAGTCTATCGGGTTGTGGCAGCTTCTAGTCTCCCATGGAGACTCCTAAAGCATGCCAAAAGTAAAACAATGTTTTTAAAAATATATAAAAAATGTAAAAGTTCAAATCACCTCGCTTTTGCTCCATTCAAAATAAAACAATAAAAATACCAAACATAAATATATTTGGTATTTCCGAGTTCAGAATCGCCCGATCTATAAATAAAAAAAGGATTAACCTGATCGCTAAACAGCGTAGCGAGAAAGAGTTAAAACGCCAGAATTACTTTTTTGGGTTGCCGTGACATTGTATTAAAATGCAATAATGGATGATCAAAAGCTCGTATCTGGACCAAAATGGTATCATTAAAAACATCAGCTCGGTATGCAAAAAATGAGCACTCACCCAACCTGAGATCACGAAAAATGGAGACGCTACAGGTATCGGAAAATGGCACAATTTTTTTGTTTGGAACTTTTTTCACCACTTAGATAAAAAAGAACCTAGATATGTTTGGTGTCTATGAACTTGTAATGACCTGGAGAATCTTAGTGGTAGGTCAGTTTTAGCATTTAGTCAACCTAGCAAAAGAGCCAAACAAAAAACAAATGTGAGATTGCACTTTTTTTGCAATTTCACCACACTTGGAATTTTTTCCTGTTTTCTACTACACAACATGGTGTCGTTCAAAAGTACAACTCATCCCGCAAAAAAACAAGCTGTAACATGGCCATTTTGACTAAAAAATAAAAATGTTATGACTCTGGGAAGAAAGAGCAAAAAATGAAAATGCAAAACCAAAAATTTTGATTTGATTTTTTTTTTTTTATTTGCAGCAAATTCATCAAAAGATTGTCACCATTTTTTAAGTTTTCTTTTGTTGTTTAATTAATTTTCATACAACAATGTGGCTTCTTCAGAATTCAGACCTCAAGCATGACTTTTTAAAAAATTGCTAACTTTTTTTAAAAAAAATACGGCATTCTCTACCAGAGTGATTTTTTTTGTATGCCAGAAAGTTTAAGGACATTTTGTGGAACATGTTACTTTATGCTGTAAAAAGGCACAATAAAAGGCTAACCCAAAAAATAAAGTTAATTTTGTACTTTATGAGCCAAATGTGCGATGTTGATGAATTTGGCACAGTAAAACTGCAATGAATATCACAAGATGAAAAAAAGAAAAAAGTGATTAAAAGAAAAGCAAATTATGAATTGGGAACCAAAATATATCGATTTTGTTGTAAAAATTTCTTTCACTTTTCCATTCATTTGAACGCACCTTCAAGAATCCATTTAGAATAATCTATAATAATAAATGCCCTAAGCAGCTTCTGGTTGTAACAACTCCCGTCCAGTTGTAACCGGTGACGTCACCACACACACGCACATGTTAATCCTCAACACACCACACCGCCTCAACACACACTCCTCTCACCTTTCACCTCCACTCATGTCCACTCACTCTTTCACTCCACATACGTTCCTTTCTCTCACTCCGTTTCTCATACTCACACCGTCATCGTCGCTGCCCCGACATCTTCCTCCGCCGCCGCGATCCAGGATCCAGACGTTCTCCAGGCCGCCGACATGTTCTTGCGGGACGCCATCTTGGATTTCGTGAAATCCCGCGATATTCAAGATTGCGTCGCCGCAACAACATGTCGCTGGCGTGGACGACATCGGGATCCAAAAAGATGGCGTCGGCGAAATCTCGCGAGATTACGCCGACGCCATTTTGGATCCCGATGTCGCCCATGCCAGCGACATGTTGTTGCGGCGACGCCATCTTGAATATCGCGGGATTTCACGAAATCCAAGATGGCGTCCCGCAAGAACATGTCGCTGGCGTGGGCGACATCGGGATCCAAAATGGCGTCGGTGTAATCTCGCGAGATTTCGCCGACTCCATCTTGCATTCGTGAAATTGCATCATTTACCTCATGCCGACTTGCTGTGCGGACGCTTGGCATTGCCTGTACCACCATAACCACTGCTGCCTTGGTCCTATGCCTGTTTACTGCCGGTGTCTAATTACTGGACCAATTTGCCTGTACTGCCATAACTATTGCTACCTTGCTACTCTGCCGGTGTCTAATTACAGGGCTAATTTGCCTCTACCGCCATAACTACTGCTGCCTTTGTCCTCTGCCAGTGTCTAATTACAGGGCCAATTTGCCTCTACCGCCATAACTACTGCTGCCTTGCTCCTCTGCCAATGTCTAATTACAAGGCTAATTTGCCTCTACCGCCATAACTACTGCTGCCTTGCTCCTCTGCCGGTGTCTAATTACAGGATCAATTTGCCTCTACCGCCATAACTACTGCTGCCTTGCTCCTCTGCCGGTGTCTAATTACGGGCCAATTTGCCTATACCGCCATAACTACTGCTGCACTGCTCCTCTGCTGGTGTCTAATTACAGGGCCAATTTGCCTCTATCGCCATAACTACTGCTGCTTTGGTCATCTGTCTGTTTACTGCCGGTGTCTAATTACAAGGCCAACTTGCCTATACCGCCATAACTACTGCTGCCTTGCTCCTCTGCCGGTGTCTAATTACAGGGCTAATTTGCCTCTACCGCCATAACTACTGCTGCCTTGCTCCTCTGCCGGTGTCTAATTACAGGGCCAATTTGCCTCTACCGCCATAACTACTGCTGCCTTGCTCCTCTGCCGGTGTCTAATTACAGGGTCAATTTGCCTCTACCGCCATAACTACTGCTGCCTTGCTCCTCTGCCGGTGTCTAATTACAGGATCAATTTGCCTCTACCGCCATAACTACTGCTGCATTGCTCCTCTGCCGGTGTCTAGTTACAGGGCCAATTTGCCTATACCGCCATAACTACTGCTGCCTTGCTCCTCTGCCGGTGTCTAATTACAGGGCTAATTTGCCTCTACCGCCATAACTACTGCTGCCTTGCTCCTCTGCCGGTGTCTAATTACAGGGCCAATTTGCCTCTACCGCCATAACTACTGCTGCCTTGCTCCTCTGCCGGTGTCTAATTACAGGATCAATTTGCCTCTACCGCCATAACTACTGCTGCATTGCTCCTCTGCTGGTGTCTAATTACAGGGCCAATTTGCCAATACCGCCATAACTACTGCTGCCTTGCTCCTCTGCCGGTGTCTAATTACAGGGCCAATTTGCCTATACTGCCATAACTACTTCTGCCTTGCTACTCTGCCGGTGTCTAATTACAGGGCTAATTTGCCTATACTGCCATAACTACTGCTGCCTTTGTCCTCTGCCAGTGTCTAATTACAGGGCCAATTTGCCTCTACCGCCATAACTACTGCTGCCTTGCTCCTCTGCCGGTGTCTAATTACAGGGCCAATTTGCCTATACCGCCATAACTACTGCTGAATTGCTCCTCTGCTGGTGTCTAATTACAGGGCCAATATGCCTCTATCGCCATAACTACTGCTGCTTTGGTCATCTGCCTGTTTACTGCCGGTGTCTAATTACAAGGCCAATTTGCCTCTACCGCCATAACTACTGCTGCCTTGCTCCTCTGCCGGAGTCTAATTACAAGGCTAATTTGCCTCTACCGCCATAACTACTGCTGCATTGCTCCTCTGCCGGTGTCTATTTACAGGGCCAATTTGCCATACCGCCATAACTACTGCTGCCTTGCTCCTCTGCCGGTGTCTAATTACAGGGCTAATTTGCCTCTACCGCCATAACTACTGCTGCCTTGCTCCTCTGCCGGTGTCTAATTACAGGGCCAATTTGCCTCTACCGCCATAACTACTGCTGCCTTGCTCCTCTGCCGGTGTCTAATTACAGGGCCAATTTGCCTCTACCGCCATAACTACTGCTGCCTTGCTCCTCTGCCGGTGTCTAATTACAGGATCAATTTGCCTCTACCGCCATAACTACTGCTGCATTGCTCCTCTGCCGGTGTCTAATTACAGGGCCAATTTGCCTATACCGCCATAACTACTGCTGCATTGCTCCTCTGCTGGTGTCTAATTACAGGGCCAATTTGCCTCTATCGCCATAACTACTGCTGCTTTGGTCATCTGCCTGTTTACTGCCGGTGTCTAATTACAAGGCCAATTTGCTTATACCGCCATAACTACTGCTGCCTTGCTCCTCTGCCGGTGTCTAATTACAGGGCTAATTTGCCTCTACCGCCATAACTACTGCTGCCTTGCTCCTCTGCCGGTGTCTAAATACAGGGCCAATTTGCCTCTACCGCCATAACTACTGCTGCCTTGCTCCTCTGCCGGTGTCTAATTACAGGGCCAATTTGCCTCTACCGCCATAACTACTGCTGCCTTGCTCCTCTGCCGATGTCTAATTACAGGATCAATTTGCCTCTACCGCCATAACTACTGCTGCATTGCTCCTCTGCCGGTGTCTAATTACAGGGCCAATTTGCCTATACCGCCATAACTACTGCTGCCTTGCTCCTCTGCCGGTGTCTAATTACAGGACTAATTTGCCTCTACCGCCATAACTACTGCTGCCTTGCTCCTCTGCCGGTGTCTAATTACAGGGCCAATTTGCCTCTACCGCCATAACTACTGCTGCCTTGCTCCTCTGCCGGTGTCTAATTACAGGGCCAATTTGCCTCTACCGCCACAACTACTGCTGCATTGCTCCTCTGCTGGTGTCTAATTACAGGGCCAATTTGCCAATACCGCCATAACTACTGCTGCCTTGCTCCTCTGCCGGTGTCTAATTACAGGGCCAATTTGCCTATACTGCCATAACTACTGCTGCCTTGCTACTCTGCCGGTGTCTAATTACAGGGCTAATTTGCCTATACTGCCATAACTACTGCTGCCTTTGTCCTCTGCCAGTGTCTAATTACAGGGTCAATTTGCCTCTACCGCCATAACTACTGCTGCCTTGCTCCTCTGCCGGTGTCTAATTACAGGGCCAATTTGCCTATACCGCCATAACTACTACTGCATTGCTCCTCTGCTGGTGTCTAATTACAGGGCAAATTTGCCTCTATCGCCATAACTACTGCTGCTTTGGTCATCTGCCTGTTTACTGCCGGTGTCTAATTACAAGGCCAATTTGCCTCTACCACCATAACTACTGCTGCCTTGCTTCTCTGCCGGTGTCTAATTGCAAGGCTAATTTGCCTCTACCGCCATAACTACTGCTGCATTGCTCCTCTGCCGGTGTCTAATTACAGGGCCAATTTGCCATACCGCCATAACTACTGCTGCCTTGCTCCTCTGCCGGTGTCTAATTACAGGGCTAATTTGCCTCTACCGCCATAACTACTGCTGCCTTGCTCCTCTGCCGGTGTCTAATTACAGGGCCAATTTGCCTCTACTGCCAAAACTACTGCTGCCTTGCTCCTCTGCCGGTGTCTAATTACAGGGCCAATTTGCCTCTACCGCCATAACTACTGCTGCCTTGCTCCTCTGCCGGTGTCTAATTACAGGATCAATTTGCCTCTACCGCCATAACTACTGCTGCATTGCTCCTCTGCCGGTGTCTAATTACAGGGCCAATTTGCCTATACCGCCATAACTACTGCTGCCTTGCTCCTCTGCCGGTGTCTAATTACAGGGCTAATTTGCCTCTACCGCCATAACTACTGCTGCCTTGCTCCTCTGCCGGTGTCTAATTACAGGGCCAATTTGCCTATACCGCCATAACTACTGCTGCATTGATCCTCTGCTGGTGTCTAATTACAGGGCCAATTTGCCTCTATCGCCATAACTACTGCTGCTTTGGTCATCTGCCTGTTTACTGCCGGTGTCTAATTACAAGGCCAATTTGCCTCTACCGCCATAACTACTGCTGCCTTGATCCTCTGCCGGTGTCTAATTACAAGGCTAATTTGCCTCTACCGCCATAACTACTGCTGCATTGATCCTCTGCTGGTGTCTAATTACAGGGCCAATTTGCCTCTATCGCCATAACTACTGCTGCTTTGGTCATCTGCCTGTTTACTGCCGGTGTCTAATTACAAGGCCAATTTGCCTCTACCGCCATAACTACTGCTGCCTTGCTCCTCTGCCGGTGTCTAATTACAGGGCCAATTTGCCTATACCGCCATAACTACTGCTGCCTTGCTCCTCTGCTGGTGTCTAATTACAGGGATAATTTGCCTCTACCGCCATAACTACTGCTGCCTTGCTCCTCTGCCGGTGTCTAATTACAGGGCCAATTTGCCTCTACCGCCATAACTACTGCTGCCTTGCTCCTCTGCCGGTGTCTAATTACAGGGCCAGTTTGCCTCTACCGCCATAACTACTGCTGCCTTGCTCCTCTGCTGTTGTCTAATTACAGGGCCAATTTGCCAATACCGCCATAACTACTGCTGCCTTGCTCCTCTGCCGGTGTCTAATTACAGGGCCAATTTGCCTCTACCGCCATAACTACTGCTGCATTGCTCCTCTGCTGTTGTCTAATTACAGGGCCAATTTGCCAATACCGCCATAACTACTGCTGCCTTGCTCCTCTGCCGGTGTCTAATTACAGGGCCAATTTGCCTCTACCGCCATAAGTACTGCTGCCTTGCTCCTCTGACTGTTCACTGCCTGTGTCTAATTACAGGGCCAATTTGCCTCTACCGCCATAACTACTGCTGCCTTGCTCCTCTGCCGGTGTCTAATTACAGGGCCAATTTGCCTCTACCGCCATAACTACTGCTGCCTTGCTCCTCTGCCGGTGTCTAATTACAGGGCTAATTTGCCTCTACCACCATAACTACTGCTGCCTTTCTCCTCTGCCGGTGTCTAATTACAGGGCCAATTTGCCTCTACCGCCATAACTACTGCTGCCTTGCTCCTCTGCCGGTGTCTAATTACAGGGCTAATTTGCCTCTACCGCCATAACTACTGCTGCATTGCTCCTCTGCCGGTGTCTAATTACAGGGCCAATTTGCCTATACCGCCATAACTACTGCTGCCTTGCTCCTCTGCCGGTGTCTAATTACAGGGCTAATTTGCCTCTACCGCCATAACTACTGCTGCCTTGCTCCTCTGTCGGTGTCTAATTACAGGGCCAATTTTCCTCTACCGCCATAACTACTGCTGCCTTGCTCCTCTGCCGGTGTCTAATTACAGGATCAATTTGCCTCTACCGCCATAACTACTGCTGCATTGCTCCTCTGCTGGTGTCTAATTACAGGGCCAATTTGCCTCTACCGCCATAACTACTGCTGCCTTGCTCCTCTGACTGTTCACTGCCTGTGTCTAATTACAGGGCCAATTTGCCTCTACCGCCATAACTACTGCTGCCTTGCTCCTCTGCCGGTGTCTAATTACAGGGCCAATTTGCCTCTACTGCCATAACTACTGCTGCCTTGCTCCTCTGCCGGTGTCTAATTACAGGGTCAATTTGCCTCTACCGCCATAACTACTGCTGCCTTGCTCCTCTGCCGGTGTCTAATTACAGGGCCAATTTGCCTCTACCGCCATAACTACTGCTGCCTTGCTCCTCTGCCGGTGTCTAACTACAGGGCCAATTTGCCACTACCACTTCATAACTACTGCTTGGCAATTACAGGGTCAATTAGTATCTGTTTACTCTACAATACTCCAGGACGCCTTCTTCACTGCCAGTTAACTGCCAAATAGACTCCTTTACCTGTGCCAACATGAGTCATAACAAAAAGTATGCCAATGCAGGTGAAAGGAAAGCATCTTTAGCACTACGACAAAAACAATGCCGTGCTAATGAGACTCCTGAGGAAAAACACCATCGCCTTGAGAAGATTAAGGCTTATAAACGCCGTCGCCTCACACACGAATCCCCTAACTCTAAATCCATAAGATTGGCTGAAGAAGCTTCTGCACGCCGTCACCACCGACAACAGACGGCCTCTTCCTCATCATTATTATTAGACTCACAACAGGATGCTTCCACATCAGCATGTGGAACAATTTACTGCTACACTTCATCCCATATGCCGTTCACTGACATAACTAATCAGCAATCTGTTTCTGCCCTATCAATACCACCATTCAATACCGATGCACAGTATGCCAATGCCAGTGAAAGGAAAGCAGCTTTAGCACTACGACAAAAACAACGCCGTGTTAATGAGACTCCTGAGGAAAAACAGCATCGACTTGACAAGATTAAGGCTTATAAACGCCGTCGTCTCACACACGAATCCCCTAACTCTAAATCTATTACATTGGCTGAAGAAGCCTCTACACGCCATCACCGCCAACAACAGATGGCTTCTTCCTCATCATTATTAGTAGACTCACAACAGGATGCTTCCACATCAGCATGTGGAACAAGTTACTACTACACTTCATCCTATATGCCGTTCACTGACATAACTAATCAGCAATCTGTTTCTGCCCTATCAATACCACCATTAGTCAATACCAACGCACGGTTTCTTCACATAAAAGCTGCAGTTAACCCGCAGAAAGTGCAACCAAGACAAATATAAGTTGGTCTCAAAACTAGGCGCACCCCATCGGTTGGACATGCACTTCTATTACAACCTCACATTTTCACTAATGATGAAAATAGTATTACCGAACACAGCTGTGGTGACATGACCCATGTATGTGAGCATTGTGAAGCTTTGCATTTTGTAGCAGAGATACCTTCTGATAACAACTTTACGCTCTGCTGTCAGAAGGGTAAAGTCCATGTACCCATACTACAATATCCTGATGTCTTTACACGTTTGCTGAAAGGGCAAAGTGAATTTAGCAAAAATTTCATGGATAATATTCGAAGTATTAACAGTTCCTTTGCTTTTGCCTCCATGGGTGCAAATATTTCACCACCTCCTGGATATGGCCCATACTGTTTCCGCATACATGGCCAGATCTATCATAGAACTGAAACACTACATCCCTCAGATGACCAGCAACGCGCATTTGCCCAACTTTACATTCTCGATACCACTACCGCAAACGAACAACGCTTACGATATAAAGAAAATCAAAAATGTCATCCTACATTGATGAACATTATTGCCCTTCAAATCCAAACTATTAATCCTTTTGTGGAAGCTTATCAAATGTTACGTGATGTGGAAGAACAAGAAAAAATTAAATCTCTACAAAACGGAACTGTCATGCCAAACATCACTATGGCTATTAAACAAGATCGTACTCAAGTCCCTCGACGCTACAATAATCCCACTGTCAGTGAAGTAGCAGTCGTGTTTCAAAATGACAATGGTGAGCCACTAATGTCCACTCGCAGGATTTCAGAATACTCAAGATGGCATGGCCGCAAGAACATGTCGCCGGCGTGGACAATGTCGGGATCCAGGATGGCGCCGGCGGAAGATGATGTCGGGGATCGTGGAGCAGCGACGATGACGGTGTGAGTATGAGAGACGGAGTGAGAGAAAGGGTCGTATGTGGAGTGAAAGAGTGAATGGACGTGAGTGGAGATGGTGAAAGGTGAGAGGAGTGTGTTTTGAGGCGGTGTGGTGTGTTGAGGAGGTGTGTGTGTATTGAGGGTTAACATGGCAAGAGGTGTGTCACTATCCTCTTGATGCGATAGCATCGGGCCTTAATCTACTATAATAAATGCGATAAGCAGCTTCCGGGTTGTAACAACTTCCGTCTAGTTGTAACTGGTGACGTCACAGCACACCTCTTGCCATGTTAACCCTCAACACACCACTCCTCAACACACACTCCTCTCACCTTTCACTATCTCCACTAATGTCCACTCGCAGGATTTCAGAATACTCAAGATGGCATGGCCGCAAGAACATGTCGCCGGCGTGGACAACGTCGGGATCCAGGATGGCGCCGGCGGAAGAAGATGTCGGGGATCATGGAGCAGCGACGATGACAGTGTGAGTATGAGAGACGGAGTGAGAGAAAGGGTCGTATGTGGAGTGAAAGAGTGAGTGGATGTGAGTGGAGATGGTGAAAGGTGAGAGGAGTGTGTGTTGAGGAGGTGTGTGTGTATTAAGGGTTAACATGGCAAGAGGTGTGTCACTATCCTCTCGATGCGATAGCATCGGGCCTTAATCTAGTATAATCATAAAAGGGGAGAGTGAAAAAGGGGGAGTCAGCTCACTGCAATCAGAAGCACCTGGTCAGCAGGGTACACTGCACAGAGCCGCCCTAGTTCAGGCAGTTATAATCATCTGCTTCTCACAAAATTAGAATATCATCAAAAAAAGTTAATTTACTGTATTTCAGATCTTAAATAAAAAAAGTTAAGCTCATATATTAAATAGAGTCATTACAAACAAGTGATCTATTTCAAGTGTTTATTTCTGTTAATGTTGATGATTATGGCTTTCAGCCAAATGGAAACTCAAAAGTCATTATCTCAGTTAATTAGAATAATTAACAAAAAAAACCAGCAAAGATGTCCTAAGTATTCAATAAGGTCCCTAAAGGCCCCATCTCACACACAGCGCACAGCGAGATTGCTGATTTTGTGACGCACCAGCGATCTCGCCAGCAATCTCGCTGTGTGTGACATAAATCAGTGACCGGGCCCCCTGCCGGGTATCGCTGACTGTGCAGGATCATCCTAGGCCATTTTTTGATCGTTGCTTTCCTGCTGGCCAGCATGCATCGCTGCATGTGGCAGCGGGAGACAAACGGTCAGCAACACTCCCAGTGCTGTAAGCAGATGCTGGGAGCTGGTATCTAAGCTAAATATCGGGTAACTAAGTGGCGCGCGTCACTTAGTTACAGTCATGGCCAAAAGTATTGACACCCCTGCAGTTCTGTCAGATAATACTCAGTTTCTTCCTGAAAATGATTGCAAACACAAATTCTTTGGTATTATTATCTTCATTTAATTTGTCTTAAATGAAAAAACACAAAAGAGAATGAAGCAAAAAGCAAAACATTGATCATTTCACACAAAACTCCAAAAATGGGCCGGACAAAAGTATTGGCACCCTCAGCCTAATACTTGGTTGCACAACCTTTAGCCAGAATAACTGCGATCAACCGCTTCCGGTAACCATCAATGAGTTTCTTACAATGGTCTGCTGGAATTTTAGACCATTCTTCTTTGGCAAACTACTCCAGGTCCCTGATATTTGAAGGGTGCCTTCTCCAAACTGCCATTTTTAGATCTCTCCACAGGTGTTCTATAGGATTCAGGTCTGGACTCACTGCTGGCCACCTTAGAAGTCTCCAGTGCTTTCTCTCAAACCATTTTCTAGTGCTTTTTGAAGTGTGTTTTGTGTTATTGTCCTGCTGGAAGACCCATGACCTCTGAGGTAGACTCAGCTTTCTCACACTGGGCCCTAAATTATGCTGCAAAATTTGTTGGTAGTCTTCTGACTTCATAATGCCATGCACACGGTCAAGCAGTCCAGTGCCAGAGGCAGCAAAGCAACCCCAAAACATCAGGGAACCTCCGCCATGTTTGACTGTAGGGACCGTGTACTTTTCTTTGAATGCCTCTTTTTTCTCCTGTAAACTCTATGTTGATGCTTTTGCCCTAAAAGCTCTACTTTTGTCTCATCTGACCAGAGAACATTCTTCCAAAATGTTTTAGGCTTTTTCAGGTAAGTTTTGGCAAACTCCAGCCTGGCTTTTTTATGTCTCGGAGTAAGATGTGGGGTCTTCCTGGGTCTCCTACCATACAGTCCCTTTTCATTCAGACGCCGACGGATAGTACGGGTTGACACTGTTGTACCCTCGGACTGCAGGGCAGATTGAACTTGTTTGGATGTTAGTCGAGGTTCTTTATCCAACATCCGCACAATCTTGCGTTGAAATCTCTTGTGAATTTTTCTTTTCCGTCCACATCTAGGGAGGTTAGCCACAGTGCCATGGGCTTTACACTTCTTGATGACACTGCGCTCGGTAGACACAGGAACATTCAGGTCTTTGGAGATGGACTTGTAGCCTTGAGATTGCTCATGCTTCCTCACAATTTGGTTTCTCAAGTCCTCAGACAGTTCTTTGGTCTTCTTTCTTTTCTCCATGCTCAATGTGGTACACACAAGGACACAGGACAGAGGTTGAGTCAACTTTAATCCATGTCAACTGGTTGCAAGTGTGATTTAGTTATTGCCAACACCTGTTAGGTGCCACAGGTAAGTTATAGGTGCTGTTAATTACACAAATTAGAGAAGCATCACATGATTTTTCGAACAGTGCCAATACTTTTGTCCACCCTCTTTTTTATGTTTGGTGTGGAATTATATCCAATTTGGCTTTAGGACAATTCTTTTTGTGTTTTTTCATTTAAGACAAATTAAATGAAGATAATAATACCAAAGAATTTGTGTTTGCAATCATTTTCAGGAAGAAACTGAGTATTATCTGACAGAATTGCAGGGGTGTCAATACTTTTGGCCATGACTGTACCTACTATGTACCTTAGATACCAGCGTGCTCGCAGCTCCCGTGCAACGCTTAGTTACCCGATATTTACCTTAGATACCAGCGTCCTCGCTGGTCCTAAACTGCTGGTGAGTCTGCCTGTTTGACAGGTCACCAGCGATCATGTAGCGATGCACCAGCGATCCTGACAAGGTCCTATCGTTGTCGGGATCGCTGGTGCATCTTTAAGTGTAACGGTACTCTTAGTCTATTTCAGGAGGCTCCACAATCATAGGGAAGACTGCTGACTTGACAGATGTCCAGAATGGAGTCTTTGTCACTCCACAAGGAGGGTAAGCCAAAAAAGGTCATTACTAAAAAAAAACTTGGCTGTTGACAGAGTGCTGTATCCAAGCATATTAATGCAAAGTTGAGTGGAAGGAAAAAGTATGGTAGAAAAAGGTGCACACACAGACAGGATAACTGCAGCCTTGAATAGATTAAGAAAAGGCCATTCAAAAATTTGGGGGAGATTCACAAGAAGTGGACTGCTGCTGGAGTCATTGCTTCAAGAGCCACCACACACAGATATATCCAGGACATGGGCTACAAGTGTCGCATTCCATGTGTCAAGCCACTCATGACCAATAGACAATGCCAGAAGCATCTTACCTGGGCCAAGGAGAAAAAGAACCGGACTGTTTTTCAGTGGTCCAAGGTGTTTTCAGATGAAAGTAAATTTTGCATTTCATTTGCAAATCAAGGTCCCAGAGTCTGGAGGAAAAGGGGAGAGGCACACAATCCAAGCTGCTTGAGGTCTAGTGTGAAGTTTCCACACTCAGTGATGGTTGGGGAGCCATGTCATCTGCTGGTGTAGGGCCAGTGTTTTATCAAGACAAAAGTCAGCACAGTCGTCTACCAGTAAATTTTAGAGCACTTCATGCTTCCCTCTGCCAGCAAACTTTTGAGATGGAAATGTCATTCTCCAGTAGGACTTGGCACCTGTCCACACTGCCAAAAGTACCAATACCTGATTTAAAAGCAACACTACCATGTGCTTGATTTGCCAGCAAACTCACCTGACCTTAAACCATACAGAATCTATGAGGTACTGTCAAGAGGAAGATGAGAGACACCAGACCCAACAATAAATACAAGCTAAAGGCTGCTATCAAAGCAACCTCAGCAGTGCCACAGGCTGATCACCTCCATGCCACTCCGCATTGATGCAACAGAAGCCCCAACCAAGTATTGAGTGCATTTACTGAGCATACATTTCAGTAGGCAAACATTTTTATTTTAAAATCATTTTTGAAGCTGGTGTTATAAAGTATTCTAATTTACTGAGATAATAACTTTTGGGTTTTCATTGGCTGTAAGACATAATCATCAACATTAACAGAAATAAACACTTGAAATAGATCACTCTGTTTGTAATGACTTTACCTAATTTATGAGCTTCACTTTTTGTATTGAAGAACTGAAATTAATTGCTTGGTAATATTCTAATTTTGTGAGAAGAACTTGTAAATTGGTTCTCCAGCGATGATGGAAAAACAAGCAAGCATAAAACTTTTGTTTAAACAAATTAAAAGTCCAACATGTCAGCATTACACAGATCAGCAGTACAGAAAAAAACAATGCATTTTGGCATTGCAATACATTAGGTGTTCTTTGCTTGGTAGACTGCATAACATGTAAAAAAACAATATGCAGGATGAACTATCGGCCATTTTGAAAAAAACACATCAGATGTTATTTGTCGGATGCTTTCAAACAGTGCAATGACTCGGCACCTCTGACAATTTCCATACAATATAAATACATATAAAATGTACGCTCAGGCGGTTTGATATAGTGCACACACAGTTCCATTCTGCAGCTGTAGTCTGATGCTTTTAATCAACAGTTTATATGTCTGCAGCCTCTATACATTTTTCATTGATACATAAGAGAGATATGACATGATTTAAATTTGCAGGTATTGAAAAACTTTTTTTTCAGAGGAGGAAATTTAAAGAGGAATATACCGAACGGTGAATTATATTGGATCTATAGACTACTAATCAAAATACTGCTTGATATGAATGTTAGACAAGATTTAATCATTCTGTACTAATAGTTTGTTTCATGCTGTGTTTTTATTGTGTTTTCAGTCTTTTTATTATGCATATTGTCTCTTCAGAGAGGATGAGGACTGGAACTCTAGTGCCACCTATTGGAAGTAGCAATCCTAAAAGTCAATGTCGACCCTTTAACGAGCCTTGTTACATGACTTAGGATAAAAGCCAAGCCAGAATCTCAATTTGCAGACACTGTTTCGGGGTAGTGCCCCTCGTCAGTGTAAAGTTTGAGATCTGGTTTGGCTGTGAGAGAGGCGTCTGACCGATATCCAAGAAGTATCATTTCTCCTTGCGGAGAATGACATGATAAGCATGTCTAGATGAGGAGACTGCCGCAATGCTCCTCTGGGAAATATGCTAATTATGCAAATTGTCTCTTCAGAGAGGAAGAGGACTAGAACTCTAGTGCCACCTATTGGAAGTAGCAATCCTAAAAGTCAATGTCGATCCTTTAACGCAGTCTTTTTATTGCATCCAGCTAGGATTGAGTGAAATATTCTTTGGCACACAGATGCTAATTAATATGTGAACAAATGTTTCTTAGCTTAGCTAGATGCTTGTTCACACAGACCATGACTAAGGCGCGCTAGCCGAAATGTGTTTTTTTTCTGTAGTGCTGCACTGCGTCATGTTGACATGTTGGACTTTTAATATGCTTAAATAAATGGGAACTTTTATTTATACAGTTATCACTGGAGAACCACTTCTTTTATACATTTAGAATTTGGAACTAGATTTCAGGTGCAAACATTTCTGCAACAAAATCTGCCACATGTGGTGTTCTTGGGGCCATAACTGTAGGATTTCTTCTGCGACATAGTCATATGAGGATGTGTTTTTTAGTTTGTCAGCAGCATCATTTGGGGTACATATAACTTATTAACTCTTCCTGGGAAAAATATAAAGAAAACAGCAATTCTGCCACTGATTCTTTTGCATTTTAAAGTTTTGCGTTAAAATGTTACATTTATTCTGTCGGTCAGCACAAATTATGACAAAACCGTATGCCTATAGTTTTATTTATTATTATTAATTTTGTACGATTAATGCACTCTTTGAAAAAAAATTGGCTTTTGTATCTCAACATCCAAAGAGCCATAAGTTTCACAATTTTCCTTCAATGGAGCTGTACAGGGTTTATTTTTGTGTGACATGCTGTAATTTTAATTGGCACCATTTTGTGATTATTTTTTAGCACTTTTTATTAGACTCTGGAAATTGCACAAAAAGAACATCAATTGTACTGTTTTTAATTTTTTTTTTAAACACCAATCACATTCATTATAATTGTCATTTTTTTTTATTCTGAGAATACATACAATCACAATAGTACCAAATTTACCCAAAAAGTATCGGGTATCACCGATTCCGATACCGGAAGTCCCATGCAAGTCAATGGGACAGAAATATCGGAATTAAAAAAACCTCTTTCTTTCCTTGTAGGTTAATTCTACATGAAGAAAAACAACTAAGAATAATGTAGAATGTATTGTGGGAGTTGGAGGAGACATTAAAGGCATAGAGGTTTAGCCCAATCAAATGGAATAGCAGGAATTATTTTTTTTTTAAAGACGTTCGGCGTTACAAAGATATTGACAATGTTAACCTTTTTTATATTTTGCCAGATATGTATATTTCACTACTTCCATGCTCTTCACCTTCTTTTTTACTTCTCCCACACTTTCTCCTTCATGATCCTCAGCAGCAGCATCATTTTCATCAACTTCTTCTTCACCTTATTCATCTTCTTCTTCTTCACCTTCTTCCTATTATTCTTTTTTTTACATTCTTCATATTCTTCTTATTCAACTATTATTCTTCTTCATATTCTACTTCTTCATCTTCTTCCTATTCTTCTTCTTCATCATATTGTTATTTGTGACAGGCATTCCTGTAGTTGTTATCTATAAAAGTTTGAAGATTACACCAGCCGTTCTGCCTGTCACAAAAGATTTAAAACAGGATTTGTCTGCGTTCAGTTTGGCCTGCAGCAGCAGGCATTTTCCAGGGGCACCATGAGGACGAACGGACTCACCCCCCATACACTGCTTAGTCTTCTTCTGCTTATAATTTAGATAATATCTTTTGCTCTGATTTTTAGTCTTATGCTTAATGTTCTTCTGCTTTTGGTTCTTCTGCTTTTTGATCTTCTGCTTCTTGGTCTTCTGTCTCTTGTTGTTCTGTATCTTGGTGGTTGTCTTCATGTTATTTGTCCTCTTGGTCATCTTCTTCAGGGTCATCTCTTTGGTCTTCTTCGGGGTGGTCTTCTGGGTCGTCATCTTAAGGGTTATCGTTTTCATGGTTGTCGTCCTCTTCGGGTGGTCTTCAGGGTCGTCGTCTTCAGGGTCGTCATCAGGGAGATCCAGAGTGATAACCAAAAACCATTTCCAAAAGCTTGAACTTGGAAAAGTAGCAGAAGGTAAAAGAAGGCTGAGGAACTGCCGAGAACCAGCTGACGGTACTGGAACCCGGATGGGTAGCAGAAGGTACAAGAGCCAATGGCACTACCGAGGACCAGCTGATGGTACTGGAACCCGGTTACTAAGCAGGAGGTACCTGTGCTAGAAAGCACTACCAAGGACCAGCAGACGTTGCTGGAACTCGGATACCGAAAAGGAGGCACCTCAGCCAAAGGCACTGCCGAGAACCAGCTGATGGTGCTGGAACCCAGATGGGTAGCAGAAGCTGCAAGAGCTAATGGAACTAGTGAGGACCAGCTGACGGTGCTGCAACCCGGAGGGGCAGCAGAAGGAATAAGAGCCCATGGCACTACCGAGGACCAGCTGACGGTGCTGGAACCCGGATGGGTAGCAGAAGGAGCAAGAGCCAATGGCACTACCGAGGACCAGCTGATGGTACTGGAACCCGGTTACTAAGCAGGAGGTACCTGTGCTAGAAAGCACTACCAAGGACCAGCAGACGTTGCTGGAACTCGGATACCGAAAAGGAGGCACCTCAGCCAAAGGCACTGCCGAGAACCAGCTGATGGTGCTGGAACCCAGATGGGTAGCAGAAGCTGCAAGAGCTAATGGAACTAGTGAGGACCAGCTGACGGTGCTGCAACCCGGAGGGGCAGCAGAAGGAATAAGAGCCCATGGCACTACCGAGGACCAGCTGACGGTGCTGGAACCCAGATGGGTAGCAGAAGGAGCAAGAGCCAATGGCACTACCGAGGACCAGCTGATGGTACTGGAACCCGGTGACTAAGCAGGAGGTACCTGTGCTAGAAAGCACTACCAAGGACCAGCAGACGTTGCTGGAACTCGGATACCGAAAAGGAGGCACCTCAGCCAAAGGCACTGCCGAGAACCAGCTGATGGTGCTGGAACCCAGATGGGTAGCAGAAGCTGCAAGAGCTAATGGAACTAGCGAGGACCAGCTGACGGTGCTGCAACCCAGAGGGGCAGCAGAAGGAACAAGAGCCCATGGCACTACCGAGGACCAGCTGACGGTGCTGGAACCCGGTTACTAAGCAGGAGGTACCTGTGCTAGAAAGCACTACCAAGGACCAGCAGACGTTGCTGGAACTCGGATACCGAGAAGGAGGCACCTCAGCCAAAGGCACTGCTGAGAACCAGCTGACGGTACTGGAACCCGGATGGGTAGCAGAAGGTACCCATGGAAAACAAAGTTGCAAGGCCGCAAGCAGGCCGCAGTAACCGAAACCCACAGTCCTACAGGGGGTGCTTGTCCTATTGGCACTGCGGAACCAGCCTTTGTTGCCAGATTCCGCAGCCCACATAGGAAGCCCATAAACTGCAGGCACCATAGACTCGGCTAACCCGACCGCAACACGACAGGACAACATATTGGTGGCAAAGTCACTACTAGTAGTGGGAGTGTGGACAAAGCAGGAGACATTGCCGGACACACATCAGGGGATCAGCTGACGTTACTGAACCCCAGTAACACAGGAACAAGTGTTGATTGTGCAGACGCCACTTCTGAGCAGCAACTAGCGGTGTTGAAGGCCAGGGGAAATACTAGGGACAGAGTGCAGCCAGAGGCCTAGTTGGAGCAAGTTTGAAATCGGTAGTAGTGTGAATGTGGAGGCAGCAGTAGACTTTGCCGTCAACACAGCAGGGGAGCAGCTGGCGTTACTGCACCCCACTAACACAGGAACATGTGTTTTTTTCTGTGCGGACGGCACTTCCGAGCAACAACTGGCGATGTTGGAGCCCAGAATAAATCATGGAGCAGGCTGCGGCCAACTTGGAGCAAGTTTGAAATCGGATGTAGTTTGAATGTGGAGGCAGCAGCAGACATATCCGGACACACATCAGGGGAGCAGCTAGCGTTACTGAAAACCACTAACACTGGAGCATGTGTTTTTCTCTGTGCGGACGGCTCTTCCGAGCAACAACTGGCGATGTTGGAGCCCAGGGATTACAGTTCAGGTGGTAGAAAAATGATCACAACAGGAGACCTGGATACTGTTGCCAACCAATTATTTATTCTGGAAGAGGACTGGCAAATTCTGGCAAGATCCAGGCCTTGTTCAATTTCAGAAAATTAAGCCGGTCAACGTTATCGGAGGATAGTCATGTGCGACGGTCTGTTAGTACACCACCTGCGGCACTAAAGACGTGTTCCGATAATACACTAGCAGCAAGGCAAGCCAGCACCTCCAATGCATACTGGCTAAGCTCTGGCCATGTATCCAGCTTAGAGACCCAAAACTTGAAAGGGGAAGAGCCGTCTGGGAGTACACTGACAGGGCAAGACATGTAGTCTGTCATCATCTGACGGAAACGTTGCCTCCTGCTGACTGGAGCCGTCTGTGATGGTGTAGACAATTGTGGCGGACACACAAAACTTTGCCACATTTGGGCCATACTGGTCTTGCCTTGTGCTGAGGCGCTGCCTCTGCTCCCTCTTTGTGCAGAGCTTCCTCCACTGCCTCGACGCACAGAGCTGCTTTGTAAAGCGCAAGCAGCTCTGCTTTCGGGTGGAATGGAGAACATGATGGAATGCACCAGTGTCTCTTGGTACTCCCGCATTTTACACTCCCGGTTCAACGGTGTTATGAGGCTTTGTAAGTTGTCCCGGTAGCGAGGATCTAGGAGGGTGTACAACCAACAATCAGCCATGTTGAGAATGTGGGCGATGCGGCGGTCGTTTCTCAGGCACTGCAGCATGAAATCAACCATGTGCTGCAGACTCCCTACTGCCCAAGAACTGCTGTCCCCTGCTTGAGGCGTCATCTCTGCCTGCTCTGCATCACCCTACCCTCGCTGTACATACTGACTAGAGAATTGTGTACCTCCCTCCTCTGGAGAGATGTCTTCATCCTCCATTGACTCCTCCTCATCCTCCTCACAAAGTGTCCCATGCCTAGGCCTTTGTGAGGAACCACGTAGCACAGACTGTCCAGAAGCAGATGGCATTTGTGACTCCTCATCCTCTACCTCTTCCAAAACCTCCTCCCTTAGTGCTTGCAGTGTTTTTTGAAGCAGGCAGATAAGGGGGACAGTCATGCTGACTAGTGCATCATCTGCACTCGCCATCCGCGTGGAATCATTCAAGGCACGCAAAACGAGGCAGATGTCCTTCATAGAGGCCCACTCAGTGGTCCTGAAGTGTGACGGCGCACAGAGCGACTTGTTTGCGCCTGATGCAGCTGGTACTGCATTACTGCTGCCTGCTGCTCACACAACAGCTCCAACATATGTAACGTTGAATTCCACCTGGTGGGTAGGTCACATGTGGTGCAATGTTCTGGAAGGTGTAATCGACGCTGCAGAGCTGCAATGCACGATCTTGCCATGCTGGAACACCGCAAGTGAGCGCACTCTATGCGGACATTGTGCAGTAGTGCATCAAGATCTGGATAGTCCCTCAGAAAGCTATGCACGACCAAGTTGAACACATGTGCCAGACATGGGATGTGAGGGAGTTTGCCTAGGCCCAGAGCTGCCACCAGATTTTGGCCATTGTCACACACTACCAAGCCTGGCTGGAGATTCGCTGGCCCAAACCACACGTCGCTCTCCTGCTTGATGGCATTCCAGAGCACCTGCGCTGTGTGGCTTCGATTCCCCAAAGAAATTAATTTCAGTATGGCCTGTTGATGTTTGGCCACGGCTGTGCTCATGTAGGTCTTAACAGGCTCCTGCAGCACTGATTCAGAGGAACTGGAGTATGAGGAGGAGTCAGTGTTTACAAACTAGTTTCCTGCAATCCTTGGAGTTGGCAGAACACGTACAGCGCCACTCTCAAGATCTGTACCCGGCTCAACAACATTGACCCAATGGACAGTGAAGGAAAGGTATCGTCCGTGTCCATGGTTACTGGTCCACGCATCAGTGGTCAGGTGGACCTTGCTACTGACGGCGTTTAGTTGCTAATGTTTAATTTTTCCCTCCACATGCTTTTGCAGGGCAGGGACGGCTTGCCTGCTGAAATAAAAGCAGCTGGGCACATTGTATTGTGGGACTGCCAATGCCATGAAGTTCCAGAAAGTGTCTGTCTCCACCAGCCTGAATGAGAGCATTTCAAGGGCCAATAGTTTGGCAATGCCAGCATTCAGAGCCTGTGCTCGGGGATGGTTTGCCGAGTATGGCCACCTTTTCTCCCATGCCTGTGCTACCGATGGCTGTAGGGTGGCCTGGGAGTGTGAGGATGAACGGGAACGTGGTGCTGTGGGTGGAATGTCACTGGGTCTCTGGACAACAGTGCCAGAGGTTCTTCCATGGCGATCCTGTGAGGAAGCCGAACCAGCTGTGTGTGAGCTGAAGGAAGAGGCTACAACACGAGCTGAAGAGGTGGTAGGTGGTGCTGTAGGTTGGTCTTCGTCTTCAGTGTGTCTTTGTAACTCCACCACGTGCTTGGTCCGCACATGTTTCCACATATTTGTGGTATTGAGGTTGCTGACACTTTTCCCTCTTTTGACTTTCTGATGACACAGCTTGCATTGACACAGCAAATGTCATCTGCAACTGTGCCAAAAAAGTACCATGAACTGCAAGTCTTGGGAGCGCCCGTTTTGGCTTTTGGAAGAGGAATGCTCCTACTGGGTGCCGAAGTGGAGGCTACAGGCAACCAAGTCTGCCCCCTCCCTCTCCCTCCTGTTTTGGCCATTCGGGAATCTCTTCCTCAGAGCTGCTCCCACCACCTTCCTGTTCCTCACACCATGATGGGTCAAGGACCTCATCATCTACACTCCCCTCTTCAAACACCTGCTTCTCCTGGGTTGTCTCGCCAGCACCGTTCGCACCAGAATGTGGCACCTGAGTCTCATCATCTGATGCGTACTGAGGTGTGCTGACCATAGGCACTGGCCCACCTGTCTCTTCAGATTCAGAGGGACAAAGCAGTTGCGCATCACTGCATACTCCCTCTTCTTCACATTCTTGATTGCTGCTTGGCTGGCCCCCTCTTTCCAAGCCCACAGATTCAGAGAATAGAACCAGAGAGTTAGATGGCTCCTGTACAGGGCGCTCTGACTGCCTGGGCAACTTGGCAGGTGGTGAAGAGAGACAGATGGTTGCTCTTCAGTGCTCTGGCCCTGAGAGGATGTGGAAGTCATTGAAGTCGATGCGTTAGCTGCCATCCATCCGACAACGGCTTCAATTTGTTCCTCCCGCAGCAATGGGATACGGCGAGGTCCTACAAAGCTGCGCATAAAGGACTGTTGCCTGGGAAAACTGGGGGATACTGACTCACTGGTGCTGCAGCAGGCACAGAATCCCCACGTCCTCTCCCTGCTGAATCCCCACATCCTCTCCCTGCTGCAACTCCACGCCCACGACCACGTGCCTTACTCCCTGAATTCTTCATCTTGGTAGACTGATAAAGATAGGCAGAAAAGTGCAAAAGGGGAGGTTTAGTGTGCTTATTCCTGAACAGCTGCTAACAGGTATAAGAAACACTAATTTTATAAAATGTGTAGACTACACTTTAATATGAGCTAATGTGGCCTACACAACTGTCAAGTGGAGTGTTTTGTGAACTTTATTTTGTTTTTGTTTTTTTCAAAAAAACAAAAAGGATGTGACTAAAGATGTGAAAGTGATAGTATCACAAACTTTTTGGAGCTATTACAATGCAGGAAGGTAACCTACAATGCAATATTTGAGGCTCCAAAAAATAGGGTAATACTAATCTGGCTGCGGCTGCAGGGCACAAGCCAGAAAAAAAGCTCCTCTAGCTACTCATATATAGTGTTTGCAACCAACCAATGTATATGGATACGGATGGATGCACACTAATAGGAGAATTAATGAAAAATGAGCTGCAATAAAAGAAAAATATGTGTGAGGCAGTGACGCACGCTGAGCGGCCTACAACCAGACGTGGCTACAGGACACATTGCAGCGTGAGCTGCACTCACACACAGAAACCTCTCAGACAGCCGTGAACAGTGCAGATAACTGGGCACTAGCACTGAAAGGCTGCAGAAAGGCTCCGCTGTCTACTCCTATAGTGTTTGCAACCAATGTATTTGGATACGGATGGATGCACACTAATAGGAGAATTGATGAAAAATTAGCAGCAATAAAAGAAAAATATGTATGAAGCAGTGACGCACGCTGAGCGGCCTACAACCAGACGTGGCTGCAGGACACACTACACAGCGTGAGCTGCACTCACACAGACCTTGCAGACAGCTGTGAACAGCACTGCTGCAAGGCGAAAGAAAGCTACACGGATTGATAATGTAGCCTGGGTAAAGCACAATATTATTTGGAAAATCACTATCTCTAACTGTTCCTCAGAGTCTTGAATAGCAGCCTGTCCCTAACTGAACTCACAGCAGAGTGAACCCGAAATGGCGGCGGCGGCTTTTATAGTGAATCATGACATCATTGCAGCAGCCAATCACAGCCATGCCATTAGTTAACATGCCTACATGCTTAACAGGATGTGCCCACTCTTCTGACGATTGTCATTAGCTGAATCAAATTAAACTGGCTCATAGCATTATGGGAACTTCTGATTCCGGTATTCGATATGCAAAAAGTATCGGAACTCAGTATCGGAATTCCGATACCGCGGATATCGGCTGATACACGATATTTGCAGTATCGGAATGCTCAACACTAATTATGTAGGTCAATACAGTTAGAAACACCCAAATTATACCTCTTTTATATTTTACTACTTTTTCACAAGAAAAATCACCTTTTAAAAAAATAATGTTTTAAAGAGCCCTAACTTTTTCATATTTTTTTTACAGAACTGTAATAGAGCTTGTTTTTTTGAGTAACAAGCTGTAATAACGTTGGTGCCATTTTGGAATACATATGACTGTTACTTTTACTGTGACTGTTACTTTATTACTTTTTCTAAAATTGAGATGAACAAAAACAGCAACCGTGTAATCGTTTTTCATATATTCTTTTTAACTGCATCACTTTATGGGATAAGAAATAATACAGCTTTTTACTTCCAGTCGTTAGTAATGAGGTGATAACAAATATGTGTCATTTTCTGGGAGAAGAGAGAGGGATTGATTTTTTTATTATTAATACATAATTCTTTAATTTTTACATCTTTTCTAAAACTGAAAAACATTTTTTACATCACTTCCTAGTACCTTAATAGGACATGAACATCTTATAACTGTATTGATATTACTCTGCTGCACAAGTTGTACATAGCATTATCGAACCTGTCAGTGTTTGACTGACAGCCTACCAGGTCCCAACTAGTAGATATACGACACTCAAAAATTGAAATATATGGGTGATTGAGCAAGGGTTTCACTCCATGTCATGTTTTTGCTTTTTCTATTGTGCTGTTAATCTGAATATGAGCATACCTCCAGTAATCTGAGTTTGATAAAGGCCCTTATTGTAGGGCCGAAACGTCACTGTATATTTTGGATTGCTTTATGTAATAAATAGACCTCCATGAACATTTGAATGTTGAGTATGTTGATACATTGAACCTACCAGGTCCCAGAACATGCAGCAGGAACTCAGCTGTGTATAATAGCTGGCTATTGTTGAGGATGGCACAATTACATATCCCGTGCCTGTGTTAGCCTTTAGGGAGGTTTCACATGTGCTGATATTTCTGGTACCAAAAAAAACACGAAGATATCAGTTTATGTGTGTGTAATACTTGTGTCACACTTGTGGCATACCATATGTACATATTAAATAGAAAATGGCAGCACACCAAATATGAAATATGTGAAATACGAATAGCAAAATGGCTTTAGTAATACATTTCATAATGGCTTTTATAAGGCATATCAAATATGAAATAAGTGAAATATGAATAGCATAATGGCTTTTGCAATCTTGAAAAACATATGAGATACTTAGCACAAAATTTGGCCAAAAGATGTGAGCCCATTCACCAGCGACAAGGTGATCTCAGATTGAATGGGTCCCTATACTAACTGTCTGGTGTGAACTGACCTCTGGCTAGTAACATGATAAAGCCTGTATATATAGGACGATAGGAACCAAACATGTGATTGAATGCGATTAAAATCACCACTGGATGAAGGGCTAGCTGTTACTAGCCAGAGGTCAGTTCACACCAGACAGTTAGTATAGGGACCCATTCAATCTGAGATCACCTTGTCGCTGGTGAATGGGCTCACATCTTTTGGCCAAATTTTGTGCTAAGTATCTCATATGTTTTTCAAGATTGCAAAAGCCATTATGCTATTCATATTTCACTTATTTCATATTTGATATGCCTTATAAAAGCCATTATGAAATGTATTACTAAAGCCATTTTGCTATTCGTATTTCACATATTTCATATTTGGTGTGCTGCCATTTTCTATTTAATATGGTATGCACCTATTCAGACTAGTTCTAGATGTGCCGTCAGTTTGTTTTATTACTTGTATACTATTTTTCTGACTGAGCACTCCGCCCTTCATCCAGTGGTGATTTTAATCGCATTCAATCACATGTTTGGTTCCTATCGTCCTATATATACAGGCTTTATCATGTTACTAGCCAGAGGTCAGTTCACACCAGACAGTTAGTATAGGGACCCATTCAATCTGAGATCACCTTGTCGCTGGTGAATGGGCTCACATCTTTTGGCCAAATTTTGTGCTAAGTATCTCATATGTTTTTCAAGATTACAAAAGCCATTATGCTATTCATATTTCACTTATTTCATATTTGATATGCCTTATAAAAGCCATTATGAAATGTATTACTAAAGCCATTTTGCTATTCGTATTTCACATATTTCATATTTGGTGTGCTGCCATTTTCTATTTAATATGGTATGCACCTATTCAGACTAGTTCTAGATGTGCCGTCAGTTTGTTTTATTACTTGTATACTATTTTTCTGACTGAGCACTCCGCCCTTCATCCAGTGGTGATTTTAATCGCATTCAATCACATGTTTGGTTCCTATCGTCCTATATATACAGGCTTTATCATGTTACTAGCCAGAGGTCAGTTCACACCAGACAGTTAGTATAGGGACCCATTCAATCTGAGATCACCTTGTCGCTGGTGAATGGGCTCACATCTTTTGGCCAAATTTTGTGCTAAGTATCTCATATGTTTTTCAAGATTGCAAAAGCCATTATGCTATTCATATTTCACTTATTTCATATTTGATATGCCTTATAAAAGCCATTATGAAATGTATTACTAAAGCCATTTTGCTATTCGTATTTCACATATTTCATATTTGGTGTGCTACCATTTTCTATTTAATATGTAAGTTGCCTTTTGGTATGCACCTATTCAGACTAGTTCTAGATGTGCCGTCAGTTTGTTTTATTACTTGTATACCATATGTACAGGCACCTAGGAATCAGTGGTAATAATAATAATAAATTTTATTTCTATAGCGCCGACATATTCCGCAGCACTTTACATTTCAGAGGGGATTTGTACAGACGATAGACATTACAGCATAACAATAATCACATATATTATAACAAATACCAAGAGGAATGAAGGCCCTGCTTGCAAGCTTACAGTCTATGAGGAAAGAGGTAGACATGAAAGGTGGGTGGTAACAGTTGCCCTGATTGTATGGACCAGCCATAATGTTAAGCGTGTAACAGTACAGACACAGAGGGCTAATGGATGCATAAAGCATGTGGGAACATGATGCGGGGAACCTGGTTATGGTGAAACTTTTGGCTGTGCCACACAGGGATAGATTAGGTTAATGTGTTGAGGCGATAGGCCAGTCTGAATAAATGCGTTTTCAGGACACGCTTAAAATTGTGGGGATTGGGGACTAATCATATTGACCTGGGAAGTGCATTCCAAAGAATTGGCGCAGCATGTGTAAAGTCTTGGAGACGGGAGCGGGAGGTTCTGATTATTGAGGATGCTAACCTCAGGTCATCAGCAGAACGGAGGGTGCGGGTAGGGTGGTATACTGAAACAACGGAGGAAATGTAGGGTGGTGCTGAGCCATGGAGGGCTTTGTGGGTGAGGGTAATAAGGTTATACTGAATTCTGGAGTGGATGGGTAGCCATTGTAATGACTGGCACAAGGTAGAGGCATTGGTGTAACGATTGGTGAGGAATATGATCCTGGCTGCAGCACTCAAGACAGATTGGAGAGGGGAGAGTTTGGTAAGAGGGAGACCGATTAGAAGAGAGTTACAATAGTTGAGACGAGAATGAATAAGAGAAACAGTAAGAGTTTTTGCAGAGTCAAAAGTAAGAAAAGGTCGAATTCTAGAAATGTTTTTGAGGTGCAGATGACAAGAGCGAGCCAATGATCAGATGTGGGGGGCAAAGGAAAGCTCAGTGTCAAGTATGACCACAAGACAGCGAGCATGTTGCTGGGGATTAATAGTGGAACCACACACAGAAATGGCAATGTCGGGTATAGGTACATTAGTAGAAGGAGGAAACACAAGGAGTTCAGTCTTTGACAGGTTCAGTTTCAGATATAGTGAGGACATGATGTTAGACACACATACGCTTAGATAATCGCCGGTGTTTTCTAGAAAGGCTGGCGTGATGTCAGGAGAAGAAGCGTATAATTGGGTGTCATCAGCATAGAGATGGTACTGGAAACCAAATCTACTGATTGTTTGACCAATAGGGGCAGTGTACAAGGAGAAGAGCAGGGGGCCTAGAACCAATCTTTGAGGAACCCCAACAGTAAGAGGAAGGTGAGAGGAGGAGGAACCGGCAAAAGATACAGTAAAGGAGCGGTCAGAGAGATAGGGGGAGAATCAGGAGAGAACGATGTCCTTGAGGCCAATAGAATGGAGCATAGTGAGGAGGAGCTGATGATCCACAGTGTCGAATGCTGCAGAGAGATCCAAGAGAATTAGCATGGAATAATGACCATTTGATTTAGCTGTTAGCAGATCATTAGAGACTTTAGTGAGGACAGTTTCAGTAGAGTGTAAAGAGCGGAAACCAGATTGGAGAGGGTCAAGAAGAGAGTTATCAAAGAGATAGCGGATAAGACAGGAGTAGACCAGGCGTTCCAGGAGTTTAGAGATGAAGGGAAGATTAGAGACAGGTCTATAGTTAGCAGCACAGTTTTGGTCGAGGGATGGTTTTTTAAGTAGTGGATGTATGATGGCATGCTTAAATGAGGAGGGAAAGATACCAGAAGAGAGAGAGAGGTTAAATATTTTAGTTAGGTGAGGGGTGACAGCAGGGGAAAGGGACTGGAGGAGATGTGACGGAAATGGGTCACTGGTGCAAGTGGTTGGGCGAGAAGATGCAAGGAGCCTGCTTACTTCTTCTTCTGTGACTGGTTCAAAATCAGAGAGTGAGCTGGATGCAGTGGGGGAGGGAGGACAGTGCATGGTATGAGGTGATTGGGAGATAATTTCCTGTCTAATCTGGTCAATTTTTTCTTAGAATTAATTGGCCAGATCATCAGCTCGGAGCTGCGTGGTTGGGGCCTGTACTCTTGGGTTGAGTAGAGAATGAAAACTGTCAAAGAGACGTTTTGGGTTATTGGACAGGGAGGTGATGAGGGTGTTGAAATAGGTTTATTTTGAGAAGTGAAGGACAGTGTTGAATGTTTTAAGCATAAACTTATAATGGATGAAATCTTCGTGTAGATTGGATTTTCTCCACAGACCTTCTGCGCACCTGGAGCACCGCTGCAGGAAACGTGTTTGCAGGGTGTGCCAGGGTTGTCGCCGTCTGTGTTGGTGCAGTTAGTGCTGTTCCCTGGTGCTGGGTGCTGAAGATGGCTCTCAACATTCTCCCCTGCTCTGCTGGCAATCAGCGCGAGCAGGTGAAAATATTGAGAGTAGAGTTGAGCGACTTTTGGTTTTTTAGGGTCGCGTTTCGTTTCGTGAAACCCGACTTTTCCAAAAGTCGGGTCGAGCAAGATCGTCCGATTATAGGGAAAAGTCGGGGTCATCCCGAAACACGAAACCCAATGTAAGTCAATGGGGAATAAAAGTCGGCAGTGAGAGGGGGACTGGAAACACACCTAAAGTGCCCATTTGAATGCCAAAAGCATCAATTCTTCTTACTTAAGCATGTCAACCTTAATTAACTTCATAATACAAGTTACGCACTGAAAAATGGGGGTTATTTGGCTAAAGTTGTGGGGGGGGTAGGGCTGGCTCCAGGTTTTCATGTGCCCTGGGCGAAAGAGCGCCCCTTTAACACATACCACAACTCATCATGCTCCGATACGGCAGAGAAATAGCGGTATAGTACAATGAAAAATACTTCACTTTTTACATCTCATGACGAGGCCCATCTATTTCTCCATACAGAATCATTGGTCCCATATAATGTTTGAAACAGTATATGATAAGCTCCACATAATGCTACAGTATATGTTGGTCCCCATGGATGAAGCTCCACTGTCTTATGGGCCCAAATAATGCTCCAAACATAATGGGCCCCATTTCTAATGCTCTAGTGTATAATGGGCCCTGTAAATGCTGCTCCAGTGTCTGATGTCCACCTTTGGAATGTTCCAGTGTATGGTGGGCACCATCTATCATTCTCCAGAGTATAGTGCTCCCCAAAAATTGCTGTCCCAACATTGAAAACAATCAAATAAGTCTCCTCGCTAGGGAATCCCTGTACTTGTCTGGACTCCTCGTCGTCCCCATCTTCCATCTCACTGCACAGTATTTCAACTTTGCAAGTGCTGTGATCCTGAGCAAGCAGGGGGGGGCCCACTCGTTGGCGACGGCACTGGCACAGGGCCCCTGATAGTACGGTGGTGTGTCTGATGGCGGGTGGGCCGAACCTGCACTTTCATCTGCAGCTTCCTCTTTGTCACCGTGTAAGATGGAATTGTATATGGGAAGGGTAACCTGAGTTTCATCAGGGTCAGATTCAGGCCGTGTAGCGTGCGAGGGGAATGTAGTGATCTGGGTCAATGTACCAGCAGATTCATCGAGCAGTGGATGGGCATCATTGCACTTGTGTCGCCCCCAGGAGTACAGTCGCCACAGTGGCATTACCTTCTTCCTAGGGAGTGTGATGTCATGCTTGGGAGCAACGAACGATCTCTCTAGCAGGTTAACTGATTGGGCGGCGTTATTCTCACGAGTCATGACCCTCCAAACAGCGTTCATGAAGGCAAAGTGTTTGTTTTACGTGGGCAGTATCGTTGCAAAGCTGAACCTTAAAGGAATGTCCAGAAGGGCACCACCAGGAGTGGAGCCTACAGTTAAATTCGACTCCACCTGGGAAACCTCAACCATGCCAGCTACAGAACAGATGCACACATTGCAAGCTTAATTCCGTTAACGAACGAGACTCCGTCATGCCCCGCGGTCCGAGTCCGGCTTACTAGAGGGACACGTGAGGCTCTGGCACATGAGATTGGCCAATAACTGGTGTGTCATGCCATTACATGTCCGTGGCTGCATGTGCGCTACACTGAAAAGGCCAGCGTTTGTCGCTTACAGGTGCAGATAACCTGCTGAACAACGTTAGTGATGGGGATCACTGATGACAATTATTACCCGCGAACAATGATTTCCCAGTAAGTGCAGGTCAACCGCAGTTCCGGAATTAGGCCTAACTGTCATTCCTGAAAAAATGAAAAACTTACGTGTGCAAACCACAGGTGCTGTAGCTTGCTTAACAGCTCGCCAGCCGTTCTCACGCCCAGTATGGATTGCACGTGATTGCACAAAGGTTAGAAAGGGTACCGTATCCCCGGATAACATGTATGGATAGCGTACACATTCAAAATATATGTCTATACATCAGGAGGCAGGCTCAGACGGTGTTAGGCCCAGTATGGATTGCACGTGATTGCACAAAGGTTAGAAAGGGTACCGTATCCCCGGATAACATGTATGGATAGCGTACACATTCAAAATATATGTCTGTGCATCAGGAGGCAGGCTCAGACGGTGTTAGGCCCAGTATGGATTGCACGTGATTGCACAAAGGTTAGAAAGGGTACCGTATCCCCGGATAACATGTATGGATAGCGTACACATTCAAAATATATGTCTTTACATCAGGAGGCAGGCTCAGACGGTGTTAGGCCCAGTATGGATTGCACGTGATTGCACAAAGGTTAGAAAGGGTACCGTATCCCCGGATAACATGTATGGATAGCGTACACATTCAAAATATATGTCTATACATCAGGAGGCAGGCTCAGACGGTGTTAGGCCCAGTATGGATTGCACGTGATTGCACAAAAGTTAGAAAGGGTACCGTATCCCCATATAACATGTATGGATAGCGTACACATTCAAAATTTATGTCTATACATCAGGAGGCAGGCTCAGACGGTGTTAGCCCCAGTATGGATTGCACGTGATTGCACAAAGGTTAGAAAGGGTACCGTATCCACGGATAACATGTATGGATAGCGTACACATTCAAAATATATGTCTATACATCAGGAGGCAGGTTCAGACGGTGTTAGGCCCAGTATGGATTGCACGTGATTGCACAAAGGTTAGAAAGGGTACTGTATCCCCGGATAACATGTATGGATAGCGTACACATTCAAAATATATGTCTGTACATCAGGAGGCAGGCTCAGACGGTGTTAGGCCCAGTATGGATTGCACGTGATTGCACAAAGGTTAGAAAGGGTACCGTATCCCCGGATAACATGTATGAATAGCGTACACATTCAAAATATATGTCTTTACATCAGGAGGCAGGCTCAGACGGTGTTAACCCCAGTATGGATTGCACGTGATTGCACAAAGGTTAGAAAGGGTACCGTATCCCCGGATAACATGTTTGGATAGCGTACACATTCAAAATATATGTCTGTACATCAGGAGGCAGGCTCAGATGGTGTTAGGCCCAGTATGGATTGCACGTGATTGCACAAAGGTTAGAAAGGGTACCGTATCCCCAGATAACATGTATGGATAGCGTACACATTCAAAATATATGTCTTTACATCAGGAGGCAGTCTCAGACGGTGTTAGGCCCAGCATGGATTGCACGTGATTGCACAAAGGTTAGAAAGGGTACTGTATCCCCGGATAACATGTATGGATAGCGTACACATTCAAAATATATGTCTATACATCAGGAGGCAGGCTCAGATGGTGTTAGGCCCAATATGGATTGCACGTGATTGCATAAAGGTTAGAAAGGGTACCGTATCCCCGGATAACATGTATGGATAGCATACACATTCAAAATATATGTCTATACATCAGGAGGCAGGCTCAGACGGTGTTAGGCCTAGAATGGATTGCACGTGATTGCACAAAGGTTAGAAAGGGTACCGTATCCCCGGATAACATGTATTTATAGCGTACACATTCAAAATATATGTCTATACATCAGGAGGCAGGCTCAGACGGTGTTAGGCCCAGTATGGATTGCACGTGATTGCACAAAGGTTAGAAAGGGTACCGTATCCCCGGATAACATGTATGGATAGCGTACACATTCAAAATATATGTCTGTACATCAGGAGGCAGGCTCAGACGGTGTCAGGCACAGTATGGATTGCACGTGATTGCACAAAGGTTAGAAAGGGTACCGTATCCCCGGATAACATGTATGGATAGCGTACACATTCAAAATATATGTCTGTACATCAGGAGGCAGGCTCAGACGGTGTCAGGCACATTATGGATTTGACGGCCCAGATTACACAGCGGAGGAGCAGGGAGAGGTAAAGATTGCAAATGCTGGGGCCCTGCCCAAGCAAGGGGGGCCCACTCGTGGGCGTCGGTACTGGCACTGGGCCCCTCATAGTACGGCGGTGTGTCTGACGGCGGGTGTGCACCACCACCGTCAGAGACACTTGATTGCACTATGAGGGACCCTGTGCCAGTGCCCGCACCCAAGAGTCGGCCTACCCACCTGTCCAGGGCAACGGCACTCGCATGGTGTCGTGCGCTAGGTGGTGACTCCGGCCATGGGGGGGAGGCAGCACAGTTAGAGAGTTTTAGAAAGTGGCATATGTTGATGTTGGACATTCAGTTGATGCAAAAGGCGAAATAGGTGAAGTCCCAGGAAGAGGTGGACCAAAGCAAGCCATTTTTCTGTCACCCTATTTGTCATCAGGGGAAGGTGGGACAAAATCCTTGGAAACCCATGCATGGTTCATTTTAATGAAGGTTAGATCATCCACATTTTGGGTTGACAGACGGGTCCTTTTTTCTGTCAGGATTGATCCAGCTGCAATGAAGAATCTTTCCGATAGCACACTTACAGCTGGGCAAGCGAGATCCTGTAAGGCATATTGGGCCAATTCAGGCCAGGTGTCCAGTTTAGCGGCCCAATAGTCATAGGGGAATGACCTGTGTGGGAGAACATCGATATGGGAGGAAAAGTAGTTTGTAACCATAGTTGACAACTGCTGTCTCCTGTCACTTTCCATCGATGCAGTATTACCAGTTGTGTGAGCGGTATTTGAAAAATCAGTCCACAACATTGTCATGAAACCCCTGTCACCAACGCCACTTCTGCTGTGTGCACCACGAACACCTCTGCCAAGCTGCCCCCGGCACATACAACTCGTGTGAGAACCATCACCGCTGCTGTGTGCTGGGAATGCCTCAAGCAACCGATTTACCAGAGTTGCTTGTTTATTAGCCAATATTAGGTCAAGGTTCTCCTGTGGCATGATGTTTTGTAATTTGCCTTTATAGCGTGGATCCAGGATGCTGGCCAACCAGTAGTCGTCATCGTTCATCATTTTGGCAATGCGTGAGTCCCTTTTTAGGATCTGCAAGGCATAATCTGACATGTGGGCCAATGTTCCCGGTGTCAATGATGCACTGCGAGTGCTGGTTGGAGGAGCACTTTCTGGCAAATCCACATCCCTCCAGTCACGCACAAACCCTGTACCAGACCTTGCCATGCCAACATTTTCACTTGCCCCACGAGATGCATCCTCCTCCCCTAAGTAATCATCCCCATCATCCTCCTCCTCCTCTTCTTCCTCCACCTCGTCCAGGAGAGGTCCCTGAGCAGACAATGGCTGAATGTCATCAAGGATTCCCTCCTCCTCTTCCTCCTCATCAACATTGGCTGCAGACGCCTGCTCCTTAAGGTGCGTCAAAGTTTGCATGAGCAGACGCATAAGTGGGATGCTCATGCTTAGGATGGCGTCGTCTGCGCTTACCAGCCGTGTGCATTCCTCAAAACACTGAAGGACTTTACAGAGGTCTTTCAGCTTCGACCACTGCACACCTGTCAACTCCATGTCTGCTCTCAAAGTGCCTGGCCATGTATCCTCCCACAAATGCATTATGGCCTGCCTCTGCTCGCACAGCCGCTCCACCATGTGCAGGGTGGAGTTCCACCTTGTTGCAATGTCGATAATGAGGCGGTGGTTGGGAAGGTGGAGCAATCGCTGCAGCTTCTGCATACGAACGGAGTGTACAGGCGACCGGAGGATGTGCGCGCACAGTCTTCGCACCTTCTGGAGCAGGGCTGTTAACTCCTGATAATTTTTGAGGAAGCACTGCACCACCAGGTTCAAGGTGTGAGCCAAGCAAGGTATATGGCTGAGTTTTGAAAGGGCTATGGCTGCCACAAAATTACGGCCGTTATCACTAACTACCTTGCCTGCCTCAAGATGTACACTGCCCAGCCATGACTCAGTTTGTCGCTTCAAGTACTCGGCCAGCACCTCGGCGGTGTGTCTGTTGCCCAAACACATCATCTGCAACACAGCCTGCTGACGCTTTCCACTAGCTGCTCGATAGGGGGACACATCGTGTGCAACAGTGGCAGCTGCAGATGGAGTGCTCGTACGACTGCGCTCTGTGGACGAGCTTTCGCTTCTGGAGGAGGAGGAGGAGGGTCGAACGCCTACAGCCAACTGTTTCCTATACCGTGGGCTAGGCAGCACTGTCCCACCACCGCTGTCCCCTGTGGACCCTGCATCCACCACATTAACCCAGTGCGCAGTGATGGACACATAACGGCCCTGGCCATGCCGACTGGACCATGCATCAGTTGTGAGGTGCACCTTTCCGCTCACTGACTGCTTGAGTGCATGGACAATGCGGTCTTTCACATGATGGTGGAGGGCTGGGATGGCTTTGCGAGAGAAGAAGTGGCGACTGGGTAGGTCATAGCGTGGTACTGCATAGGCCATGAGTTCGCGGAAAGCTGTGCTTTCCACCAACCGAAAGGGCATCATCTCAAACGAGATTAGTTTGGCAATGTGGGCGTTCAAACCCAGTGTACGCGGATGAGAGACTGAGTACTTTCTTGACCTACTCATAGTGTCTGGGAGGGTGAGCTGGACTTGAGAGCTGCATATGGTGGAAGTAGCGGTGGACAGGGCGGACTGAGAGAGGGTTGATGATGGTGATGGAGTTGGTGTTCTTTCTGATGGCCTAGAATCAGTCTTTCGTTGATATAACAGTGGGATTCCCTGACTGCTGTGGCCTTGCAATGACACCTCAACATTTGCTGCTGTGCTGACCGGTGGGCTTACAGTGGGGGAAACAATGTAGCGTTGCTGACTACCTTCGTTGTGATCAGTTGCACATGTGGCACTTGAGGTTTGGTGTTGTGTCCACGCTTGCAAGTGCATGCTGGTTAAATGTCTAAGCATGCAACTGGTATTCAAATTTTTCAGATTTTTCCCTCGGCTAAAGGTCTTTGCGCACTTCTTACAGATAACCTTGGCCTGATCATGAGGATTTTGGTCAAAAAAGTGCCACACTGCACTCTTCCTACTTTGGCAGACATTTTGCGGCCTAGCACGCTGTGATCTTTTGACCCTCTGGACAAGCTGTCCAGCAACTCTTTTGATGTTTGGAACCTGTCTTTGGAGTGCTCCGGGCCTGCCAGATAACAGCTGTTGCGATGTCGATGTCTGCTGTGGATGCTCCTCATCTGAGCTATTTGAAGCAGCACCCTCTTCCCCCAATGGATGCCAATCTGGGTCAACAACTGGTTCATCCATCACCTCCTCTTCTATGTCATGTGCACCTTCCTCTGTGTCACCGTGTATGGTGGTATAGTGTGCGGGAAGGGGCACCTGAGTCTTATCAGGGTCAGAATCTGGTTCTGTACACTGCGAGGACAATGTAGTGCTCTGAGTGAATGTACCAGCAGAATCATCCATCAGCGGCTGTGCATCAGTGCACTCCATGTCAGATTCATCTTGGCCTGGGTAATTCACCATTTGACTTGATAATCCAGGCATGGTATGTGAAAAC
Source organism: Dendrobates tinctorius (assembly GCF_039654945.1). Taxonomy (NCBI): domain Eukaryota; kingdom Metazoa; phylum Chordata; class Amphibia; order Anura; family Dendrobatidae; genus Dendrobates; species Dendrobates tinctorius. The sequence continues at coordinate 14,524,350 of NW_027361690.1, forward strand.
AGCTCCATGGAGTAATCAGTAGTATGGCCTGCGTCATCCTTCAATCTTGGTTGGGGTGAAGGACACAAGGAAAGGTGTGGTTCATGAACATGAGCCTCCAATGACGACTCAGTGCTTTTACTTTTTACAACTGAAGAAGAGGAGGCGATAGAGCTGGAGGCTGAGTCAGCAATGTAAGACAAAACTTTTTCCTGATGCTCTGGCTTTAAAAGCGGTTTGCCAACTCCTAGAAAACTAAGCGTTCGAGGCCTTATGTAGCCAGACGATTACACAGGCTCAACACCTCCTGCATTCGGTCCTATTTTGCTCTTGCCACTACCATCAGATCCACCACCAACACCATCATTACCAGCTGCAAACCCTCGCCCAATTCCACGGCCTCTTCCACCAGCCTTCCTCATTTTTGGTAGAAATGTAGACAAAATCCAACAAACTATATAGTAATGAAAAACAAGGTACAAGGTGTCTATAGGACAGGGGAGATTTTGAATTTCTGCAGACACTTGTGGACACTGGACACTTTCGGATTGTGTGAGGCCCACTGATATCTGAGCGCTATGTCACAGGCTCGATGGCACAGCTGTGACAAAAGTGACGAGAGGATAAGGGAGATTTTGAATTTCTGCACACACTTGTGGACACTGGACACTTTTGGATTGTGTGAGGCCCAATGAATATCTGAGCGCTATGTGACAGGCTCGATGGCACAGCTGTGACCAAAGTGAATAGAGGATAAGGGAGATTTTGAATTTCTGCAGACACTTGTGGACACTGGACACTTTTGGATTGTGTGAGGCCCACTGATATCTGAGCGCTATGTCACAGGCTCGATGGCACAGCTGTGACAAAAGTGACGAGAAGATAAGGGAGATTTTGAATTTCTGCACACACTTGTGGACACTGGACACTTTTGGATTGTGTGAGGCCCAATGAATATCTGAGCGCTATGTGACAGGCTCGATGGCACAGCTGTGACCAAAGTGACTAGAGGATAAGGGAGATTTTGAATTTCTGCAGACACTTGTGGACACTGGACACTTTTGGATTGTGTGAGGCCCAATGAATATCTGAGCGCTATGTGACAGGCTCGATGGCACAGCTGTGACCAAAGTGACTAGAGGATAAAGGAGATTTTGAATTTCTGCACACACTTGTGGACACTGGACACTTTTGGATTGTGTGAGGCCCAATGAATATCTGAGCGCTATGTGACTGGCTCGATGGCACAGCTGTGACAAAAGTTACGAGAGGATAAGGGAGATTTTGAATTTCTGCAGACACTTGTGGACACTGGACACTTTTGGATTGTGTGAGGCCCAATGAATATCTGAGCGCTATGTGACAGGCTCGATGGCACAGCTGTGACCAAAGTGACTAGAGGATAAGGGAGATTTGAATTTCTGCAGACACTTGTGGACATTGGACACTTTTGGATTGTGTGAGGCCCACTGATATCTGAGCGCTATGTGACAGGCTCGATGGCACAGCTGTGACAAAAGTGATGAGAGGATAAGGGAGATTTTGAATTTCTGCAGACACTTGTGGACACTGGACACTTTTAGATTGTGTGAGGCCCACTGATATCTGAGCGCTATGTCACAGGCTCGATGGCACAGCTGTGACAAAAGTGACGAGAGGATAAGGGAGATTTTGAATTTCTGCACACACTTGTAGACACTGGACACTTTTGGATTGTGTGAGGCCCAATGAATATCTGAGCGCTATGTGACAGGCTCGATGGCACAGCTGTGACCAAAGTGACTAGAGGATAAGGGAGATTTTGAATTTCTGCAGACACTTGAGGACACTGGACACTTTTGGATTGTGTGAGGCCCAATGAATATCTGAGCGCTATGTGACAGGCTCGATGGCACAGCTGTGACCAAAGTGACTAGAGGATAAGGGAGATTTTGAATTTCTGCAGACACTTGTGGACACTTGACACTTTTGGATTGTGTGAGGCCCACTGATATCTGAGCGCTATGTCACAGGCTCGATGGCACAGCTGTGACAAAAGCGACGAGAGGATAAGGGAGATTTTGAATTTCTGCACACACTTGTGGACACTGGACACTTTTGGATTGTGTGAGGCCCAATGAATATCTGAGCGCTATGTGACAGGCTCGATGGCACAGCTGTGACCAAAGTGACTAGAGGATAAGGGAGATTTTGAATTTCTGCAGACACTTGTGGACACTGGACATTTTTGGATTGTGTGAGGCCCAATGAATATCTGAGCGCTATGAGACAGGCTCGATGGCACAGCTGTGACCAAAGTGACTAGATGATAAAGGAGATTTTGAATTTCTGCACACACTTGTGGACACTGGACACTTTTGGATTGTGTGAGGCCCAATGAATATCTGAGCGCTATGTGACAGGCTCGATGGCACAGCTGTGACAAAAGTGACGAGAGGATAAGGGAGATTTTGAATTTCTGCAGACACTTGTGGACACTGGACACTTTTGGATTGTGTGAGGCCCACTGATATCTGAGCGCTATGTCACAGGCTCGATGGCTCAGCTGTGATAAATGTGACGAGAGGATAAGGGAGATTTTGAATTTCTGCACACACTTGTGGACACTGGACACTTTTGGATTGTGTGAGGCCCAATGAATATCTGAGCGCTATGTGACAGGCTCGATGGCACAGCTGTGACCAAAGTGACTAGAGGATAAGGGAGATTTTGAATTTCTGCAGACACTTGTGGACACTGGACACTTTTGGATTGTGTGAGGCCCAATGAATATCTGAGCGCTATGTCACAGGCTCGATGGCACAGCTGTGACAAAAGTGACGAGAGGATAAGGGAGATTTTGAATTTCTGCACACACTTGTGGACACTGGACACTTTTGGATTGTGTGAGGCCCACTGATATCTGAGCGCTATGTCACAGGCTCGATGGCACAGCTGTGACAAAAGCGACGAGAGGATAAGGGAGATTTTGAATTTTTGCACACACTTGTGGACACTGGACACTTTTGGATTGTGTGAGGCCCAATGAATATCTGAGCGCTATGTGACAGGCTCGATGGCACAGCTGTGACCAAAGTGACTAGAGGATAAGGGAGATTTTGAATTTCTGCAGACACTTGTGGACACTGGACACTTTTGGATTGTGTGAGGCCCAATGAATATCTGAGCGCTATGAGACAGGCTCGATGGCACAGCTGTGACCAAAGTGACTAGATGATAAAGGAGATTTTGAATTTCTGCACACACTTGTGGACACTGGACACTTTTGGATTGTGTGAGGCCCAATGAATATCTGAGCGCTATGTGACAGGCTCGATGGCACAGCTGTGACAAAAGTGACGAGAGGATAAGGGAGATTTTGAATTTCTGCAGACACTTGTGGACACTGGACACTTTTGGATTGTGTGAGGCCCACTGATATCTGAGCGCTATGTCACAGGCTCGATGGCTCAGCTGTGATAAATGTGACGAGAGGATAAGGGAGATTTTGAATTTCTGCACACACTTGTGGACACTGGACACTTTTGGATTGTGTGAGGCCCAATGAGTATCTGAGCGCTATGTGACAGGCTCGATGGCACAGCTGTGACCAAAGTGACTAGAGGATAAGGGAGATTTTGAATTTCTGCAGACACTTGTGGACACTGGACACTTTTGGATTGTGTGAGGCCCACTGATATCTGAGCGCTATGTCACAGGCTCGATGTCACAGCTGTGACAAAAGTGACGAGAGGATAAGGGAGATTTTGAATTTCTGCACACACTTGTGGACACTGGACACTTTTGGATTGTGTGAGGCCCAATGAATATCTGAGCGCTATGTGACAGGCTCGATGGCACAGCTGTGACAAAAGTGACTAGAGGATAAGGGAGATTTTGAATTTCTGCAGACACTTGTGGACACTGGACACTTTTGGATTGTGTGAGGCCCACTGATATCTGAGCGCTATGTCACAGGCTCGATGGCACAGCTGTGACAAAAGTGACGAGAGGATAAGGGAGATTTTGAATTTCTGCACACACTTGTGGACACTGGACACTTTTGGATTGTGTGAGGCCCAATGAATATCTGAGCGCTATGTGACAGGCTCGATGGCACAGCTGTGACCAAAGTGACTAGAGGATAAGGGAGATTTTGAATTTCTGCAGACACTTGTGGACACTGGACACTTTTGGATTGTGTGAGGCCCACTGATATCTGAGCGCTATGTCACAGGCTCGATGGCACAGCTGTGACAAAAGCAACGAGAGGATAAGGGAGATTTTGAATTTTTGCACACACTTGTGGACACTGGACACTTTTGGATTGTGTGAGGCCCAATGAATATCTGAGCGCTATGTGACAGGCTCGATGGCACAGCTGTGACCAAAGTGACTAGAGGATAAGGGAGATTTTGAATTTCTGCAGACACTTGTGGACACTGGACACTTTTGGATTGTGTGAGGCCCAATGAATATCTGAACGCTATGAGACAGGCTCGATGGCACAGCTGTGACCAAAGTGACTAGATGATAAAGGAGATTTTGAATTTCTGCACACACTTGTGGACACTGGACACTTTTGGATTGTGTGAGGCCCAATGAATATCTGAGCGCTATGTGACAGGCTCGATGGCACAGCTGTGACAAAAGTGACGAGAGGATAAGGGAGATTTTGAATTTCTGCAGACACTTGTGGACACTGGACACTTTTGGATTGTGTGAGGCCCACTGATATCTGAGCGCTATGTCACAGGCTCGATGGCTCAGCTGTGATAAATGTGACGAGAGGATAAGGGAGATTTTGAATTTCTGCACACACTTGTGGACACTGGACACTTTTGGATTGTGTGAGGCCCAATGAGTATCTGAGCGCTATGTGACAGGCTCGAGGGCACAGCTGTGACCAAAGTGACTAGAGGATAAGGGAGATTTTGAATTTCTGCAGACACTTGTGGACACTGGACACTTTTGGATTGTGTGAGGCCCACTGATATCTGAGCGCTATGTCACAGGCTCGATGGCACAGCTGTGACAAAAGTGACGAGAGGATAAGGGAGATTTTGAATTTCTGCACACACTTGTGGACACTGGACACTTTTGGATTGTGTGAGGCCCAATGAATATCTGAGCGCTATGTGACAGGCTCGATGGCACAGCTGTGACAAAAGTGACTAGAGGATAAGGGAGATTTTGAATTTCTGCAGACACTTGTGGACACTGGACACTTTTGGATTGTGTGAGGCCCACTGATATCTGAGCGCTATGTCACAGGCTCGATGGCACAGCTGTGACAAAAGTGACGAGAGGATAAGGGAGATTTTGAATTTCTGCACACACTTGTGGACACTGGACACTTTTGGATTGTGTGAGGCCCAATGAATATCTGAGCGCTATGTGACAGGCTCGATGGCACAGCTGTGACCAAAGTGACTAGAGGATAAGGGAGATTTTGAATTTCTGCAGACACTTGTGGACACTGGACACTTTTGGATTGTGTGAGGCCCAATGAATATCTGAGCGCTATGTGACAGGCTCGATGGCACAGCTGTGACCAAAGTGACTAGAGGATAAAGGAGATTTTGAATTTCTGCACACACTTGTGGACACTGGACACTTTTGGATTGTGTGAGGCCCAATGAATATCTGAGCGCTATGTGACAGGCTCGATGGCACAGCTGTGACAAAAGTGACGAGAGGATAAGGGAGATTTTGAATTTCTGCAGACACTTGTGGACACTGGACACTTTTGGATTGTGTGAGGCCCACTGATATCTGAGCGCTATGTCACAGGCTCGATGGCACAGCTGTGACAAAAGTGACGAGAGGATAAGGGAGATTTTGAATTTCTGCACACACTTGTGGACACTGGACACTTTTGGATTGTGTGAGGCCCAATGAATATCTGAGCGCTATGTGACAGGCTCGATAGCACAGCTGTGACCAAAGTGACTAGAGGATAAGGGAGATTTTGAATTTCTGCAGACACTTGTGGACACTGGACACTTTTGGATTGTGTGAGGCCCAATGAATATCTTAGCGCTATGTCACAGGCTCGATGGCACAGCTGTGAACAAAGTGACTAGAGGATAAGGGAGATTTTGAATTTCTGCAGACACTTGTGGACACTGGACACTTTTGGATTGTGTGAGGCCCAATGAATATCTGAGCGCTATGAGACAGGCTCGATGGCACAGCTGTGACCAAAGTGACTAGATGATAAAGGAGATTTTGAATTTCTGCACACACTTGTGGACACTGGACACTTTTGGATTGTGTGAGGCCCAATGAATATCTGAGCGCTATGTGACAGGCTCGATGGCACAGCTGGGACAAAAGTGACGAGAGGATAAGGGAGATTTTGAATTTCTGCAGACACTTGTGGACACTGGACACTTTTGGATTGTGTGAGGCCCACTGATATCTGAGCGCTATGTCACAGGCTCGATGGCTCAGCTGTGATAAATGTGACGAGAGGATAAGGGAGATTTTGAATTTCTGCACACACTTGTGGACACTGGACACTTTTGGATTGTGTGAGGCCCAATGAATATCTGAGCGCTATGTGACAGGCTCGATGGCACAGCTGTGACCAAAGTGACTAGAGGATAAGGGAGATTTTGAATTTCTGCAGACACTTGTGGACACTGGACACTTTTGGATTGTGTGAGGCCCAATGAATATCTGAGCGCTATGTCACAGGCTCGATGGCACAGCTGTGACAAAAGTGACGAGAGGATAAGGGAGATTTTGAATTTCTGCACACACTTGTGGACACTGGACACTTTTGGATTGTGTGAGGCCCACTGATATCTGAGCGCTATGTCACAGGCTCGATGGCACAGCTGTGACAAAAGCGACGAAAGGATAAGGGAGATTTTGAATTTTTGCACACACTTGTGGACACTGGACACTTTTGGATTGTGTGAGGCCCAATGAATATCTGAGCGCTATGTGACAGGCTCGATGGCACAGCTGTGACCAAAGTGACTAGAGGATAAGGGAGATTTTGAATTTCTGCAGACACTTGTGGACACTGGACACTTTTGGATTGTGTGAGGCCCAATGAATATCTGAACGCTATGAGACAGGCTCGATGGCACAGCTGTGACCAAAGTGACTAGATGATAAAGGAGATTTTGAATTTCTGCACACACTTGTGGACACTGGACACTTTTGGATTGTGTGAGGCCCAATGAATATCTGAGCGCTATGTGACAGGCTCGATGGCACAGCTGTGACAAAAGTGACGAGAGGATAAGGGAGATTTTGAATTTCTGCAGACACTTGTGGACACTGGACACTTTTGGATTGTGTGAGGCCCACTGATATCTGAGCGCTATGTCACAGGCTCGATGGCTCAGCTGTGATAAATGTGACGAGAGGATAAGGGAGATTTTGAATTTCTGCACACACTTGTGGACACTGGACACTTTTGGATTGTGTGAGGCCCAATGAGTATCTGAGCGCTATGTGACAGGCTCGAGGGCACAGCTGTGACCAAAGTGACTAGAGGATAAGGGAGATTTTGAATTTCTGCAGACACTTGTGGACACTGGACACTTTTGGATTGTGTGAGGCCCACTGATATCTGAGCGCTATGTCACAGGCTCGATGGCACAGCTGTGACAAAAGTGACGAGAGGATAAGGGAGATTTTGAATTTCTGCACACACTTGTGGACACTGGACACTTTTGGATTGTGTGAGGCCCAATGAATATCTGAGCGCTATGTGACAGGCTCGATGGCACAGCTGTGACAAAAGTGACTAGAGGATAAGGGAGATTTTGAATTTCTGCAGACACTTGTGGACACTGGACACTTTTGGATTGTGTGAGGCCCACTGATATCTGAGCGCTATGTCACAGGCTCGATGGCACAGCTGTGACAAAAGTGACGAGAGGATAAGGGAGATTTTGAATTTCTGCACACACTTGTGGACACTGGACACTTTTGGATTGTGTGAGGCCCAATGAATATCTGAGCGCTATGTGACAGGCTCGATGGCACAGCTGTGACCAAAGTGACTAGAGGATAAGGGAGATTTTGAATTTCTGCAGACACTTGTGGACACTGGACACTTTTGGATTGTGTGAGGCCCAATGAATATCTGAGCGCTATGTGACAGGCTCGATGGCACAGCTGTGACCAAAGTGACTAGAGGATAAAGGAGATTTTGAATTTCTGCACACACTTGTGGACACTGGACACTTTTGGATTGTGTGAGGCCCAATGAATATCTGAGCGCTATGTGACAGGCTCGATGGCACAGCTGTGACAAAAGTGACGAGAGGATAAGGGAGATTTTGAATTTCTGCAGACACTTGTGGACACTGGACACTTTTGGATTGTGTGAGGCCCACTGATATCTGAGCGCTATGTCACAGGCTCGATGGCACAGCTGTGACAAAAGTGACGAGAGGATAAGGGAGATTTTGAATTTCTGCACACACTTGTGGACACTGGACACTTTTGGATTGTGTGAGGCCCAATGAATATCTGAGCGCTATGTGACAGGCTCGATAGCACAGCTGTGACCAAAGTGACTAGAGGATAAGGGAGATTTTGAATTTCTGCAGACACTTGTGGACACTGGACACTTTTGGATTGTGTGAGGCCCAATGAATATCTTAGCGCTATGTCACAGGCTCGATGGCACAGCTGTGAACAAAGTGACTAGAGGATAAGGGAGATTTTGAATTTCTGCAGACACTTGTGGACACTGGACACTTTTGGATTGTGTGAGGCCCAATGAATATCTGAGCGCTATGAGACAGGCTCGATGGCACAGCTGTGACCAAAGTGACTAGATGATAAAGGAGATTTTGAATTTCTGCACACACTTGTGGACACTGGACACTTTTGGATTGTGTGAGGCCCAATGAATATCTGAGCGCTATGTGACAGGCTCGATGGCACAGCTGGGACAAAAGTGACGAGAGGATAAGGGAGATTTTGAATTTCTGCAGACACTTGTGGACACTGGACACTTTTGGATTGTGTGAGGCCCACTGATATCTGAGCGCTATGTCACAGGCTCGATGGCTCAGCTGTGATAAATGTGACGAGAGGATAAGGGAGATTTTGAATTTCTGCACACACTTGTGGACACTGGACACTTTTGGATTGTGTGAGGCCCAATGAATATCTGAGCGCTATGTGACAGGCTCGATGGCACAGCTGTGACCAAAGTGACTAGAGGATAAGGGAGATTTTGAATTTCTGCAGACACTTGTGGACACTGGACACTTTTGGATTGTGTGAGGCCCAATGAATATCTGAGCGCTATGTCACAGGCTCGATGGCACAGCTGTGACAAAAGTGACGAGAGGATAAGGGAGATTTTGAATTTCTGCACACACTTGTGGACACTGGACACTTTTGGATTGTGTGAGGCCCACTGATATCTGAGCGCTATGTCACAGGCTCGATGGCACAGCTGTGACAAAAGCGACGAGAGGATAAGGGAGATTTTGAATTTTTGCACACACTTGTGGACACTGGACACTTTTGGATTGTGTGAGGCCCAATGAATATCTGAGCGCTATGTGACAGGCTCGATGGCACAGCTGTGACCAAAGTGACTAGAGGATAAGGGAGATTTTGAATTTCTGCAGACACTTGTGGACACTGGACACTTTTGGATTGTGTGAGGCCCAATGAATATCTGAGCGCTATGAGACAGGCTCGATGGCACAGCTGTGACCAAAGTGACTAGATGATAAAGGAGATTTTGAATTTCTGCACACACTTGTGGACACTGGACACTTTTGGATTGTGTGAGGCCCAATGAATATCTGAGCGCTATGTGACAGGCTCGATGGCACAGCTGTGACAAAAGTGACGAGAGGATAAGGGAGATTTTGAATTTCTGCAGACACTTGTGGACACTGGACACTTTTGGATTGTGTGAGGCCCACTGATATCTGAGCGCTATGTCACAGGCTCGATGGCTCAGCTGTGATAAATGTGACGAGAGGATAAGGGAGATTTTGAATTTCTGCACACACTTGTGGACACTGGACACTTTTGGATTGTGTGAGGCCCAATGAGTATCTGAGCGCTATGTGACAGGCTCGATGGCACAGCTGTGACCAAAGTGACTAGAGGATAAGGGAGATTTTGAATTTCTGCAGACACTTGTGGACACTGGACACTTTTGGATTGTGTGAGGCCCACTGATATCTGAGCACTATGTCACAGGCTCGATGGCACAGCTGTGACAAAAGTGATGAGAGGATAAGGGAGATTTTGAATTTCTGCACACACTTGTGGACACTGGACACTTTTGGATTGTGTGAGGCCCAATGAATATCTGAGCGCTATGTGACAGGCTCGATGGCACAGCTGTGACAAAAGTGACTAGAGGATAAGGGAGATTTTGAATTTCTGCAGACACTTGTGGACACTGGACACTTTTGGATTGTGTGAGGCCCACTGATATCTGAGCGCTATGTCACAGGCTCGATGGCACAGCTGTGACAAAAGTGACGAGAGGATAAGGGAGATTTTGAATTTCTGCACACACTTGTGGACACTGGACACTTTTGGATTGTGTGAGGCCCAATGAATATCTGAGCGCTATATGACAGGCTCGATGGCACAGCTGTGACCAAAGTGACTAGAGGATAAGGGAGATTTTGAATTTCTGCAGACACTTGTGGACACTTGACACTTTTGGATTGTGTGAGGCCCAATGAATATCTGAGCGCTATGTGACAGGCTCGATGGCACAGCTGTGACCAAAGTGACTAGAGGATAAAGGAGATTTTGAATTTCTGCACACACTTGTGGACACTGGACACTTTTGGATTGTGTGAGGCCCAATGAATATCTGAGCGCTATGTGACAGGCTCGATGGCACAGCTGTGACAAAAGTGACGAGAGGATAAGGGAGATTTTGAATTTCTGCAGACACTTGTGGACACTGGACACTTTTGGATTGTGTGAGGCCCACTGATATCTGAGCGCTATGTCACAGGCTCGATGGCACAGCTGTGACAAAAGTGACGAGAGGATAAGGGAGATTTTGAATTTCTGCACACACTTGTGGACACTGGACACTTTTGGATTGTGTGAGGCCCAATGAATATCTGAGCGCTATGTGACAGGCTCGATAGCACAGCTGTGACCAAAGTGACTAGAGGATAAGGGAGATTTTGAATTTCTGCAGACACTTGTGGACACTGGACACTTTTGGATTGTGTGAGGCCCGCTGATATCTGAGCGCTATGTGACAGGCTCGATGGCACAGCTGTGGCAAAAGTGACGAGAGGATAAGGGAGATTTTGAATTTCTGCAGACACTTGTGGACACTGGACACTTTTGGATTGTGTGAGGCCCAATGAATATCTGAGCGCTATGTGACAGGCTCGATGGCACAGCTGTGACCAAAGTGACTAGAGGATAAAGGAGATTTTGAATTTCTGCACACACTTGTGGACACTGGACACTTTTGGATTGTGTGAGGCCCAATGAATATCTGAGCACTATGTGACAGGCTCAATGGCACAGCTGTGACAAAAGTGACGAGAGGATAAGGGAGATTTTGAATTTCTGCAGACACTTGTGGACACTGGACACTTTTGGATTGTGTGAGGCCCACTGATATCTGAGCACTATGTCACAGGCTCGATGGCACAGCTGTGACAAAAGTGACGAGAGGATAAGGGAGATTTTGAATTTCTGCACACACTTGTGGACACTGGACACTTTTGGATTGTGTGAGGCCCAATGAATATCTGAGCGCTATGTGACAGGCTCGATGGCACAGCTGTGACCAAAGTGACTAGAGGATAAGGGAGATTTTGAATTTCTGCAGACACTTGTGGACACTGGACACTTTTGGATTGTGTGAGGCCCAATGAATATCTGAGCGCTATGTGACAGGCTCGATGGCACAGCTGTGACCAAAGTGACTAGAGGATAAAGGAGATTTTGAATTTCTGCACACACTTGTGGACACTGGACACTTTTGGATTGTGTGAGGCCCAATGAATATCTGAGCGCTATGTGACAGGCTCGATGGCACAGCTGTGACAAAAGTGACGAGAGGATAAGGGAGATTTTGAATTTCTGCAGACACTTGTGGACACTGGACACTTTTGGATTGTGTGAGGCCCACTGATATCTGAGCGCTATGTCACAGGCTCGATGGCACAGCTGTGACAAAAGTGACGAGAGGATAAGGGAGATTTTGAATTTCTGCACACACTTTTGGACACTGGACACTTTTGGATTGTGTGAGGCCCAATAAATATCTGAGCGCTATGTGACAGGCTCGATGGCACAGCTGTGACCAAAGTGACTAGAGGATAAGGGAGATTTTGAATTTCTGCACACACTTGTGGACACTGGACACTTTTGGATTGTGTGAGGCCCAATGAATATCTGAGCGCTATGTGACAGGCTCGATGGCACAGCTGTGACCAAAGTGACTAGAGGATAAGGGAGATTGGATTGCTTTTAAAAAAGCAGTTTGCAGAGCAGTGGGTAAACAGCAATGCCAGCCTGTCAGGAAGCCTTAAAAGGCAGCCCAACAACCAACACCACTGATACACCACAATATAGCCTCCCCTTGCACTGCACACACAGTGACTGGTGTGTTGTGCAGGCCAAATCGCTAGCAGCAGAAGCAGTTTTTTTTTCTTCTCAGCAGGACAAAAAAAAAATTGGGAATGCTTTTAAAAAAGCAGTTTGCGGAGCAGTGGGTAAACAGCAATGCAGGAATGTCAGGAAGCCTTAGAAGGCAGCCCAACAACCAACACCACTGATACACCACTATATAGCCTCCCCTTGCACTGCACACACAGTGACTGGTGTGTTGTACAGGCCAAATCACTAGCAGCAGAAGCAGTTTTTTTTCTTCTCAGCAGGACAAAAAAAAAAATTGGGATTGCTTTTAAAAAAGCAGTTTGCAGAGCAGTGGGTAAACAGCAATGCAGGAATGTCAGGAAGCCTTAGAAGGCAGCCCAACAACCAACACCACTGATACACCACTATATAGCCTCCCCTTGCACTGCACACACAGTGACTGGTGTGTTGTGCAGGCCAAATCGCTAGCAGCAGAAGCAGTTTTTTTGTCTTCTTCCCTGCCTAACGCTCTCCCTACAGAATCAGCAGCAACCTCTCCCTATACTGAGATCGGCAGAAGTAAGATGGCGGTCGGCGTGCACGCCCTTTTATACCCCCTGTGACGCCCACCAAAGCAAGCCAATCACTTGCATGCCCTTCTGAAAGTTGGTGGTGACCCCTGCCTATGTCATCACGTTGCCCACAGTGTCCGTGGATCCTGATTGGCTGAAAAATAGCGCAAAACAAACTTTTGAAACGCGACTTTGGCGCGTAAGTCGCCAACCTCGTGGCCGACCTCATCCTAGGGTCGGGTTTCGTTTCATGAAACCCGACTTTGCCAAAAGTCGGCGACTTTTGAAATTTTTCGACCCGTTTCGCTCAACTCTAGTTGAGAGTTAAATTCAACTGATAACAGCAAGAGCAGGCAACAGCTGATGGGACTATTACCTCCATCAGCCTACATCTGCTGCCGCTAATAACAGTGATAGCAGGCAGCAGATGAAGGGAGTATTCATCAGCCGCTGCCTGTGGCAAAATTGACAGCTGTGAGTGGCATCACCCAGCTGTCAGCTTCAGCAAGGCTGACTAACAAGAATAAATTATTTAATAAACTGGAGTGGGGTTCCCTCCATTTTTGACATCCAACCTTGCTAAAGCTGGTTTCACATGGGATTTCACATGTCCATTTTTTTCCTGTACCTTTAAAAACTGTACCGGAGATGATAGTGTCCGTTTATCCATGTGTGTAATACTCACAGCACATGTGTAGCAACATTGTGCCACCTGTGTGCTGCATCAGTGCCACATGTATGTGTGCCATGAAAACAGCGGTACAGTAAGTGCTTTCCCCCAGCGCCGGGTGCTGAAGATGGCTCTCATCATTCTCCTCTGCTATGCTGGCGATCAGCGTGAGCAGATGAGAATGATGAGAGTTATATTTAAGTGATAATAATGACAGCAGGCAGCAGCTGATGAGACTGTTACACCCATCAACCTACACCTGCTACTGCTAATAACAGTGACAGCAGGAGTGGCTGATGGGAGTAGTCATCACCCACCACCAGCACTATAATTAAATAAAAAATCCGGCATGGGTTCCCCTGTATTTATTATAACCAGCCAGGCAAAACTTACAGCTGGGGGCTGCAACCTTCAGCTATCAGCAGCAGCAAGGCTATGTATCAAGAATAGAGGTGTCGCCATGCTGTTTTTTTTAAATTGTTTTAATATTGTTCAAAAAGACAATAACATTTTAATGTAACCACTAAAATAAGTGCAAACATTCATTTTATAAGGAAGAACAACAGGGGACAACTTGGGATTAGATAGGGGTAGGGAAAAGGAGAGGGAAGACGGAGATTTAGGTATGGGGGATATAAAAGGTGGAAGTGGGGTAGTCCTGTTTAATACAAAGATACTGTATGATAAGCTATAAAAACATAACTATGTGTATATGGCAATGCATGGTGTAAACATTAAGACCATGTTCACACGTTCAGCATTTGATCAGCATTTTACATCAGAATTTGTAAGCCAAAACCAGGAGTGGGTGATAAATACAGAAGTGATGACATGTTTTTATTATATGTTTCCTCCAATTATTCCACTCCGATTTTGACTTAAAAATACTGATGTAAAATACTGACCAAATACTCAACGTGTGAACATCAAATCAAATCAATCAAATCAATCAAATCAAATCAAATCAAATTTATTATCGCCAAGTACATATTACATATATACAAGGAATTCTTTGTGGCAAAGAGGCAACATAATATATAACAACAGATACAACAAGTAACATCTAACAAGACAGATACAGTATATAGTCTACACATGACGATTTAATTGTTGAACAGAGAGTGGATAGAAGCTGTTCATATGGCGGTTGGTGCTGCATTTGGGGACTCTGAAGCGACGTCCTGAAGGGAGTAGTTGGAATGAGGAGTGTCCCGGGTGAGAGGGATCGGATGAAATTTTCAATGCGCGGGATATCGAATACTCTTATCATAAAGATCCTGGATTTTAGGCAGGGGGGAACCTATAATTCTCTCTGCTGTTCTGAAAGTCCTTTGTAAGCGGAGTTTGTCATGCGCAGTGGCTCCCCCATACCAGACTATCAGAGAGGAACAAATCACAGATCTGATGACAGCATTAAAGAATAAGATCAGCAGATTCTTAGACAAACCATATCTTTTCAGCTGACGCAGGAAGAACATCCTCTGTTGTGCTTTTCTTATAACAGCATCCATGTTTTTCCCCCATTTAAGATCATGAGAGATGATAACACCAAGGAATTTGGTCTCTGTGACCCTAAGAACCACTTCGTCATGGATGTAGATTGGAAGTATCTCATGTTGATCTTTCCTAAAATCCACAACCATCTCAGCAGTTTTTTTAGTGTTGAGTACAAGATTATTGGCTTTACACCAGTCACATATTCTTTCCACCTCACTCCGATACAAGTCTTCAGCATTTCCCCTGATGAGACCAATCAGTGTCATATCATCGGCAAATTTCAAGATTTTTACTGAGTCTGCTGAAGAGATGCAATCATTCGTATAGAGAGAAAACAGTAACGGGGACAAAACACACCCCTGAGGTGCCCCGATGTTTGTGACCAAGGTGTCCGAAGTGAATGGTCCAACTTTTACACTATACACTATACACTATACACTATAACTTTTACAGTTATACATGGCATAACTGTCAAAATCAAGTACCTTGTCCCTTCACCCACAAGCAATTTTTTATCTTGTCATTTTTGTTTTTTCCTCCCTTTCTTCCAAGAGCCATAACTTTTTTTTTATTTTTCTATCCAAATGGACTTATGAGGTTTTGATTTTCACAATAATTTTGTAGTTTTTATTTACAATGTTCACTATACAGTAAAACTGTACTAGTGATATGAATCTCCAGTGCATTTTTTATTTTTAATGGGGCAAAACAGAGATGACTTGAACTTTTGTGTTTTTTTATTTTCTTCATATTTTAAAAACATTTTTTACTGTATTTAATAGTCCCCTTGGGGACCTGAAGCTGCAATTATCTGATTGCTTGTGCTATACAGAGAAGTGCATTAGTAAAGCTACACCTGTAGCTGTTTGAGGGCCATGTAATCAGCCATCAACTGCTGGGAAAGATGTGGGTTCAGTGTGCGAGCCCCCATCAAAGTCAAGGAGATGGTATATAACGTACCATTATGTAATCAATTGATACGGGGATAGGTTAGATTATTTGAATATTATTGAATTTTGATATGTTTAACTTTTATTCCAATATCCAAGAGGATTTTTTGTTTAGAATGAAATATTTTTTAAATAACCATTTCTAGATAGCCGGGACATTTATGGGCACAGTGATAACTTTTTTTTATTAGTAATAGTAGAATTTTAGTTGAATTTCTCCAAATTAAAACTGGGAAAGGGGGGTGATGTCAACTTTTATATTTTTTTATTCTTTAATTTTTTTTTTTTTTAAACATATTTTTTAATTGTCTTTATATTTTAGTAGAGATCAGCGAATCAGGCATAATTTTAATTAAACTGTTTGCACATTTGTTCCCTGGAAATTCGATTCTTGAAGTAATTCTCGGTAAAAATGATATCCCTTATTATGCTCTGGGATGCTCTGTTATTTCTCTAGACTTCAAACCATAGTTGAGGCTCTTTCATATGTTAATGTGTCAGGTAAGTGTGGTGACATTTTTCACACATACCAGAGACACTTAGGGTACCATTACACTAAGCGATGGACCAGCGATCGCGACAACTATATGGATCGCTGGTGCATCACTAAGTGGTCGCTAGTGAGCTGCCACACAGGCAGATCTCACCAGCGACATAGCAGAGGTCGGGGGTCGCAACTTACCTGTCCTCCCGCCCGCGTCCATGTGTTGGTCGTCGGCGCCACAGGAAGCCCAGCAGGAAGCGCCCGATGAGAAATGGTCCAGGACCTTCTCGCGCGATCAGCGATACCTACGACCGGCTCCCCCGCTGGTTAAGTGTCAGACATAGCGATATCGCTAGTGATATTGCTGCTGTGTCACAAAACCAGTGACGTTTCAGCGATATTGCTAGCGATCTCGCTGTGTGTAACGGGGGCTTTACACATGTAGACCCAGTTAAGTGAATGTGTCTGTGCACATGTCTGTATGTCACTGGCACCAGGTGCTGAAGACCGCTTGCATCATTCTCCCCTGCTCTGCTGGGGATCGGCGCAGGCAAGGGAGAATGATAAGACTTATAATAAACTGATAACAGTGAGAGCAGGAGGCAGCTGATGAGACTATTCCTAATAACAGTGAGAGCAGATGGCGGCTGATGGGAGTATTCATCACCAGCCACCTGCACTAAAAATAAATAAAATAAAAAATTGGCATGGGTCCCCCTATATTTTTGATAACCAACCAGGCAAAATTGACAGCTGATGGCTTCTACCCTCAGCTGTTTGTTTTAGCAAGGCTGGTTATCCACAATAGGGGGTCCCCGCGCTGTTTTTTTAAACTATTTAAATGAATAGTAATAAAAAATTATGTGGGTTTCCCCCAGTTTTGACAGCCAGCCTTGCTAAAGTAGATAGCTGGGGGCTAGTATGCTCAGGCTGGTCAGGAGCCACGGATCAATATTCCCCCAGTCTAAAAATAGCAGCCATCAGCTGCCCAGAAAGGGCACATCTATTTAATGTGCCAAATCTGAAGCTTTACTCGGCTCTTCCCACTTGCCCTAGAGAAATGGCAAGTGAGGTTCATATTTGTGGGTTTGATGTCACCTTTGTACTGTCTGGTGACATCAAGCTCACGGCTTAGTAATGGAGAGGTGTTTATAAGACATCTATCCATTACTAATCCTATAATTGTATTGTAAATAAAGACACAGCAAGTATATAAGCTTTTTTATTTATTTATTTATTTATTTATAGCACAGGTGGGTGATGAATACTCCCTTCAGTCGCTGCCTACTGTCGCTGTTATCAGTTGAATATAACTCATCATTCTCCCCTGCTCGTGCTAATCACTGACAGAGCAGGGGAGAATGATGCAAGCTGTCTTCATCATCCAGCGCCGGGGAACAACGCTAACTGTACTGCTGCTTCCCTGGCGCCGGAACATGTGGTACTGCATATTACACACACGGACACTGATATCTCTGGTACCTTTTTTTCCGGTACTGGGAATATCAGGACGTGTGAAACCGGCCTAAATGTAATATTTAAAAAATCAAAATTCTTATACTCACCTACACGTTGACCTCTCTGGCCTCAGCGCCACCAGTCCTCATCACAACTTTGTATCAGTCCTCATTTTATCTTTGGATTGGCATTGGGACTTTTGGATTCACTAGGCCCAGGAATTTCAGTGATGCTAAGACGTAGCGTGGACTAAACAGGTGGCAGTGAGGAGCTGAGGGTGAGGGAGATTTGGTTATAATTTTTTTTTATTTTTTAACATTTTGATAGCCGTTAAAAAAATGGTGGTCATGAGTCCTCCTGATCACTTGATTGCTGTGGGGGTCATTGAGCTCATGCACTAACAACTGCGTTATTTAAATGCTGCCGTTAGTGAATTACTGTGACATTTATTTAAACAGCTTTGATCTTGGCGAGTGCATTACACTGGGCATCTGTCCTGTATGAAGCAGGCACCTTTCCTGAGCCCGCTACACCCTTTCTGATAATGACAAGTATGGCAGGGTGCTCAAAGGGGTTATTAGTACAGCATACAAACAATGCCATAGTCACTATCATAAAATACACAGTACAACCATATGTATTGACAAAAATGCAGTCAGAACGTCATAAATTTGTGTTTATCGAAATTAATCAATGCAATCCAGCACTTCAGAAAAACTTATGTAACTTTTGTTCTTTCATCATTAAAAACATGCACTGTAGTCGGTCTTTCTTCATGGTATATGCTGCCTGTAATAAAAGCTTCATAAATATGACAAGTAACCCAACATAACGAGACAGATTTATGTAAATTTTTTTATTGAATAAATTGGATTTGTTGCCCATAGCATAGAGAAAAGTGAGCTGCACCACAGAAATTTGTGTCTCTGACTTAGAGATGAAGGTGCCTGTTATTAGACTGAATGTATTCAGCTCATTCAAACAATCTGTGGTGATCAGCATGAAAAGAACATCAAGAATTTTTCAAATGTCCTTTATTTCAACTTTATGATGCAAACATTTGAGTGCGGGTGCAGGCTATAGAGGAATATGGGAAGTGCTGGGGTGGATGATGGCCGTTTCACGCACTTGAAGTGTTGAATAGTGTTGAGCATTCCGATACCGCAAGTATCGGGTATCGGCCGATATTAGCGGTATCGGAATTCCGATACTGACTTCCGATACTTTTGTCATATCGGATTCCGGGATCGGAATCGGAAGTTCCCATCATGCTATGAGCCTGCTTGCTTTGATTAAGCCAATGGGAATCCTCCGAAGTGTGGGCACATCCTGTTAGGCATGTAGGCATGTTAACTATTGGCATGGCTGTGATTGGCTGCCGAAATGATGTCATGATGCACTATAAAAGCCACCGCAGCCGCCATTTCTGGTTCACTCTGCTGTGAATTCAGTTAGGGACAGGCTGCTGTAGAAGACTGTGAGGGACAGTTAGAAATAGCGATTCCACCAAACATCTAGTGCTTTACCCAGGCTACATAAACCACCACTGTAGCCTTCTTTGCCCTAGCAGCAGTGTTCACAGCTGTCTGCAAGGGCTGTGTGAGTGCAGCTCACGCTGTGGAGTGGGTCCTGCAGCCACGTCAGGCTGTAGGCCACCCAGTGTGATCACTGCTGCCTCATACATCTTTTATTTTTTGAGCTGCATTTTTTACATAATTTCAATCTAGTGTGCTTCCATCCGTATCCATATACGTTGGTTGCAAACACTAGTAGTAGACAGCGGAGCCTTTCTGCAGCCTTTCAGTGCTAGTGTCCACTTTGCTGCACTGTTGACGGCTGTCTGAGAGGTCTCTGACTGTGTGTGAGTGCAGCTCACGCTGAGTAGTGTGTCCTGCAGCTACGTCTGGCTGTAGGACGCTCAGCGTGCGTCAGTGCCTCACACATATTTTTATTTGAGTGCAGCTCATTTTTTCTTCTATTAGTGTGCATCCATCCGTCTCCATCTACGGTGGTTGCAAACACTATATAGGAGTACACAGCGGAGCCTTTCTGCAGCCTGTCAGTGCCAGTGCCCACTTAGCTGCACTGTTGACAGCTGTCTGAGAGGTCTCTGACTGTGTGTGAGTGCAGCTCACGCTGAGGAGAGTGTCCTGCAGCTACGTCTGGTTGTAGGATGCTCAACGTGCGTCACTGCCTCACACATATTTGTCTTTGAGTGCAGCTCATTTTTTCTTCTCCTATTAGTGTGCATCCATCCGTATCCATCAACATTGGTTGGTTGCAAACACTATATAGGAGTAGATAGAGGAGCCTTTTTTTCTGGCTTGTGCCCTGCCGGCGCAGCCAGATTAGTATTACCCAATTTTTTTGGAGCCTCATCTTTTGCATTGTAGGTTACCTGCCTGCATTGTAATAGCTCCAAAAAGTTGGTGATACTATCAGTTTCAATTCTTTGTTCACATACTTTGAGTTTGTTTCCAACAAAGAAACCACAAAAAAAGTTCACCAAACACTACATTTGGAACTTGTGTAGGCCACATCAGCTCCTATTAAAGTGTAGTCCACACACACACACTTCATAAAATTAGTGTTTCTTGTACCTGTAACCAGCTGTTCAGGAATAAGCACACTAAGGCCCCCCGTTGTACTTTTCTGCCTATCTTAAGCAGTCTGGCAAGATGAAGAAGGCAGGGAGTAAGGCGCGTGGGCGTGGGCGTGGAGTTTCAGCAGGGAGAGGACGTGGGGATTCTGCAGGGAGAGGACGTGGGGATTCTGCAGGTAGAGGACGTGGGGATTCTGGGCCTGCTGCGGGCACCAGTGGATCAGCATCCCCAAGTTTTAGCAGGCAACAGTCCTTTATGTGCAGCTTTGTAGGACCTCAACGTACCCCACTGCTGCGGGAGGAACAAATTGAAGCAGTTGTCAGATGGATGGCAGCTAACGCATCGACTTCAATTACCTCCACAGCCTCTCAGGACCAGAGCACCGAAGAGCAACCATCTGTCTCTTCACCACCTGCCAAAGTGCCCAGGCAGTCAGAGAGACATGGACAGGAGCCATCACAGTCTCTACTTCTGTTCTCGGAATCTTTTGGCTTGGAAAGAGGGGGCCAGCCAAGCAGCATTCCTGAATGTGAAGAAGAGGGAGTATGCAGTGATGCGCAACTTCTTTGTCCCTCTGAATCTGAAGAGGCGAGTGGGCCAGTGCCTATGGTCAGCACACCTCAGTACGCATCAGATGATGACGAGACTCAGTTGCCACTTTCTGTTGCGTACGGTGCTGGCGAGACAACCCCGGAGAAGCAGCTGTTTGAAGAGGGGAGGGAAGATGATGAGGTCCTTGACCCATCATGGCGTGAGGAACAGGAAGGTGGTGGGAGCAGCTCGGAGGAAGAGATTCCCCTACCGGCCAAAACAGGAGGCAGAGGGAGGGGGAAGACTTGGTTGCCTGTACCCTCCACTTCGGCACCCGTTAGGAGCATTCCTCATTCCAAAGGAAAAATGGGTGCTCCCAAGAGTTGCAGTGCGTGGTCCTTTTTTGACACAGTTGAAGATGACATTTGCTTTGTCAAATGCAAGCTGTGTCATCAGATAGTCAAAAGAAGGAGAAATGTCAGCAACCTCAATACCACAAATAAGTGGAAACTAGTGTTGAGCATTCCGATACCGCAAGTATCGGGTATCGGCCGATACTTGCTGTATCGGAATTCCGATACCGACTTCCGATATTTTTTCAATATCGGAATTCGGCATCGGAATCGGAAGTTCAGTTGATTGACGGCCTGACGTCATCATGATGCGCGGTGTGTGCGCATCATGATGCGCCGTCATTTCGGGCCTTCTGGGGGTCTCTGCCGGCCTGCCGGGGGGCTGTGCAGGCCTGCCGGGGGGCTGTGTGGACTGCCCGGGGTCTGTACCGGCCTGCCGGGGGGCTGTGCCGGCCTGCCGGTGGTCTGTGCACCCTGTGGGGGTCTGTACCGGCCTGCCGGGGGGCTGTGCCGGCCTGCCGGGGGGCTGTGCTGATGTCCAGGGGTCTGTGCAAGCATCGTCCGATGGGACTACAAGTCCCATCGGGCGATGCCTGCTACCATGACAGTGATTGACACATTAGCCAATGATGGGACAGTAGTAGTCCCATCATCCGGCTAATGTGTTAAATGTTAAAAAAAAAAAAAAAATACTACATACATACTACATGCATGCTACATACATACTACATGCTACATACATACTACATGCTACATACATACTACATGCTACATACATACTACATACATGCTACATGCATGCTACATACATACTACATGCTACATACATACTACATACATGCTACATACATACTGCATGCTACATACATACTACATACATACTACATACATACATACATACTACATACATACTACATACATACTACATATATACTACATGCATGCTACATACATACTACATATATACTACATACATACTACATACATGCTACATACATACTGCATGCTACATACATACTACATACATACTACATACATACTACATGCATGCTACATACATACTACATGCATGCTACATACATACTACATGCATGCTACATACATACTACATGCTACATACATACCACATACATACTACATACATACTACATACTACATATATACTACATGCATGCTACATACATACTACATGCTACATACATACCACATACATACTACATACATACTACATACATACTACATGCTACATACATACTACATATATACTACATGCATGCTACATACATACTACATGCTACATACATACCACATACATACTACATACATACTACATACATACTACATGCTACATACATACTACATATATACTACATGCATGCTACATACATACTACATGCTACATACATACCACATACATACTACATACATACTACATACATACTACATGCTACATACATACTACATATATACTACATGCATGCTACATACATACTACATGCTACATACATACCACATACATACTACATACATACTACATACATACTACATGCTACATACATACTACATATATACTACATGCATGCTACATACATACTACATGCTACATACATACTACATGCTACATACATACTACATACATACTACATGCTACATACATACTACATATATACTACATGCATGCTACATACATACTACATGCTACATACATACCACATACATACTACATACATGCTACATATATACTACATGCATGCTACATACATACTACATATATACTACATGCATGCTACATACATACTACATGCTACATGCATGCTACATACATACTACATACATACTACATGCTACATACATACCACATATATACTACATACATACAATACATTCATACAATACATACATAGACATACAGTACATATAACATAGAGTAACATACTTACCAATACTTGTCACATTGTTCCCCGAAGCCATTGTCTTTTCCAGGATAAATATTAACATAACAAACCACAAAAATACTCACCCACGATCCGAAGCAGTCCACGAGTGTGTCCCACGACGATCTTGGGTAGAGAACGGCAGCATCAAATGATGCTGCCGTTCTCTACGGGCTGCAGGAATCCAATGACGGAAGGTAGGTATCCTTCCGCACTGTATTCCTCCGCCACTTAAAAAAAAAAAGTCCCTAGTCTCACTTTATGCCATTGCTGCGTGGGAAATTCCCACACAGCAATGGCATAAAGTGAGACTAGGGACTTTTTTTTTTTTAAGTGGCGGAGGAATACAGTGCGGAAGGATACCTACCTTCCGTCATTGGATTCCTGCAGCCCGTAGAGAATGGCAGCAACAGCTGATGCTGCAGTTCTCTACCCAAGATCGTCGTGGGACACACTCGTGGACTGCTTCGGATCGTGGGTGAGTATTTTTGTGGTTTGTTATGTTAATATTTATCCCGGAAAAGACAATGGCTTCGGGGAACAATGTGACAAGTATTGGTAAGTATGTTACTCTATGTTATATGTACTGTATGTCTATGTATGTATTGTATGAATGTATTGTATGTATGTAGTATATATGTGGTATGTATGTAGCATGTAGTATGTATGTAGTATGTATGTAGCATGTAGTATGTAGCATGCATGTAGTATATATGTAGTATATATGTGGTATGTATGTAGCATGCAGTATGTATGTAGCATGCATGTAGTATATATGTAGTATGTATGTTGCATGTAGTATTTATGTAGTATGAATGTAGTATGTATGTAGTATGTAGTATGAATGTAGCATGTATGTAGTATGCATGTTGTATGTATGTAGCATGTAATTTTTTTTTTTTTTTTTTTACATTTAACACATTAGCCGGATGATGGGACTACTACTGTCCCATCATTGGCTAATGTGTCAATCACTGTCATGGTAGCAGGCATCGCCCGATGGGACTTGTAGTCCCATCGGACGATGCCTGCACAGACCCCCGGAGCCTGCACAGACCACCGGCAGGCCGGCACAGCCCCCCGGCAGGCCGGCACAGCCCCCCGGAGCCTGCACAGCCCCCCGGCAGGCCGGCACAGCCCCCCGGCAGGCCGGCACAGCCCCCCGGAGCCTGCACAGACCACCGGCAGGCCGGCACAGACCACCGGAGCCTGCACAGACCCCCTGGCAGGCCGGCACAGCCCCCCGAAAGGCCCGTACAGACCCCAGAGAGGCTGTACAAGGGCAGGAAAGGGTTTTTCTTATTCCGATACCGGAAGTCCCATAGACTTGAATGGGACTTCCGGTATCGGAATCGGCGATACCGATACTTTTTTTAAAGATCGGCCGATACCATCCGATACGATACTTTGAAGTATCGGACGGTATCGCTCAACTCTAGTGGAAACATGTGCGCACCAAGCACGAGTTGGAGTTGCAGAGACACCCTGAAGACGTAGGCCAACGTACAGCACCACCTACCACCTCTTCAGTTCGTGTTGGGGCCTCTTCCTCCAGCTCACACACTGCTGGTTCGGCTTCCTCACAGGATCGCCAAGGAAGAACCTCTGCCACTGTTGTCCAGAGACCCTGTCAGATTCCACCCATAGCAGCACGTTCCCATCCATCACAGCCATCGGTAGCACAGGCATGGGATAAAAGGCGCCCTTACTCGGCAAACCATCCCCGAGCACAGTCTCTGAATGCTGGCATTGCCAAACTTCTGGCAGTTGAAATGCTATCATTCAGGCTGGTGGACACTGACACCTTCCGGGACTTAATGGCATTGGCAGTCCCTCAATACAACGTGCCCAGCCGCTTTTATTTCAGCAAGCGAGCCGTCCCTGCCCTGCAGAAACATGTTGAGGGCAAAATAAAACATGCGCTACTAAACGCCGTTAGTAGCAAGGTCCACCTGACCACCGATGCGTGGACCAGTAACCATGGACAGGGACGATACCTTTCCCTCACTGCCCACTGGGTCAATGTTGTGGAGCCGGGTACAGATCTGGAGAGTGGCGCTGTACGTGTTCTTCCAACGCCACGGATTGCAGGACTCCAGTCTGTACACATAGACTCCTCCTCCTACTCAAGTTCCTCAGAAACAGCAGAGCAGGAGCCTGTTACGACTGATATGAGCACAGCCGTGGCCAAACGTCAACAGGCTGTACTCAAATTAATTTCTTTGGGGAATCGAAGCCACACAGCGCAGGAGCTCTGGAATGCTATCAAGCTGGAGAGCGATGTGTGGTTTGGGCCAGCGAATCTCCAGCCGGGCTTGGTAGTGTGTGACAATGGCCGAAATCTGGTGGCAGCTCTTGGCCTAGGCAACCTCACACACATCCCATGTCTGGCACATGTGCTTAACTTGGTCGTGCAGAGCTTTCTGAGGGACTATCCGGATCTTGATGCACTGTTGCACAAGGTCCGCATAGAGTGCGCTCACTTGCGGCATTCCAGCACGGCAAGATCGCGCCTCGCTGCTCTGCAGCGACGATTTGGCCTTCCGGAACATCGCATCATATGTGACCTACCCACCTGGTGGAATTCAACGTTACATATGTTGGAGCGGTTGTGTGAGCAGCAGGCAGCAGTCATGGAGTACCAGCTGCATCAGGGGCAAACAAGTCGCACTGTGCGCCGTTCACAGTTCAGCACCATTGAGTGGGCCTCTATGAAGGACATCTGCCTCGTTTTGCGTGCCTTCGATGAATCCACGCGGATGGCGAGTGCAGATGATGCACTAGTCAGCATGACTGTCCCCCTTATCTGCCTGCTTCAACAAACACTGCAAGCACTAAGGGATGAGGTTTCGGAAGAGGTGGAGGATGAGGAGTCCCAAATGCCATCTGCTTCTGGACAGTCTGCGCTACGTGTTTCCTCACAAAGGCCTAGGCAGGGGACACTTTGTGAGGAGGATGAGGAGGAGTCGATGGAGGAGGAGGACATCTCTCCAGAGGAGGGAGGTACACAAACCTCTACTCAGTATGTACAGCAAGGGTGGGGTGATGCAGAGCAGGCCGAGGTCACGCCTCAAACAGGGGACAGCGGTTCTTTGGCAGTTGGGAGTCTGCAGCACATGGTTGATTTCATGCTGCAGTGCCTGAGAAACGACCGCCGCATCGCCCACATTCTCGTCTCGGCTGATTATTGGGTGTACACCCTCCTAGATCCTCGCTACCGGGACAGCGTACAAAGGCTCATACCAACGTTGAACCGGGAGCGTAAACTGCGGGAGTACGAAGAGTCACTGGTGCAGTCCATAATGTTTTCCATTCCACCCGACAGCATTGTTGCTAGTGCTTTACAAAGCAGCTCTGTGCGTCGAGGCAGTGGAGGAAACTCTGCACAAAGAGGGAGCAGAGGCAGCGCCGCAGCACAAGGCAAGACCACTATGGCCCAAATGTGGCAAAGTTTTGTGTGTCCACCACAATTGTCTACACCATCAGCGATGCCTCGAGTCAGCAGGAGGCAACGCTTCTGTCAGATGGTGTCAGACTACATGTCTTGCCCTGTCACTGTACTCCCAGATGGCTCTTCCCCCTTCAAGTTTTGGGTCTCTAAGCTGGATACATGGCCAGAGCTTAGCCAGTATGCATTGGAGGTGCTGGCTTGCCCTGCTGCCAGTGTATTATCGGAACGTGTCTTTAGTGCCGCAGGTGGTGTACTAACAGACAGTCGCACGCGACTATCTTCCGATAATGTTGACCGGCTGACTTTTCTGAAAATGAACAAGGCCTGGATCTCCAAAGACTTTGCCATTCCTCTTACAGACTAAATTAGTGGTTGGCAACTGTATCCAGGTCTGCTGGTGTGTTCATTTTTCTACCACCTGAACTATAATCCCTGTGCTTCAACACAGCCAGTTGTCGCTCAGATGTGTAGTCTGCACAGAGAAACACACTAGCTCCTGTGTTAGTGGGGTTCAGTAACGCCTGCTGATCCCCTGCTGTGTGGACGGCAAAGTCACCAGCTCCATCAACATTCAAACCACTACTGATTTTTAACCGTGCCCAACTTAGGTCTCTGGCTCCACTGTCTCTACTATTTCCCCTGACCTCCAACCCCGCCATCTACATCTCTGAAGTGGCGTCAGCACAATCTACACTTGTTCCTGTGTTCCTGTGGCTCAGTCCCATCAGTTTATCCTCTGATGTGTGTCCGGCAAGGTCTCCTGCTCTGTCCACATTCCCATAACCAGTAGTGGGAATGAGGACAGAGCTGGCGAACTTGCCGGACAAACATCAGGGGATCAACTGACGGGACTGAGCACCAGTAACACAGGAACAAGTGTAGATTGTGCTGACGCCACTTCAGAGATGTAGCTGGCGGGGTTGGAGGCCAGGGTAAATAGTAGAGACAGTGGAGCCAGAGGCCTAAGTGGAGCATGGTTAGAATCAGTAGTAGTCAACAACCTCCATAAAAACCACTGCCCATTGGCCTCTGCATGCGGCATGCGTAATCCTGGGCTCCAACAGTGTCAGTTGGTGTTCAGAAGTGTCGTCTCCACAGAGCCAAACACATTCGTTCAAGTGTTAGTGGGGTTCAGCACTGCCAGCTGTTCCCCTGCTGTGGAGATGGCAAGTCTCCTGCTGCCTACACCTGCCAAAATCCAGTAGGCCCCAGCCTGCTCCACGCCTGATCCTGGGCTCCAACAGCGTCAGTTGGTGTTCAGAAGTGTCGTCTCCACAGAGCCAAACACATTCGTTCAAGTGTTAGTGGGGTTCAGCACTGCCAGCTGTTCCCCTGCTGTGGAGATGGCAAGTCTCCTGCTGCCTACACCTGCCAAAATCCAGTAGGCCCCAGCCTGCTCCACGCCTGATCCTGGGCTCCAACAGCGTCAGTTGGTGTTCAGAAGTGTCGTCTCCACAGAGCCAAACACATTCGTTCAAGTGTTAGTGGGGTTCAGCACTGCCAGCTGTTCCCCTGCTGTGGAGATGGCAAGTCTCCTGCTGCCTACACCTGCCATAATCCAGTAGGCCCCAGCCTGCTCCACGCCTGATCCTGGGCTCCAACAGCGTCAGTTGGTGTTCAGAAGTGTCGTCTCCACAGAGCCAAACACATTTGTTCAAGTGTTAGTGGGGTTCAGCACTGCCAGCTGTTCCCCTGCTGTGGAGATGGCAAGTCTCCTGCTGCCTACACGTGCCAAAATCCAGTAGGCCCCAGCCTGCTCCAAGCCTGATCCTGGGCTCCAACAGCGTCAGTTGGTGTTCAGAAGTGTCGTCTCCACAGAGCCAAACACATTCGTTCAAGTGTTAGTGGGGTTCAGCACTGCCAGCTGTTCCCCCTGCTGTGGAGATGGCAAGTCTCCTGCTGCCTACACCTGCCAAAATCCAGTAGGCCCCAGCCTGCTCCACGCCTGATCCTGGGCTCCAACAGCGTCAGTTGGTGTTCAGAAGTATCATCTCCACAGAGCCAAACACATTCGTTCAAGTGTTAGTGGGGTTCAGCACTGCCAGCTGTTCCCCTGCTGTGGAGATGGCAAGTCTCCTGCTGCCTACACCTGCCAAAATCCAGTAGGCCCCAGCCTGCTCCACGCCTGATCCTGGGCTCCAACAGCGTCAGTTGGTGTTCAGAAGTGTCGTCTCCACAGAGCCAAACACATTTGTTCGAGTGTTAGTGGGGTTCAGCACTGCCAGCTGTTCCCCTGCTGTGGAGATGGCAAGTCTCCTGCTGCCTACACCTGCCAAAATCCAGTAGGCCCCAGCCTGCTCCTCGCCTAATCCTGGGCTCCAACAGCGTCAGTTGGTGTTCAGAAGTGTCATCTCCACAGAGCCAAACACATTCGTTCGAGTGTTAGTGGGGTTCAGCACTGCCAGCTGTTCCCCTGCTGTGGAGATGGCAGTCTCTCCTGCTGTATCCGCATTCCAAATACAGTAGGCCTCTGCCTACACCCTCCTATTTCCTGGGCTTCAACACAGCCAGTTGTAGCTCGGAAGTGCCGTCCACACGGAAAGAGACACTTGCTCCCGTGTCTCAGTGGGGTTCAGTAACGTCAGCTGATCCCCTGCTGTGTGGATGGCAGTCTCTCCTGCTGTCACCACATTCCAAATACAGTAGGCCTCTGCCTACACCCTCCTATTTCCTGGGCTTCAACACAGCCAGTTGTAGCTCGGAAGTGCCGTCCACACGGAAAGCGACACTTGCTCCCGTGTCTCAGTGGGGTTCAGTAACATCAGCTGATCCCCTGCTGTGTGGATGGCAGTCTCTCCTGCTGTCACCACATTCCAAATACAGTAGGCCTCTGCCTACACCCTCCTATTTCCTGGGCTTCAACACAGCCAGTTGTAGCTCGGAAGTGCCGTCCACACGGAAAGAGACACTTGCTCCCGTGTCTCAGTGGGGTTCAGTAACGTCAGCTGATCCCCTGCTGTGTGGATGGCAGTCTCTCCTGCTGTCTCCACATTCCAAGTACAGTAGGCCTCTGCCTACACCCTCCTATTTCCTGGGCTTCAACACAGCCAGTTGTAGCTCGGAAGTACCGTCCACACGGAAAGAGACACTTGCTCCCGTGTCTCAGTGGGGTTCAGTAACGTCAGCTGATCCCCTGCTGTGTGGATGGCAGTCTCTCCTGCTGTCACCACATTCCAAATACAGTAGGCCTCTGCCTACACCCTCCTATTTCCTGGGCTTCAACACAGCCAGTTGTAGCTCGGAAGTGCCGTCCACATGGAAAGAGACACTTGCTCCCGTGTCTCAGTGGGGTTCAGTAACGTCAGCTGATCCCCTGCTGTGTGGATGGCAGTCTCTCCTGCTGTCACCACATTCCAAATACAGTAGGCCTCTGCCTACACCCTCCTATTTCCTGGGCTTCAACACAGCCAGTTGTAGCTCGGAAGTGCCGTCCACACGGAAAGAGACACTTGCTCCCGTGTCTCAGTGGGGTTCAGTAACGTCAGCTGATCCCCTGCTGTGTGGATGGCAGTCTCTCCTGCTGTCACCACATTCCAAATACAGTAGGCCTCTGCCTACACCCTCCTATTTCCTGGGCTTCAACACAGCCAGTTGTAGCTCGGAAGTGCTGTCCACACGGAAAGAGATACTTGCTCCCGTGTCTCAGTGGGGTTCAGTAACGTCAGCTGATCCCCTGCTGTGTGGATGGCAAAGTCTCCTGCTGCCTACACAGTCGTACCACTACTGATTTTTAACCATGCTCCAATTAGGCCTGTGGCTCCACTGTCTCTCGTATTTCCCCTGTCCTCCAACCCTGCCAGTTACAGCTCCAAAGTGGCATCTGCACAATCCACACTTGTTCCTGTGTTACAGGTGTTCAGTCCGGTCAGTTAATCCCCTGATGTGTGTCCGGCAATGTCGCCTGCTCTGTCCACATTCCCATAACTAGTTATGGGAATGTGGACAGAGCAGGCGACATTGCCATAACTA
This sequence comes from Dendrobates tinctorius, assembly GCF_039654945.1. Lineage (NCBI taxonomy): Eukaryota > Metazoa > Chordata > Amphibia > Anura > Dendrobatidae > Dendrobates > Dendrobates tinctorius. Next base: position 14,555,353 of record NW_027361690.1, read on the forward strand.
GTTATGGGAATGTGGACAGAGCAGGCGACATTGCCGGACACACATCAGGGGATTAACTGACCGGACTGAACACCTGTAACACAGGAACAAGTGTGGATTGTGCAGACGCCACTTCGGAGCTGTAACTGGCAGGGTTGGAGGACAGGGGAATTACGAGTATCAGTAGTTATGGGAATGTGGACAGAGCAGGCGACATTGCCATAACTAGTTATGGGAATGTGGACAGAGCAGGCGACATTGCCGGACACACATCAGGGGATTAACTGACCGGACTGAACACCTGTAACACAGGAACAAGTGTGGATTGTGCAGACGCCACTTCGGAGCTGTAACTGGCGGGGTTGGAGGACAGGGGAAATACGAGTATCAGTGAAGCCACAGGCCTAAGTGGAGCTTGGTTAAAATTAGTAGAAGTCTACAACCAATCTTAAAATTTCTTCAATGCAGCCTCAGCCTGCTCCGTGCTTGTCCCTGGGCTTCAACACAGCCAGTTGTTGCTCGGAAGTGCCATCTTCACAGAGTAAAACACTAGCTCCTGTGTTTGTGGGGTTCAGTAACGTCAGCTGTTCCCCTGCTGTTTTGATGGCAATCTGTCCTGCTGCCTCCCAATTGACAGCACATCAGGCCTCAGCCTGCTAAGTGCTTGTCCTGGGCTCCAACATCGCCAGTTGCTGCTCATAACCGAATTTGGCACGGGTACTCCCTCCTGCCCAGCTTGGTTCCAGCCCTGCCTGCTGTTTCCGGGAAGTGTCAATGTCAGTTTGCCACCCCAAGTTGCCATGTCGTGTTGCGGTTGGGTTAGCCGAGGCTAGGGTGCCAGCAGTTTAGGTGCTTCCTATGTGGACTGCGGGTTCTGGTAAGAAAGGCTTGTTCCGTAGTGCCAGTAGGACAAGCACCCCCTGTAGGACTGTGTGATTCGGTAACTGCGGCCAGCTTGCGGCATGCCAACTTTGCTTTTCAGGGGTAACTTCTGCTACCCCTCCGGGTTCCAGCACCGTCAGCTGGTTCTCGTCAGAGCCTTTGGCCTAGGTGCCTCCATCTCGGTATCCGAGTTCCGGCAACGTCTGCTGGTCCTTGGTAGTGCTTTGTAGCACAGGTACCTCCTGCTTAGTAACCGGGTTCCAGCACCGTCAGCTGGTCCTCAGTTGTGCCATTGGCTCTTATTCCTTCTGCTGCCCCTCCGGGTGCCAGCACTGTCAGCTGGTCCTCGCTATTTCCATTTGCTCTTGCAGCTTATGCTACCCCTCCGGGTTCCAGCACCATCAGCTGGTTCTCGTCAGAGCCTTTGGCCTAGGTGCCTCCATCTCGGTATCCGAGTTCCGGCAACGTCTGCTGGTCCTTGGTAGTGCTTTGTAGCACAGGTAGCTCCTGCTTAGTAACCGGGTTCCAGCACCGTCAGCTGGTCCTCGGTTGTGCCATTGGCTCTTATTCCTTCTGCTGCCCCTCCGGGTGCCAGCACTGTCAGCTGGTCCTCGCTATTTCCATTTGCTCTTGCAGCTTATGCTACCCCTCCGGGTTCCAGCACCGTCAGCTGGTTCTCGTCAGAGCCTTTGGCCTAGGTGCCTCCATCTCGGTATCCGAGTTCCGGCAACGTCTGCTGGTCCTTGGTAGTGCTTTGTAGCACAAGTACCTCCTGCTTAGTAACCGGGTTCCAGCACCGTCAGCTGGTCCTCGGTAGTGCCATTGGCTCTTGTTCCTTCTGCTGCCCCTCCGGGTGCCAGTACCGTCAGCTGGTTCAAGAGGACAAAGAACAGGAAGACAACCACCAAGATGCAGAACAACAAGGGAGAGAAGACAAAGAAGCATAAAAAAACAAAGCAGAAGAACATTAAGCATAAGACTAATACTCTGAGCAAATGATATTATCTTATTTATAAGCAGAAGAAGAATAAGCAGTGTATGGGGGTGAGTCCGTTCCTCTTCGTGGTGCCCCTGGAAAAGGCCTGCTGCTGCAGGCCAAACTGAACGCGGACAAATCCTGTTGTAAATCTTTTGTGACAGGCAGAACGGAAGGTGTAAACTTCTAACTTTTCTAGATAACAACTACAGGAATGCCTGACACAAACAAGAATATGATGAAGAAGAATGGGAAGAAGATGAAGAAGTTGAATATGTAGAATAATAATTGTTGAATAAGAAGAATATGAAGAATGTAAGAAAAGGAAGAAGAAGAAGAATGTAAAAAAAGGAAGTAGAAGAATTTAAAAAAAGGAAGAAGAAGAATGTAAAAAAAGGAAGAAGAAGAAGAATGTAAAAAAAGGAAGTAGAAGAATGTAAAAAAAGGAAGAAGAAGAAGAAGAAGAATGTAAAAAAAGGAATAATAATAAGAAGAAGAAGGTAAAAAAAGGAAGAATAATAAGAAAGAAGAAGAAAGAAGAAGAAGACATACATGTCTGGTAAAATATAAATGAGGCTAACATAGTCAATATCTTTGTAACTCCTAACGTCTTTAAAAAAAAAGTTTAATTCCTGCTATTCCATTTGATTGGGCTAAACCTCTATGGCTTTAATGTCTCCTCCACCTCCCACAATATATTCTACATTATTCTTAGTTGTTTTTCTTCATGTAGAATTAACCTACAAGGAAAAAAAGGGTTTTTTTTTAATTCCGATATTTTGGCCCCATTGACTTGCATTGGTTCCCGGTATCGGAATCGGCGATACCGATACTTTTTTTTAAGATCGGCCGATCCATTCCGATCCGATATTTTCAAGTATCGGCTGGTATCGCTCAACTCTAGTGTTGAAGCGTCAGTACGCGAAACGGCAGTCGTCCACCCCAGCACTCCCCGCATTCTTCTACAGCCTGCACCCTGCACCCAACCAATTATAGTGCAACTTTCACTTTTTAAATTTTGTAATATGAGGCTGTGTGCCCACGTAGCGTTTAAGCGTTTCCACGGCGTTTTTAAAAGTGTGATTCTGCCGCGGAAACGCTTAAAAAAAGCTTTCCATTCAATAATAATTGAAAACGCACATGTTGTGCCAATGGTGCATTTTTTACCGCTGCCGAATCGCTTAGCGGTAGAGTCGAGCGATACCGTCCGATACTTCAAAGTATCGGATCGGAATGGATCGGCCGATCTTTAAAAAAAGTATCGGTATCGCCGATTCCGATACCGGAAGTCCCATTCAAGTCTACGGGACTTCCGGTATCGGAATAAGAAAAACCCTGTTTTTGCCTTGTACAGCCTCTCTGGGGTCTGTACGGGCCTTTCGGGGGGCTGTGCCGGCCTGCCAGGGGGTCTGTGCAGGCTCCGGTGGTCTGTGCCGGCCTGCCGGGGGGCTGTGCCGGCCTGCCGGTGGTCTGTGCAGGCTCCGGGGGGCTGTGCCGGCCTGCCGGGGGGCTGTGCCGGCCTGCCGGTGGTCTGTGCAGGCTCCGGGGGGCTGTGCCGGCCTGCCGGTGGTCTGTGCAGGCTTCGGGGGTCTGTGCAGGCATCGTCCGATGGGACTACAAGTCCCATCGGGCGATGCCTGCTACCATGACAGTGATTGACACATTAGCCAATGATGGGACAGTAGTAGTCCCATCATCCGGCTAATGTGTTAAATGTTAAAAAAAAAAAAAAAACTACATACATACTACATACATACTACATGCATGCTACATACATACTACATGCTACATACATACTACATGCATGCTACATACATACTACATGCTACATACATACTACATGCTACATACATACTACATGCATGCTACATACATACTACATGCTACATACATACTACATGCTACATACATACTAGATATATACTACATGCATGCTACATACATACTACATGCTACATACATACTACATGCTACATACATACTACATATATACTACATACATACTACATACATGCTACATACATGCTACATACATACTGCATGCTACATACATACTACATACATACTACATACATACTACATGCATGCTACATACATACTACATACATACTACATACATACTACATGCATGCTACATACATACTACATGCATGCTACATGCATGCTACATACATGCTACATACATACTACATGCTACATACATACCACATACATACTACATACATACTACATGCTACATACATACTACATATATACTACATGCATGCTACATACATACTACATGCTACATACATACCACATACATACTACATACATGCTACATGCTACATACATACTACATATATACTACATGCATGCTACATACATACTACATATATACTACATGCATGCTACATACATACTGCATGCTACATGCATGCTACATACATACTACATACATACTACATGCTACATACATACCACATATATACTACATACATACAATACATTCATACAATACATACATAGACATACAGTACATATAACATAGAGTAACATACTTACCAATACTTGTCACATTGTTCCCCGAAGCCATTGTCTTTTCCGGAATAAATATTAACATAACAAACCACAAAAATACTCACCCACGATCCGAAGCAGTCCACGAGTGTGTCCCATGACGATCTTGGGTAGAGAACTGCAGCATCAGCTGATGCTGCCGTTCTCTACGGGCTGCAGGAATCCAATGACGGAAGGTAGGTATCCTTCCGCACTGTATTCCTCCGCCACTTAAAAAAAAAAAAAGTCCCTAGTCTCACTTTATGCCATTGCTGTGTGGGAATTTCCCACGCAGCAATGGCATAAAGTGAGACTAGGGACTTTTTTTTTTTAAGTGGCGGAGGAATACAGTGCGGAAGGATACCTACCTTCCGTCATTGGATTCCTGCAGCCCGTAGAGAACGGCAGCATCATCTGATGCTGCAGTTCTCTACCCAAGATCGTCGTGGGACACACTCGTGGACTGCTTCGGATCGTGGGTGAGTATTTTTGTGGTTTGTTATGTTAATATTTATTCTGGAAAAGACAATGGCTTCGGGGAACAATGTGACAAGTATTGGTAAGTATGTTACTCTATGTTATATGTACTGTATGTCTATGTATGTATTGTATGAATGTATTGTATGTATGTAGTATATATGTGGTATGTATGTAGCATGTAGTATGTATGTAGTATGTATGTAGCATGCATGTAGCATGCAGTATGTATGTAGTATGTATGTGGTATATATGTAGCATGTAGTATGTATGTAGTATGTATGTGGTATGTATGTAGCATGTAGTATGTATGTAGCATTCATGTAGCATGCATGTAGTATGTATGTAGCATGCATGTAGTATGTATGTATGTAGTATGTATGTAGCATGCATGTAGTATGTATGTAGTATGTATGTAGTATGTATGTAGCATGCAGTATGTATGTAGCATGTATGTAGCATGTATGTAGTATGTATGTAGTATATATGTAGTATGTATGTAGCATGTAGTATGTATGTAGCATGCATGTAGTATATATGTAGTATGTATGTAGCATGTAGTATGTATGTAGCATGCATGTAGTATATATGTAGTATGTATGTAGCATGTAGTATGTATGTAGCATGTAGTATGTATGTAGCATGCATGTAGTATGTATGTAGTATGTATGTAGTATGTATGTAGTATGTATGTAGCATGCAGTATGTATGTAGCATGTATGTAGCATGTATGTAGTATGTATGTAGTATATATGTAGTATGTATGTAGCATGTAGTATGTATGTAGCATGTAGTATGTATGTAGCATGCATGTAGCATGCAGTATGTATGTAGTATGTATGTGGTATATATGTAGCATGTAGTATGTATGTAGTATGTATGTGGTATGTATGTAGCATGTAGTATGTATGTAGCATGCATGTAGCATGCATGTAGTATGTATGTAGCATGCATGTAGTATGTACAGTGCCTACAAGTAGTATTCAACCCCCTGCAGATTTAGCAGGTTTGATAAGATGCAAATAAGTTAGAGCCTTCAAACTTCACACAAGAGCAGGATTTATTAACAGATGCATAAATCTTACAAACCAAAAAGTTATGTTGCTCAGTTAAATTTTAATAAATTTTAAACATAAAAGTGTGGGTCAATTATTATTCAACCCCTAGGTTTAATATTTTGTGGAATAACCCTTGTTTGCAATTACAGCTAATAATTGTCTTTTATAAGACCTGATCAGGCCGGCACAGGTCTCTGGAGTTATCTTGGCCCACTCCTCCATGCAGATCTTCTCCAAGTTATCTAGGTTCTTTGGGTGTCTCATGTGGACTTTAATCTTGAGCTCCTTCCACAAGTTTTCAATTGGGTTAAGGTCAGGAGACTGACTAGGCCACTCCAACACCTTGATTTTTTCCCTCTTGAACCAGGCCTTGGTTTTCTTGGCTGTGTGCTTTGGGTCGTTGTCTTGTTGGAAGATGAAATGACGACCCATCTTAAGATCCTTGATGGAGGAGCGGAGGTTCTTGGCCAAAATCTCCAGGTAGGCCGTGCTATCCATCTTCCCATGGATGCGGACCAGATGGCCAGGCCCCTTGGCTGAGAAACAGCCCCACAGCATGATGCTGCCACCACCATGCTTGACTGTAGGGATGGTATTCTTGGGGTCGTATGCAGTGCCATCCAGTCTCCAAACGTCACATGTGTGGTTGGCACCAAAGATCTCGATCTTGGTCTCCTCAGACCAGAGAACCTTGAACCAGTCTGTCTCAGAGTCCTCCAAGTGATCATGAGCAAACTGTAGACGAGCCTTGACATGACGCTTTGAAAGTAAAGGTACCTTACGGGCTCGTCTGGAACGGAGACCATTGCGGTGGAGTACGTAACTTATGGTATTGACTGAAACCAATGTCCCCACTGCCATGAGATCTTCCCGGAGCTCCTTCCTTGTTGTCCTTGGGTTAGCCTTGACTCTTCGGACAAGCCTGGCCTCGGCACGGGAGGAAACTTTCAAAGGCTGTCCAGGCCGTGGAAGGCTAACAGTAGTTCCATAAGCCTTCCACTTCCGGATGATGCTCCCAACAGTGGAGACAGGTAGGCCCAACTCCTTGGAAAGGGTTTTGTACCCCTTGCCAGCCTTGTGACCCTCCACGATCTTGTCTCTGATGGCCTTGGAATGCTCCTTTGTCTTTCCCATGTTGACCATGTATGAGTGCTGTTCACAAGTTTGGGGAGGGTCTTAAATAGTCAGAAAAGGCTGGAAAAAGAGATAATTAATCCAAACATGTGAAGCTCATTGTTCTTTGTGCCTGAAATACTTCTTAATACTTTAGGGGAACCAAACAGAATTCTGGTGGTTTGAGGGGTTGAATAATAAATGACCCTCTGAATAAACTTTTCACAATTTAAAAAAAAATTAAACAAAGAAATAACATTCTTTTTTGCTGCAGTGCATTTCACACTTCCAGGCTGATCTACAGTCCAAATGTCACAATGCCAAGTTAATTCCGAATGTGTAAACCTGCTAAATCTGCAGGGGGTTGAATACTACTTGTAGGCACTTATGTATGTAGTATGTATGTAGCATGCATGTAGTATGTATGTAGTATGTATGTAGTATGTATGTAGCATGCAGTATGTATGTAGCATGTATGTAGCATGTATGTAGTATGTATGTAGTATATATGTAGTATGTATGTAGCATGTAGTATGTATGTAGCATGCATGTAGTACATATGTAGTATGTATGTAGCATGTAGTATGTATGTAGCATGCATGTAGTATATATGTAGTATGTATGTAGCATGTAGTATGTATGTAGCATGTAGTATGTATGTAGCATGCATGTAGTATGTATGTAGTATGTATGTAGTATGTATGTAGCATGCAGTATGTATGTAGCATGTATGTAGCATGTATGTAGTATGTATGTAGTATATATGTAGTATGTATGTAGCATGTAGTATGTATGTAGCATGTAGTATGTATGTAGCATGCATGTAGTATATATGTAGTATGTATGTAGCATGTAGTATGTATGTAGCATGCATGTAGTATATATGTAGTATGTATGTAGCATGTAGTATGTATGTAGCATGTAGTATGTATGTAGCATGCATGTAGTATGTATGTAGCATGCATGTAGTATGTATGTAGTATGTATGTAGTATTTTTTTTTTTTTTTTAAACATTTAACACATTAGCCGGATGATGGGACTACTACTGTCCCATCAATGGCTAATGTGTCAATCACTGTCATGGTAGCAGGCATCGCCAGATGGGACTTGTAGTCCCATCGGACGATGCTTGCACAGACCCCCGGACATCAGCACAGCCCCCCGGCAGGCCGGCACAGCCCCCCGGCAGGCCGGTACAGACCCCCACAGGGTGCACAGACCACCGGCAGGCCGGCACAGCCCCCCGGCAGGCCGGTACAGACCCCCACAGGGTGCACAGACCACCGGCAGGCCGGCACAGCCCCCCGGCAGGCCGGTACAGACCCCCACAGGGTGCACAGACCACCGGCAGGCCGACACAGCCCCCCGGCAGGCCGGTACAGACCCCGGGCAGTCCACACAGCCCCCCGGCAGGCCGGCAGAGACCCCCGGAAGGCCCGAAATGACGGCGCATCATGATGCGCACACACCGCGCATCATGATGACGTCAGGCTGTCAATCAACTTTGAACTTCCGATTCCGATGCCGAATTCCGATATTGAAAAAATATCGGAAGTCGGTATCGGAATTCTGATACAGCAAGTATCGGCCGATACCCGATACTTGCGGTATCGGAATGCTCAACACTACTTAGCGGTAAAAAACGCAGCATGTTCATTAATTTTGCGGAATCGCCTGCTTAAATAATTTAAAAAAAAATGACTGGGTTCCAACTGCTGGACCCAGCTGTATCTATCAGTCAGATGCTTTCTAATATATACCTTGCTTGTCAATGAAGGCTCCCTTTAATGTGGCACACAATATATGCACAGATTTTCATGTGAGAATCCTATTCATTTATCTGACTGAATAGTCAATGGTTTACAAATGTACAATTCCTCCTCCTATCACAGGCCTTGAGATCAGCACTTGGCAACTGAAATTAGGAATTGCCTGCACATTTTTTTCATGGTTACTTCAGCTTCTCTCTCCTGAAAGCTAGAAAATTCATTGTATTTTAAAGGCTTTTGCATTGGTTAATAACTTTTCACTGCCTATTAAAGCTGAACTTGTGGAAAAGGGTTCACAATAAATGAGTAGTGCTAAATAACACTATCACATTATGTATTTTACTTATCCCTTGTCCTCATTATTTCTCATTCATCATTTCCTGAGAGAATTATCTATGAATTACTAAACCAATTTGCTAGTCTCTCAGGGAAAAGGAATAAACCAGAGAATAAAAGATCTATAATTAAGAATACAAGGCCGAAAGATTCCATGGCAACCTTTAATAAATATACAGCAATTCCAGTGCAACATTTTATACGCCCTCATGTCTCTCAATTACTGTAATTTTCAGTAGTGTTGATGATTGATAGATAGATAGATAGATAGATAGATCATAGAATCATAGAATCATAGAATCATAGAATCGTAGAGTTGGAAGGGACCTCCTGGGCCATCTGGTCCAACCCCCTGCTCAAAACAGGATTCGCTAAATCATCCCAGTCAGATGTCTGTCCAGCCTCTGTTTGAAGACATCCATTGAAGGAGAACTCACCACTTCTCGTGGCAGCTTGTTCCACTCATTGATCACTCTAACTGTCAAAAAGTTTTTTCTAATATCTAATCTGTGTCTCCTCCCATTCAGTTTCATCCCATTGCTTCTAGTCTTTCCTTGTGCAAATGAGAATAAAGATGATCCTTCTACAATGTGACAGCCCTTGAGATATTTGTAGACAGCTATTAAGTCTCCTCTCAGTCTTCTCTTTTGCAAACTAAACAATCCCAAATCCTGCAACCTTTCCTCATAAGACAGGGTTTGCAGACCGGTCACCATTCTGGTTGCTCTTTTCTGAACTTGCTCCAGTTTGTTGATGTCTTTTTTAAAATGTGGTGCCCAAAACTGGACACAATATTCCAGATGAGGTCTGACCAAAGAGGAGTAGAGGGAAATAATGACTTCACGTGATCTAGACTGTATGCTTCTGTTAATACATCCTAGAATTGCATTTGCTTTTTTTGCTGCTGCATCACACTGTTGACTCATATTCAGTTTGTGATCTATTAGTATACCCAAGTCTTTTTCACATGTGCTGTTGCTTAGGCCTATTCCTCCCATTCTGTATATGCTTTTTTCATTTTTATTGCCCAGATGTAGTACTTTGCATTTTTCCCTGTTAAAAACCATTCTGTTAGTTGCTGCCCACTTCTCCAGTTTATTTATATCTTTTTGAATCCTCTCTCTCTCTTCTCTAGTATTAGCTATCCCTCCTAGCTTTGTGTCATCAGCAAATTTAATCAGTTTACCCTCAATTCCTTCATCTAAATCGTTGATAAAGATGTTGAACAATAAAGGGCCCAGGACAGAGCCCTGTGGTATCCCACTTGAGACATTCTTCCAACTGGATGTGCAGCCATTTACGACCACTCTTTGGGTCCGATCACTAAGCCAGTTATGAATCCACCTAACAGTTGCCTTGTCCATTCAATACTTAGTCATTTTTTCAATAAGGATTGTATGAGATACTTTGTCAAATGCTTTGCTGAAGTCAAGATATACTATATCTACAGCATTTCCTTGATCCACCCAATCAGTGATTCCGTCATAGAAGGAAATTAAGTTAGTCTGACATGACTTATTAGTTACAAACCCATGCTGACTCTGTTTAATCACTTCATTCTTATCCAGGTACTGACATACATGTTGTTTAATAATTTGTTCAAAGATCTTTCCTGGTATAGAAGTCAGACTCACCGGCCTATAGTTGCCTGGGTCCACCTTCTTCCCCTTTTTGAAGATAGGAACAACATTTGCTCTTCTCCAGTCTTCTGGGACTTCTCCTGTTCTCCAAGAATTTTCAAATATTATGGAGAGGGGTTCAAAAATTTCTTCTGCTATCTCCTTCAGTACTCTGGGGTGTAATTCATCTGGACCTGGAGACTTGAATTCATTTAGGTTAGCTAAGTGTTTCCTCACTATCTTTCTGTTTATAGATATCCTGAATTCTTCTATTCCCTTAATAGGACAGTGAAGAACAGTTGATGTCACATTTCCTTTCTGAGAGAAAACAGATGCAAAATAGGAATTTAAAAGTTCGGCCTTCTCAACATCCTGTCTTACCATTTCATCATTTTCATCCTGTAAAAATCCTATAGCATCTTTGACTTTTCTTTTACTTTTGACATATCCCCAAAATCCTTTATTATTGCATTTGACATCTCTTGCAAGCCTCAATTCATTGTCAGCTTTAGCTAATCTGATTTGTGCCCTGCAGGTTCTGCAGACAGCATTATATTCTTCTTTAGATATGCCTCCCTCTTTCCATTTTATAAACATTTTTTTCTTCCTTTTTAGCATGTGCTTAAGTTCTGTGTTCATCCATCCTGGCTTCCTTAAATGCTTCCTATTCTTCCCTCTTTTCGGAATTGTTAACAATTGTGCTTTGAGAATTTCATTTTTCAAGATTTCCCATCCTTCCTGGACATTTTTGTCTTTAAGGATATCCAGCCATTGGATCCCTCCAATTCTCTTTCTGAATCCCTTAAAATCTGCCTTTCTGAAATCTAACCTTGACGTCTGAGTCTTCACAGGTCTTCCTCCTTTAGTTATCCAAAATTCTAAAATAGCATGGTCGCTAACTCCTAGGGTCCCAGCCACTTTTACCTCCTCAACCATTTCCTCCCTGTTTATAAGGATTAGATCCAAGGTAGCAGTTCCCCTTGTTTTCTCCCCTACCTTTTGGAAGATAAAGTTGTCAGCAACAGAGGATAAGAATTTCCTTGACCTGTTAGTTTTGCCTGAGAGAGATTCCCAACAAATGTCTGGATAGTTGAAATCTCCCATGACAACTATGTCATATTTTTGGGAGAACTTGGCCATTTGATGCATAAAGAGTTCATCCATATCTTCAGCATGCACAGGTGGCCTGTAGTAAATGCCTACAATGGTGTCCTTTCCATTGTTCTGTCCTTGTATTCTTACCCAAACAGTTTCCACAGAACTCCCAGTCTCTGAAGCTTAGAAGATAGATAGATAGATAGATAGATAGATAGATAGACAGACTGTTGCTCAAATACAACCTGTGACAGGGCACCCAACTATTTTGTGTGATTTTAAAGCTAATGTTAGCAGAACTACAATTTGGATTTCTCCAAGTCCAGAACTACAGTACCTCTGAACCCTCTGAATCTTACAACCCAATTTACAGCATACAAGGAATAACGCCATGGTGGCATATCTTCCGGCTGTTAAGATTTTAAAAGCAGAAAGCGCAAAGAATAAGGCTAATGTAATTTTTAGTAAATAAAAGAAAAAAATTAAGATTTTTAACCAACAAATAAAGTAGCACTATGTAGCGCTATAGCAAGCAAACATGAAATATATGACATTTAAAATGCGTTACTGCACTAGAAAATGTGAAAAATTGAGAATAATTATCACATAAATTGGTCAATTTGTGTGAACCAGCAGCAACGATAAGGCAATTCTCATTGCTGGGAACCTGTCTAACGTGAATCCTCTCTTAGGCTAAAGCATACAATTATAATGGGAATGTAGGATCTTGCACCAATTAAAAACGCTTGAGGCTGATGGATGAACTGCTCAGTCAGAGAGCCAATGTATACAAATATCAAGAGACTGACCGTCACGTCCAATCAGAAATCAGGTGAGAACAGGTGCTTACTATGAGTAGCCATCTTCATATATAACCAACAAATAAAGTGGCACTCTGTAGTGCTATAGCATGAAAACATGAGAATACATGAAATTTGAATTGCATTACTGCACAAGAAAATTTGAAAAATTGAGAATATTTATTGGCCAATTCATGTTTACCCGGCAGCCACAATAAGGCATCATTTTGCTGGGTTCTAAGGCTGTGAAGAGTAAAAGTACTGTACTCACAACTTCTTGGCCTTACCCATCCCCGTATCTCCTCTTCTGATCCTCCAATGAGCTCTTTTGTCATCTTTCCTGTGTCTTCTGCTTTCAACTATTTCTAACCACTGGCTCTGCTGTTCTTCACTAGGCTGTAAAGTGTCACGCAGGGTGTGATGCACGTCATAGAGATTAGTAGCATGCGTCTTATCCCATGTGACAGTGTGAGGCCTAGTGAAGATGAGCAACGAGTGAAGCCTGAATAGGAGAGAGAAGACAAAAGACATAAGAGCTGATCGGTGGGCATGAAGAGTGCCAAGGAGAGGAAAGTATAAGATTCCCTCAACTCTAGTAATAATTAGGGTAGTTGTATTATGCATCTTGTTCAGGTTTTGCTGAAACCCCTGGAAATGCTCATCAATTTGGTTATTTTTATTATTCATTCGTTCCACAAAAGCACTGCTTTCCTACTGTGTTAGCAATATAATATCCAACTGCTACTGTGCCATAAATAATGAGGAAATGCTTCCGTCAATATGTGTCTCTGTGCCCGCAATGAAAATACATGTGTCATTTAAAGGAACTGAAAAATCACTATTTCTAAATGAATGGTGCATCTACTACGTAGTTGATGATGTCTAACAGTGCATCATTTATTTAACTGATGTAATTGCTTCATATACTACACTGTGCACTCCAGAAACTTCCTTTTTCCACTGTCTCATTAGAATTTACTGATGCACTAGGCGTTCAATAATGCATGTGTTTGGAATGTTGCATCACATGTCTACTGCATTGTATGGTGGTAATTAGAGTTGAGCGACTTTTGGTTTTTTAGGGTCGCGTTTCGTTTCGTGAAACCCGACTTTTCCAAAAGTCGGGTCGAGCAAGATCGTCCGATTATAGGGGAAAAGTCAGGGTCGTCCCGAAACACGAAACCCAATGTAAGTCAATGGGGAATAAAAGTCGGCAGTGAGAGGAGGACAGGAAACACACCAACAGTGCCCATTTGAATGCCAAAAGCATCAATTCTTCTTACTTAAGCTTGTCAACCTTAATTAACTTCATAATACAAGTTACGCACTGAAAAATGGGGGTTATTTGGCTACAGACTGTGGGGGGGAGGGCTGGCTCCAGGTTTTCATGTGCCCTGGGCGAAAGAGCGCCCCTTTAACACATACCACAACTCATCATGCTCCGATACGGCAGAGAAATAGCGGTATAGTACAATGAAAAATACCTCTCTTTTTACATCTCATGACGAGGCCCATCTATTTCTCCATACAGAATCATTGGTCCCATATAATGTTTGAAACAGTATATGATGAGCTCCACATAATGCTACAGTATATGTTGGTCCCCATGGATGAAGCTCTACTGTGTTATGGGCCCAAATAATGCTCCAAACATAATGGGCCCCATTTCTAATGCTCTAGTGTATAATGGGCCCTGTAAATGCTGCTCCAGTGTCTGATGTCCACCTTTGGAATGTTCCAGTGTATGGTGGGCCCCATCTATCATTCTCAGACGGTGTTAGGCCCAGTATGGATTGCACGTGATTGCACAAAGGTGAGAAAGGGTACCGTATCTCCAGATAACATGTATGGATAGTGTACACATTCAAAATATATGTCTATACATCAGGAGGCAGGCTCAGACGGTGTTAGGCCCAGTATGGATTGCACGTGATTGCACAAAGGTTAGAAAGGGTACCGTATCCCCGGATAACATGTATGGATAGCGTACACATTCAAAATATATGTCTCAGGAGGCAGGCTCAGACGGTGTTAGTCCCAGTATGGATTGCACGTGATTGCACAAAGGTTAGAAAGGGTACCGTATCCCCAGATAACATGTATGGATAGCGTACACATTCAAAATATATGTCTCAGGAGGCAGGCTCAGACGGTGTTAGGCCCAGTATGGATTGCACGTGAGTGCACAAAGGTTAGAAAGGGTACCGTATCCCCGGATAACATGTATGGATAGCGTACACATTCAAAATATATGTCTCAGGAGGCAGGCTCAGACGGTGTTAGGCCCAGTATGGATTGCACGTGATTGCACAAAGGTTAGAAAGGGTACTGTTTCCCCGGATAAAATGTATGGATAGCGTACACATTCAAAATATATGTCTCAGGAGGCAGGCTCAGACGGTGTTAGGCCCAGTATGGATTGCACGTGATTGCACAAAGGTTAGAAAGGGTACCGTATCCCCAGATAACATGTATGGATAGCGTACACATTCAAAATATATGTCTCAGGAGGCAGGCTCAGATGGTGTTAGGCCCAGTATGGATTGCATGTGATTGCACAAAGGTTAGAAAGGGTACCGTATCCCCGGATAACATTTATGGATAGCGTACACATTCAAAATATATGTCTCAGGAGGCAGGCTCAGACGGTGTTAGGCCCAGTATGGATTGCACGTGATTGCACAAAGGTTAGAAAGGGTACCGTATCCCCAGATAACATGTATGGATAGCGTACACATTCAAAATATATGTCTCAGGAGGCAGGCTCAGACGGTGTTAGGCCCAGTATGGATTGCACGTGATTGCACAAAGGTTAGAAAGGGTCCCTTTTCCCCGGATAACATGTATGGATAGCGTACACATTCAAAATATATGTCTATACATCAGGAGGCAGGCTCAGACGGTGTCAGGCACAGTATGGATTTGACGGCCCAGATTACACAGCGGAGGAGCAGGGAGAGGTAAAGATTGCAAATGCTGAGGCCCTGCCCAAGCAAGGGGGGCCCACTCGTGGGCGTCGGTACTGGCACTGGGCCCCTCATAGTACAGCGGTGTGTCTGACGGCAGGTGTGCACCACCACCGTCAGAGACACTTGATTGCACTATGAGGGACCCTGTGCCAGTGCCCGCGCCCAAGAGTCGGCCTACCCACCTGTCCAGGGCAATGGCACTCGCACGGTGTCGTGCGCTAGGTGGTGACCCCGGCCATGGGGGGGGAGGCAGCACAGTTAGGGAGTTTTAGAAAGTGGCATATGTTGATGTTGGACATTCAGCTGATGCAAAAGGCGAAATAGGTGAAGTACCAGGAAAAGGTGGACCAAAGCAAGCCATTTTTCTGTCACCCTTTGTGTCATCAGGGGAAGGTCGGACAAAATCCTTGGAAACCCATGCGTGGTTCATTTTAATGAAGGTTAGATCATCCACATTTTGGGTTGACAGACGGGTCCTTTTTTCTGTCAGGATTGATCCAGCTGCACTGAAGACTCTTTCCGATAGCACACTTGCAGCTGGGCAAGCGAGCTCCTGTAAGGCATATTGGGCCAATTCAGGCCAGGTGTCCAGTTTAGCGGCCCAATAGTCAAAGGGGAATGACCTGTGTGGGAGAACATCGATATGGGAGGAAAAGTAGTTTGTAACCATAGTTGAAAACTGCTGTCTCCTGTCACTTTCCATCGATGCAGTATTACCAGTTGTGTGAGCGGTATTTGAAAAATCAGTCCACAACATTGTCATGAAACCCCTGTCTCCAACGCCACTTCTGCTGTGTGCACCACGAACACCTCTGCCAAGCTGCCCCCGGCCCGTACGGCTCGTGTGAGAACCATCACCGCTGCTGTGTGCTGGGAATGCCTCAAGCAACCGATTTACCACAGTTGCTTGTTTATTAGCCAATATTAGGTCAAGGTTCTCCTGTGGCATGATGTTTTGTAATTTGCCTTTATAGCGTGGATCCAGGATGCTGGCCAACCAGTAGTCGTCATCGTTCATCATTTTGGCAATGCGGGGGTCCCTTTTTAGGATCCGCAAGGCATAATCTGACATGTGGGCCAATGTTCCCGGTGTCAATGATGCACTGCGAGTGCTGGTTGGAGGAGCACTTTCTGGCAAATCCACATCCCTCCAGTCACGCACAAACCCTGTACCAGACCTTGCCACGCCAACATTTTCACTTGCCCCACGAGATGCATCCTCCTCCCCTAAGTAATCATCCCCATCATCATCCTCCTCCTCCTCTTCTTCCTCCACCTCGTCCAGGAGAGGTCCCTGAGCAGACAATGGCTGAATGTCATCAAGGATTCCCTCCTCCTCTTCCTCCTCATCAACATTGGCTGCAGACGCCTGCTCCTTAAGGTGCGTCAAAGTTTGCATGAGCAGACGCATAAGTGGGATGCTCATGCTTAGGATGGCGTCGTCTGCGCTTACCAGCCGTGTGCATTTCTCAAAACACTGAAGGACTTTACAAAGGTCTTTCAGCTTCGACCACTGCACACCTGTCAACTCCATGTCTGCTCTCAAAGTGCCTGGCCGTGTATCCTCCCACAAATGCATTATGGCCTGCCTCTGCTCGCATAGCCGCTCCACCATGTGCAGGGTGGAGTTCCACCTTGTTGCAATGTCGATAATGAGGCGGTGGTTGGGAAGGTGGAGCAATCGCTGCAGCTTCTGCATACGAACGGAGTGTACAGGCGACCGGCGGATGTGCGCGCACAGTCTTCGCACCTTCTGGAGCAGGGCTGTTAACTCCGGATAATTTTTGAGGAAGCACTGCACCACCAGGTTCAAGGTGTGAGCCAAGCAAGGTATGTGGCTGAGTTTTGAAAGGGCTATGGCTGCCACAAAATTACGGCCGTTATCACTAACTACCTTGCCTGCCTCAAGATGTACACTGCCCAGCCATGACTCAGTTTGTCGCTTCAAGTACTCGGCCAACACCTCGGCGGTGTGTCTGTCGCCCAAACACATCATCTGCAACACAGCCTGCTGACGCTTTCCACTAGCTGCTCGATAGGGGGACACATCGTGTGCAACAGTGGCAGCTGCAGATGGAGTGCTCGTACGACTGCGCTCTGTGGACGAGCTTTCGCTTCTGGAGGAGGAGGAGGAGGAGGAGGAGGGTCGAACGCCTACAGCCAACTGTTTCCTATACCGTGGGCTAGGCAGCATTGTCCCACCACCGCTGTCCCCTGTGGACCCTGCATCCACCACATTAACCCAGTGGCAAGTGATGGACACGTAATGGCCCTGGCCATGCCGACTGGACCATGCATCAGTTGTGAGGTGCACCTTTCCGCTCACTGACTGCTTGAGTGCATGGACAATGCGGTCTTTCACATGATGGTGGAGGGCTGGGATGGCTTTGCTAGAGAAGAAGTGGCGACTGGGTAGGTCATAGCGTGGTACTGCATAGGCCATGAGTTCGCGGAAAGCTGTGCTTTCCACCAACCGAAAGGGCATCATCTCAAACGAGATTAGTTTGGCAATGTGGGCGTTCAAACCCAGTGTACGCGGATGAGAGACTGAGTACTTTCTTGACCTACTCATAGTGTCTGGGAGGGTGAGCTGGACTTGAGAGCTGCATATGGTGGAAGTAGCGGTGGACAGGGCGGACTGAGAGAGGGTTGATGATGGTGATGGAGTTGGTGTTCTTTCTGATGGCCTAGAATCAGTCTTTCGTTGATATAACAGTGGGATTCCCTGACTGCTGTGGTCTTGCAATGACACCTCAACATTTGCTGCTGTGCTAACCGGTGGGCTTACAGTGGGGGAAACAATGTAGCGTTGCTGACTACCTTCGTTGTGATCAGTTGCACATGTGGCACTTGAGGTTTGGTGTTGTGTCCACGCTTGCAAGTGCATGCTGGTTAAATGTCTAAGCATGCAACTGGTATTCAAATTTTTCAGATTTTTCCCTCGGCTAAAGATCTTTGCGCACTTCTTACAGATAACCTTGGCCTGATCATGAGGATTTTGTTCAAAAAAGTGCCACACTGCACTCTTCCTACTTTGGCAGACATTTTGCGGCCTAGCACGCTGTGATCTTTTGACCCTCTGGACAAGCTGTCCAGCAACTCTTTTGATGTTTGGAACCTGTCTTTGGAGTGCTCCGGGCCTGCCAGATAACAGCTGTTGCGATGTCGATGTCTGCTGTGGATGCTCCTCATCTGAGCTATTGGAAGCAGCACCCTCTTCCCCCAATGGATGCCAATCTGGGTCAACAACTGGGTCATCCATCACCTCCTCTTCTATGTCATGTGCACCTTCCTCTGTGTCACCGTGTATAGTGGTATAGTGTGCGGGAAGGGGCACCTGAGTCTCATCAGAGTCAGAATCTGGCTCTGTACACTGCGAGGACAATGTAGTGCTCTGAGTGAATGTACCAGCAGAATCATCCATCAGCGGCTGTGCATCAGTGCACTCCATGTCAGATTCATCTTGGCCTGGGTAATTCACCATTTCACTTGATAATCCAGGCATGGTATGTGAAAACAGCTCCATGGAGTAATCAGTAGTATGGCCTTCGTCATCCTTCAATCTTGGTTGGGGTGAAGGACACAAGGAAAGGTGTGGTTCATGAACATGAGCCTCCAATGACGACTCAGTGCTTTTACTTTTTACAACTGAAGAAGAGGAGGCGATAGAGCTGGAGGCTGAGTCAGCAATGTAAGACAAAACTTTTTCCTGATGCTCTGCCTTTAAAAGCGGTTTGCCAACTCCTAGAAAACTAAGCGTTCGAGGCCTTATGTAGCCAGACGATGACGCAGGGTCAGCACCTCCTGCATTCGGTCCTATTTTGCTCTTGCCACTACCATCAGATCCACCACCAACACCATCATTACCAGCTGCCAATCAACCGCCCAATTCCACGGCCTCTTCCACCAGCCTTCCTCATTTTTGGTAGAAATGTAGACAAAATCCAACAAACTATATAGTAATGTAAAACAAGGTACAAGGTGTCTATAGGACAGGGGAGATTTTGAATTTCTGCAGACACTTGTGGACACTGGACACTTTTTGATTGTGTGAGCCCCACTGATATCTGAGCGCTATGTGACAGGCTCGATGGCACAGCTGTGACCAAAGTGACTAGAGGATAAGGGAGATTTTGAATCTCTGCACACACTTTTGGACACTGGACACTTTTGGATTGTGTGAGCCCCACTGATATCTGAGCGCTATGTCACAGGCTCGATGGCACAGCTGTGACCAAAGTGACTAGAGGATAAGGGAGATTTTGAATCTCTGCACACACTTTTGGACACTGGACACTTTTGGATTGTGTGAGGCCCACTGATATCTGAGCGCTATGTGACAGGCTCGATGGCACAGCTGTGACCAAAGTGACTAGAGGATAAGGGAGATTTTGAATCTCTGCACACACTTTTGGACACTGGACACTTTTGGATTGTGTGAGACCCACTGATATCTGAGCGCTATGTGACAGGCTCGATGGCACAGCTGTGACCAAAGTGACTAGAGGATAAGGGAGATTTTGAATCTCTGCACACACTTTTGGACACTGGACACTTTTGGATTGTGTGAGCCCCACTGATATCTGAGCGCTATGTCACAGGCTCGATGGCACAGCTGTGACCAAAGTGACTAGAGGATAAGGGAGATTTTGAATCTCTGCACACACTTTTGGACACTGGACACTTTTGGATTGTGTGAGGCCCACTGATATCTGAGCGCTATGTGACAGGCTCGATGGCACAGCTGTGACCAAAGTGACTAGAGGATAAGGGAGATTTTGAATCTCTGCACACACTTTTGGACACTGGACACTTTTGGATTGTGTGAGACCCACTGATATCTGAGCGCTATGTGACAGGCTCGATGGCACAGCTGTGACCAAAGTGACTAGAGGATAAGGGAGATTTTGAATCTCTGCACACACTTTTGGACACTGGACACTTTTGGATTGTGTGAGGCCCACTGATATCTTAGCGCTATGTGACAGGCTCGATGGCACAGCTGTGACCAAAGTGACTAGAGGATAAGGGAGATTTTGAATCTCTGCACACACTTTTGGACACTGGACACTTTTGGATTGTGTGAGGCCCACTGATATCTGAGTGCTATGTGACAGGCTCGATGGCACAGCTGTGACCAAAGTGACTAGAGGATAAGGGAGATTTTGATTCTCTGCACACACTTTTGGACACTGGACACTTTTGGATTGTGTGAGGCCCACTGATATCTGAGCGCTATGTCACAGGCTCGATGGCACAGCTGTGACCAAAGTGACTAGAGGATAAGGGAGATTTTGAATCTCTGCACACACTTTTGGACACTGGATGGACACTTTTGGATTGTGTGAGGCCCACTGATATCTGAGTGCTATGTGACAGGCTCGATGGCACAGCTGTGACCAAAGTGACTAGAGGATAAGGGAGATTTTGAATCTCTGCACACACTTTTGGACACTGGACACTTTTGGATTGTTTGAGGCCCACTGATATCTGAGCGCTATGTGACAGGCTCGATGGCACAGCTGTGACCAAAGTGACTAGAGGATAAGGGAGATTTTGAATCTCTGCACACACTTTTGGACACTGGATGGACACTTTTGGATTGTGTGAGGCCCACTGATATCTGAGCGCTATGTGACAGGCTCGATGGCACAGCTGTGACCAAAGTGACTAGAGGATAAGGGAGATTTTGAATCTCTGCACACACTTTTGGACACTGGACACTTTTGGATTGTGTGAGGCCCACTGATATCTGAGTGCTATGTGACAGGTTCGATGGCACAGCTGTGACCAAAGTGACTAGAGGATAAGGGAGATTTTGAATCTCTGCACACACTTTTAGACACTGGATGGACACTTTTGGATTGTGTGAGGCCCACTGATATCTGAGCGCTATGTGACAGGCTCGATGGCACAGCTGTGACCAAAGTGACTAGAGGATAAGGGAGATTTTGAATCTCTGCACACACTTTTGGACACTGGACACTTTTGGATTGTGTGAGGCCCAATGAATATCTGAGCGCTATGTGACAGGCTCGATGGCACAGCTGTGACAAATGTGACTAGAGGATAAGGGAGATTGGATTGCTTTTAAAAAAGCAGTTTGTGGAGCAGTGGGTAAACAGCAATGCAGGAATGTCAGGAAGCCTTAGAAGGCAGCCCAACAACCAACACCACTGATACACCACTATATAGCCTCCCCTTGCACTGCACACACAGTGACTGGTGTGTTGTGCAGGCCAAATTGCTAGCAGCAGAAGCAGTTTTTTTTTCTTCTCAGCAGGACAAAAAAAAAAAATTGGGATTGCTTTTAAAAAAGCAGTTTGCGGAGCAGTGGGTAAACAGCAATGCAGGAATGTCATGAAGCCTTAGAAGGCAGCCCAACAACCAACACCACTGATACACCACTATATAGCCTCCCCTTGCACTGCACACACAGTGACTAGTGTGTTGTGCAGGCCAAATCGCTAGCAGCAGAAGCAGTTTTTTTGTCTTCTTCCCTGCCTAACGCTCTCCCTACAGAATCAGCAGCAACCTCTCCCTATACTAAGATCGGCAGAAGTAAGATGGCGGTCGGCGTGCACGCCCTTTTATACCCCCTGTGACGCTCACCAAAGCAAGCCAATCACTTGCATGCCCTTCTGAAAGATGGTGGTGACCCGTGCCTATGTCATCACGTTGCCCACAGTGTCCGTGGATCCTGATTGGCTGAAAAAGAGCGCAAAACAAACTTTTGAAACGCGACTTTGGCGCGTAAGTCGCCGACCTCGTGGCCGACCTCATCCTAGGGTCGGGTTTCGTTTCATGAAACCCGACTTTGCCAAAAGTCGGCGACTTTTGAATTTTTTCGACCCGTTTCGCTCAACTCTAGTGGTAATCTGTTGTCACAATTGCTTCTGTTTGGTTTTAGATACAATTTGGTACAATTTGGTCCCTTGAGATGGCATCATATTTAGTGTTGAGCGATACCATCCTAAAATATCGGATCGGATGGCACAGACCCCCGGCAGGCCGGTACAGACCCCCGGGCAGGCCGGTACAGACCCCCGGGCAATCGGCACAGACCCCCCGGAAGGCCCAAACTGACGGCGCATCATGATGCGCACAGACCGCGCATCATGATGACGTCATTTCGGCAGCCAATCAGAGCCACAACAGTGGCTCATTGTATTATGGGAACTTCCGATTCCAATATCCGATATTGAAAAAATATCGGTACTCGGTATCGGAATTCCGATACAGCGAATATCGGCCGATACCCGATATTTGCAGTATCGGAATGCTCAACACTAATCATATTATTTACACTATATAATTCAAGTACTTCTGATGATATCTCTCCCAAAGATGTACTGATAGGGAATTTAGATTGTGAGCCCCATTGGGGACAGTGATGATAATGTCTGTTAAGTGCTGCGGAATAAGATAGTGCTATATCAGCAACGCATAATAAGTAATAATATCTCTTCTTGAAGCTCACCGTATTCTTCATCTGATTGTAAGATAGCTTACACTATTAAATCTATTCAACCTCTTTTTTCTGTGTTTTACAGAAAGTTCATGCTGTAAATGTCTCTTCTTTATGTATTCTACTCCAAATCATGAAGAGCCCTGTTCCTTAACCTCATCCTGACCTATGACGTGTAGGTATGTCATAGGTCTTGTATCCCCCTTTGATGGTGCTGAGCCGGCATCCTATCAGACACATGACAGGTGATTTGATCTGCTGTCACGTGCCTATAATAGCTGCGAATGGAATCGCAATTCACACACGGAACAAACACAACCCATCAGCGCCCCTGTTACATGATCACGTGGCGCCGATGGGTTGACATGACAACCAGGGGTCTGCAGTAGACCCCCATGTTTGTCATTACTAATATCCTATAGAAGATGATGATTTCTGAAGCCCTGCCTTGTGTAACTCAAGCGATGAGACAATCGCAGCTTCAAGTCTCCCAAGGAGAATATAGAAAAAAGGTAGAAAAAAAATGTTTTTAAAAATATTTAAAACATAAAAAGAAGGTAAAAGTTCATATTACCCCTTTTGGCTCCATTCAAAATAAAACAATAATAAAAAATACAATATATACATATTTGGTATCGTTAATCCAATCGGTAAACGGCGTAGCGAGAAAGAAATCAAAACGCCAAAATTACAATTCTTGGTCGCCGCAACATTGTAATAAAATGCAATAACATCTGACCAAAACATCATTTCTACAACAAAATGGTATCAATAAAAACATCAGCTCAGCATGCAAAAAATAAGCCCTTATCGAGCTTCAGTTCCCAAAAAATGGAGATGCTACAGGTCTGAGAAAATGACACCATTTTTTGAGAGGAGAGGGGGAATTTGGATTATTTTTCACGTCTTAAAAATAACCTATACATACATGTTTGATATCTACAAGCTTGTAATGACCTTGAGAATCATAATAGCAGGTCAGTTTTAGCATTTAATAAACATGTTAAAAAAAATTGCTTTACTGCACTTTTTTTTGCAATTTCACAGCACTTGGAATTAATTTTTTTTTTACCATATTCCAGTACATGGCTGTAATAAAACAAAGAGTGAAAAATTTAAAGGGGTCTCAATACTTTTCGTACCCACTGTATGTGCAACTGTAGTCACAGGAACATCAAGCTGCTAGGAGATGGTCATATAACCTCTACCTTTAACATGTTTGTCTATGATTTTCTTTCTAATCTCCTGAGATAACGCTTTCCTTCACTTCCTCTGGTCCATGTTGAGTGTGATACACACCATTTCACCAAACAGCACAGTGAGTATCTGTAGCCCTCTATACAGGCCCACTCACTGACTCCAAGATTGTAGACACCTGTGATGCTAATTAGTGGACACACCTTGATTTAACATGTCCTTTTTGTCACATTATTTTCATGGGTACCATCATTTCTGTCCAGGCCTATTTCATGAGTTTTATTTAAAAAAAAAAAAATTTTGTTAGCATGGTTGAAAAGCAATGTCTGACTTACATTCATTTGTTCATTTTCATAGATTTTTGATTTATTATTACTTTTGTCAGATTCAAGTTAATTCTGTGACCATTGTAAGTGTTTCTGTCTTTAAACGATGAGTACCAACAATTTTGACCACGTGTATATATAATTTCTGTGAGGTTTTAACCTCTTTCTGACATTGACAGTTAAAATGTGACAATGCACCCTGGTACTTACTGACATGGGATGAATTATTACAACAAATTGTATGGTGCAAATCATCCTGCTACAATTATGAAAATGCAAAATTTGGGTCCAAAATAATAATAGGATTGGGATTAGGGTTAAGGTTGTGATTAGGGTTAGGGTTGGGATAATGGTTAGGGTTGTGTTAGGGTTATGGTTAGGGTTGGGATTAGGGTTAGGGTTAGGTTTGTGGTTAGGGTTATGGGTAGGGTTGGGATTAGGGTTAGGGTTGTGTTTGGGTTAGGGTTGGAGTTAGAATTGGGGGTTTCCACTGTTTAGGCATATCAGGGGATACCAAATGGGTCATGGCATCTTATCTTATTTCCAGCCAATTCTGCATTGAAAAAGTCACATGGTGCTCCATCCATTCTGAGCTCTGCCTTGCCCCCAAATAGTGATACTTGGGGTATCAGCATACCCAGAACAAATTGCACAACTTTTGGGGTCCAATTTCTCCTGTTACTCTTGGGAAAATAAAAAATTTGGGGAAAAAAGATCATTTTTGTGAAAAAAATATAATTTTTATATTTTTATGGCTCTACGTTATAAACTTATGTGATGCACTT
Source organism: Dendrobates tinctorius (assembly GCF_039654945.1). Lineage (NCBI taxonomy): Eukaryota > Metazoa > Chordata > Amphibia > Anura > Dendrobatidae > Dendrobates > Dendrobates tinctorius. Next base: position 14,580,741 of record NW_027361690.1, read on the forward strand.
GGGGGTTCAAAGTGCTCATCACACACCTAGATAAATTCCTTAGGTGTTCTAATTTCCAAAATGGTGTCACTTGTGGGAGTTTCCACTGTTTAAGCACATCAGGGGCTCTCCAAATGCGACATGGTGTCCGATCTCAATTCCAGCCAATTTTGCACTAAAAAGTCAAATGGTGCTCCATCTCTTCCGAGCTCTGTCATGCGCCCAAACAGTGGATTACCTGCATATATGGGGTATCAGCGTACTCAGGACAAATTGTACAACAACTTTTGGGGGCCAGTTTCACCTCCTGTTACCCTTGGTAAAACAAAACAAATTGGATCTGAATTAAATTTTTTGTGAAAAAAGTTAAATGTTCATTTATTTTTAAACATTACAAAAATTCCTGTGAAGCACCTGAAGACTTAATAAATTTTGTTAATGTGGTTTTGAGCACTTTCAGAGGTGCAGATTTTAGAATGGTGTCACTTTTGTGTATTTTCTATCATATAGACCTCAAAGTGACTTCAAATGTTGTTCTAAAAATGAGATATCTGTTTAACTTTTAGGCGATGTGCACACGATGCAGATATCCAGCGGATCCGCAGCAGATTTTACCGCACAGAAACGCTGCATATCCGCATTGTGATGTACAGTAGCATGTAAATCAATAGAAAAAAAAAACGCTGTGCAAACTGCAGATTTTTCCGCACGGTTTTCTTGTGGTTCAAAATATGCAGCATGTCACTTCTATTGTGCGGTTTTCCACCTGCTCCATTCTCCAAATCCGCAGGGGGAAATCCACAGGGGAAAACCGCACAAAAACCACAAGAAAAAAGGAAGAAATCCGCAGGAAAAATGCAGGTCATTTGACCTGCGGATTTCTTCAATTCTGCGTGGAAAAATCCGCAGGGCAAAAAAGTACGTCTGCACTTAGCCTTAACCCTTATAACTTCCTAACAAATTTGGTTTCAAAATTGTGCTGATGTAAAGTAAACATGTGGGAAATGTTACTTATTTAGTACTTTGTATGACATATGTCTGTGATTTAAGGGCATGAAAATTCAAAGTTTGAAAATTGCAAAATTTTCAAAATTTTTGCCAAATTTCCATTTGTTTCATAAATAAACGCAAGTCATATCAAAGAAATGTTACCACTATCATGAAGTACAATATGCCATGAGAAAACAGTGTCAGAATCACCAGGATCTATGGAAGTGTTCCAGAGTTATTACCTCATAAAACACAGGAGGGGAAGACAGTGCAGCTAGAGACCTGGGCACAAATAATGACATTGGGGGTGGGGGTGGCATGGGGGGTGGGGTTAGAACAGTTAATAATTTAAGAAAGAATAGAGGTACAGAGAGATACATAAAGTGCATGTATACTAATGCCAGAAGCCTCGCCAACAAAATGGAGGAATTGGAGTTAATGTTGTTGGAACATAATTAAGACATGGTGGGGATATCTGGAGACATGGCTGGATGAGAGCCGTGACTGGGCTGTTAATGTACAGGGCTATAGTCTGTTCAGAAATGACCGTACTAATAAACGAGGGGGAGGCGTGTGTTTATATGTAAAATCATCCTTAAAACCCATCCTTCATGATAATATATATGAATCTAATGAAAATGTAGAGTCCCTGTGGGTAGAGATAAGGGGAGGGGGGAAAAATAATAAATTACTGATAGGGGTTTGTTATAAGTCTCCAAAAATAATGGAAGCAACAGAGAATATCCTCATAAAGCAAATAGATGAAGCTGCGACTCAAGGAGAAGTCATTATTATGGGGCACTTCAACTACCCTGAAATACATTGGGGAACCGAAACCTGCAGTTCCAGCAAAGGTAATGCGTTTTTGACAACTATGAGAGACAATTACCTTTCACAACTGGTTCAGGACCCAACAAGAGGGGGGCACTGCTAGACCTAATATTATCCATCAGGCCAGATCGCATATCAAATGTAAGGGTTTGGGGTCACTTGGGTAATAGTGATCACAAATTAATAAGTTTTCATGTATCCTTTAATAAAATGTGTAGTAGAGGGGTTACAGGACACTAAACTTCAGGAAAGCAAATTTCCAACGGATGAGAGATGATCTTGGTGCAATTAACTGGGACGATATCCTGAGACATAAAAATACACAAAGAAAATGGGAGACGTTTATTAGCATTCTGAATAGGACCTGTGCACAATATATACCGAATGGGAATAAACATGCTAGAAATAGGAGGAAACCACTATGGCTAAATAGAGCTGTAAGGGGTGCAATAAGAGATAAAAATAAAGCATTTAAAGAATTAAAGCAAGTAGGTAGTGATGAGGCATTAACTAAATACAGAAGATTAAATAAATTCTATAAAAAGCAAATCAAAACAGCAAAGATTGAGACAGAGAGACTCATTGCCAGAGAAAGTAAAAATAATCCCAAAATATTCTTTAACTACATAAATAGTAAGAAGCTAAAAAATGATAATGTTGGCCCCATTAAAAATAGTCTGGGTGAAATGGTGGAGGAGGATGAGGAAAAAGCCAATATGCTAAATGACTTTTTTTCGACAGTGTTTATACAAGAAAATCCCATGACGGATAACATGATCAGGGATAAAAATTGTCCATTAAATGTCACCTGCTTAACCCAGCAGGAAGTACGGCGGCGTCTAAAAATCACTAAAATTGACAAATTCCCGGGCCCGGATGGGATACACCCCCGAGTACTGCAGGAATTAAGCACAGTCATAGATAGACCATTATTTTTAATCTTTAAAGATTCCATAATAACAGGGTCTGTACCACAGGACTGGCGTATAGCAAATGTGGTGCCAATATTCAAAAAGGGGACAAAAACTGAACTTGGAAATTATAGGCCAGTGAGTTTAACTTCAACTGTGGGTAAAATCCTGGAGGGTTTTCAAAGAGATACTATACTGGAGTATCTGGAGAAGAATAAACCTATGACCCAATATCAACATGGGTTTACAAGGGACCGTTCCTGTCAGACTAATCTGATAAGCTTTTATGAAGAGGTAAGTTCCGGACTGGACCAAGGGAATGCAGTGGACGTGGTGTACATGGACTTTTCAAAAGCTTTTGATACGGTGCCACACAAAAGGTTGATACATAAAATGAGAACAATGGGGATAGGGGAAAATATGTGTAGGTGGGTTAAGAGCTGGATCAGGGATAGGAAACAAAGGGTGGTTATTAATGGAGCACACTCGGACTGGGTCACAGTTAGCAGTGGGGTACCACAGGGGTCAGTTTTGGGCCCACTTCTTTTTAACATATTTATTAATGACCTTGTAAGGGGCATAGAGAGTAGAATTTCAATATTTGCAGATGACACTAAACTCTGCAGGGTAATCAATACAGAGGAGGACAATTTTATATTACAGGAGGATTTATGTAAACTAGAAGCTTGGGCTGATAAATGGCAAATGAGCTTTAATGGGGATAAATGTAAGGTCATGCACTTGGGTAGAATGAACAAGATGTATAATTATGTGCTTAATTGTAAAACACTGGGCAAAACAGTCACTGAAAAAGACCTGGGTGTATGGGTGGACGACAAACTTACATTTAGTGGCCAGTGTCAGGCAGCTGCTGCAAAGGCAAATAAAATAATGGGATGCATTAAAAGAGGCATAGATGCTCATGAGGAGAACATAATTTTACCTCTATATAAGTCACTAGTGCGACCACACTTAGAATACTGTGTACAGTTCTGGTCTCCGGTGTATAAGAAAGACATAGCTGAACTGGAGCGGGTGCAGAGAAGAGCGACCAAGGTTATTAGGGAACTGGGGGGTCTGCAATACCAAGACAGGTTATTACACTTGGGGTTATTTAGTTTGGAGAATCGAAGGCTTAGGGGTGATCTTATTACAATGTATAAATATATGCGGGGACAATACCAAGACCTTTCTAATGATCTTTTTACTCTTAGACCTGTGACGGGGACAAGGGGGCATCCTCTACGTCTGGAGGAAAGAAGGTTTAAGCATAATCACAGACGCGGATTCTTTACTGTACGAGCAGTGAGACTATGGAACTCTCTGCCATATGATGTTGTAATGAGTGATTCCCTACTAAAATTTAAGAGGGGACTGGATGCCTTTCTTGAAAAGTATAATATTACAGGGTATATACACTAGTTTCCTTAGTGTTGCGTTGATCCAGGGAGCTAGTCTGATTGCCGTATGTGGAGTCGGGAAGGAATTTTTTCCCCCAATGTGAAGCTTACTGTTTGCCACATGGGTTTTTTTTGCCTTCCTCTGGATCAACATGTTAGGGCAAGTTAGGATAGGATATGGGTTGAACTAGATGGACTTAAAGTCTCCCTTCAACCTTAATTACTATGTTACTATGTTACTATGTTACATTGGTCAGAATGGTAAAAATTGGCCTGGGCATTAACGTGCAAACCACCCTTGGGGGTAAAGGGGTTAAGGGCACGAAAATTGAAAAAGTTTGAAAATTGCAAAAATTATTAAACATTTTTGCCAAATTTCCATTTTTTTCACAAAACGATGCACCAGCGATCCCGACAACGATACGACCTCATGATCGCTGGTGCCTCGATACATGATCGCTGGTGAGCTGCCAAACAGGCAGATTTCACCAGCGATCAGGACCAGCAAGGATGCTGGTATCCAAGGTAAATATCGGGTAACTAAGGAAGCGCGTCACTTAGTTACCCGCTGTGTACCTTGGATACCAGCGTGCTCGCGCTGAGAGCAGGTATCCAAGGTAAATATCGGGTAACTAAGCGCACGCGTCACTTAGTTACCCAATATTTACCTTGGATACCAGCACCCAGCGCGAAGGTATCCAAGGTACACAGCGGGTAACTAAGTTACGCGCTTGCTTAGTTATCCCATATTTACCTTGGATACAAGCTCCCAGCATCTGCTTACAGCGCTGGGAGCTCGCTGATCATTGGTCTCCCGCTGCCACACGCAGCGATACGTGCTGACCAGCGGGAGACTAACCATCAAAAAACCGCCCAGGACATTCGTGCACGATCAGCGATACCCGGCGGGGGGGGGGGGGTCGCTGATGTATGCCACACACAGCGAGATCACTGGCGAGATCGCTGATGCATCACAAAATCATCGATCTCGCTAGCGATGTCGCTGTGTGTGACGGGGCCTTTAAACAGTTTTATGCAAGGATTCTGGTGAAAGTTGTTTGATGAATCTACTCCATGTATTTTTGGGCAACCTCATAAATTAACCAATTCATTAGAAATGTTTGGTACCTGCATTAGCCAAATGGGCAATCTGCTGTATAAAGTGATAATGTTTTCATAATCAAAGGGTTTGTATCCATTCTAAAAAACAGCCATTGATTTACGAGTTCAGATAAACAGTTTTATCTTTGAGTCAAATTTCCTCAAATTCACAGTTGAACTCTTTGAAATTCGATTCACTAAAACCAGTGGCATAGCTAGGGGTTCAGCTCAGGGGGGGGGCTGGGGGCAAAAAATCTGAGTGGGCCCCTAACCTGTAACCTTGATTACAACTTAGGTGGCGCACTCTACTCGTGGGTATAGGAGAACCTCAGCAGATGACTGTGCTGTAACTGAAAAAATCTCTATACAAAAAAATACTGATATTACCACCATATGGTGATCTCATAGTGGTAGATACCAGTGCTGCAGAATAGACAAGAGATTGCCATACAGTTACGGACAATAACTCACAGGTGACGTTCTTTCTGATAATCGTTCACTTTTTCATCTTACTCAGACCGACATGACGACTTCTCCAGCCAGGACTCGTTTGCAGAAATAACAACACAGACACATTTGACTTCTCACATTTCCAGCATAGTACCCATCTATCTCCAACCTGCATAAACTACACAACCCAATGCTGAGCCCCTACTGCCGTATGTGTCCCTATTACTGCACCTGCCATGTGGTACAAAAGAAATGCTCCTCATACTGCCTCACAGAATAATGCCACTATTGTGCCCTTTACATAATAGAATGTCTCATCTGCTCTCACAGTAACTCCCACACTGTATATAGGCCCCCATACTGTATGATGACCCACACAGTAACCTTTAAACTGTACTGTATAATGGCCCATGCATTAGCTCCCATACTGTATAATGACCCCTACATTTGCTCCCATGCTGTATAACGACCCCCTATTTAGCTCTAACACTGTATAATGGCCCCAGCTGTAGCTCCCATGCCTTTGATTCTGGTCTCTGTCTGTCCCTGTTTGTGGGCTACAATTTGCACTGTCCTAATATATGACAAAGAGCTAAATAGAAAAAAATAGAAACAGATAGTGGGTGTGTATAGAGGCCAGTGTATGGGAATAGCTCCCTTACTGTACCCAGGTAACCCTAAAAGAAATACTCTTGTCTGGACAAAACCCCAAAGGGGGAACCATAAAGAAAGAGGGAATTAGAAGAAGGGGAGGTAAAATATTACCCATGTAAAGAAGAAAGTGCACCCCCTGATAAGTCTTCTCTTTTATTCCCTTTTCTGCCTTTGGGGGGGTCTTGTTGTCCAGACTGAGTTTACGTTCAGGGGTCTATATGTGATCATCTATACGCACCTAATAGCTATTTGTATTTTCTTCTATTTGGCTCTTTATCATATATATTCACTCTCAACTTTGTGGGGTTTAATTTTTTTAAATAAAAAGTTGTATAATTGGGTTTTCTTGCTTGCCACTCTGGATTTACAATATGAGATAATAGGACCCTCACCCCGGCTACAAGACCCAGTCACAGGGTGTGCATGTATATGTATATATATACACACAGTACATAGCAAAAGTACTTGGCTCCCTGGAACTTTTCAACCTTTTCTCACATATCATGCTTCAAACATAAGGATATCAAACGTAAATTTTTGGCGAAGAATCAACAACAAGTGGAACGCAATTGTGAAGTTGAATGAAATTTATTGGTTATTTTAAATTTTTGTGGAAATTCAAAAAGTGAAAAGTGGGGTGTGCAATATTATTCGGCCCGTTTAACTTACTACTTTGTTGCGCCACCTTTTGCTGTGATTACAGCTGCAAGTCGCTTGGCGTATGTCTCTATCAGTTTTGTACGTCGAGAGACTGAAATTCTTGCTCATTCTTCCTTGGCAAACAGCTCGAGCTCAGTGAGGTTTGATGGAGATCATTTGTGAACAGCAGTTTTCAGCTCTTTCCACAGATTCTCGATTGGATTCAGGTCTGGACTTTGACTTGGTCATTCTAACACCTGGATATGTTTATTTGTGAACCATTACATTGTAAATTTTGTAGAAGGTGGTTCGGTTGCACGGGATTCCTGAGAACATTGTGTCGGACAGAGGAGTCCAGTTTGTTTCCAGATTTTGGAGAGCTTTTTGTTCCAAACTGGGAATTCAGTTATCTTTCTCCTCTGCATTTCATCCTCAGACCAATGGGCAGACTGAGAGAACAAACCAGACTTTGGAATCCTATTTGAGATGTTCCATATCTGCTGATCAGGATGACTGGGTCTCATTTTTGCCCTTGGCCGAATTTGCGCTAAACAATAGGGCTAGTTCTGCCACTTTGATGTTGCCCTTTTTCTGTAACTTTGGGTTTCATCCTCGATTTTTTTCGGGGCAGGTGGAATCTTCGGCCTGCCCAAGTGTGGATTCTGTGGTAGAGAGAATGCAGCAGATTTGGGACCAAGTAGTGGATAAGTTGTCCCACTCTCAGAAAAAAGCCCAACGGTTTACCAACCGGCATAGGACCATTGGTCCCCGGTTTAAAGTGGGTGATATGGTGTGGTTGTCTTCAAAGAATATTCCTATGAAGGTTGCGTCTCCAAAATTCAAGCCAAGATTCATTGGACCTTAAGATTTTGGAAATCCTTAATACCATTTCTTTTCGGTTGGCTCTTCCAGTTACGTTTAAGATTCATAACGTATTCCATAAATCCTTGTTGAAGAGGTTTGTAGAGCAGGTAGTTCCCATGGCAGCGCCTCCTGACCCTGTATTGGTTAAAGGTAATTTGGAGTATGAGGTAGAGAAAATATTGGATTCTCATTTGGCTAGAAGGAGACTCCAGTACCTGGTCAAATGGAAGGGTTATGGCCAGGAGGATAATTCTTGGGTTTCTGCTTCTGACATTTATGCTTAAAAATTGGTTCATGCTTTTCAATGGGACTATCCTGACCAGCCTGGTGGCATGGATAAGGGTTCGGTGACCCCTCCTCAAGCGGGGGTACTGTTGTGAATTCTCTCTCTGGCTTCCCTCTGGTGATTACTGAAGATAGTGGAGCTGGTCAGATTGAGAGTTCTCTTTCTGGGCTCCCTCTGGTGGTTACTGGAGGTAGTGGAGCTGACCTGATTGACAGAGGCTTGCCACCTGGTAGTGAGGAAGACGATTGGAGATCTGGGGTTTCTGATTATGATTTAAGACAGGTGACTCCCTCTGTCCCTACTGGTGATTTTCTTCTTGTGCCTCCTGAGGTCTGATGTCTCCTGCTCTTTCCCTGCATGTTCAGCTAAGTGGTTCATTTGCTATTCTGCTTGCATTTGATCTGGTTTTATTTATCTCTGCTTTGTGCAAGTCAGCTAGCTACGGCTGGGGCTGTGCTGAATCACCACCCATATGTTACTGCATGTGCCAGTTTGTTTTGTCCCCTTTTATATTGGTCTCTTTTTGCTTTGCTTTCAGAATATACCAGAGTGCTGATTAGTGGGGGCAAAGTCGTGCGACTTCAGTGTTTTTGTGCATCAGACGTGTTGGACTTTTTTAAAAACATTAAAAACATCGACTAAATACCCTGTATTAGTCATGTTTTTTACTGCAGAGTATTTTTTGCAAATTTGTCATTTTGTGTATTCTTGTGTTTCAGCCATTGGGTGGTGTGAGCATTGTCTGACCGACTTGTTCACACTTGTGCATGTCACATATGTTTTTAATCCGTTTTTTCCTTGCTCAGCATGGTTTGGGAGACCCCACCCCTCTCCTGTGTTACATGCACATAAATGAGCTGTCTTACACCACAAGCCCATATGCTAGGAGGCACCTGTCTGTATCCTGTTCATTTAGACACTGTTCACATGTTCAGGTTTTAAATACATTAGATAGGGACTGCTTCATGAAGGGTTACCGTGACGTGGTGAAGCGGCTTGGTATACATTTTTTGCAAGAAACGTATCGACTAAATACCCTGTATTCGTTATACAGCACTTGCTGATTACTGTCATGTTTTTTACTGCAGAGTATTTTTTGCAAATTTGTCATTTTGTGTTGGACTTTTTTGCAGGGTTTTTTGCGTGATTGCAGACAGTGTCTTTCCTTTCCTGTCCTGTCTAGTCAGTGTGGACCCCATCATTTGCTCAGTCTATTTTTCTGCCTGTACTTGTGTTTTCATCTTGTCTCACCGACAATATATGTTTGGGGGCTATCTATTCCTTTGGGGTCTGCTCTGGGGCAGTTTAGATTTCCCCTTTCTTGCTTTAGGCTTAGTTAGCTCTCCGTCTGTGCCGAGGCATCTAGGAACATCGTAGGTACGCTCCACGGCTACTGCTAGTTGTGTGGACAGGATCAGGGATTCTGCATCCGCTTAGTTACCAACCTCTTTGGCTTTCTGTGGCTTAGCCTGGGCCTGCTATCCTCCTAGGTGACCCATTCATAACAGCCTTGGAAAGGAACATAAAGTTCTAAGCCACCCACCCACAGGCCCAAATGCTAAATGGACACATTTCCAGGCTGCTTGCTGTGGAAATGTTGCCATGTAGGCTGTTAGACATGGAGGATTTCTGTTGACTCACGGAAGCAGCCGTCCGTCTTTACTTGGTCCCCAGCCGCCACTTTTTCTCCCAGTGTAGAATTCCTGCCTTTTACCAGCATGTGTCCAGGATCATAACCCCTGCCTTTAACAATGCTCTTACTGGCATTGTCCACTTAGCGACTGACACATGGGCAAGTGCTTGTGGCTAGGAACACTAAATTTCCCTGACAACACACTAGGTGAACATTGTGGAGGCTGGTGCAGAGTCACACAATGGTTAGCACTTGTGCTCCCGACAACAAGGATTGCTGGCCCTACTTCTATCAGGGTTTTCTTCACCCCTTACAGCATTTCATGCACCCCCTCATCCTCCATATTTAGTGTGGTATCTCAGAGAATGTCATCCACATCAGCCGGAAGCTGGAAGCTCTACAGTACTGCCTCAGCAAAACAGAAACAGGCTCTAGTAAAAGGAATAACAGACCAGACAGATCTGTGGTTTTTGCTGCTGAACATCCAACCAGATGTGGTTGTGTGCTAACAGGTGTCACCTGGTGACAGCTGTGAAGCTTGGCAAGCTCCACCACGTACGATGCTTGGCACACGTGCTCAACTTGGTAGTTCAGGGGTTTCTGAAAGCATACCCAGATTTGCCAGAGCTTCTGGACAAGGTACAATGCCCATTTCCGCAAGTTGGCTACAGCTGCAGCTTCTCTGACACACCTGCGGCAGCGCATGAGTGGCGATGATGCAATAGTCAGTGCAACTATCCCGCTTCTGTGCCTACTTAAACAGTTGCTGCTCACAACTAAACATGAAGCTTTGCATGCCGACTAGGTGCTTATGGAGGAAGTCATAACACAGAAAGATTGAAACCAGCTCAGCCTCATCTCATCTGCTCTGCACAGATAGGATAACATTGATGAGGTGGACAATAAGGAATAGGATGAATAGTAGCTGATGGCTAGCACAACAGAGGCTAGTAGCCACACAACCTTCATCCCGTCTCTCCTACATGGATGGGCTGAGGATGGGAATGAGGAAGAAGAGAGGGAGGAGGAAGAAGAGAGGGAGGAGGAAGAGACGGAGAGTCATCATCATAGAGAAGACAAGGAAGTTTTGGATGTAAGGAGCTTGGCACATATGCCCGACTTTATATACTGCTGCCTTTCTTATGACTCATGTGTTATCTTCATCTTGGCCAAAAAAAGAGTACTGGTTGTTCTCTCTCCTAGACCCATGCTGCAAAAAGAACTTTGCATCTCTTCCTGAGGTGGAGAGGTCTTCTAAAAATGGTGCTATACCAGTAGGCCATAGTGGAAAATATGTTGAAAAAATTCCCATCAAACATCATTAGCGGCAAGGGACAAGCTTTCTTGCCCAACCAAGGTGGAGAGGCCAGGAAGACACACAGCACAGGCAGGAGTACATTTTTCAAAGGCGTGGGGCAATTTTCATGACACCAGCCGAGCCACAGGGACCTTATGCCCTGGTATATATAATATATATACATACATACACACACACACAGTCTATATATTTATTTATATTTAAATATATATAATTGTTATAACTTAGGGCCCTTTAGAGATAATTTAATCTTCAGCTTCAACCAGGGGTAACCAAACTTTTACATGCCACAGTATGCTATGATTGAAATGAACCTGTTCACATGATGAACCCTACATTACAATTAGATTCAAATACACATTCTTCTAATGCGAGAATGTATTCATTTTTGTGCATTTGTCAAAGTTTTGATAAGCCTCACAGTCTGGTGTATGTGATCAAGCTTGAAATTCAGCAGCTGATCACGCTGTTAAAAATCAATAATGGATGAGGAGATTTGTTTTCCTATCCCGATAGGAGACATAAAGAATTTGATGGTTTAATTAAAGGCAGTCTTAATAAGAAATGGCAGGAATAGTGGGACAAATAAACCAGAGCAGACTCATATAAAATCAATGAAATGAAGAACAAAGAGATAATCACGTCAAATAGTTGCAGGGATGAGGCATTTGTTTTAAAGCAAGCCTAAAAAAAAAAAAAAATCGGTTCTAATGACTAAAATATATGGATTATTTAAACCTCTTCTCTTATGAATGTAATGCTACTTACATGGAAATACCCATGTAGAGTATGTCCACAGGCAAACTTTAGATGTAAGTAATGCAACAATATTCCTCTGTGTAATGTTAGATGTGTGTTTGTAAAGGGGAATCATCACTTTCGTACAAAGCATTGTGAAACAAGTTGCCGAAGACAGAAAATAATGCATTTGTATGTCTTTGTAATATGGAAGAGTCTATTTTGGAATAGAGATGTCCAGTTAACTTCTGCCTGCAATATAACCATAGGCGATAGGTCAGTCTAGGGAAGAAAACTTGAAATGCATTTGCTTAACTTGGATTGCCGAGTCCAAAAATACATAGCCTATCCTTGTAAATTAAGGATGTGACCAGTCTAGTCAACCTAAAGGGAATCTATCAATGGGTTTTTGCTATGTAATGTGTGAGCCTCTTGATCTAAGGACAGTTGCCCTAATTACAGCATTGTGTCACTTATTGGTCCACTTGCTGCAATTTCGATTAAAAAAAAAAAAAAAAACCATCCTGCTTTTTTGGCTACAAATCTAGCAGTTCTCTAAATGCTGAGCTCTGCATAACCCTGCCCACACCACTGATTAGCAGCTTTCTGTGTACACTGTGCATAGGCAGAAAGCTGCCAATCAGTGATGGGGATATATCTTCACAAAGCCAGAATATTTCATGACATGAGACAACTAGTTCTCTAGTGTTAATTCCTGCTAATGAAACACTGATTTAATTGAAACTACAACAAACAGCCCATTAAGTGACACATCACTGAAATCAGGGTCTTCGTCCCGACATCATGTTGATCTCAGAATAAATATTATATAACCTATACATAAAGATGTAGCGCATGTCAACACAGTACGACAGAAATATTTTTACTTTTCTTTATTACAACATGATATAAGAAACACAGAATGTAAGAGAGTTTAGATGCAGAGAAAATTGGTCATGATGCAGAGGGTAAGCAGCAATGTAAATGTTACATCTAAGTAATGTAATTAGAACATAGGGGGATGCAATTAAGGCCTGCAATAAAAATAGATAGGTAAAATATTACTTTTTTATGAGGCAACGGGGTTTGTAAAAGTATATATAGCTTACAGTACAGATTATCAGTAAATCAACCCACTTGCAAAAAAGTATAAAAAAGTATAAAAATAAAGTGTCAAGGCTTGGGATGAGCGTATCCATGGATGTTCGGGTTTGTCGGGTATTGCCGAAATAGGGTAAAAAGTTTAGTTCAGTATACAAGCTCGACCTCAAACCTAAAACAAGCCAATGAGGACCTGAACTTCGGTGCTTTAAAATAGCTGTAAAATGGAAATAGTAAGGACTAGGTGGCTGCAAAAGGAAGCTAAACGGGGTTAAGAGCAGGACAAGTGCCCTCAAATAAATATGGATGGTAAATTACATAAAATAACAGAATAAAAAAATAAAAAATAATCAACTTGAACCATGAGGCAGAGGTCCAAGTGGAGGTAGACGTGACGGTGTAGTTGGAATAGGCAAGTGAAGAGTAATTCAACACTGTTTATTTGCATTTTTTGTATTTTTTTCAGCGTTTTTTTCTTATGGAATTAACTTCAAACAGCCTAGAAATAACAAAACTTAAACTAGCAATCTAGAATCAGGAGGCATCAGTCCAAGTGAAGGAAAAGGTGGATGTGGCAGTATAGGTGGTGGAGGCAAGGGAGGAGTAATCCAACCCTGATGTTTTATGTGTTTTTATTTGGGGAGCAGGCATCCAAATCAAACAAACGGTAAATAAAAGTTGAACACTGGCTGGATCCGGATGGTATAGTTGTCTAGTAGTGATGTTGCTCGGGTCTCCCCGAGCATGCACAGGTGGTCTCTGAGTATTTTGACGTGCTCGGAGATTTAGTTTTCGTCGTTTCAGCTGCATGATTTGCGACTGCTCCATAGCTTGAATACATGTGTGGAATGCCTTTTTGTTAGGGAATTCCCACATGTATTCAGCCTGTCCAGCAGCCTTAAATCATGCAGCTGAGATGACGAAAATAAAATCTCTGAGCACGCTAAAATACTCGGAGGACACCCAAGCAACGATGCTACTCGCCCATCACTATTGTCTAGTCATTCAAAAGGTATGGGCAAGTCCTGTTCTATCCACAACTGGTTTATTTAAAGGAATTTTTGCTTTCCTACTTTGGATGTGGACAGGAGGATGCACCTGTCTGTGATCACACCCCCTGCTGTGCTAAGCATATGTTCCAACAGAACACTTGCTGCATGGCAGGCCAGCACCTCTAAGGCATAAAGGGCAAGCTCGAGCCATCCATCCAATTTGGACATAGAATCATAGAATCGTAGAGTTTGAAGGGACCTACCGGGCCATCTGGTCCAACCCCCTGCTCAAAGCAGGATTCGCTAAATCATCCCAGTCAGATGTTTGTCCAGTCTCTGTTTGAAGACATCCATTGAAGGAGAACTCACCACTTCTCGTGGCAGCTTGTTCCACTCATTGATCACTCTCACTGTCAAAAAGTTTTTTCTAATATCTAATCTGTGTCTCCTCCCATTCAGTTTCATCCCATTGCTTCTAGTCTTTCCTTGTGCAAATGAGAATAAAATTGATCCTTCTACAATGTGACAGCCCTTTAGATATTTGTAGACAGCTATTAAGTCTCCTCTCAGTCTTCTCTTTTGCAAACTAAACAATCCCAAATCCTGCAACCTTTCCTCATAAGACAGGGTTTGCAGACCGGTCACCATTCTGGTTGCTCTTTTCTGAACTTGCTCCAGTTTGTTGATGTCTTTTTTAAAATGTGGTGCCCAAAACTGGACACAATATTCCAGATGAGGTCTGACCAAAGAGGAGTAGAGGGAAATAATGACTTCATGTGATCTAGACTGTATGCTTCTGTTAATACATCCTAGAATTGCATTTGCCTTTTTTGCTGCTGCATCACACTGTTGACTCATATTCAGTCTGTGATCTATTAGTGTTATGATTGAGTCACCGAGGAGAAAAAAAACAAAACACAAGCTCAGCCCAGAAAATCAGAGAGGTTGGAAACTAGCGGATTGCAGACCCCTAATCCTATCACACAACTAGCAGTAGCCGTGGAGTGTTCCTACGGTGATCCTAGACACGTAGTCACAGCCGGAGATCTACATAAGCCTAAAGAGAGAAAAGCGAAAAACTGACTGCCCCAGAGCAGTCCCCAAAGCAATAGGCAGCCCCCAACATATAATGACGGTGAAGCAAGATGAAAACACTAACACAGATAGAAAGATAGGTTGGGCAAACAATGGGGCCCCAGCTAACTAAAAAGGACAGGACAGAAAAGCTGCTGTCTGCAATCCGAGAAAACCCTGCTAAAAAATATTACCAACACAACTGATAAGCAAAAAGGACCCTGAAGTCACTAGACTTCAAACCCTATATCAGCACTCAGAATATTCTGGAAGCAGAGCAAAAGAGAACACTGATCATGGAAAAAGAATCCAGCACCCCCCGGCCGGGGATGGCTGAACTCCAAAACACAAAGTAAACAAAACCAAAACTAATAAGTTCAATAGCAGAGCAAAAACTTATCTTTGGGAAGCAGGAATCAGACTGGTCTCCAAGAATCCAGCAGAGAAATCACCAGCGACTCAGAAGGGCATCGGCTGCCTTATATCCAGTCTGAAGTTCCCATTACCCAGTCACCATCTACCTGATCAGGTGTTTGGTTTCTTTCATCTAAATCAGCCTCACTACCTTCCTTCACCAGAAGAGGGAGATCCTTGGACACAAAAGATGAATGAACAGATGAGCTCACAACAATTAGTATACCCAAGTCTTTTTCATATGTGCTGTTGCTTACTGTTGCATACTGACATTAAGTGGGGAAAGCCCAACATTTATAACATCAGTACATAGGCCGCATGGTGGCTCAGTGGATAGCACTGCAGCCTTGCAGCACTGGAGTCCTGGGTTTCGAATCCCACCAAGGACGACATCTGCAAGGAGTTTGTATGTTTTCCCTGTGTTTGCGTGGGTTTTCTCCCACATTCCAAAGATATACTGATAGGAAATTTAGATTGTGAGCCCCATCAGGGACAGTGATGATAATGTGTGCAAACTGTAAAGCGCTGCAGAATATGTTAACGCTATATAAAGATTATTATTATACATTGCGACATGAGGACAGGTACACTTCCAGCATCTTCTAGTAATGTTGCTTCTTGCTAATACAGAACATATGAGATGGGGGTGCCTGATGTGGCCTGCTCAAAGTTTTGCCACATTTTGGCCATGCTAAACCTGCCTTCAGAGGTGGTGGTGTTGCCCCAGCTATGTTGGCAACTTCCTCCTCCACCTCTGACTTGAACTTCCACTGAGTCAATGCTGCTAGGTGGAAAAGCCATCAGCAGTTTCTCTACCAGTGTGTGCTTGTATTTATGCAATTTTTGATCTTGCTCAAGTAACGGAAGTAATAATGGTACTTTTTGTCCTTTTAGCAGGGATGCAGCAGAGTGGCCACCCAGTTATCAGCACTGTTATCAATATGGGCAACTCTGCAGTTGCGTATGCACAGCTGGATGTGTTGGCTTACATCAGCCAGGCTGCCTAGAGGCAATGACAATCTGTCCTCAGTGGGAGGTGTATCATCTGGATATTCTATCCCCCCACTTATGGCCCAGTGATACCTGTGAGCTGTTGCTCCACCCTGCTGTGAACACTTGTTTCTCCTCATTCTTAAAAACTATCCCCTCGCAATGTGTGGATGACAGGCTCAGTAACCATGCAAATTGGACTTGCTCCTCTGGCTCCTCAAACTCCTGTGCCACCACCTCATCCATCATCTCCTGAATAATTTTTTCCAGCAAGCATATACTGTACAGTTAAGCAAACTGAAGATAAAATGATATCTAAATGGTCTATAGTTAAAAGATGACACATTTCTTTTGTATTTTAGGCAAAAAAATTATATATTGTCATTTTTCTCATTTTAAAAATTACAAAAAGGAAAATGTGCCAATGCAGAAGTCACCTTTGAAGTTTTGTGTGCTCAGATTACATTTGTGACACCCCAGAGTCCGGTTCTCACAGTGACATTACCTCCCTCTAATCGGTAAAGTCATGCTTGGAGGCAGAAAGGGACCCCACGCCAGGTAATAGATTAAACTCACAATTTCCTGCTGCAGGTCAGAAAAGAGAGATGCCTTATAAATTCTGGCCAGCAGAGGGGGTTGGTGAGTCAGCTAGAAGTCAGCTGAAGGGGTTGTCATGGAAACGAAGCAGCTGTGAGCTGTGAGGAAAAAGGACAGTTACAACCTGAGGAGGTGAGGTAAAAGGATCTTTCTGGAAGATCCTGTCAGATGAAGACAGGGAGCCGAGCTGAGAGGAGCTCGATAGGCAGAGCTGATCTGTGAAGTGAAAAAGGACACGAGCAGAGACTGAGAGACTCTAGGGAAGCTAAAATACTGCATATAGCAGACCCCTGAGTGAAGCGCTAATAAAGAGAAAAGGGACAACAGAGTCCTAGGCTGACAGGAACTGTAAGTCCTCATAGCCGAATCTGAAAGTACAGGGGATTGTAAATTCCTGTGCATATTAATCACCTGAGGGCACAGCAGCGGATAAGGAGCCCGGGGTCAATGGTGAAGAGAATGGTACCCGTGGAAGAGGCTCACACTGACAGCCGTACAGGTTAGTGAAACCATCATGAATAGAGGGTTGCAGCATAGTTATATACAGCGGAGACCCACACACAAATCGCAGAAAGGAAGGTCCTAAATCCCCACCTGGCAAGGTGGACCCCCTGAATGCCTCCAGGCAAGCCGGACTCATTCCATCACCTGTATGTTGTACTCCGGACTGCAACCTATTACCAGTAAAAGGTAAAGAAACTGCACCTCTCTGTCTTTCTCTCATTTATCTGCACCCCAACGTTTACAGCCACTTTTACTATTTATTTAATATCTTTGCCCTGGGACTACAGCCCTACCTGTGGAGGGCTACATCATAGCTGCGCCCAGCATCCATCCCAGAGAAGCAACACCGCAGCGCTGGTCACCTCTGACTAGAATATCACAGGTGGCGTCACGTATTTCACCATCTAATACTTTATTTTCATTTTTATCACATAAATACCACACAACTTTCCCCTATTTTATTACTGGACGCTTCTGGGCCACGGGCCAAGTCGCCGCCGCCGTGACACCATCCCCAATGGAAGTCGACGGGCCCGGTACCGAGTACCCCCTGGCTCCACGGGGAGCTCCACATTGACCTAGGTTTCAGACCTTAATTAGCCTGTTAGTGTTATAGCCTGTTTGCTATCATAGTTAGGAAAGGCCAGGTGATGCAAATTTCACAAAACCCAGCCTTCTCAAACCTTGTGCCAAAATCCAGCAGTCATGGGTTCTACTAAGCAGCCACCTAGTACTCTGAAAATGAAAATGCTGAAGGTCCACAAAGAAGCGAAGGCTATAAGAAGATAGCAAAGCATTTTCAATTTGTCCATTTCTCAGTTTTAAATGTAACTAAGAAATGGCAGTTAACAGGAACAGTGGAGGTCAAGATACGGTCTGGATAACCAAAAAAAAAATTCAGTGACAGCTGCTTGTAGGATTTCTAGAGAGTAGAGTTGAGCGAAACGGGTTGGTCAAATTCAAAATTCACCAACCTTAGCTAAAGTTGGGTTTCGCCGATCGAAACCCGACCATAGAGTGAGGTCGGCCATTAGGTCGCCGAGCAGAGCGCCAAAGTCGTGTTAAAATAATGCTTTCAGCGCCTTTTCTCAAGCAATGATGGATGACGCACACTGGGCAACGCGATGACATGGGCAGCGGCCACCACCATCTTAGAGAAGGGCAATGAAGTGATTGGCTGGCTTTGTGTGGTGTCACAGTGGCTATAAAAGGCCGTGCCCGCCGACCGCCATCTTACTTCTGCCGATCTTAGAATAGGGAGAGGTGCTGCTGTTGATTCTGAATAGCATGGAAAAAGGAAAAAAATTGCTTCTGCTGATAAGCGCTTTTCACTGTTCAATTAGTGTGCAGTGAAAGGGGAGGATTTTTGCTCAGTGCAGCAGCACTGGTAGTGATTAGGCTGCCTTTTAAGACTACCTGATAGCTGCATTACTGTGTGCACACTGCTGTTCAAACTGCTTTTTTCAAAGCACTCCAACTTTTATTATTTTGTTCTGGTGAGTTACCGAGTGTTCATTTTTTCACACACCGTATAGCGGTGTATGCTCCTCACACACTATTGTGTACCTGCTGGTATCAGGGACAAATAGAAGCTGTGTGTGACTCTGGAAAAACAAGCAGAGGAGATTTTCCATTTTTCCAGACCTACACCTTATAGAGCTGTCCGCTTTTCAAACAGTTTTGTATATCTGCTGTTTGATCACGGTCAAAACTAGACAGAGACAGCGTGTATCAGTCCGTATAAAAATAGACGGAGATTTACAATTTTCCATACAGACACCATATAGCGGTGTACGCTCCTCACACACTACCGTGTACCGGCTGGTATCATGGACAAATAGAAGCTATCTGTGTGTGACTCTGGAAAAACAAGCCGAGGAGATTTTCCATTTTTCCAGACCTACACTTTATAGAGCTGTCCGCTTTTTAAACAGTTTCGTATATCTGCTGTTTGATAACGGTCAAAACTAGACAGAGACAGCGTGTGTCACTCCGTATAAAAATAGACGGAGATTGACAATTTTCCATACAGACACCATATAGAGCTGTCTGATTCTCAAACAGTATTGTATATCTGCTGTTCGCATTACAGTCACATCTATACAGAGTCAGCGTG
This sequence comes from Dendrobates tinctorius, assembly GCF_039654945.1. NCBI lineage: Eukaryota > Metazoa > Chordata > Amphibia > Anura > Dendrobatidae > Dendrobates > Dendrobates tinctorius. The sequence goes on from NW_027361690.1 coordinate 14,600,323, forward strand.
TGTGTGTGTGACACTCCGTAAATACATATACGGAGACTGTTAGTTACACAAAAAACGCATACAGCTGTACACTTCTGATACAGTTCCGTATATCTGCTTGTTAGATTACGGTCAAATACATACTGGGAGAGCATCTGTGACTAACAAAATATATACGTAGATTTAATTTTTTTAATACACCTTACACAGCTGGACACTCCTCATACAGTACCATCTCTCTGCTGGAATTTTTGGTACATTTTCCCAAACATGAGGAAGTATGGTGGAAGAGGCCGCGGACGTGGGCAGGGGGGCGCAGCTGGTACTGATGGTGGTGGTGCATCGGCTGGTTCTGGCAAAAGCACAATAGCAGCTAAGGCAGGAGGTGTTGAGCCTGCGTCATCGTCTGGCCCAAGAAGGCCTGCAAGGTTCCCTTTTCTTGGAGTAGGAAAACTGCTTTTAAAGCCAGAGCATCAGGAACAGGTTTTGGCGTACATTGCCGAAACAGCCACTAGCTCTATTGCCTCCTCTTCTGAACGTTCGAAACCTGCAAGCACGGAGTCGACAGTGCAGGATTCTGGTCAGGAAAAACACCTTTCCTTGTGTCCTTCACCCCCACCAAAAGTTAAGGATTGCCACTGCTAGAGGACTTTGCTGGTACATTGACCCAGAGCACTACATTGCCCTCGCAGTCTACTGAGCCAGAATCTGACCCTGATGAAACTCAGGTGCCCCTTCCCGCATACTATACCACCTTACACGGTGACACAGAGGAAGGTAAAGAGGAAGGTGCATATGACTTTGAAGAGGAGGTGATGGATGACCCAGTTCTTGACCCGGATTGGCATCCATTGGGGGACGAGGGTGAAAATTAAAAATTGGGGACTAAACAATCATTTTTGTGGGCACAAAATAGGATTTTTTATTTTCACGCCTGGGCAGTAAAAACTTTAGTGAAACACTTGGGGGTTCAAAGTTCTCACCACATATCTAGATTAGTTCCTTAGGGGGTCTAGTTTCCAAAATGGAGTCACTTGTGTGGGGTTTCTACTGTTTATCCACATCAGGGGCTCTGCAAACGGAACATGACGCCCGCAGACCATTCCATCAAAGTCTGCATTCCAAAGCGTCACTTCTTCCCTTCTGAGCCCCGACGTGTGCCCAAACAGTAGTTTTCTCCCACATATGGGGTACCAGCGTACTCAGGACAAATTGGACAACAACTTTTGGAGTCCAATTTCTCCTGTTACCCTTGGGAAAATTAAAAATTGGGGACTAAACGATCATTTTTGTGGGCACAAAATAGGAGCTCTGCCATGCACCCAAACAGTAGTTTACCCCGCATATGGGGTATCGGCATACTTAGGACAAATTGCACAATAACTTTTGGGGCCCTGTTTCCCTTGGAAAAATAAAAATCGGGGGTGAAAAGATCATTTTTGTGGAAAAAATATGATTTTTTAATTTTACATTGTACGTTATAAACTTCTGTGAAGCTCTTTGTGGGTTCAAAGTTCTCATCACATATCTAAATAAATTCCTTAGGGGGTCTAGTTTCCAAAATGGGGTCACTTGTGGGGGGTTTCCACTTATTTGGGCACATTGGGGGCTCGTCACACGCAACATGGCGTCCAATCTCAATTCCAGCCAATTTTAGGTTGAAAAAGTAAAATGGCGCTGCTTCCATTCCGAACCCTGCCGTGCGCCCAAATAGTGGTCCCCCCAACATATAGGGTATCAGCGTACTCAGGACAAATTGGACAACAACTTTTGTGGTTCAATTTCTCCTGCTACCCTTGGTAAAATTAAAAAATTGTTGCTAACATATCATTTTTGTGACTAAAAAGTTAAATGTTTATTTTTTCCTTCCATGTTGCTTCTGCTCCTGTGAAGCGCCGGAATGGTTAATAATCTTCTTGAATGTAGTTTTGAGTAGCTTGAGGGGTGCAGTTTTTAGAATGGTGTCACTTTTGGGTATTTTCTGCCATATAGACCCCTCAAAGTGACTTCAAATGTGAGGTGGTCCCTAAAAAAATGGTTTTGTAAATTTTGTTGTAAAAATGAGAAATTGCTGGTCAACTTTTAACCCTTATAACTTTCTAAAAAAAAAAAATTTGTTTCCAAAATTGTGCTGCTGTAAAGTAGACATGTGGGAAATGTTATTTAGTAGCTATTTTGTTTTACGTAACTCTCTGGTTTAAGGGCATAAAAATTCAAAGTTTGAAAATCGCAAAATTTTCAAAATTTTCACCATATTTCCATTTTTTCATAAATTAAAGCACGTTATAGCAAAGAAATTTTATCACTAAAGTGAAGTACAATATGTCATGAGAAAACAATGTCAGAATTGCCTAGATTCATTGAAGTGTTCCAGAGTTATTACCTCATAAAGGGACAGTGGTCAGAATAGTAAAAATTGGCCCGGGAGTTAACGTGCAAACCACCCTTGGTAGTGAAGGGGTTAAAACCCATCCTGCGTGATAATATATGTGAATCTAATAAATATGTAGAGTCCCTGTGGGTGGAGATAAGGGGAGGGGGAAGAATAAATGATAGGGGTTTGTTATAAGTCTCCAAAAATAATGGATGCAATAGAGAATATCCTCATCAAGCAAATAGATGAAGCTGCGACTCAAGGGGAAGTCATTATTATGGGGGACTTCAACTACCCTGAAATACATTGGGGAACCGAAACCTGCAGTTCCAGCAAAGGTAATAGTTTTTTGACAACTATGAGGGACAATTACCTATCACAACTGGTTCAGGATCCAGAAAGAGGGGGGGGCACTGCTAGACCTAATATTAACCAACAGGACAGACCGCATATCAAATATAAGAGTTGGGGGTCACTTGGGTAATAGTGATCACAAAATAATAAGTTTTAATGTATCCTTTAATAAAATGTGTAGTAGAGGGGTAACTAGGGCACTAAACCTCAGGAAAGCAAATTTCCAACGGATGAGAGATGATCTTGGTGCAACTAACTGGGACAATATCCGAGACGTAAAAATACACCAAGAAAATGGGAGACGTTTATTAGCATCCTGAATAGGACCTGTGCACAATATATACCGTATGGGAATAAACATGCGAGAAATAGGAGGAAACCGCTGTGGCTAAATAGAGCTGTAAGGGGCGCAATAAGGGACAAAAAGAAAGCATTTAGAGAATTAAAGCAAGTAGGTAGAGATGAGGCATTAACTAAATACAGAAGATTAAATAAATTCTGTAAAAAGCAAATCAAGATTGCAAAGATTGAGACAGAGAGACTCATTGCCAGAGAAAGTAAAAATAATCCCAAAATATTATTTAACTACATAAATAGTAAGAAACTAAAAATGATAGTGTTGGCCCCCTTAAAAATAACCTGGTTGAAATGGTGGATGAGGATGAGGAAAAAGCCAATATGCTAATTGACTTTTTTCAGCAGTATTTACACAAGAAAATCCCATGACGGATAGCATGATCAGTGATAAAAATTCTCCATTAAATGTCACCTGCTTAAAACAGCAGGAAGTACGGTGGCATCTAAAAATCACTAAAATTGACAAATCCCTGGGCCCAGATGGGATACGATACACCCCCGAGTACTGCAGGAATTAAGCACAGTCAAAGATAGACCATTATTTTTAATCTTTAAAGATTTCTTAATAACAGGGTCTGTACCACAGGACTGGCGTATAGCAAATGTGGTGCCAATATTCAAAAAAAGGACAAAAACTGAACATGGAAATTATAGGCCAGTGAGTTTAACCTCAACTGTGGGTAAAATCCTGGAGGGCTTTCTAAGAGATACTATACTGGAGTATCTGGAGAAGAATAACCTCATGACCCAATATCAACATGGGTTTACAAGGGACCATTCCTGTCAGACTAATCTGATAAGCTTTTATGAAGAGGTAAGTTCCGGACTGGACCAAGGAAATGCAGTGGATGTGGTGTACATGGACTTTTCAAAAGCTTTTGATACAGTGCCACATAAAAGGTTGATACATAAAATGAGAACAATGGGGATAGGGGAAAATATGTGTAAGTGGGTTAAATTCTGGCTCAGGGATAGGAAACAAAGGGTGGTTATTAATGGAGCACATTCGGACTGGGTCACGGTTTGCAGTGGGGTACCACAGAGGTCAGTATTGGGCCCGCTTCTTTTTAACATATTTATTAATGACCTTGTAGGGGCATAGAGAGTAGAATTTCAATATTTGCAGATGACACTAAACTCTGCAGGGTAATCAATACAGAGGAGGACAATTTTATATTATAGGAAGATTTATGTAAACTAGAAGCTTGGGCTGATAAATGGCAAATGAGCTTTAATGGGGATAAATGAAAGGTCATGCACTTGGGAAGAACAAACAAGAGGTATAATTATGTGCTTAATTGTAAAACACTGGGCAAAACTGAAACTGAAAAAGACCTGGGAGTATGGATGGACAACAAACTCACATTTAGTGGCCAGTGTCAGCCAGCTGCTACAAAGGCAGATAAAATAATGGGATGCATTAAAAGAGGCATAGATGCTCAAGAGGAGAACATAATTTTACCTCTCTACAAGTCACTAGTGCGACCACACTTAGAATATTGTGTACAGTTCTGGTCTCCGGTGTATAAGAAAGACATAGCTGAACTGGAGCGGGTGCAGAGAAGAGCAACCAAGGTTATTAGGGAACCGGGGGTCTGCAATACCAAGACAGGTTATTGCACTTGGGGTTATTTAGTTTGGAAAATCATACGCTTAGGGGTGATCTTGTTACAATGTATAAATATATGCGGGGACAGTACAAAGACCTTTCTAATCATCTTTTTACTCTTAGACCTGTGATGGGGACAAGGGGCATCCTCTACGTCTGGAGGAAAGAAGGTTTAAGCATAATCACAGATGCAGATTCTTTACTGTAAGAGCAGTGAGACTATGGAACTCTCTGCCATATGATGTTGTAATGAGTGATTCCTTACAAAAATTTAAGAAGGGACTGGATGCCTTTCCTAAAAAGTATAATATTACAGATTATATACACTAGTTCTTTCATATTGCGTTGATCCAGGGAGCTAGTCTGATTGCCATATGTCGAGTCAGGAAGGAATTTTTTTCCCCAATGTGAAGCTTACTGTTTGCCACATGGGGTTTTTTTTTGCCTTCCTCTGGATCAGTATGTTAGGGCAAGTTAGGATAGGATATGGGTTGAACTAGATGGACTTAAAATCTTCCTTTAACCTTAATAACTTTCCCCACATATATTTTCCGAGCAATTGCAAGGTTTCCAGTATTGAGATTTGCCAAATTTATTTGCAGTGAATAAGACTTTTGGGGCAAAATTTGGTGAAGTTGGCAAATTTGAATTTCAAAGGATCCGATCATTTCTAATTCTTGCTCTTCATTCCTTAGTTTTTACAATGACAGAAATAGCAGCGGAGAAGATTTTGCAGCAGCTCTGGGCAGTGTAGATGTGAATCCAACGCAGGGATGATGTAGAACAAAATTAGAAAGCACAGCGCGAGCTTTCTTGTATGTCACTGCCTATTTTTCTGCTGTGTTCCTTATGTCTCCTTGCTCTTTTCTCTCCATAGGAAGTAATCTGACATCTCATTGTGCTTGAACAGGACTGACCGGCTGTTTTTCAAAGCTGATGATGAGTAAAAACTAGAAAACTCAGCCCAAAGGCATCTTTTGTTGTGTGTATATATGCAGAGTTGATGATTATGGTGGCTCATAAGAGGAGAGAGAAGCACATTTATATTCTAAGAAATATTGTAAAGTTTCTTCTATTCTTCTATATTCTTGTATGATTGATTTCTGAAAAGTTAGTTGAAAAAATAGTTCCCTTCTCATGTTTTACCTACTGTAAGCAATATCTTTGTGTACAGGGTGTTGCTGTGTACAGTATGTGCATTCAAATACATATTATGATTAACCCCTTCACCCCCAAGGGTGGTTTGCACGTTCATGACCGGGACAATTTTTACAATTCTGACCACTGTACCTTTATGAGGTCATAACTCTGGAACGCTTCTATGGATTCCGGTGATTCTGACATTGTTTTCTTGTGACATATTGTACTTCATGTTATTGGTAAAATTTCATTCAAATAACTTGCGTTTATTTGTGAAAAAAACGGAAATTTGGCAAAAATTTTGAAAATTTCGCAATTTTCCAACTTTGAATTTTTATGCCCCTAAATCACAGGGTTACGGCACACAAAAAACTTGATAACTAACATTTCCCACATGTTTACTTTACATCAGCACAATTTTGGAACCAAAATTTTTTTTTGTTAGGAAGTTATAAGGGTTAAAAGTTGACCAGCGATTTCTCATTTTTACAACACCATTTTATTTTTAGGACCACATCACATTTGAAGCCACTTTGAGGGGTCTATATGATAGAAAATACCCAAAAGTGACACCATTCTAAAAACTGCACCCCTTAAGGTGCTCAAAACCACATTCAAGAAGTTTATTAACCCTTTAGGTGCGTCACAGGAATTTTTTTGAATATTTAAAAAAAAAATGAACATCTAACTTTTTTTCACAAAAAAAATAATTCAGGTTCAATTTTTTTTATTTTACCAAGGGTAACAGGAGAAACTGGACTGCAAAAGTTATTGTTCAATTTGTCCTGAGTACGCTGATACCTGATTTGTGGGTGGGAACGACTGTTTCAGCGCATGGCAGAGCTCAGAATGGAAGGAGCGCAGTTTGACTTTTTCAATGCAAAATGGGCTGGAATTCAGATCGGACGCCATGTCACATTTGGAGAGTCCCTGATGTACCTAAACAGTGGAAACCCCCTACAAGTGACCCCATTTTGGAAACTAGACCCCCCAAGGAACTTATTTAGATATGTGGTGAGAACTTTGAACCCACAAGGGCTTTACAGAGGTTTATAACGTACAGCCGTACAATTAAAAAATCATATTTTTTCCACAAAAATGATCTTTTCACCCCAATTTTTATTTTCCCAAGGGTAACAGGACCCTAAGAGTTATTGTGCAATTTGTCCTGAGTATGCTGATACCCCACATGTGGGGGTAAACCACTATTTGGGCGCATGGCAGAGCTCGGAAGGGAAGCAGCGCCATTTGACGTTTTTGGCTGGAATTGAGATCGGACATCATGTCGCGATTGGAAAACCCCTGATGTACCAAAACAGTGGAAACCCCCACAAATGACACCATTTTGGAAACTAGATCCCCTAAGGAACTTATCTAGATGTGTGGTGAGAACTTTGAACCCCCAAGTGCTTCACAGAAGTTTATAACATAAAGCCGTACAATTAAAAAATCATATTTTTTCCACAAAAATGATCTTTTCACCCTCAATTCTTAGTTTTCCAAGGGTAACAGCACCCTAATAGTTATTGTGCAATTTGTCCTGAGTACGCTGATACCCCACATGTGGGGGTAAACCACTATTTGGGCGCATGGCAGAGCTTGGAAGGGAAGCAGCGCCATTTGACGTTTTTGGCTGGAATTGAGATCGGACACCATGTCGCGATTGGAAAACCCCTGATGTACCTAAACAGTGGAAACCCCCCACAAATGACACCATTTTGGAAACTGGACCCCCCAAGGAACTTATCTAGATGTGTGGTGAGCACTTTGAACCCCCCAGTGCTTCACAGAAGTTTATAACGCCCGGGCGTGAAAATAAAAAATTTGTATTTTTTCCACAAACATGATCTTTTAGTCACCATTTTTTTTATTTTCCCAAGGGTAACAGGAGAAATTGGACCCCAAAAGTTGTTGTCCAATTTGTCCTGAGTATGCTGATACCCCATATGTGGGAGAAAACTACTGTATGGGAACACGTCGGGGATCGTAAGGGAAGTAGTGACGTTTTGGAATGCAGACATTGATGGAATGGTCTGCGGGTGTCATGTTGCCTTTGGAGAGCCCCTAATGTACCTAAACAGTGGAAACTCCCCACAAATGACCCCATTTTGAAAACTAGACCCCCTAAGGAACTTATCTAGATGTGAGGTGAGCACTTTGAACCCCCAAGGGCTTCACAGAAGTTTATAATGCCAGGGCATGAAAATAAAAAAAATCGTATTTTTTCCACAAACATGATCAATTATTCCCCAATTTTTTTATTTTCCCAAGGGTAACAGGAGAAATTGAACCCCAAAAGTTGTTGTCCAATTTGTCCTGAGTAAGCTGACACCCCATATGTGGGAGAAAACTACTGTATGGGCACACGTCAGGGCTCGGAAGGGAAGTAGTGACGTTTTGGAATGCAGACATTGATGGAATGGTCTGCGGGTGTCATGTTGCCTTTGGAGAGCCCCTAATGTACCTAAACAGTGGAAACCCCCCACAAATGACTCCATTTTGAAAACTAGACCCCCTAAGGAACTTATCTAGATGTGAGGTGAGCACTTTGAACCCCCAAGGGCTTCACAGAAGTTTATAATGCCAGGGCATGAAAATAAAAAAATCATATTTTTTCCACAAACATGATCAATTAGTCCCCAATTTTTTTATTTTCCCAAGGGTAACGGGAGAAATTGAACACCAAAAGTTGTTGTCCAATTTGTCCTGAGTACGCTGACACCCCATATGTGGGAGAAAACTACTGTATGGACACACGTCAGGGCTCGGAAGGGAAGTAGTGACGTTTTGGAATGCAGACTTTGATGGAATGGTCTGCGGGTGTCATGTTGCCTTTGGAGAGCCCCTAATGTACCTAAACAGTGGAAACACCCACAAATGACCCCATTTTGGAAACGAGAAACCCTAAGGAACTTATCTAGATGTGTGGTGAGCACTTTGAGCCCCCAAGGGCTTCACAGAAGTTTATAATGCCAGGGCACGAAAATAAAAAAATCGTATTTTTTCCACAAACATGATCAATTATTCCCCAATTTTTTCATTTTCCCAAGGGTAACAGGAGAAATTGGACCCCAAAAGTTGTTGTCCAATTTGTCCTGAGTACGCTGACACCCCATATGTGGGAGAAAACTACTGTATGGACACACGTCGGGGCTCGGAAGGGAAGCAGTGCCATTTTGGAATGCAGACTTTGATGGAATGGTCTGCGGGTGTCATGTGCGTTTGGAGAGCCCCTGATGTACCTAAACTATTGAAACTCCCAACATGTGACCCCATTTTGGACACTAGACCCCCCCACGGAACTTATCTAGATGTGTGGTGAGCACTTTGAACCCCCAAGTGCTTCACAGAAGTTTATAACGCTCGGACGTGAAAATAAAAAAATCATTTTTTTCCACAAAAATGATATTTTTGCCCCCAATTTTTTATTTTCCTAAGGGTAACAGGAGAAATTGGACCCCAAAAATTGTTTTGCAATTTGTCCTGAGTAGGCTGATACCCTACATGTGGGGGTAAAACACTGTTTGGGCGCATGGCAGAGCTTGGAAGGGAAGGAGCACCATATGACTTTTTCAACTCAGAATTGGCTGGAATTGAGATCAGACGCAATGTTGCATTTGGAGAGCCCCTGATGTGCCCAAACAGTGGAAACCCCCAATTCTAACTCCAACCCGAACCCCAGCACACCCCTAACCCTAATCTCAGCCCTAACCCAAGCCCTAACCCTAGCCCTAACCCTAACCCTGACCCTAACCCTTAACCAAACCATACTTAACCCTAACCCTGACCCTAACCCTAACCCTAACCCTAACCCTGACCCTAACCCTAACCCTAACCCTAACCCTGACCCTAACCCTAACCCTAACCCTTAACCAAACCATACTTAACCCTAACCCTGACCCTAACCCTGACCCTAACCCTAACCCTAACCCTAACCCTGACCCTAACCCTAACCCTAACCCTGACCCTAACCCTAACCCTAACCCTTAACCAAACCATACTTAACCCTAACCCTAGTCCTAACCCTAGCCCTAATGGAAAAATGGAAATAAATACATTTTTTTAATTTTATTATTTTTCCTTAACTAAGGGGGTGATAACGGGGGGTTTGATTTACTATTTATGGCGGTATTTATTTTTAAAAGACGCTTTTTATTGTAAAAATAGTTTTTGCATCACCACATATTGAGAGCTATAATTTTTCCGTATTTTGACCCACCGAGTCATGTGAGGTCTTATTTTTTGCGGGACGAGTTGACGTTTTTATTGGTTACATTTTTGGGCACGTGACATTTTTTGATCGCTTTTTATTCCGATTTTTGGGACGCAGAATGAACAAAAACCAGCGTTTCATGAATTTCTTTTGGGAGAGTGCGTTTACACCGTTCCGCGTGCGGTAAAATTGATAAAGCGGTTTTATTCTTCGGGTCAGTACGGTTACAGCGATACCTCATTTAGGTCGTTTTTTTATGTTTTGTCGGTTTTATGCAATGAAAACTATTTTATATAAAAAATAATTATTTTTGCATCGCTTTATTCTGCGAGCTATAACTTTTTTATTTTTTTGCCGATGATGCTGTGTTGCAGCTCGTTTTTTGCGGGACAAGATGACGTTTTCAGCGGTACCATGGATATTTATATGCGTCTTTTTGATCGCGCGTTATTACACTTTTTGTTTGGCAGTATGATAATAAATCATTATTTTTTGCTTCGTTTTTTATTTTTATTTTTTAAGGGGTTCGCTAAAGGGGTTAACTAATGGGACAGTTTTATAGGGCAGGTTGTTACGGATGCGGCGATACCTAATATGTGTACTTTTATTGTTTTGGTTTTTTTTTATTTTCAAAAAATGAATTTATTGGGGAATATTTTTTTTTTTTTTTTTTTTACTAATTTATTTGGCGATTTTTTTAAAATTATTTTTACACATTTTTAATTTTTTTTTAACTTTATTACATAGTCCCAGGTGGGACATCACTGTCCTGTGACAGACCGCTGATCTGTCACATCACAGATCACTGTGACAGATCAGCAATCTGTCACAGGCAGTGCACAAGGCTTCCTCATGCCTGCGCTTTGCAGGCACTGAGGAAGCCAGCTTCCTCCAGGCCCCCGAAGGCCCCCGTCGCCATCTTGGATCCGGGGGCCTGGAGGAAAGGAGTCCCCCGCAGCAGCGCTGCACATTGTGCTGCCGTGGGGGGCTCAGGGAAGCACGGAGGGTGCCCCCTCCCTGCCGATGCTTCCCTTTAACTCCCGGTACACCGCGATCATGTTTGATCGCGGTGTGCAAGGGGTTAACATGTCGGGGGTGGTCCATGACCGCCCCTGACACATAGTGCCGGGTGTCAGCTGTGATAATCAGCTGACACCCGGCCGCGATCAGCGGCGCTCACCACGTGGGCGCCGCTGATCGCGCTAGACGTACTATCCCGTCCATGGGCATAGGGGCCCGGGTCCCATGGACGGGATAGTACGTCTGATGTCAGGAAGGGGTTAAAGCTCACATATCTTGTAAAAACCAAAGCCAATTCTACCACACTTCATTTGGGGATGAAGGTTCATGATTATTTTAGAGCCTAACAAGCCCCTGCCCAAATAAAAACAATAAAATCTAAAAATATAAGCATACATTGGGAAAATGTTGCTTTGCCATCTTTTTGTAGGTCCAATAGAGGTAAACTTAAATCTGTTGGCATTACGTTGAACTAATGATACTCTTTTTAGGATATATGAACTATAAACTGATATAGCCCTTCATAGAATGTACAATTGGTCCTGGTGCTCCTTCTGTCAGACACGGAATAGCTTATTCAGCCAAGTACAGCATCCTTTTGCAGACAGTGTTAAACCTTGAACTAAAGAGGTGCCACATAGTGATGAGCAAGTATACTCGTTGCTCGGATGGTCTCCGAGTATTTTGGGGTACTCGGAGATTAAGTTTTCGTCGTCTCATTTCATGATTTGCGTCTGCTAGACATCTTGAATACATGTGTGGAATGCCTGTTTGTTAGGGAATTCCCACATGTATTCAGCCTGTCTACAAGTCGCAAATCATGCAGCTGAGAAGATGAAATCTAAATCTCATAGCCAAAATACTAGGAGGACACTCGAGCAACGAGTATACTCGCTCATCACTAGTTGGCACACAGTAAGGGATGAATTAGCAAAGTCCTAAGGCTGATGTATTTGAGCTTATGAATGGTAAAAAGCAAATAGTAGAAACAAGCTCATATATTCAGGAGATAAAGAATAGATCAAAAAAAGAACGAGGAGGAGGTGGAGAAAAGGGAAATGTTGAGAGACAGAGGAGGGATACAGATGAATGACAATAGGAGAGGAGGGAGTGTCTGATAGAGGGTGCATTCTTACTTCACATGATGCCTCTTGTGCTCGGAGCTATGCCAGCAGCATCTGCATATATACACACAACAAAAGGCGCCTGCCGGCTTAGTTTTCTAGTTTTTAGCGGTCATCCGGAAGTAAGTGGCTGTTTTCTTCCCTCTAAATAACCGGCTTCAGATAGGAGGCATTGAAGTGGATACAATGCCTTCTGCCCAGGGATATCTGAGTATAGTTAATGCTTTTTTAATCATCACCTGTGTCATAACTGATAACATTCTAATGCCAATTCAATTCACCGTCTAACTTGTCAGGAAATCAGATGTCAAGGGAACCTCTTACAAATATATCATTGGAATTTCCCATAAAAACGAATTAGTCTCTAGAAATAAATTTAATAAAGATTTTCTCCAGCGATTCCATTTCCATTGCCCTTTGTACTTTTACGGTGGAAAAACCGCAGCAAAGGAAAAGACAGGATTTAAATTGACTTTGGCGATACAGTGAAAAAAATAAAACACATTTTACTCAGCAGATTGCTGTGGGAGTGATGGCTGAGAATTTGACTTGCCTGAATAGCAAATACATAGCTTTATTTGATGCACACAAATGTGCCTTTCTTGGCAGACGGATAAAGATATAACTCCTTGAGACTGGGTGGCATGTCTTTGTTGCTGCAAGCTGAAAGGCTTTCGTCTTGGCTACATAGAGATCAGTAGGCTGTCAACCATGGCTGGCAGTGTAAGGCAGACAAAGCATGTACCAAAATGTACTGCAGAGTGAATATATGAAGGTTGTTGCATGTGGTTAACTGGGAGGAGCAGGGTTTCCCCATGTCATTATAAAGGGGAACGGATACAGTGATGTTATCATTACACGTTCCTAGTTCAGTTTCAAATTTATTACAAGTGAAACAATTTGGAAATTTGTTGGAAGAGTAGTTTTTCTGTAAAATTGCAATAATGTACTGTAATTGCCTGTATCTGAATGCACGTATTAATGTCTAAATCATATTGAAATCAGGTTACAGTATGTGTCTACATACAAAAGGTGTGTAAGGAATAACAAATAATTATAAATAAAGAACTGTAACTTTTCCTTAAAACCCACTCAAGACAGAAAATCACTTGCATAACTATGAGATAAAAATGTGTGGCTATTGGCCGCTATGAGATCATGGAGTATTTGCTGCATATCTTGACTTACCTCAAGTGTTTAACTACTAAGTTATTGTTCCATAATTTACATATTGTTTTAGGAGTACTGATGTCAGATATATCTATATGTATTTAGTAGAATTTAAGTGTGGTTCTGAAATAGGATGTCACCATTGTAATAAGTCAGTTCGTGAAATTTTCTTCTTCCTAAATATTCCATGACCAACTGTGAGTTTTATTAGTGAAAAGTTGAAGTGTTTAGGAATTATAGCAACTCAACCATGAAGAGGAGACCATGTAAAACTATAGAGCGGAGTCCATGAACCTTGAGGTGTGTAGTGCATAAAAGTGGAGAACACTTCTCAGTAGAGATGAGCGACTTTGTATTTTTTCGGATCGAGTCGGGTTTCGCGAAACCCGACTTTCGCAAAAGTCGGGTCGAACGAAATCGGACGATTATTGTGAAAAGTCAAAGGCCAACTGAAACACGAAACCCAATGCAAGTCAATGGGGAAGCAAAGTTGGCAGGGAGTGGAGGACAGGAAACGCACCTACAGTGCCCTTTTGAATGCCAAAAACATCAAATCTTATTACTGAATTATTTCAACCTTAATTTACTTCATAATACTAGTTACGCACTGAAAAATGGGGGTTATTTGGCTAAATTTGTGGGGGGGTAGAGCTGGCTCCAGGTTTTCATGTGCCCAGGGCCAAAGAGCGCCCCTTTAACACATAGCACAAGTCATGATTCTCCGATACGGTAGAGAAATAGCAGTATAGTACAATGAAAAATACTTCACTTTTTACATCTCATGACTGATAGCCATTTTAAATTCTCCAATAGCTCCAAAAACGGAGAGTATATTACTCCATGCAGTATTATGGCCACCGCATAGTGCGCTATACAGAGTAATGAGGCCCATGTATTTTTCCATACAGAATCATTGGTCCCATATAATGTTTGAAACAGTAAATGATGAGCTCCACATAATGCTACAGTATATGTTGGTCCCCATGGATGAAGCTTATGGGCCCAAATAATGCTCTATATATAATGGGCCCCATTTCTAATGCTCTAGTGTATAATGGGCCCTGTAAATGCTGCTCCAGTGTCTGATGTTCACCTTTGGAATGCTCCAGTGTATGGTGGGTCCCATATATCATTCTCCAGAGTATAGTGCTCCCCAAAAATTGCTCTCAACATTGAAAACAATTAAATAAGTCTCCTCAAATAAGTCTCCTCACTAGGGAATCCCTGTACTAGTCTGGGCGTACAGACCGTGATGTCATTGCGCTCTCTGATCAGAATCTCACTGTCAGGAAACGCGGAAGACGTCATGACGGTGGAGCAGGGAGAGGTAAGTATTTCAACTTTGCAAGTGCTGTGATCCTGAGCAAGCAGGGGGGCCCACTCATTGGCAACGGCACTGGCACAGGGCCCCTCATAGTACATCGGTGTGTCTGACGGCGGGTGTGCACCCGCACCGTCAGAGACACTTGATTGCACTATGAGGGACCCTATGCCAGTGCCCATGCCCTAGAGTTGGCCCACCCACCTGTCCAGGGCAACAGCACTTGCACGGTGGCATGCGCTAGGTGGTGACCCCGGCCATGGGGGGAGGCAGCCCAGTTAGGGAGGATTACAAAATGGCATATGTTGATGTGGGACATTCAGCTACTGCTAAAGGTGAAATTGGGCAAGTCCGAGGAAGAGGAGGACAAAAGCGAGGCAGTTTTCTGGCAACCTATGTGTCATCAGGGTAAGGTGGGACAAAATCCTTGGAAACCCAAGCATGGTTCATTTTAATGAAGGTAAGATCATCCACATTTTGGGTCGACAGACGGGTCCTTTTTTCTGTCAGGATTGATCCAGCTGCACTGAAGACTCTTTCCGATAGCACACTTGCAGCTGGGAAAGCAAGTTCCTGTAAGGCATATTGTGCCAATTCAGGCCAGTTGTCCAGTTTAGAAGCCCAATAGTCAAAGGGGAATGACCTGTGAGGGAGAACATCGATAGGGGAGGAAAAGTAGTTTGTAACCATAGTTGACAACTGCTGTCTCCTGTCACTTTCCATCGATGCAGTATTACCAGTCGTGTGAGCGGGACTTGAAAAATCAGTCCACAACATTGTCATGAAACCCCTGTCTCCAACGCCACTTCTGATTTGTGCACCACGAACACCTCTGCCAAGCTGCCCCCGGCCCGTACGGCTCGTGTGAGAACCATCACCGCTGCTGTGTGTTGGGAATGCCTCAACCAACCGGTTTACCAGAGTTGCTTGTTTATTAGCCAATATTAGGTCAAGGTTCTCCTGTGGCATGATGTTTTGGAATTTGCCTTTGTAGCGTGGATTCAGGATGCTGGCCAACCAGTAGTCATCATCGTTCATTATTTTGGCAATGCGGGGGTCCCATTTTAGGATCTGCAAGGCATAATCTGACATGTGGGCCAATGTTCCCGGTGTCAATGATGCACTGCGAGTGCTGGGTGAAGGAGCACTTTCTGGCAAATCCACATCCCTCCAGTCACGCACAAGCCCTGTACCAGACCTTGCTATGCCATCATTTTCTCTTGTCCCACGAGAAGCATCATCCTCCCCTAAATAATCATCCCCATCATCATCCTCCTCCTCCTCATCCACGACGAGTGTATCGGCGACCGGCGGATGTGCGCGCACAGTCTTCGCACTTTCTGGAGCAGGGCTGTTAACTCCAGATAATTATTGAGGAAGCACTGCACCACCAGGTTCAAGGTGTGAGCCAACCAAGGTATGTGTCTGAATTTTGAAAGGGCTATGACTGCCACAAAATTCCGGCCGTTATCACTAACTACCTTGCCTGCCTCAAGATGTAGACTGCCCAGCCATGACTCAGTTTGTCGCTGAAAGTAGTCGGCCAGTACCTCCGCGGTGTGTCTGTCGCCCAAACACATCATCTGCAAAACAGCCTGCTGACGCTTTCCACTAGCTGATCGATAGGGGGACACCTCATGTGCAACAGTGGCAGCTGCAGATGGAGTGCTCGTGCGACTGCGCTCTGTGGACGAGCTTTTGCTTCTGGAAGAGGAGGAGGAGGGTTGAATGCCTACAGCCAACTGTTTCCTATACCGTGGGCTAGGCAGCACTGTCCCACCACCGCTGTCCCCTGTGGACCCTGCATCCACCACATTAACCCAGTGCGCAGTGATGGACACGTAACGGCTCTGGCCATGCCTACTGGACCATGCATCAGTCGTGAGGTGCACCTTTCTACTCAATGATTGCTTGATTTCATGGACAATGCGGTCTTTCACATGAAGGTGGAGGGCTGGGATGGCTTTGTGAGAAAAGAAGTGGCGACTGGTTAGGTCATAGCATGGTACTGCGTAGGCCATGAGTTCGCGGACAGCTGCTCTTTCCACCAACCGAGAGGGCATCATCTCTAATGAGATTAGTTTGGCAATGTGGGCGTTCAAACCCAGTGTACGCGGATGATAGGATGAGTACTTTCTTGTCCTACTCATAGTCTCTGGTAGGGTGAGATGGACTTGAGAGCTGCATATGGTGGAACTGGCAGTGGACAGGGCGGACTGAGAGAGGGTTGATGATGATGATGGAGTTGGTGTTCTTTCTGATGGCCTATATTCAGTCTTTCATTGATATAACATTGTGATTCCCTGACTGCTTTGGCCTTGCAACGACACCTCAACATTTGCTGCTGTGCTAACCGTTGGGCTTACAGTGGGGGAAACAATGTAGCGTTGCTGACTACCTTCTTTGGGAGCAGTTGCACATGTGGTACTTGAGATTTGGTGTTCCATCCACGCTTGCAAGTGCATGGTGGTTAAATGTCTAAGCATGCAACTGGTATAAAAATTTCTCAGATTTTTCCCTCGGCTAAAGGTCTTTGCGCACTTCTTATGGATAACCTTGGCCTGATCATTAGGATTTTGTTCAAAATAGTGCCACACTGCACTCTTCCTACTATGGAAGACATTTTGCGGCCTTGCACGCTGTGCTATTTTGACCGTCTGGCAAAGCTGTCCTGCAACTCTTTTGATTTTTGTAACCCGTTTTTGGACTGCTCTGGGCCTGCCAGATAACAGCTGTTGTGATGTCGATGTCTGCTGCGGATGCTCCTCCTCCTCTTCAGAGCTATTGGCAGCGGCACCCTCTTCACCCAATGGATGCCAATCTGGGTCAACTACTGGGTCATCCATCACCTCCTCTTCAATGTCATGTGCACCTTCCTCTGTTTCACCGTGTATGGTGGTATAGTATGCGGGAAGGGGCACGTGAGTCTCATCAGGGTCAGAATCTGGCTCAGTACACTGCGAGAACAATGAAGTGCTCTGAGTGAATGTACCAGCAGAATCATCTATCAGTGGCTGTGCATCAGTGCATTCCATGTCAGATTCATCTTCTTGGCCTGGGTAATTCACCATTTGACTTGATAACACAGGCATGGTATGTGAAAACAGCTCCATGGAGTAATCTGTAGTGTGGCCTGCCGCATCCTTCAATTTTGGTTGGGGTGAAGGACACAAGGAAAGGTGTGGTTCATGACCATGAGCCTCCAATGAAGACTCAGTGCTTTTATTTTTTAAAACTTCAGAAGAGAAGGCGATAGAGCTGGAGGCTGAGTCAGCAATGTAAGCCAAAACTTGTTCCTGAAGCTCTGGCTTTAAAAGCGGTTTGCCTACTCCCAGAAAAGGAAGCCTTCAAGGCCTTGTGGAGCCAGACGATGACGCAGGCTCAACACCTCCTGCATTCGGTGCTATTTTGCTTTTGACACTACCAGCAGATCCACCACCAACACCAACACCATCATTACCAGCTGTCAACCCCCGCCCACTTCCATGGCCTCTTCCACCACAATTCCTCATTTTTGGTAAAAATGTACCCAAAATTCCACCAACTATATAGTACTGTAAAACAAGGTACAAGGTGTATATAGGACTGGGGAGAATTTGAATTTCTGTACATACTTGAAAAAAATATATAAAGTGCTCTCAGTGAGAGAAACAAAATAGGAATCTTGTGGGTATGATACCTTTTAATGGCTAACAAATAATAGTGAATGTTGTTACAAAGCAAGCTTTCGGGACTGCTTATGTCCCTTCATCCGGCTGATATGACAAAATATTTGAAGAAACCTTATTTATATACAGTTTAAAGCACAACATTTCAATAAACAAACAATGAGCTTGGAGAGAGAATCCTTAATTAGGTAAGATCAGATAGGTAGTATGAAAAGTTCTGAAGATCAAAGGGCTACTTGGAGTAGATAGCTCAGATATGGTAATGGATCATAAAACCTTCTGACAAATTGAGTCCTGTGTGAATAGAATCAAAGATAGTAATGGATTTATGCTCCCACACTCTCCAATGTGTCTGTGATTTAAAATTGCCTTTTAAAATGACAACTTTCATATTGCCTATGTTGTGTCCTGGACCACAGAAATGTTTAGCCACAGGTAAATGGGTTTTTTTGTCTGTAATTGTATGACGATGAGACCTCATCCTTGCTCTCAGTCTCTGGCCTGTTTCTCCAACATAGAGGCCACCCACAGTAAATATATTGCATAGAATTAAATACACCACATTGGAAGAGGAACATGTGAATGTCCCTGGGATCTTATAGTCCTGCTGTGTGTTGGGAATTTGGATTTTGTCTTTGGTCTCTATATGAATGCAGGTTTTGCATCTTCTCCCATTGCAAGGATATGTTCCTCTTGGTGAATCAGAGGGCATTGAACTTCGGATAATGATGTTTCTTAGATTGGGAGGTTGTCTTTAACGTAGCAAGGGGGGTCTTTGAATAGTGTTTTTAACCGGTCATCCTTGTGTAGGATATGGTGAAGTTTCTTAGCCATTTTTCAAGCTGTGGGTTGTAGGTCACTACCAGAGGTACACGATGATTTTCCTCTTTTTTTCTGTATTGAAGTACTTGACTTCTAGGGATCCTTGTGACCCTAACGATCTGATCATCAATGGAGGTGGGATGGTAACCTTGATTTAAAAATGACATTTTAAGCTGGGTTAGGTGTTCATCCCTGTCCTTGGGACTGGAACAGATACGGTTATATCTGAGGGCCTGGCAGTAGACAATGGATTTCTTAATGTGTTTAGGATGGAAGCTGTCCCATTTGAGGTATGTGGGATGGTCAATTGGTTTCCGATATACTGATGTTTGGAATGAACCATTTTGGATTTTTATGGTGGTGTCTAGGAAGTTGATTTTTGTTTTTGAATGGTCTAATGTCAAGTTTATGGTTGGATGAAATTTGTTGAATTTGTCATGGAAATTTTGAAGTTCTTGTTCAGGCTCAGTCCAGATTATTAATATGTCATCAATGTAATGGAAATAGACAAAGGGTTTTATGGAGCAGGATGCTAAAAAGTCATTTTCCAGTTTAGCCATGAAGAGATTAGCGCACTGGGGTGCCATTTTACTTCCCATAGCGGTGCCGGTGCGTTGTAGGTATAGCTCCTCACTGAAAGAGAAAACGTTGTGTGTGAGGATGAATCTGGTAAGTGCTATTACAGACTTGGAGGGGATCCCATTGACCTCAAGAAACATTTGGCAGGCCGCTAGTCCATCTTC
The DNA here is from genome assembly GCF_039654945.1 of Dendrobates tinctorius. Classification (NCBI taxonomy): domain Eukaryota; kingdom Metazoa; phylum Chordata; class Amphibia; order Anura; family Dendrobatidae; genus Dendrobates; species Dendrobates tinctorius. Next base: position 14,620,217 of record NW_027361690.1, read on the forward strand.
GTGTGGGATGTTGGAATATAAGGATTTGTCGTCCATGGTGGCTAAGATGGTGCTGTCGGGGAGGGGACCTATCGTGGATAGCATATTAAGCAGGTCTGTAGTGTCCGTACATACTTGAGGACACTGTTGTATTGTGTCAGGCCCAGGGTATATTACACCACTATATCACAGGCTGAGTTTAGCTGGTGTAAAAAATGTCAATATAGGACTGGGGAGAATTTGAATTTCTGTACAGACTTCAGGACACTGTTGTATTGTGTCAGGCCCAGGGTATATTACACCGCTATATCACAGGCTTAGTTTAGCTGGTGTAAAAAATGTCAATATAGGACTGGGGAGAATATGAATTTCTGTACAGACTTGAGGACACTTGTATTGTGTCAGGCCCAGGGTATATTACACCGCTATGTCACAGGCAGAAATTGGCTAGTGTATGACAAACTACAAGGTGTATATAGAATTGGGCAGAATTGGAATCTCCCTAGAGTGTAGGTCTGTAAGAACGGACAAACTCGTCGGCTTTTCCTTACAGAGTCACACACAGATAGCTTCACTGTGGCCGTGATAACAGCCGGTACACGGTACTGTGTGAGGAGCTTACACCGCTGTATGGTATGTGAAAAAATGCACACTCAGTACCTCACCAGGACAAAAAAATGACATTTGGATTGCTTTTAAAAAAGCAGTTTTAACACCAGTGTGCACACAGCAATGCAGCTATCAGGTAGCCTTAGAAGGCAGCCTATTAACCAACAGAGCTGATCCACCAAAATATAGCCTCCCCTTGCACTGCACAGTGACTGGCGTGTTGTACAGGCAAAATCGCCAGCAGCAGAAGCAGTTTTTTTTTCTTCTTCTCTGCCTAACACTCTCCCTACAGAATCAGCAGCAGCAGCAGCTCTCCCTATTCTGAGATCAGCATAAGTAACATGGCGGTCGATGTGCACGCCCTTTTATACCCCCTGTGACGCCCCCAAAGCAAGCCAATCACTTGCATGCCCTTCTCAAAGGTGGTGGTGACCCCTGCCTATGTCATCACGTTGCCCACAGTGTCCGTTGATCCTGATTGGCTGAAAAAGGGCGCTAAAGAAACTTTTGAAACACGACTTTGGCGCTAAAGTCGCCGACCTCGTGGCCGACCTCACCCTAGGGTCGGGTTTCGTTTCATGAAACCCGACTTTGGCAAAAGTCGGCGACTTTTGAATTTTTTCGACCAGTTTCGCTCAACTCTACTTCTCAGTCTTAATAACTTCAAATTTCCAAACTTCCTATGGGATTAAGATCATCACAAATACTGCAAAATTGGATCTTTATGGCACAAAATTCCAGCTGCTTACACAAATTATTTACTCATTTTACTCGCTCACATAGCACCATTAATTCAACAGCCCTATTGGAGCTTACATTCTAATTTTTGGAGTGTGGGAGGAAATCAGAGTACCCAGGAGAAAACAGCACAAACACGAGGAGAACATAGAAACTCTTTGTAGATGTTGTCCTTGGTGGAATTTGAACCCAGGACCCCAGTGCTGCAAAAAAACACCGTTCTGCTCTTAAACCATAAACCAACAAACACAATGCCAATCCAAGCAATGGGTAAAGTAAGGTAAAGCACACACCTGAATGACACTTCACTATCTGGCAGCCTGACAAATGACATGAGAATTTTACATACCTAACTAGATTGTAAATCCAAACTCAGAACCCAAGCATTACAAAGCAACAGTGATAACCACTCAGCAACTACGCTGTCCGAGAGCCTAAAACCACCAAGCACAATGCCAATCCACGCATTGAACAAATTAATGTAAAACAGACACTCGAATCACACTTCCCTATCTCACAGTCTGAGTAATGCCATGAGAATGTTACATGCCTAAGCATAGCCGCCATCAAGGCATTACTGACCTGACTGGAGTATGGGGCTCGATCAGAAGAGGTGGCCCAGCATCAGGCCCCATCTGTTCTGCTGATTGGGCCTCAGTAGAAGCATTCTGCCGGTGCAGTAACTGAACCTGCATCCGAGACGCAGGTTCATCTACTCTATTGCCATGTGAGTCAGCATGGCAAAAGTTAAAGTTGCCAGTCAATCGGAGGCTGGCAACAGATGTCTGCGCACACGTCACAAGCATATGACGTCAGTGTCATTCGCCGGTGAGTGTGTACTTGAAACGCCTGGAGGTATCATCTCTGCAGGAGTTCAGCCAGGTAAGGAGAAAGGTGTTTTATTTTATTGAACGTGGCAAGCTGCAATATGTTTCACCGGCAGGATAGAGACACATGGACCATGTGTCTCTATCCTGCTCGGGGCAGAATGGAGACATGGGGCAGAATGGAGACTCAGAGGCAGAATGGAGACATGGGTCAGGATTGGAGATATGGGGGCAGGATGGGAGAAACGTGTGCAAAATAGGAGCCACGGGGCCTGGATAGGCGACACAATGGCAGGATGGGAGACACGGAGGCAGGATGGGAGACATGGGGGCAGGATGGAGACTTGGGAGGGAGACATGGGGAGAGAATGGAGACAGGGGGCAGGATTAGAGACACATGGCAGGATGGGAGACACAGAGGCAGGATGGGAGACACAGGGGCAGAATGAAGACAGGGAGCAGGATGGGAGACACGGGGGCAGGAAGGGAGACACGGGGCTGGATGAGAGACATGGAGGCAGGATGGGAGACACGGAGGCAGCATGAGAGACATGGGGGCAGAATGGAGACGGGGCAGGATGGGAGACATGAGAGTAGGATGAGAGACACAGGGGCAGGATGGGAGACACAGGGGCAGAATGAAGACAGGGAGCAGGATGAGAGACACGGGGGCAGGATGGGAGACACGGGAGCAGGATGGGAGACACGGGGCAGGATGGGAGACACGGGGCAGAATGGAGAAACGGGGCAGGATTGGAGACACTGGAGCAGGATGGAGACACCAGGGCAGGATGGAGACATGGGGGCAGGATGGGAGACATGGGGGCAGGATGTAAAACATGGGGCAGGATGTGAGGCACGGGGGCAGGATAGGAGACGCAGAGGGCAGGATTGGAGAAACAGGAGGAGGAATTGAGACACAGGGGGCAGGATTGAAGACACGGTGGGCAGGGTGGAGACACATGGTGCAGGATAGAGACATTGTGCAGGATGGAGACAGATGAGGCAGGAATATGGGGCAGGATCATGGTGCAGGATGGAGGCACATGGTGCAGATCATGGGGCAGGATGGAGAAAGATTTTGCAGGATCATGAGGCAGGATGGAGACAGATGGGGCATTATCATGGGGAAGATGGGGCAGGATCATGGGACAGATGGGGCAGGATGGGGAGACCATATGGGGCAGGATGTGAAATCACATGGGGCAGAATGAATACTCATGAGTAGAGTTGAGCGACTTTTGGTTTTTTAGGGTCGCGTTTCGTTTCGTGAAACCCGACTTTTCCAAAAGTCGGGTCGAGCAAGATCGTCCGATTATAGGGAAAAGTCGGGGTCGTCCCGAAACACGAAACCCAATGTAAGTCAATGGGGAATAAAAGTCGGCCGTGAGAGGAGGACAGGAAACACACCTACAGTGCCCATTTGAATGCCAAAAGCATCAATTCTTCTTACTTAAGCTTGTCAACCTTAATTAACTTCATAATACAAGTTACGCACTGAAAAATGGGGGTTATTTGGCTACAGTTGTGGGGGGGAGGGCTGGCTACAGGTTTTCATGTGCCCTGGGCGAAAGAGCGCCCCTTTAACACATACCACAACTCATCATGCTCCGATACGGCAGAGAAATAGTGGTATAGTACAATGAAAAATACTTCACTTTTTACATCTCATGACGAGGCCCATCTATTTCTCCATACAAAATCATTGGTCCCATATAATGTTTGAAACAGTATATGATGAGCTCCACATAATGCTACAGTATATGTTGGTCCCCATGGATGAAGCTCCACTGTCTTATGGGCCCAAATAATGCTCCAAACATAATGGGCCCCATTTCTAATGCTCTAGTGTATAATGGGCCCTGTAAATGCTGCTCCAGTGTCTGATGTCCACCTTTGGAATGTTCCAGTGTATGGTGGGCCCCATCTATCATTCTCCAGAGTATAGTGCTCCCCAAAAATTGCTGTCCCAACATTGAAAACAATGAAATGTCTCCTCGCTATGGAATCCATGTACTAGTCTGGACTCCTCGTCGTCCCCATCTTCCATCTCACTGCACAGTATTTCAACCTTGCAAGTGCTGTGATCCTGAGCAAGCAGGGGGGGCCCACTCGTTGGCGACAGCACTGGCACAGGGCCCCTGATAGTACGGTGGTGTGTCTGACGGCGGGTGGGCCAAACCTGCACTTTCATCTGCAGCTTCCTCTTTGTCACCGTGTAAGATGGAACTGTGTATGGGAAGGGTAACCTGAGTTTCATCAGGGTCAGATTCAGGCCATGTAGCGTGCGAGGGGAATGTAGTGGTCTGGGTCAATGTACCAGCAGATTCATCGAGCAGTGGCTGAGCATCAGTGCACTTGTGTCGCCCCCAGGAGTACGATCGCCACAGTGGCATTACCATCCTCCTAGGGAGTGTGATGTCATGCTTGGGAGCAACGAACGATCTCTCTAGCAGGTTAACTGATTGGGCGGCGTTATTCCCACGAGTCATGACCCTCCAAACAGCGTTCATGAAGGCAAAGTGTTTGTTTTACGTTGGCAGTATGGTTGCAAAGCTGAACCTTAAAGGAATGTCCAGAAGGGCACCACCAGGAGTGGAGCCTACGGTTAAATTCGACTCCACCTGGAAAACCTCAAACATGCCAGCTACAGAACAGATGCACACATTGCAAGCTTAATTCCGTTAACGAACGAGACTCCGTCATGCCCCGCGGTCCGAGTCCGGCTTACTAGAGGGACATGTGAGGCTCTGGCACATGAGATTGGCCAATAACTGGTGTGTCATGCCCTTACATGTCCGTGGCTGCATATGCGCTACACTGAAAAGGCCAGCGTTTGTCGCTTACAGGTGCAGATAACCCGCTGAACAACGTTAGTGATGGGGATCACTGATTACAATTATTACCCGCGAACAATGATTTCCCAGTAAGTGCAGGTCAACTGCAGTTCCGGAATTAGGCCTAACCGTCATTCCTGAAAAAATGAAAAACTTACGTGTGCAAACCACAGGTGCTGTAGCTTGCTTAACAGCTCGCCAGCCGTTCTCACGCCCAGTATGGATTACACGTGATTGCACAAAGGTGAGAAAGGGTACCGTATCCCCAGATAACATGTATGGATAGCGTACACATTCAAAATATATGTCTCAGGAGGCAGGCTCAGACGGTGTTAGGCCCAGTATGGATTGCACGTGATTGCACAAAGGTTAGAAAGGGTACCGTTTCCCCGGATAACATGTATGGATAGCGTACACATTCAAAATATATGTCTATACATCAGGAGGCAGGCTCAGACGGTGTTAGGCCCAGTATGGATTGCACGTGATTGCACAAAGGTTAGAAAGGGTACAGTTTCCCCGGTTAACATGTATGGATAGCGTACACATTCAAAATATAAGTCTCAGGAGGCAGGCTCAGACGGTGTTAGGCCCAGTATGGATTGCACATGATTGCACAAAGGTTAGAAAGGGTACCGTTTCCCCGGATAACATGTATGGATAGCGTACACATTCAAAATATATGTCTCAGGAGGCAGGCTCAGACGGTGTTAGGCCCAGTATGGATTGCACGTGATTGCACAAAGGTTAGAAAGGGTACCGTATCCCCGGATAACATGTATGGATAGCGTACACATTCAAAATATATGTCTCAGGAGGCAGGCTCAGACGGTGTTAGGCCCAGTATGGATTGCACGTGATTGCACAAAGGTTAGAAAGGGTACAGTTTCCCCGGTTAACATGTATGGATAGCGTACACATTCAAAATATATGTCTCAGGAGGCAGGCTCAGACGGTGTTAGGCCCAGTATGGATTGCACGTGATTGCACAAAGGTTAGAAAGGGTACCGTTTCCCTGGATAACATGTATGGATAGCGTACACATTCAAAATATATGTCTCAGGAGGCAGGCTCAGACGGTGTTAGGCCCAGTATGGATTGCACGTGATTGCACAAAGGTTAGAAAGGGTACCGTTTCCCCGGATAACATGTATGGATAGCGTACATATTCAAAATATATGTCTCAGGAGGCAGGCTCAGACGGTGTTAGGCCCAGTATGGATTGCACGTGATTGCACAAAGGTTAGAAAGGGTACCGTTTCCCCAGATAACATGTATGGATAGCGTACACATTCAAAATATATGTCTCAGGAGGCAGGCTCAGACGGTGTTAGGCCCAGTATGGATTGCACGTGATTGCACAAAGGTTAGAAAGGGTACCGTATCCCCGGATAACATGTATGGATAGCGTACACATTCAAAATATATGTCTCAGGAGGCAGGCTCAGACGGTGTTAGGCCCAGTATGGATTGCACGTGATTGCACAAAGGTTAGAAAGGGTACCGTATCCCCGGATAACATGTATGGATAGCGTACACATTCAAAATATATGTCTCAGGAGGCAGGCTCAGAAGGTATTAGGCCCAGTATGGATTGCACGTGATTGCACAAAGGTTAGAAAGGGTACCGTATCCCCAGATAACATGTATGGATAGCGTACACATTCAAAATATATGTCTCAGGAGGCAGGCTCAGACGGTGTTAGGCCCAGTATGGATTGCACGTGATTGCACAAAGGTTAGAAAGGGTACCGTATCCCCGGATAACATGTATGGATAGTGTACACATTCAAAATATATGTCTATACATCAGGAGGCAGGCTCAGACGGTGTCAGGCACAGTATGGATTTGACGGCCCAGATTACACAGCGGAGGAGCAGGGAGAGGTAAAGATTGCAAATGCTGGGGCCCTGCCCAAGCAAGGGGGGCCCACTTGTGGGCGTCGGTACTGGCACTGGGCCCCTCATAGTACAGCGGTGTGTCTGACGGCGGGTGTGCACCACCACCGTCAGAGACACTTGATTGCACTATGAGGGACCCTGTGCCAGTGCCCGTGCCCAAGAGTCGGCCTACCCACCTGTCCAGGGCAACGGCACTCGCACGGTGTCGTGCGCTAGGTGGTGACCCTGGCCATGGGGGGGAGGCAGCACAGTTAGGGAGTTTTAGAAAGTGGCATATGTTGATGTTGGACATTCAGCTGATGCAAAAGGCGAAATATGTGAAGTCCCAGGAAGAGGTGGACCAAAGCAAGCCATTTTTCTGTCACCCTATGTGTCTTCAGGGGAAGGTGGGACAAAATCCTTGGAAACCCATGCATAGTTCATTTTAATGAAGGTTAGATCATCCACATTTTGGGTTGACAGACGGGTCCTTTTTTCTGTCAGGATTGATCCAGCTGCACTGAAGACTCTTTCCGATAGCACACTTGCAGCTGGGCAAGCGAGCTCCTGTAAGGCATATTGGGCCAATTCAGGCCAGGTGTCCAGTTTAGCGGCCCAATAGTCAAAGGGGAATGACCTGTGTGGGAGAACATCGATATGGGAGGAAAAGTAGTTTGTAACCATAGTTGACAACTGCTGTCTCCTGTCACTTTCCATCGATGCTGTATTACCAGTTGTGTGAGCGGTACTTGAAAAATCAGTCCACAACATTGTCATGAAACCCCTGTCTCCAACGCCACTTCTGCTGTGTGCACCACGAACACCTCTGCCAAGCTGCCCCCAGCCCGTACGGCTCGTGTGAGAACCATCACCGCTGCTGTGTGCTGGGAATGCCTCAAGCAACCGATTTACCAGAGTTGCTTGTTTATTAGCCAATATTAGGTCAAGGTTCTCCTGTGGCATGATGTTTTGTAATTTGCCTTTATAGCGTGGATCCAGGATGCTGGCCAACCAGTAGTCGTCATCGTTCATCATTTTGGCAATGCGGGGGTCCCTTTTTAGGATCCGCAAGGCATAATCTGACATGTGGGCCAATGTTCCCGGTGTCAATGATGCACTGCGAGTGCTGGGTGGAGGAGCACTTTCTGGCAAATCCACATCCCTCCAGTCACGCACAAACCCTGTACCAGACCTTGCCACGCCAACATTTTCACTTGCCCCACGAGATGCATCCTCCTCCCCTAAGTAATCATCCCCATCATCATCCTCCTCCTCCTCTTCTTCCTCCACCTCGTCCAGGAGAGGTCCCTGAGCAGACAATGGCTGAATGTCATCAAGGATTCCCTCCTCGTCAACATTGGCTGCAGACGCCTGCTCCTTAAGGTGCGTCAAAGTTTGCATGAGCAGACGCATAAGTGGGATGCTCATGCTTAGGATGGCGTCGTCTGTGCTTACCAGCCGTGTGCATTCCTCAAAACACTGAAGGACTTTACAGAGGTCTTTCAGCTTCGACCACTGCACACCTGTCAACTCCATGTCTGCTCTCAAAGTGCCTGGCCGTGTATCCTCCCACAAATGCATTATGTCCTGCCTCTGCTCGCACAGCCACTCCACCATGTGCAGGGTGGAGTTCCACCTTGTTGCAATGTTGATAATGAGGCGGTGGTTGGGAAGGTGGAGCAATCGCTGCAGCTTCTGCATACGAACGGAGTGTACAGGTGACCGGCGGATGTGCGCGCACAGTCTTCGCACCTTCTGGAGCAGGGCTGTTAACTCCGGATAATTTTTGAGGAAGCACTGCACCACCAGGTTCAAGGTGTAAGCCAAGCAAGGTATGTGGCTGAGTTTTGAAAGGGCTATGGCTGCCACAAAATTACGGCCGTTATCACTAACTACCTTGCCTGCCTCAAGATGTACACTGCCCAGCCATGACTCAGTTTGTCGCTGAAAGTACTCGGCCAGCACCTCGGCGGTATGTCTGTCGCCCAAACACAACATTTGCAACACAGCCTGCTGACGCTTTCCACTAGCTGCTCGATAGGGGGACACATCGTGTGCAACAGTGGCAGCTGCAGATGGAGTGCTCGTACGACTGCGCTCTGTGGACGAGCTTTCGCTTCTGGAGGAGGAGGAGGAGGAGGGTGGAACGCCTACAGCCAACTGTTTCCTATACCGTGGGCTAGGCAGCACTGTCCCACCACCGCTGTCCCCTGTGGACCCTGCATCCACCACATTAACACAGTGCGCAGTGATGGACACGTAACGGCCCTGGCCATGCCGACTGGACCATGCATCAGTTGTGAGGTGCACCTTTCCGCTCACTGACTGCTTGAGTGCATGGACAATGCGGTCTTTCACATGATGGTGGAGGGCTGGGATGGATTTGCGAGAGAAGAAGTGGCGACTGGGTAGGTCATAGCGTGGTACTGCATAGGCCATGAGTTCGCGGAAAGCTGTGCTTTCCACCAACCGAAAGGGCATCATCTCAAACGAGATTAGTTTGGCAATGTGGGCGTTCAAACCCATTGTACGCGGATGAGAGACTGAGTACTTTCTTGACCTACTCATAGTGTCTGGGAGGGTGAGCTGGACTTGAGAGCTGCATATGGTGGAAGTAGCGGTGGACAGGGCGGACTGAGAGAGGGTTGATGATGGTGATGGAGTTGGTGTTCTTTCTGATGGCCTAGAATCAGTCTTTTGTTGATATAACAGTGGGATTCCCTGACTGCTGTAGCCTTGCAACGACACCTCAACATTTGCTGCTGTGCTAACCGGTGGGCTTACAGTGGGGGAAACAATGTAGCATTGCTGACTACCTTCGTTGTGATCAGTTGCACATGTGGCACTTGAGGTTTGGTGTTGTGTCCATGCTTGCAAGTGCATGCTGGTTAAATGTCTAAGCATGCAACTGGTATTCAAATTTTTCAGATTTTTCCCTCGGCTAAAGGTCTTTGCGCACTTCTTACAGATAACCTTGGCCTGATCATGAGGATTTTGTTCAAAAAAGTGCCACACTGCACTCTTCCTACTTTGGCAGACATTTTGCGGCCTAGCACGCTGTGATCTTTTGACCCTCTGGACAAGCTGTCCAGCAACTCTTTTGATGTTTGGAACCTGTCCTTGGAGTGCTCCGGGCCTGCCAGATAACAGCTGTTGCGATGTCGATGTCTGCTGTGGATGCTCCTCATCTGAGCTATTGGAAGCAGCACCCTCTTCCCCCAATGGATGCCAATCTGGGTCAACAACTGGGTCATCCATCACCTCCTCTTCTATGTCATGTGCACCTTCCTCTGTGTCACCGTGTATGGTGGTATAGTGTGCGGGAAGGGGCACCTGAGTCTCATCAGGGTCAGAATCTGGCTCTGTACACTGCGAGGACAATGTAGTGCTCTGAGTGAATGTACCAGCAGAATCATCCATCAGCGGCTGTGCATCAGTGCACTCCATGTCAGATTCATCTTGGCCTGGGTAATTCACCATTTGACTTTATAATCCAGGCATGGTATGTGAAAACAGCTCCATGGAGTAATCAGTAGTATGGCCTGCGTCATCCTTCAATCTTGGTTGGGGTGAAGGACACAAAGAAAGGTGTGGTTCATGAACATGAGCCTCCAATGACGACTCAGTGCTTTTACTTTTTACAACTGAAGAAGAGGAGGCGATAGAGCTGGAGGCCGAGTCAGCAATGTAAGACAAAACTTTTTCCTGATGCTCTGGCTTTAAAAGCGGTTTGCCAACTCCTAGAAAACTAAGCGTTCGAGGCCTTATGTAGCCAGACGATGACGCAGGCTCAACACCTCCTGCATTCGGTCCTATTTTGCTCTTGCCACTACCATCAGATCCACCACCAACACCATCATTACCAGCTGCCAACCCCCGCCCAATTCCACGGCCTCTTCCACCAGCCTTCCTCATTTTTGGTAGAAATGTAGACAAAATCCAACAAACTATATAGTATGTAAAACAAGGTACAAGGTGTCTATAGGACAGGGGAGATTTTGAATTTCTGCACACACTTTTGGACACTGGACACTTTTGGATTGTGTGAGGCCCACTGATATCTGAGCGCTATGTGACAGGCTCGATGGCACAGCTGTGACCTAAGTGACTAGAGGATAAGGGAGATTTTGAATCTCTGCACACACTTTTGGACACTGGACACTTTTGGATTGTGTGAGGCCCAATGAATGCCATCGAGCCTGTCACATAGCGCTCAGATATCAGTGGGCCTCACACAATCCAAAAGTGTCCAGTGTCCAAAAGTGTGTGCAGAGATTCAAAATCTCCCTTATCCTCTAGTCACTTTTGTCACAGCTGTGCCATCGAGCCTGTCACATAGCGCTCAGATATTCATTGGGCCTCACCCAATCCAAAAGTGTCCAATGTCCAAAAGTGTGTGCAGAGATTCAAAATCTCCCTTATCCTCTAGTCACTTTTGTCACAGCTGTGCCATCGAGCCTGTCACATAGCGCTCAGATATTCATTGGGCCTCACACAATCCAAAAGTGTCCAGTGTCCAGATTTTTCTCTTTATAGGTATATTTTTGAGTAAAGTGTAAATTGTTCTTTTATTCTATAAACTTCTGACAACATGTCTCCGAATTTCCAAGCAAACCATTTTGCATTTTTTTTTACATAGAAAATGGTCAAAATGTAAAAAAAAACAAACAAATGCTTTCAGACCTCAAATAATGCAAAGAAAGCAAGTTCAGATTTATTTAGGAACAACAATACTAATGTTTTAACTCAGGAAGAGTTCTGAAATCAATATTTTGTGGAATAACTGTGATTTTTAAAAACAGCTTTCATGCGTCTTGGCATGCTTGCCACCAGTCTTTCACACTGCGTCTGGCTCAAAAATTTAAGCAGTTCTTTGTTTGATGGCTTATTACTATCCATCATCCTCTTGATTACATTTCAGAGGTTTTCAATGAGGTTCAGGTCTGGAGAATGGGCTGCCCATTACAGTGTTTTGATGTGGTCTCTTATTTTTTTCCAGAGCTGTATTTAACAGTCCATATCTCCCCTGACAATCTGACTGATGGAACGCGTCGGAAGTTAATTTTGGGGATACACTAAGATGGATCCTATGTAATGTTCTTTTGGTGGGGTAATGTACGGACACATGTGAGAGCCTCCCCCATCACAATTTGACAAACAGAATCCTGCAAATATGTATTGGAAACACGATCTGGTTGAACAAAGAACAACGCTGGGTGGGATAGTTCCTGTATATATATATAGTATATATATATATATATATGCCATATGTCTATTACTACTCACAGTTCTCTAAATAAGATCCTGCTCAATCGTTATATAGGGTTTAAGGGTGGAAATGTTCATATGATGGTGTGTTATCATTCCTTTACCCTTGCTTAGATTTCCATCACTATAATCAAGTGATGTTTTCTATGTGACCTTTTTTGTGTATGTACAGGGGGAAAAAAAGTATTTAATCAGTCACCAATTGTGCAAGTTCTCCTACTTAAAAAGATGAGAGAAGCGTGTAATTGACATCATAGGTAGACCATAACTATGAGAGTCAAAATAAGAAACCAAATCCAGAAAATCGCCTTGTCTGATTTGGCAAGATTTATTTTGCAAATTATGGGTGAAAATAAGTTTTTGGTTACCTAAAAACATGCAAGATTTCTGTCTCTCAGAGACCTGTAGCTTCTTCTTTAAGAGGCTCCTCTGTCCTCCACTCATTAGCTGTAGTAATGGTACTTGTTTGAACTTGTTATCAATATAAAAGACACGTGTCCACAACCTCAAACAGTCACACTCCAAACTCCACTATGGTGAAGACCAAAGAGCTGTCAAAGGACGCCAGAAACAAAACTGTAGCCCTGCACCAGGCTGGGAAGACTGAATCTGCAATAGGCAAGCAGCTTGATGTGAAGAAATCAACTGTGGGAGCATTAATAAGAAATTGGATGACATACAAGACCACTGATAATCTCCCTCGATCTGGGGCTCCACGCAAGATCTCACCCAGTGGGGTCAAAATGATCACAAGAACGGTGAGTAAAAATCACAGAACCACACAGGGGGACCTGGTGAATGACCTGCATAGAGCTAGGACAACCGTAACAAAGACTACCATCAGTGACACACTACGCCGCCAGGGACTCAGATCCTGCAGTGCCATGTGTTCACCTGCTTAAGCCAGTACATGTCCAGGTCCATCTGAAGTTTTTAGAGAGCATTTGGATTATCCAGAAGAGTATTGGGAGATTGTCATATGGTCTGATGAAACCAAAGTAGAACAGTTTGGTAGAAACAGAACTCGCCGTGTTTGGAGGAGACAGATTGCTGAGTTGCAAACAACACCATACCTACTGTGAAGCATGGGGGTGGCAACATCATGCTTTGGGGCTGTTTCTCTGAAAAGGGACAAGGACGACTGATCCGTGTACATGAAAGAATGCATGGGACCATGCATCATGAGATTTTTAGTGCAAACCTCCTTCCGTCAGCAAGGGCACTGAAGATGAAACGTGGATTGCTCTTTCTGCTTGATAATGATCCCAAGCAGACTGCCATGGCAATGAAGAAGTGACTTCATATGAAGCTTATGAAAGTCCTGGAGTGACCTAGTTAGTCTCCAGATCTCAACTCCATAGAAAGACTTTGGAGGGATTTGAAAGTTGTGTTGTCCAGCAACAAGCCCAAAACATCACTGCTCTAGAGGAGATCTGCATGGAGGAATGGGCCAACATACCACCAACGGTGTGTACCAACCTTGTGAAGACTTACAAAAAAAATGTTTAACCTCTGTCATTGCCAACAAAGGATATATAACAAAATATTGAGACGAACCTTTGTTAATGACCAAATACGGTACTTATTTTTCACCATAATTTGCAAAATAAATCTTGCTAAATCAGACAAGGTGACTTTCTGGATTTGTTTTCTCATTTTGACTCTAATAGTTGTGGTCTACCTATGATGTCAATTACAGGCCTCTCTCATCTTTTTAAGTGGGAGAACTTGTACAATTGGTGGCTGACTAAATACTTTTTTTCCCCACTGTATGTTTTGTCTAGTCCTTAGTGGACCAAAAGGGGCTCCATTATTTTATTGTACTTATTAAAAGTTAAATTTTAATAGCACATCTAACTTGCTTTTTCACACATTACTTTTTGATTGGTAGACTACCTAATTATCTTACCTTATTAGTGTGATCCCAACCTAAAGTCTAAACATGAAGGCAAAAAAAACATATTTTCAAGAAATGAAAATTATTAACAAAATTTTATTGAATTGGAATATTAAAAAACTTCCATATTATTTCCATCATTTGTGATGCAAAGGTTGATGTACTTTGCAAAATTGTTGTGAACTCGATGTGATAATTCCACACTGCCGTCAATTTTTTCTCATTCATTATACACTTAATCAAGTGTGTTACATTTGTGATTTTCATTGAGTACATCTTCTTTAGCATACCTCAGAGAACGAAGTGAAGGGGGCTAATGCCATCTTATCTGTTGAGAAAATTTTTTTATAGTTAATGAGAATTCCCATATTTCCAGGCTTTAGGGACACCATGTGTTAGGCGACGAGGTTCTCCCACTGCACAGAGCGAATCTCAAGCCATGTCCTCTGCGGTCTCCTGTTCTTCTGCAGCCGTAGAGGATCCTGCTCAGCAGAGACGTCGGTCCCGTCTTGCCCAGACTAATGTTATGCGTCTGGTTGCTATTGCCGCTCCAGGCTCAGCTATAGCATCAGACATTAGTCAGCGGCGACCAGATGCTCCTGGGACTAAGTCCTGCTTTTCTCCTACTGATCATGCCCATGGGGCGACCTCTCATTGGAGGTCGGAGGTCACATGCTCAGGTCCTATTGCAGCTCGGATTGGGCCATCAGGAAGGTCCCGGAAGGCTGCGTCTATAAAAGGATCGCACAACCGCATGGCCGTGTGCTAATATAGACTGCATTATCAGACTATGTGGCGGGAGTGTTGTATGCACATATGTATGTCTCAGGTGAATGACTCATTATGAAACCCCTACCCTTGGTATGCATGTGTTGTGCAGCCTAGCCTGTTAAGCGCCCAGGCTGAGGTGCAGGTAGGAGGCAGAATCGGAGACTAGCATCAGTGCCAACTGGTGGCTTGTCTGTACGCCACGGTGCTCGTGCTCAGCGCTCCACGTTGGCCAGCATCTATTAGTGGTGTCCGCAGGTGAGACGCCGCACGCTTAGAAGGTCTAGAGGGACTCTGACCCCGTGTCCTTAGGGCTTAGTTCTGTGACCATTTACTGAGCGCTCCCTTTGCCGAGCTCTATGAGCTTTAACAGGCTCCGGCATTTATAGTCTGCAGTGGTGTGTGTTCTTCCTTTATACCACCATATAGTGTCCGCCATTACCGGGCAGCAGTTTACCATCTCTACACGGTGGACCCCGGGCTGCGAACGCACCTTATTACCATATTTTTATTATTTGGTGTGTTCTGCCAGTCCTAACACCATGGCACCTGGTGTATTACACAATGTGTCTCTGTCAGCACTGATTGGACAGTGTCAGTCTATGTATCCCACAACTAGTAACACCCAGCTCTCAGTGTATTGACACATGTCTATAAGGTATAAGAGAACACTAATCGCTAAGAAAAGATGAATTTGCTAAAACAAACATATTAGGAGCCAACAGGTCCTTATTAACTAATTAGTGGCATAAACAGTGTTCATTCAGTCACCTGATCTTCTCATATGCGTGTTAGCCATGAACATGAAATTCACTTCCCAGTTCGGTGGTCCCCAGTTGGAGCTCCTGGATGTCAAAATCCAGGTGAATCAGGGCTCTCTGACCATGGAAGTGATCCGAAAGTCCTCATCCACCAACTCTTTGCTGCACTACAACAGTGCTCACCCCCCTCACACAGAAAAATCTCTACCATATAGTCAATTTCTGAGACTCAAGAGGATTATTAGTATAGATTTTTAGATAGCGGCTACCCAGGGTCATTAGTAGATGCAATCCTAAATAGAGTACCCCCTCTCACAATAACCTCACAATAACCTGACAAGTGAGAGCAAAAATACAGGCAAAATATTTATTTTCAGTTTTAAATATGGCCCTATGGACAAACAGATTAGGGCAACAATCAACAAGAATTGGCATATTGTAGAGAGTAATAGAGACATAGCATCATGAGGGCCTTTGGTCTCTTCTAGATGAACTACCAGCTCGAAGGATGTGCACAATCGCATTAAAATGGTTTAAAAAAAATGGCTAAAAACCAACATGCCGGTGGCTAATTTGAAATGAGGGCATTCTTCTTTCTTCCCCTTTCATCTCACCTCACAATGTCTCCAAATAGGGGGCATAACACATCAGGTCCGAGATTTTTTCTCTTGCTGTACATGTTACACAGTTTAAGAGTTATTTTGCTCTTGTAATTTCTTCTGCATCGGCAAAACTATTCGACCTTTTTTTGTCCATTTTTGGGAACACTTCAATTCTATAAATTCAGGAAAACATTCATAAAGGTTAATACACCATATGAGATAACACCATGGCGGTAACCTACAAAATTTGCATTTTGCAGGACTAGAAAAAGTCAAGTTGCCTGTTGAGGGAGGAGACCTCCATGAATTACTTCTCAGCAGAGAAGCCAGGTAGATCCTATGCACTCCTGGCCAAAGAATGGTGTGAGGAGTGGGGAGGTTCTCTTTTGTGTTACCTGCATAACAGCCTCGCCACTTCCCCGCCACCTTAGGACCTGTAGGAGCGCATTCAGCACGCTCCACACATGACTCTCCTGCCTTTGTATTTTTATGTTATCTAATAAAAGGACTTTTAAATGGGACAGTGAGTGCCACCCTCACTCTTTTTTTTACATATACTTTACCTTCACTGTGCTTTCCCTGGGTGGGCACCCGAGATCCCTGGGGCGGTATACCTAGTGTTCTCCTGACAGAGCTGGCTACGGGTGTTTCAGTGGTGCATGTTATTTTGTCTTTCACATGCTTTCATATTCCATTAGCCATCAATCCAGCACTGGTGAGTTTCTTTTTACCTGAACCTCATCACAAGTCACACACTACACAGCAACACAAATCTCCAAAGTAATAAATATAAGACAGGAGAAAATAAAAACACAAGCATAAAGTGATATAAAAAATGAATGATACCTGCTGTCACTCATGAGTAGAGATGAGTGAATTTGTTCAGATACGGCTCTGAATGCGATCCAATTCAAGTATTGCTTTTACAATATTCATTGAACACAATGGAGCGTCATTAGCGTCAATGGGAGTAGAAATCACCGAATGTGTTCAGAACCGAACGTAAGACCTACATTCGGCCTGAACAGTGTTCGAATATGGCTCAAATATGTCAAAATCAGATTCAGGGACAAAATCCAAACAAGTTCCCTCACCTCTACTCATGAGTATCCTCTGTGGTGTGCACTTGCACCAGGAGTGATGACGTCACGGTGCTCTCTTGCCCAGGACCATTTCAGTGTAAGTGAATTTTGCTCAACGCCACAATTTGTCTTAAACAGGCCCTGGTAATATTACATCATCAGCGCATGTTACAGCTGAAATCAATTAATGAGCTTAGCATCTTAGGCCATCTATCTTTGCACAACCACTGAGCTCAGCAATTAGCTACAGCTGTCATGTGCACTGTTTATGTGATGTCACCACTGCAGCCAAAAACTAGAAGCGGCGCAAAGGTGGGAGGTCATCATTGGACACTGGGTAGGTGAGAACCTGATGTGTTTGTCATTTTAGGAATTATACAGTGTTTGGAGTCCATTTTCCTTACAGTTGACCACCTCTTCAAATCAAACTGATGGCTTCCCAGTGGCACACAGTCACATTTGGATAGATTTAGTGTTTATATTTGTCATTAAAAATCTACAATCTCTTCCTACTACTACATAAATATTAGCAATTTTTATGACAGTGTAATGTGGCATGGGGAGGTAGCCGTAGGTGAGGCAATTTTCTGTGGTAGAGAAAAAAGAGGTATTCAGCTCACCTTTTACTCTTTCATTGTGAACTTTGAATGTCTCTGAGCACGGACACGTCTCTGCCAAAACATCCTTGAAATAATCCAAATAAAGAAAAAGTCCAGCTCCAAGAGGTAAAATTCGAAGAATTTATTTAGTATCATTAAAAATTAAATACATGGCTGCTTGTGATCAGAAAATCGGTATACCCAAAGGGATTACCGCATGGGGATATGCCAGAGAGGCTCTGTACGCGTTTCGAGCATAATCTGCTCGTAGACTCATTTACTTATTTACTGTTACATTCTTTTGAATTACTCAATACACTGACAGGAGAATAGCAATAGTTGTAGCATTATCTATGCTTTTTCATTTACAATCTGCTTGTTACAGGTGACAGACAGAAGATAAACTGAGAGGAAGGCAGAAAATTCAGATCAACATGTTTTACACTGGCCAGCCAGCCATAGATGTCTGCCCTTTGGAAGCCTATTTGATTTACCTCTCCAATGACAGAAGAGAGCAAAAGTTATTCTTTTGTGTTTCCTTTCGCTATAAAAAATTAAGGACTACTGTTTGTGGTCCTCAACAGATTTTACAGACTTAATCTCACAACAATTACCTACCAATTTAAAATGAGATGTTAGTTTCTTTCATAATAGTACAATCCTATACTGCTCTTTATATGGTCTTCTTAACCAATACTACATTCCTATATGTTCTGTATATGACTGCATAAACTCTATCTTTTTTCCTATGTTTATCTTGTCTCATCATCAGACTACAATTCAAAACAGACACAAAATACTGTGTTTCTATATGTTGTCAATCAAAAGCTCGAAGTAAAAGTGTTGCCATTGTTAACACCCTTATAAAAGAACTTGGAGGAGGACAGACTAATTGAGGGTGATTACGGACAAAGCAAATATCTGAATTAGAGAATATGGTGTTTTTTGTCCTTTTTCACTTTATATACTATAAACTCAATTATGTTCCTTGACTAGGAATTTGTCATTTAATAGTTAACACTGTATTATTTTCTAAAATTATATATGTGCTCTATATAATTGACTATTATGCTTTTAAGATAAATAGCGTGTCTACCTACGCACTTTATTGTGCTTTAAAATTGTCCTGTTATTTTTTCATGGAAAATGTCAACAATAGCTCATAATACCTTCAAAATGTCACATAATTGCTCTATTTGTACTTAACTTTCCAAGTTGGATTCTACTTCTGGTCAACTTTTATAACACAGAAATGCCGACATAATTTTGTATTATATCGCAATTCCAAAAAACTTTGGATGCTATGTTCAATATAAAGAAAACAAGAATGCATTGATTTGGAAATCTCTTACAGCCATATTTTATTCACAATAGAACATAGATAAGAAGTTGAAAGTTAGACATATTTCCATTTTATTAGAAAAAATATCTCATTTAGAAATGTATTGCAGCAGCACATTTACCAATTGTGATCATTAACAAAAACTACTGTACTAATACCATTATCACTACCATACAGTGATCATATAGCGCTATAGTAGATAGTAGTCCTACACCAGCTGTCTGCGTACTTTACAAGCGATTACATTACAAGTATGTCAATGAGTTTGCTCACTTCACCCTATATTTTCCATTTGTTATAGACTGCCATGATGACTTCTTCTATCCATAATTTGACTCTGCATAATGTTTGACTCAATTCAAGATTCTGCTAAATATGAAAAATCAAGAAGAATGTTTAGTTACTCTTTAAACTCACTTAACTTTACGTCACAGTGACTTATTCCTTCTTGATGCAGCCAACAGTCTGGCAAAGGTGGTGAAAGTAAGTTATTTCATATTGCTGACTGCATTTTCTGTGGACTTCTAAGAACCTCTTTCAGGTCACAGGCTTAAAGCAGCTAATGGCTTAGGCTACTTTCACACTTGCGTTTTTTTGTGCTGTGCTGCATGTGCAGTGCAAACGCACATAAAAAACACATCATGCGTTTTTATGCGCTTTCTTGTTTTTTTTTGCGCATGGTTTTTACAAAAAAAGCATGCGTTTTTAAATGCTGACGTGCGCACCAGTGCTCCCATAGACTTTAATGTGTTTTTGGGTGAATTCGGTGCACATTGCTTGTGCATGCATTTTTTTGAGACAGGTCGGACGCACAAAAAATGCAACAGGTTGCATTTTGTGCGCCCGGGCGCACACTACAAAAAAACGCATGTGCATACAAATGCGAACAAACGCATGACAATGCGCACCCATGTTAAATATAGGAAAAAAATGCATGAGAATTTTTGCGCAAAAATGCAGCGCAAAAAAACGCAAGTGTGAAACCAGCCATACCTGAGTAATTGGCAGGCGAGGGGGCCTATCGCTCTTTGCTGTACTCAAGGATGGATTTAGACAAAGTAGGGTCCTGGGCAAAAGTTTAAAGTGTAGCCCCAAAATCTAACATATTGCACCATTACAAAGAAACATTATGGTTGTATTTACATGCTTTGAGTTCAGGCCGTTAAAGGAGTGAGATCGATAATACTGTATTGAAGTCGTTCGATGCTTGTTTCCCATACTCTTTAAAAAGGCTGAGAATGATGGGCACAAATGATAACTATTAGTTCAATCTGTCCCCATACAGTATCATGTTATCAGAAGCATATCTGTATGTTTTCACCTGGTGATGTGCTGAGAACAATGATTTTTGTTGAGCCATAAACAATCCAATAACCCGATGAATGAGCATTTTGCTTGTTTAGTATAATGCACTCTGTAGTCCTCCACATAGTATAATGCACCACATATTCCTCCATATAGTATAATGCACACCCCATAGAACTCTGATTACAGTGCTGTGCAAATTAATTAGGACAAAGCATTTTTTTTAAGTAAAATCATAAGTTGGTTACCAGTCATTGATTCAAACCAGTTTTAACTGCTTTGAACAGGCACTCACACCTGTTCAAAGCAGTTAAAACTGGCTTGAACCACTGACTGCGATTTTACTTAAAAAAATGCTTTGTCCCAATTAATTTGCACAGCACTGTAGTATAGTGCACTCCCCATTGTCCTTCATATAGTTTAACAAACTCCCCGTAGTCTTCAATAAAGTAGAATGCATCCCATAGTCCTCCATATTGTATAATGCACCCCCATAGTCCTCCATACAGTATAATACATTCCCCATAGTTCACCATACAGTATAATATATTCCCATAGTTATCTGTTGTGAGTTCATTTTCCCCTTTGTCACTGAGGTCTGGTGAACTCCCTATTCTGGTAAAGGAAGGTAATGAGCCTGATTATCAGGCACCTGAGCCTAATGAGGATGACTGGCTGAGTGGAGTCGCGGACTGGATATAAGGCTGCCGACGTCTTTCTTCCCTGCGAGTGATTTCTCTGTGGACTTCTAGGACACCAGTCTGATTCCTGCTCCTCTAAAGCTAAGTTTTCTGCTTTGCCTGTTAGCATTTCTGTTTTGTTTTTGTTTTCCTTGCTTTTCTGGATTCTGCCATTCCCTGCTGGGGTGAGCTGAATCTCCTTTTGCCAGTTGCTCTGTCTTCAGAATATTCCTGAGTACTGACATAGCTTTTTGAAGCCTAGCGTCTTCAGGGCCTTTTTCACTGTCAGTCTGTTGGCTCTTATTTTCATAGGGTTTTTCACGGATTGCAGACAGCAGCCTTCCTGTCCTTTCCTATCTAGTTAGCTTGGGCCCCGTCTTTGCTCAGTCTATCTTTCTGTCTGTGTTAGTGTTTTCATCTTGCTTCACCGTCATTATATGTTGGGGGCTGCCTATTGCTTTGGGGTCTGCTCTGGGGCAGTTTAGATTTCCCCTTTCTTTCTTTAGGCCTATTTAATTCTCCGGCTGTGATCGAGGGGACTAGGGCATCGTAGGAACCCCCAACGGCTACTGTTAGTTGCTTTGGATAGGATCAGGGGTCTGCAATCCGATAGCTGCCAACCTCTCTGGTTTTCTGGACTTAGCTAGCATTTTTGTTTTTGCCTCCTACGGTGACTCAATCATAACAGAATCACCCGCCATACCGCAGATCCTAGGGTACTCAATAGCAGGAAAGAATTGTGTTTAAAAAAAAGAGTGTGTATATTCTTTCCTCTATATCTCTGAGGCTGTAGGGGAATGTTTTTTTTCTCTCAATGGAGATAAAGCAATTGTCTGATCGTGTGGAGCAGCTCGCTGCGGAAGTGCGGGGAATTTCCGCCTACCTTGCTCGTTCGCATGCTGTTGAACCAAAGATCCCTACACCTGATGTATTTTTTGGGGATCGATCTAAATTTTTGAGTTTCAAAAATAATTGTAAATTATTTTTTGCCTTGAAGCCTAACTCGTCAGGGAGCTCCGCGCAGCAGGTTAAAATTGTCATCTCTTTGCTGCGTGGCGATCCCCAGGATTGGGCATTTTCTTTGAAACCAGATGATCCTATTCTGACTAATGTGAACGCATTCTTTCAAGCTTTGGGGTTGTTGTATGACGAACCTAATGCTATTGATCAGGCTGAAAAGACCCTGTTGGCATTGAACCAGGGTCGAGATTCTGCAGAGTTCTACTGTCAAAAGTTCCGAAAGTGGGCGGTCCTTACTACCTGGAATGATAATGCCTTGGCTGCTCTCTTTCGGAAGGGTTTGTCAGAAGCCATAAAAGATACTATGGTGGGATTTCCTGTTCCCTCTGGTCTGGACGATTCTATGTCATTAGCCATTCAGGTTGATCGGCGTTTACGTGAACGCAGGATTGCACGAGAGGTTAAACAGACGTCTGAACCTATGCAATGTGAGTTTTGTCTAAGGCGCAACGTCAGGAGTTCAGAAGGCGTAATAAGCTGTGTTTTTTCTGTGGAGATGCCTCGCATATTATTTTTGTTTGTCCTAAACGAGAGAAACGCTTTGCACACACGTTTTCTGTTGGTGGTGTTCAACCTAAGTTTCTTCTGGCAATTACTCTGATCTGCTCCCTGTCCACATTTTCCGCCAAGGCTTTTGTGGATTCGGGAGCAGCGCTAAACCTAATGGACTTGGATTTTGCTAAACGTTGTGGATTTCCGATGACACCTCTGCAGACGCCTATCCCTTTGAGGGGGATTGATGCTACTCCTTTGGCTAAAAATAAACCTCAGTTTTGGACCCAGGGCGTCATGCGGGTCGCCCCAGACCATCAAGAAAATTGCAGATTTTTGGTGTTGCATGGTCTGCATGATGGCGTTGTTCTGGGGTTTCCCTGGTTGCAAATTCATAATCCAGTTTTGGATTGGAAATCTGTGTCTGTGGTGAGTTGGGGTTGTCGGTGTGCCTTTAGTGAGGCTCCGTTTTTTTCCACCTCTCCTCAGTCGCATGATGTTCCTGACTATTTGGCGGACTTTTATGATGTATTTAGTGAGAATGAGTCTGCGTCCTTGCCTCCTCATAGGAGTTATGACTGTGCAATTGAACTAAGCCCGGGGTGTAAATTTCCCAAGGGTCGGCTCTTCAATTTATCTGTACCCGAGCACGAGGCTATGCGGTCCTATATTAAGGAGGCGTTGGAGAAGGGTCATATTAGACCATCCTCTTCACCCTTAGGTGCCGTTTTTTTTTTGTGGCCAAAAAGTATGGTTCTTTAAGGCCTTGTATTGATTATCGTGCCCTCAATAAAATTACTATTAAATATCAGTATCCGTTACCCCTTATTTCAGATCTATTCTCTAGAGTTAGAGGTGCTTGCTGGTTTACCAAGCTTGACCTCAGGGGGGCGTATAATCTTATCCGCATTAAGCAGGGGGATGAATTGGAGACGGCGTTTAATACTCTGGAGGGACATTTTGAGTACCTGGTGATGCCTTTTGGGCTCACTAATGCCCCTTCTGTCTTCCAGTGCTTCATGAACGATATTTTCCGAGACTTTGTCGATAAATTTTTGATTATCTATTTGGATGATATTTTGATCTTCTCCAAGGATTGGGATTCTCATGTGGAACATATTCGGACTTTTGACGGTGCGCCGTGCGCGCCAAAATCAAACTTTTCGGATTTTGGCGCGCACGGCGCACCGTCAAAAGTGCGCAGCGCAGGTCAAAGCGCAACTAGCGCACGGCCTGCGCACGATCGGCGCACCCTATGCTAAAGATAGGGTGCGCCGATCGCAGGCGCCGCTGTCCGCTAGGAGGCGGCGCTACAAGGAAGGGGCGGGCACGCCGGGCAGAGAGCCGGCTCGGGGGCGGAGCTACCCCCGGCCGTGCGCGCGCTGAAAATGCGCTAATGTGAAACCAGCCTAAGTATGTCAAGGCAGATGCCCTCTCTAGGAGTTTCTTTGCTGATTCTCCTGTGGTGACCAAGCCTGCTACCATCTTAGGCGAAGGGGTAGTTCTTTCTGCCATCTCGCCCGATTTGAGACTTGCTCTGCAAGAGTTCCAGGAGGACAAACCTGAGCGTTGTCCCAGTGGAAAATTGTATGTTCCTGACCAGTGGAAGAAGAGAGTGATGTCTGAAGTTCATTGCTCTGCATTGGCTGGTCATCCAGGTATTTTTGGTACTAGAGATCTGGCGAGTCGCTCTTTTTGGTGGCCCACCTTGTCTCATGATGTCAGGAATTTTGTGCAGTCCTGTGGGACTTGCTCCCGGTCTAAATCTTGTTCTCGCTCTAGTGGGTTGTTGATGCCTTTGCCGGTCCCCAGGAGGCCATGGACCCATATTTCAATGGATTTCATCTCTGATATGCCGGTCTCTCAAAGAATGACTGTTATTTGGGTGATTTGTGATAGGTTCTCTAAGATGGTTCATCTTGTACCACTCCCTAAGTTGCCATCTTCCTCTGAGTTGGTGCCCCTGTTTTTGCAACAGGTGGTTCGGTTACACGGGATTCCTGAGAACATTGTATCTGACAGAGGAGTTCAGTTTGTGTCTAGATTTTGGAGGACCTTCTGTTCCAAGCTGGGAATTCAGTTGTCCTTCTCCTCTGCTTTTCACCCTCAGACCAATGGGCAGACAGAGAGAACAAACCAGACCTTGGAGTCGTATTTGAGATGTTTTATTTCCGCTGATCAGGATGATTGGGTTTAATTTTTGCCCTTGGTTGAATTTGCTTTAAATAATAGAGCTAGTTCTGCCACTTTGATGTCACCTTTTTTTGTAACTTTGGGTTTCATCCTCGATTTTCTTCAGGGCAGGTGGAGCCTTCTGCCTGCCCAGGTGTTGACACTGTGGTGGAGAGAATGCACCAGATCTGGGACCAAGTGGTGGATAAGTTATCTCTCTCCCAGGAAAAGGCCCAGCGGTTTTCCAATCGACATAGGACCATTGGTCCCCAGTTTAAGATTGGTGATATGGTGTGGTTATCATAAAAAAATATTGCTATGAAGGTGGCTTCTCCTAAGTTTAAGCCTAGATTTATTGGACCTTACAAGATTTTGGAGATTATTAATCCGGTCTCTTTTCGTTTGGCTCTTCCTGTCACATTTAAAATCCATAATGTGTTCCATAAGTCCTTGTTGAAGAGGTTTGTTGAACCAGTTGTTCCTGGGGTGGCACCTCCAGACCCTGTATTGGTTGAAGGTAACATGGAATATGAGGTAGAGAAAATACTGGATTCCGTCTGGCTAGACAGAGACTCCAGTATTTGGTTAAGTGGAAGGGTTATGGTCAGGAGGATAATTCCTGGGTCTCTGCCTCTGATATTCATGCCAAAAGATTGGTGCGTGCCTTTCATCGGGCTCACCCTGATCGCCCTGATGGCGTGGTTGAGGGTTCGGTGACCCCTCCTCAAGGGGGAGGTACTGTTGTGAGTTCATTTTCCCCTTCGTCACTGAGGTCTGGTGAACTCCCTATTCTGGTAAAGGAAGGTAATGAGCCTGATTATCAGGCACCTGAGCCTAATGAGGATGACTGGCTGAGTGGAGTCATGGACTGGATATAAGGCTGCCGATGCCCTTCTCCCCTGCGGGTGATTTCTCTGTGGACTTCTAGGACACCAGTCTGATTCCTGCTCCTCTAAAGCTAAGTTTTCTGCTTTGCCTGTTAGCATATGTGTTTTGTTTTTGTTTTCCTTGCTTTTCTGGATTCTGCCATTCCCTGCTGGGGTGAGCTGAATCTCCTTTTGCCAGTTGCTCTGTCTTCAGAATATTCCTGAGTACTGACATAGCTTTTTGAAGCCTAGCGTCTTCAGGGCCTTTTTCACTGTCAGTCTGTTGGCTCTTATTTTCATAGGGTTTTTCACGGATTGCAGACAGCAGCCTTCCTGTCCTTTCCTATCTAGTTAGCTTGGGCCCTGTCTTTGCTCAGTCTATCTTTCTGTCTGTGTTAGTGTTTTCATCTTGCTTCACCGTCATTATATGTTGGGGGCTGCCTATTGCTTTGGGGTCTGCTCTGGGGCAGTTTAGATTTCCCCTTTCTTTCTTTAGGCCTATTTAATTCTCCGGCTGTGATCGAGGGGTCTAGGGCATCGTAGGAACCCCCCACGGCTACTGTTAGTTGTTTTGGATAGGATCAGGGGTCTGCAATCCGATAGCTGCCAACCTCTCTGGTTTTCTGGTCTTAGCTAGCATTTTTGTTTTTGCCTCCTACGGTGACTCAATCATAACAGTTATCCATATTGTATTATACTCTATAGCATAATAAAAGCCCCATAGAGTACACTTAGTATGATACAATCCCCATATTCCTTGATAAAGTATAATGCAGCTCCCGATATAGCAAATATAGTATAATGCACTCCCCATAGTTCTTGGCAGAGGATAATGCAGCCCCCATGTGTTAGGGCTGGCGGAACGCACCAAATAATATGGAGGTAGCAATAAGGTGCGTTCGCAGCCTGGGGTTCACCGTGCAGAGATGTTGACTGCTGCCTGGTAATGGTGGACGCTATATGGCGGTATAATAGATGACCACACGCGGGTTAACCTCAACCGGTGTGTACAGAGGCTGACTCAGGGTTAGAGTCCCTCTAGAACCACTAGCGCTTGGCACCGCAACTGTGGTGCCAGGGAGAGACTACGCTAATAGATTTAGCACACTACTTGCGTGCAGTACTGCTCTGGCGGACACCACTAACCACCCTAACTAGGGCTTGGAAAGCGCACAAATTGCGCATGGCACGGCACTGGCGGTCGCTGCTAATTTGATGCAGTATACTCGTGCCTAGTGCTGGATGGCAGAGTTAGCCTATAGTCCTTAATAGACTATAATGCTGCCCCATATAGTAAATGCAGCCCCCATATAGTACATATAGCTTAATGCACTCCAAATAATCATCAATAGAGTATAATGCAGCCTCACAAAGTATAATAATGCAGCCCCATAGGGTATAGTAATGCTGCCCCATAGACTATAGTAATGCAGCCCCATAGAGTATAGTAATGCAGCCTCATAGAGTATAATTCAGCCCCCACAGAGTATACTGCAGCCCTCATAGAGTATAATGTAGCTCCCTTAGAGTATAATGTAGCTCCCTTAGAGTATAATGTAGTCCCCATAGAGTATAACGCAGCTTCGCAGAGCATAATCCAGCCCCCATAGAGTACATATAGCATAATGCAGCCCCATAGTCCACCAGAATTATGGCCACCATGTACTCACTGATTTAAAAAAAAATACAATACTCACCTCTCCCCTTTCCCTTGATGCTCCAATCTCTGCAGCGCACTTACTCAGCAGCTCCACTGACAGACAAAGATTGGTGAGCGATGAAGTGATGTCAATATGGCCGCTGATTTAGAGACAGAGGGGGAATGATGGGAGACGGAGCGTCACATGATGCTCTTTCCTCCATCATTGCTCTCAACTGTATGAGCAATGTTGTGCTTAGTGTGGGTGGGGGGATCATAATTTCCAGATTTATGGGCCCCATAGTAGCCGAGTGGTGTACCGCTATTAGAGTCATGCTGCTAACTAGGGGCCACTAGTCATAATTTGCACTCTCCATAGTATAAATTGATCAGCACTAGAAATTAGTGAACTTGGTAGATAAAACTTAAATTCTTCTCAGATTTCACGAAAAATGTATTCTCCAGGAGTTTTTTGCATGTTGTTCAATGCATATTAAGCAAAACGGCAGCCAATAATAGTTGCAATAGTATAGGGCCAGGCAAACAGAAAAAAAATAACAAAAGATTCATCTTAACACTCACATCTCCTGCCACCCCCTAACTTCCCCTGACATGTGCATCCTCTGAGATCGCTTCACTTCATGTTATGGCTTCCATCACTGACTAGGACTCTGACATTACTGTGTGCCATGACACAAGTATCACAGGGTTGTGGATGTACAGTATGTCACCTGAGCCTTAGTACTAGATGGAAATCATGGCATGGAGAGAAGTGACAAAATATGATTTGCTTAACTGAGGAAGGGTAATAGGAGATATGCAGAAGATCAGACAGCAAGTTGCAAAGTGGTGGGAAAGGTGAGTAATAAATTGAGTATTTTTTTTTGGATCTTTCATTCATTACCACTTTGTTCTGCAGAAACACCAGAACATAATAACGAACATGGAATTTGCATCTATTAACTTACCTGCAAATTAAATTTAGTTAGAAGAAACGTATAAATGGTAAAAGAAAACAGTGTGTGAACATGTGACCCTCTAAAAACAATATTAGTTTATTTGTATTCATTAAAATAACACCATTACCAGTGTAATTTTGAAGAAAATGTGTACAAATGGTAACAAGGGAAGAAGGATCACCGTATTATCATTAATATTATTATCAACAGGATTCCCTCACTTTCAACAATATATCTAGCCAACAGTATTCTTTAGATTCCCTATTCTTGCATTGAACTGATACTGTCTCTCATGGAGGTTTTGTAAACTCACGCTCCTTGATATGTCCTGATATAGTGAGCTAAAACAGAGAATAAGTGTCAATGCTAATACAGACACTAGAGTTGAGCGAAACGGGTCGGTCATATTCAAAGGTTGGCGACTTTCGCTGAAGTCGGGTTTCATGAAACGAAACCCGACCATAGCGTGAGGTCGGCCGTGAGGTCGGCGACCAGAGCACCAAAGTCGCGTTTCAAAAGATGTTTCCAGTGCCCTTTTTCAGCCAATGATGGAGGACGCACACTGTGGGCAACGCGATGACATAGGCATCAGTCACCACCATCTTTGAGAAGGGCATGCAAGTGATTGGCTGGCTTTGTGTGGCGTCACAGGGGCTATAAAAGGGCGTGAACGCCGACCGCCATCTTACTTATGCCGATCTTAGCATAGGGAGAGCTGCTGCTGCTGCTGATTCTGTAGGGAGAGCTTTAGGCAAGGAAGAAGAACCAAAAAACTGCTTCTGCTGTTAGCGATTTCTACTTACAACACAACATTTTGTGTGCAGTGACAGGGGAGGCTCTATTTTTGTGCATCAGCTCTGTTGGTTATTAGGCTGCCTTATAAGGCTCCCTGATAGCTGCATTGCTGTTTGCACACTGCTGTGCAAACTGCTTTTTTAAAAGCAAAAATAATTTTATTCCTCTTTTCTGCACAGTTACCAAGCGTTCAATTTTCCACCCTTTTGTGTGTGCACTGTGCAGCAGTCCTGCTTAATAGGCTGCCTGCGTTCATACTTGGACTGAGAGCATCATTGTCAGCGTCCTCAAATCTCTAGTGAGATTCAAATTCTCAACAATACTATATACACCCCCCATCTTGTCATACACCATCCAATTTCAGCCTGTTATATTGAGGTGTAATCTCTACTGGGCCCGAGACAATAGTTCAGCATCCTCAAATCTCTAGTGAGATCCAAATTCTCACCAATACTACATACACCCTCCACCTTGTCATACACCATCCAATTTCAGCCGGTTACATTGAGGTGTAATCTCTACTGGGATCGAGACAATAGTTCAGCGTCCTCAAATTTATAGTGAGAGTCAAATTCTCACCAATCCTATAGACACCCTCCACCTTGTCATTCACCATCCAATTTCAGCCTGTTACATTGAGGTGTAATCTCTACTGGGTCTGAGACAATACTTCAGTGTCCTCAAATCTATAGTGAGATTCAAATTCTCACCAATCCTATAGACACCCTACACCTTGTCATTCAACATCCAATTTCAGCCTGTTACATTGAGGTGTAATCTCTACTGGGCCTGAGACAATAGTTCTGCGTCCTCAAATCTATAGTGAGATTCAAATTCTCACCAATACTATAGACACCCTACACCGTGTCATACACCATCCAATTTCAGTCTGTTACATTGAGGTGTAATCTCTACTGGGGCTTAGACAAAAGTTCAGCGTCCTCAAATCTATAGTGAGATTCAAATTCTCACCAATCCTATAGACACCCTCCACCTTGTCATTCACCATCCAATTTCAGCCTGTTGCATTGAGGTGTAATCTCTACTGGGCCAGAGACAATAGTTCTGCGTCCTCAAATCTATAGTGATATTCAAAATCTCACCAATCCTATAGACACCCTCCACCTTGTCATTCACTATCCAATTTCAGCCTGTTACATTGAGGTGTAATCTCTACTGGGCCTGAGACAATAGTTCAGCATCCTCAAATCTATAGTGAGATTTAAATTTTCACCAATCCTATAGACACCCTCCACCTTGTCATACACCATCCAATTTCAGTCTGTTACATTGAGGTTTAATCTCTACTGGGCCTGAGACAATAGTTCAGCGTCCTCAAATCTATAGTGAGATTGAAATTCCCACCATTCCTATAGACACCCTCCACCTTGTCATTCACCATCCAATTTCAGCCTGTTACATTGAGGTGTAATCTCTACTGGGCCTGAGACAATAGTTCTGCGTCCTCAAATCTATAGTGAGATTCAAAATCTCACCAATCCTATAGACACCCTCCACCTTGTCATTCACTATCCAATTTCAGCCTGTTACATTGAGGTGTAATCTCTACTGGGCCTGAGACAATAGTTCAGCGTCCTCAAATCTACAGTGAGATTCAAATTCTCACCAATCCTATAGACACCCTACACCTTGTCATACACCATCCAATTTCAGCCTGTTACATTGAGGTGTAATCTCTACTGGGCCTGAGACAAAAGTTCAGCGTCCTCAAATCTATAGTGAGATTCAAATTCTCACCAACCCTATAGACACCCTACACCTTGTCATACACCATCCAATTTCAGTCTGTTACGTTGAGGTGTAATCTCTACTGGGCCTGAGACAGTAGTTCAGCATTCTCAAATCTATAGTGAGATTCAAATTTTCACCAATCCTATAGACACCCTACACCTTGTCATACACCATCCAATTTCAGTGTGTTACATTGAGGTGTAATCTCTACTGGGCCTGAGACAATAGTTCAGCGTCCTCAAATCTGCAGTATAGTGAGATTCAAAATCTCACCAATAGTAGATACACCTTCCACCTTGTTTTACAGTACCATAGCTGGTGGTATTTTGGGTACATTTTCACAAAAATGAGCAAGTATGGTGGAAGACGCCATGGAAGTGGGTGGGGGTTGCCAGCTGGTCCCGATGGTGGTGGTGTTGCATCTGTTGGTAGTGACAATAGCACCTAAGGCAGGAGGTGTTGAGCCTGCATCATCATCTGGCTCCACAAGGCCTCAAAGGCTCTCTTTTCTGGGAGTAGGTAAACCACTTTTAAAGCCGGAGCTTCATGAACAAGTTTTGGCTTACATTGCTGACACAGCCTCCAGCTCTCTCGCCTCCTCTTCTAAAGTTTCAAAAAATAAAAGCACTGAGTCGTCATTGGAGGCTCCTGGTCAGGAACAACACCTTTCCTTGTGTCCTTCACCCCTACCAAAAGTGAAGGCTGTGGCAGGCCACACTACCGATTACTCCATGGAGCTCTTTTCACATACCATGCCTGGGTTATCAAGTTAAATCGTGAATTCCCCAGTCCAAGAGGAATCTGACATGTAGTGCACTGATGCACAGCCACTGCTAGAATTTTCTGCTGGTACATTCACTCAGAGCACTACATTTTCCTCACAGTGTACTGAGGCAGAATCAGACCCTGATGAAACTCAGGTGCCCCTTCCCGCATACTATACCACTTTACACGGTGACACAGAAGAAGGTGCACATGAAATTGAAGAGAAGGTGATGAATGACCCAGTTGTTGACCCAGATTGGCATCCATTGGGGAAGAGGGTGCCGCTGCCAATAGCTCAGAAGAGAAGGAGGAGTATCCACAGCAGGCAGCGATATCGCAACAGCTGTCAACTGGCATGACCGCAGCAGTCCAAAAACGTGTTACAAAAACCAAAAGAGTTGAAGGACATCTTGGCCAGATGGTCAAATTAGCACAGCGTGCAAGGTCTCAAAATGTCTCCCATAGTAGGAAGAGTGCAGTGTGGCACTTTTTTGAGCAAAATCCTAATGATCAGGCAAAAGTTATCTGTAAGAAGTGCGCAAAGACCTTTAGCCGAGGGAAAAATCTGAGAAATTTGAATACCAGTTGCATGCTTAGACATTTAATCACCATGCACTTGCAAGCGTGGACGGACTACCAAACCTCACGTACCACATGTGCACCTGCTCCGAATGAAAGTAGCCAGCAACGCTACATCGCTTCCCCCACTGGAAGCCCACCGGTTAGCACACCACCAGCAGCAAATGTCGAGGTGTCGCCGCAAGGGCAAAGCAGTCATGAAATCACAATGTTATTGCTACGAAAGACTGAATCTAGGCCATCAGCAACACCACCAACACCATCACCATCACCAACCTTCTCTCAGTCCGCCATGTCCACCGCTAGTTCCACCATATGCAGCTCTCAAGTCCAGCTCACCCTACCAGAGACTCTGAGTAGGACAAGAAAGTACTCATTCTCTCATCCGCATACACTGGCTTTGAACGCCCACATTGCAAACTAATCTCGTTAGAGATGATGCCCTACCAGTTGGTACCACGCTATGACCTACCCAGTCGGCACTTCTTTTCATGAAAAGCCATCCCAGCACTCCACTTGCATGTGAAAGACCGCATTGTCCATGCACTCAAGCAATCAATGAGTGGAAAGGTGCACCTCACAACAGATGCATGGTCCAGTCGGCATGGCCAGGGCCGTTACGTGTCCATCACTGCGCACTGGGCTAATATGGTGGATGCAGGGTTCACATGGGACAGCGGCGGTGGGACAGTGCTGCCTAGCCCACGGTATAGGAAACAGTTGGCTGTAGGTGTTCGACCCTCCTCCCCCTCCAGAAGCAAAAGCTCGTCCACAGAGCACAGTCGCACGAGCACTCCATCCGCAGCTGCCAGTGTTGCACACGAGGTGTCCCACTATCGAACAGCTAGTGGTAAGCATCAGCAGGCTGTGTTGAAGATGATGTGTTTGGGCGACAACAGACACACCGCGGAGGTACTGGCCGACTACTTGCAGCGTCAAACTGAGTCATGGCTGGGCAGCCTACATCTTGAGGCAGGCAAGGTAGTTAGTTATAACGGCCGCAATTTTGTGGCAGCCATAGCTCTTTCAAAACTGAGACACATACCTTGCCTGGCTCACACCTTGAACCTGGTGGTGCAGTGCTTCCTCAATAATTATCCAGAGTTAACACCCCTGCTCCATAAGGTGCGAAGACTGTGGTCGCACATCCGCTGGTCACCCGTACACTCCAGTTGTATGCAGAAGCTGCAGCGATTGCTCCACCTTCCCAAACAGCGCCTAATTATCGACGTTGCAACAAGGTGGAACTCCACCCTGCACATGGTTCAGAGGCTGTGCGAACAGAGGCAGGCTGTAATTCATTTGTGGGAGGATACACGGGCAGGCAATTTGCAGGCAGACATGGAGTTGTCTGGTGTTCAGTGGTCGAAGCTGAAAGACCTCTGTAAAGTCCTTCAGTGTTTTGAAGAATGCACACTGCTGGTAAGCGCAGACGACACCATCATAAGCATGAGCATCCCACTTATGCGTCTGCTCATGCAAACTTTGACGCACATTAAGGAGCAGGCGTCTGCAGCCGAGGAGGAAGAGGAGGAGGGAAGCCTTGATGACAGTCAGTCATTGTCTGCTCAGGGAAGTCTCGTGGACGAGGTGGAGGAAGAGAAAGAGGAGGAGGAGGATGATGGAGATGATTATTTTGGGGAGGAGGATGCTTCTCAGGGGGCAAGAAAAAATGTGGCGTGGCAAGGTCAGGTACAGGGTTTGTGCATGACTGGAGGGATGTGGATTTGTCAGAAAGTGCTCCTCCACCCAGCACTCGCAGTGCATCATTGACACCTGGAACATTGGCCCACATTTCTGATTATGCCTTGCAGATCCTAAAAAGGGACCCCCGCACTACTAAAATGATGAACGATGACGACTACAAATTCCAAAACATCATGCCACAGGAGAACCTAGAGCTAATATTGGCTAACAAACAAGCAACTCTGGTAAACCGTTTGTTTGAGGCATTCCCAGCACACAGCGGCGGTGATGTTTTTCCAACAAGCCGTAGGGGGCAACATGGAAGAGGTGTTCGTGGTGCCCTCAGCTGAAGTGGCATTGGACACAGGGGTTTCATGACCATGTTGTGGACTGATTTTTCAAGTACTGCTCACACGACTGGTAATACTGCATCGATTGAAAGTGAAAGGAGACAGCAGTTGTCAACTATGGTTACAAACTACTTCTCCTCCCATATCAATGTTCTCCCTTACAGGTCATTCCCCTTTGACTATTAAGCCAGTAAACTTGACACCTGGCCTGAATTGGCACAATATGCCTTACAGGAGCTCGCTTGCCCTGCTGCTAGTGTGTTATCTGAACGAGTCTTCAGAGCTGCTGGATCAATCCTGACAGAAAAAAGGACCCGTCTGTCGACCCAAAATGTTGATGATCAAACCTTCATTAAAATAAACCATGCATGGGTTTCAAAGGATTTTGTCCCACCCTCCCCTGCTGACACATAGGTTGCGAGAAAAATGGCTTGCATTTGTCCTCCTCTTCCGCAGACTTCTCCAATTACTCCATTTGCAGCTGCTGAATGTCCAACATATGCCAATTTTTACACCTCCCTAACTGGGCTGCCTCCCCCCACAGGGCCGGGGTCACCACCTGGCGCATGCACCCGTGTGAGTGCCGTTGCCCTGGACAGGTGGTTGGGCACACTCTTTGGCAACGGCACTAGCACAATGTCCCTCATAGTAGAATCAAGTGTCTCTGACGGTGGGGGTGCACACCCGCCGTCAGACACACCGGCGTACTATGAGGGGCCCTGTGCCAGTACCGCCGCCCACAAGTGGGCCCCCCCTGCTTGCTCAGGGCACCGGCACTTGCTATACTTACCTCTCCCTGCTTCACCACTGTGTAGTCTGGCCTGTTAAATACTTCACTGGGACTGCCAATACAAATTTGGTGAAATGATAGATGATGGTTAAGACATAGCTATGCCCTGTCCTGCTGGGCTCTATCTTCAGATGATCAATGGCTTCCATTTGTTATGGACGTTGACTCACAATGAGATGCAGTGGTGGTTTATCATCAGCTTTCACGGTTTTCCTACTCACAGACGTGTGACATTGCTGCCCACATTTTTAAATGTGTCCTCTCATGCCAATCCAATAGAATCGCCTACGGCCTGTGGCTTGTGTCTTTTGCACTCCAAAGTTACCTGACAGTTCATGATAGGCAGTGAGGACAATGTCTACATCTGTCCCTGTGATCACAATTTGATGGAGATGAGTAACGGTGATGGGTTCCACGGTACTGCGATACAGCAAACCTTTCTTCACAAGAACTGTTTTCACTGTCTCCACAGACAAAGTAATTGAGGGTCAGCATCGCCTCTGAGAATTCTACTGGGAGTTTTTACCGTGATTAGTAATTCCAAAATTTCTGCAATCACTCGACTTTCCGTCTGTACTTGTATCCATCTCGTTTCCTCTTGCGGAGAGTCCCAACTGTCTTACTGAGACTGAAATATATATGAAGATTGAAAAACACCCCAACAGTGTATACTGGTGTACGCTTCGAATTCAATACCCTTTTTCTACTTTTTAGATTCTTGTCTAATCCATACTGAGGCTGTGAGTGTCTTTGTCGGACTCCGGAAATATACACGCAGATTTTTAATGTTTAAACTATGCTATATATACCTGCTATCCAGTGATACTGTACCCTTTCTCAACTTTGTACAATCACGTCAAATCCATACTGGGCCTGAGACCCTTTGAGTCTGCCTCCTGATATATAGACATAGGTTTTTAATGTTTAAACTATGCTATATATACCTGTTATCCAGTGATACTGTACCCTTTCTCAACTTTCTACAATCTTGTTGAATCAATACTGGGCCTGAGGACGTCTGAGTCTGCCTCCTGAAATATCTGCGGAGATTTAGAATGTTTAAACTATACTATATATACCTGCTATCTGATGACACTGTACACTTTTTCTACTTTTTATATTCTTGTCTAATCCATACTGAGCCTGTGAGCGTCTCTGTGTACCTGATGGTATATATAGGGAGATTGACAATCATCCTTTGACTGTATAGAGCTGTACGCTTCTGATACAGTACCATATATCTGATGTTATTTTGAGTTCATGTTCTGCAACATTTTGAAGTTTGGTGGAAGAGGCCGCGGACGTGGGCGTGGGGGGGCAGCTGGTGCTGATGGTGGTGGTGCATCTGCTGGTAGTGGCAAAAGCACAGTAGCAGCTAAGGCAGGATATGTTGAGCCTGCATCATGGTCTGGCTCCGGAACGCCTGGAAGGCTACCTTTTCTGGGAGTAGGTTAACCGCTTTTAAAGCCAGAGCATCAGGAACTGGTTTTGGCTTACATTGCCGAAACAGACTCCAGCTAATATGCCCTCCTCTACTGAAGTTTCAAAAAATGCAAGCACTGAGTCGTCAAGTGCTGGCTCCTGGTAAGGAAGAACCCCTTTCCTTGTGTCCTTCACCCCCACCAAAAGTGAATGATGCAGCAGGCTACACTTCACATTAGTCCATGTAGCTCTTTCTATCATACCATGCCTGGGTTATCAAGTCAAATTGTGAATTCCCCAGTCCAAGATGAATCTGACATGGAGTGTGGGTGGCCAGCCAGCCAGGGCAGTGGTGTTAATTGGTAACGGGCCGGTGTCTCAGAGGGATGTGTCACGTTGGTGGTGATGACCTGTTCCATGGCCCTAGGCATCCATGCAAAGGGGTGAATAACGTTTATAGGTGAATGATACGTGACACCACCTATGGTTTCTGATCAGATTGACCCGCGCTGCAGTGTCGCTTCACTGGGACAGATGTAGTGGTGAGCTAAGATGTAGAAGCCCTGCACAGGTAGGGCCGTAGTCGCAGGGCAGATGAAAGAGTTGGTAGATGGTGTGCAGTGCAGGATGTAGCAGAGCCATGCACCAGGCGCAGGAGAAAGATGACAGACAAAGTCGTGCAGTTCCTTTGCATGTACTTGGTAAGTGCTGTCCAGGACCCAGAGTACAGATGGAGAAGGAGTTGGTCAGCCTGGAAGCAAATTTGGAATTCTCTCTCTGCAGATAGGTGGGGTGGCCTCCGTTCTAGTGCTTATCTGAGGTACTCGCAGTACTGAGTTCACTGAAGTTCCCCCTGTTGACTCTCTTTTGGAACTTTCTCGTATGGCAGGCAGCCATAGCCTTTTCCTTCTGGCTTACACACGTCGCTGCTAGGGCCTCCGAGCCTTAGTTGGGAACAGAGCATTTACAGCTGCTACTTCCTCTGGTTTCTGCTGCAGGACCGTCAGTGTTCCTACAAACTCGGAGACCGGAATACCGACCATGCGCTCCAGCTTGGAGTGAGCCTTATCTCTGCTCATCCTCCAGCTGCCCTTCTCACATCCACACACTTCCCCTTCCCTTCACAGACTGCCCTAACTTCCCTCCTCCCGACCACAGAAAGCAGCTCCTCAGCAATCAGGTTCAGAGGTCTCCCTGCTGGCCTGGAGTGGGAACTGTGTTGTGGGTTGGTTTAACTGCTAGAGAGATCCTTTGTTGCTCCCAAGCATGACATCACACTCCCTAGGAGGAAGATAATGCCACTGTGGCGACCGTACTCCTGGGGGCGCCACAAGTGCACTGATGCCCAGCCACTGCTAGATGATTCTGCTGGTACAGTGACCCAGACCACAACATTCCCCTCGCACTCTATACAGCCAGAATCTGACCCTGATGAAACTCAGGTTCCCCTTCCCGCATACTATACCACCTTACACGGTGACAAAGAGGAAGGTGCAGATGAAAGCGCAGGTTCCTTGAGCAGGTGGGGGGGCATACTCATGGGCGACGCTCTGGTACAGGGCCCCTCATAGTACACAAAAGGGTCTCTGCCGGTGGGAGCGCCCACCCGCCGTCAGACACACCACCGTACTATGAGGGGCCCTATGCCAGTGCCGTTGCCAACTGGTGGGCCCCCCCCTGCTTGCTTAAGATCACAGCACTTACAAAGTTGAAATACTCACCTCTCCCTGCTCCACCGCCGTGACATCTTAAGCGTTTCCTGACAGTGAGATTCTGGTCAGAGAGCGCGATGACATCACATCTGTTCGCCCTCTGCCTAAACAGTCCAAGTGCAGAGAGATGGAAGATGGGGACGACGAGGAGTCCAGACTAGTACAGGGATTCCCTAGTGAGGAGACTTATTTAATTGTTTTCAATGTTGGGACAGCTATTTTTGGGGAGCACTATACTCTGGAGAATGATATATGAGGCCCACCATACACTGGAGCATTTCAAAGGTGGACATCAGACACTAGAGCAGCATTTACAGGGCCCATTATGCACTGGAGCATTAGAAATGGGGCCCCTTATATACGGAGCATTATTTGGGCACATAACACAGTGGAGCTTCATACATGGGGACCAACATATACTGTAGCATTATGTGGAGCTCATCATATACTGTTTCAAACATTATATGGGACCAATGATTCTGTATGGAGAAATATATGGGCCTCATTACTCTGCATGGCGCACTATGCGGTGGCCATAATACTGTATGGAGTAATATACTGTCCGTTTTTGGAGCTATTGGAGAATTTAAGATGGATATCAGTCATGAGATGTAAGAAGTGAAGTATTTTTCATTGTACTATACCGCTATTTCTCTGCCGTATCAGAGGATCATGAATTGTGGCATGTGTTAAAGAAGCCCAGTGACACTCTTTGGCCCAGGGCCCACGAAAATCTGGAGCCAGCCCTACCCCCCCCCACAACTTTAGCAAAATAACCCCCAGTTTTCAATGCCTAACTATTATTATAAAGTAAATTAAGGTTGATAAGCTTAAGTAATAAGAATTGATGTTTTTGGCATTAAAATGGACACTGTAGGTGTGTTTCCTGTCCTCCACTCCCTGCCGACCTTGGTTCCCCATTGACTTGCATTGGGTTTCGTGTTTCAGTTGGCCTTCTACTTTTCACGATAATCGGTCGATTTCGTTCGACCCGACTTTTGAGAAAGTCGGGTTTCACGAAACCCGACTCGACCAGAAAAAAGGCAAAGTCGCTCATCTCTAACAGACACCATTCTATCAATAAAGTTAAAAAAAAAGAACTTAGTATTAATTCTGTAAACTGCCTCAACGAGTTTCCCCATCCATTCAATTCATCAGGTGGATTGCTATATGACTGATATGAGTAATAACTGCAAGCTCATGATGAGCAGCCACAGGCTAGGGTTGTCTGCTGATCCAGAATTGGAGCCCAAATTGACTCTTTTGCCAGTGTCATACTCCCATGTAGTGTTTCGCCTGTTAAGTTGTAATGGATTCCCCTGTCCTTAAACCCCATGTTTTAGCTTTAACTAAATCCTAGCTGTTGCATTCTACCGATATGCCAGAGTGCATATGTTATGTCACTTCCAGAGGCAAAAATGACATATCCATTCCAGGCTAGAGCGCACAATCTCTGATACAAGTGCACATGCATGGTGACGCAACCGATATAACCGGATATGACGTATGCACTCCACACTGGATTGCAAATAAACACCACGAAATCAGGTATGATGTAATCGCTCCCCACTGGAACATAGGGGAATCAAACATCAGTCCTACTGAGCATATTTCTTATAATGAAATACTTATAAATCCAGAGGTATTACCTCTTTTGAGAGACCACCATAATAAACCATCACATTCACAAGTCTGGTCCGATGCAGTCAGGCAAAGCCTACTTATAATATGAGATCATGAATGGGGAAGGAAATATTAATATAGGTAAATGTTTAAAAACTTAATGTAAGTACATCCAATCATGTCTTAAATTCTAATAACCAATATAAGTCCTGCAATGGAACTACCACTGGGTTAGCGGCAACCAGACATTGCATTCTAGACGGAGATTAAATCTTGTCTTGAAACAACTGGTGGAGATGCGATCAAGAATCCTCTCAAATCAGAACCAAAGCCAATCAGAGGGAGGATAGGGAAGACCACAAGGGAGCCAGATTATTATAGAAAGCATGTATAAGAAAGCTGCTAATTTAATCCTTTTGGGGATAAGAAACACACCAAGAGTGACTTTGTGAACAAAACCCAAAATGTTTGGTCACATTCATAATTTGCTTTTATGCTAAATCTGAGCCTCTGTCTACCTGCACTTGAATTTTAATTAATAATTTTAATATAAAAAGGAATTGCCTTCGACAATGTGCGTTGAATTTACCTCAGTAGATGACCCAGGGGCTCAGTACCCCCTTCCCCCTGCACCTCAGCTCTACTACAGTGTGGCAGCATACAGTGGAAGCCATAAACACCCAAATACTCTGGAGAAACCTTACCAGAAGTGGTCTTCATGGGAAAATTGTGACTAAAAAGCCATACCATGGACATGAAACAAAGCTAAGTGACTGAACTAGGTATGTAGATATAGGAACTGGGATACAGAAAAATGGCAGCTTGTGCTTTAGATTGATGAGTTTAAGCTTGAAATATTTGGCATCAGCAGATGACAGTTTCACTAAAGGGCTGGAGGGTGGTACAATGAATGTCTGGAGGCAAAAGTGAAGCAAGGTGGACATTCTTTGCAAGTTTGGGACTGCATTTTTAGCTAATCGAGTTAAGAGTCGAGAGCACCTGTTTCAGGTCCTATGCTTTCTTGCATTTCTGAGTCACTTTGCCTTGTTTCCATGTTGATGATATTGCACTTTGGCCACAATTCTTTCGTGAAGACTACTTCTGGCCAGACTTCTCAGAGCACTAAATGGATGTTGATGGGTCCCACTGGTTGCTGCCAGTTCTGAGACGATAGCTCACTGTTGGATATCTTATGATTTCTGAGGGAGGTAAGCATGATGTCTTTCATCTGCTGCACTAAGTTTTCTTGGCTGAACACTAGTTCTATGGTCCTTAAAGTTTCACATTTTATGGGGCTTCTTCTAAGGAGCTTTAACAGTACATCTTGAAATCCTAGTCTTCTTTCGAAACTTTGCCTGGGAAAGACTTTGCTGATGAAGTACGACTACCTTGTGTCTTGTTGCTGGGCTTAGTCTTGCTATAATGCATAAAATGTGACATGAAATTGCTACAAGGAAGATGTTGTGGAAAGTAAAGTTTAAAAGAATTGCCTTTGAAGGCAAAGGCTAGGCACATAAAATATTGAATTGATTTCAATTTCTTTTTTGTTCATTTATTTTGAATTTTGTTAATTGAAGACAATATACTATTAATGTTTCTAATTTTTAAAGCATTCCTACTTTGCAAACGTTTTAGGTTAGGCCTCTTTCACACTTCCGTTTTTTACAATCAGTCACAATCCGCCAGGTTTTGAAAAAAACGGATCCTCAATTTTCTTTTCCCGTCCGTTGCATCCGTTTTTTTTGAGGATCCGCCAAAAGTTGCTGTCCGTCACCATCCTCAAAGATTTCAAAACGGAGCTTGCAACGTTTTTTTGTCTGGCGGATCCTCCAGACACTCATTTAACCCGAATTTCTTTCTGGGTGCCGGACAAAACAAGAAAAAAAACTCTCTCTCTCTCTCTCTCTCTCTCAGCTATTTCCTCATTTTCAGGATCCGTCTGAAAACGGATCCTGTGCCATCCGTTCACATCAGTTGAGAACGGATCCGCTTCTCTCACTTTTTGGCGGATTTGAACTGATGCAAAAAACTGAAGTGTGAAAGAGGCCTTAGTGTGGAAAAATACTGTATAGTAGTGTGTGTAATTATGAATGGGCATAAAAAGCCAAACGAAATATAGGATCTATGGACACAAACCAACGCTGGATAGCTTTAAAAGTTTTAGCTATTATATTTATAAAAGTTATTTTTTTATTTCTTAAGAAAAAGTGGAAAAAAAATAAAAGTTCATCTTGTTTCTGTTTTGATCCCACTATTGAAGATGATGGGCCTATTTTCATTCTAGCTCTATTTATTTTTGACATATAGATTTCCAGAGGGCTATTTTGGCATGTAACAAAAAACAGATTCCTCAAGAAATGCGCATTCTATCAGGGTTGAGATCCAGAGGAGCTCAGTCTGTGATATATGACTCTGGAGAGATGTTCCATTGATGTCGGGTGTAAATCCCAACAGACACAGATACTACACTGTCCTGACTCTACACACTAGATTGACAGCTCCTGTCTGACTTGCTAAGTGCATAAAGCTGTCGAATACTGAAGTGCCTGCCCCAGAGATTCACAGACTAAACAAGTGCTATACAAATCTTAATGTTATAAGAATGGGCACATTGCATAAAATGCACATATGCACAAAAACTAACGTAATTTTGCATTACATTGAGAAGTTGAAATTTGAATGATTCAACATATTGACTATTCCAATAAGGAAAATATAAAAAATAAATAATACTATCCTTTCCCCACCTTACTGGCAAAAAGCTCCTACAGGATTTAGATGTGTTGTAAGTAGACATAATCAAGCGTACATTCTTCTTTATGAACTGTCCTTAATGTCCTCTTTGAGAGGTGGGTGACCAAACAAATGTTGAAAGTATTGGAGTTCAGCAAAAAGGACGCCATGGTAATTTATGTGAAAGTAATTCTGTGTTCTTAAAATGCTTACCACAAGATTAGCAGGAAGTCAA
The DNA here is from genome assembly GCF_039654945.1 of Dendrobates tinctorius. Classification (NCBI taxonomy): domain Eukaryota; kingdom Metazoa; phylum Chordata; class Amphibia; order Anura; family Dendrobatidae; genus Dendrobates; species Dendrobates tinctorius. The sequence goes on from NW_027361690.1 coordinate 14,662,982, forward strand.
TACCTATACTGGTGAATTGCACTACTGCATGGATCGAATGGTTATAAACTACACGCAATTAAAGGGGTTATCTGATCTAAAATGAAAAGTCAAGAAAAGATTAAGTTGCTCCCTGTATTGCTGAGAATAATAACTTTATAAAGTTGGAACTGCATTAGTGCCATAGAAAATAGGAAAACGCTACATTATGTTCATATGGAATATTGGAAAAATGAAACTGCAATATTGATATGAAAAATTACAGTAAAAAGCAAGGTACTTAATGCATAGATTGGCCAATATATGTGAGCCTGTGGTGCAGCAGTGTCCAAAATGTGCAGTGATGAGGCAGTGACCCAGCAAAGTTCAAAACAAAATGTATTTTAATGTTCATATCACAGAAATACACAACACACGATATCCTCCAGATCACAGCTGGGAAATAAGACAGTCCACCTCCGGGACCTATTGTCGTGGGAGACTGCACCACCATGTACGCTGAGGGTGCCAGGCCTTTTGGCTCCGTTTGCCTGTGTTTCCTCACACAGGTGAAGCTCTGCAGAGGCTTCTGCTCTGCACGCTTGCAACACCAAACTGACACACCCAACCCTCTGCTTCAGGGGTATTCACAAGGAACCTGTGGCCATAGGCCACATGGAAAACCCGTCCAGGAAGGAAATGATCTGCCCCACTTCCATCCTGTAGTCTATTTAAAATATAAAAGCCCAGAGCAGGTTTGCTTAAATCTGCCTTGGACAAATAACTTGCCCAAGACCAACACTTACTTTTATTTTGCTTTGCAATCACAGCTATGTCTGTCACTGCCTCACATACCCCCCCTCTGTGGGGATGAACATTTGTCACCATACCGGGGGTCTGTGACAGGTCATCCGCATGTTCCTGTGACTTACCCGCCTGATGCTCCACTGAGAAACCAAAGTTTTATAGGGACCGGAACCATCAGTTTACTCACGCATTCCTCCCCTTTGCGTTTGTCATGCACTCTTTGCTACATGACCAACCACCTCCCCATTCTCCGTTGCAGAAGATACGAGCACTTTCCTGACTGACAGCTGATTTGGGCCAGTTTTGGCTGGCCTCAGCCTTGTTTATTTGGAGTCTGACAACTCTGTGGCCTATCCCGTAAAGTACTGGACTTCTGGCCCTTGGTACAGTTTCCTCTGTATGCTTACCCTGGGCTTGGTGATTATGTCACGTCGTATCACCATAGTACGCCGTGGCAGCTCCAAGAACACATCCATATTATGTCGCACCCAAAACCAAGCCTCCCGTCACTGCTGATTAGCGAGAGCTTTATTTATTTTAACCTGACCCCCAGTTCTGTCCTTGACCGGTGCCTGAGGGTTCTCCGTAGGTACCCCGGAGTTGCCTCCATGACCACATTCTCCTGGTTCCTCCGGGCTTTTTTATTATATGTGCGACTCTGCCTGGGACTCTGGACCTGAGTTGTCCTGAACTTACCAGGGGACATTTCCAGCTCAGGGATAGGTAGGGTCTTCTCGACCTCTCCTGCCAATACCTCTAGTTGAAACCTATTGGAGTTACATTTTGTCCCTAGGTTGGCGACCCCTATGGCAGCTATCCCTGACTCGGGATCTTCAGGCTTCAACAACATTTACCTTGGGAGATTAACTCTTTTCTCCCACAGGGACCAGAACAGGGGCAAGTCTCTTCCCAAAACTGTCCCATATTAAAGGCTCTTCATCACTCCCACCTCATGTTTGATGTTTCCACAAAGTGTGGAAAAAAATAACCTCCTTGGTCAGGTACTCCTGGAGTTCCCCATGTATACCCATCACCTCTACTTTCCATCCTTTGAAGTTGTCCCCAGCAGCAAACGACCCATGGACCAAAGTCACTAAGCTCCCCGAGTCCAAGAGAGCCTCCATTTGGTACCCACTGACGAGTACCTAGCACAGCTGGGGTTAGCTGCCGGAAGTGTCTGTAGTGGCAGAACAGACTGACTGGGCATACACAGACACATGATGAGCAGTCCATGGCTTCAGCTTTCAGAGGGCAGTTGGCAGCCACATGTCCAGGCCCTTGGCACCAACACTTAAAAGCTGCTGCACGACTATACCTTGGGGCTTCTTTAGGGGAAATAAGACTTTTGTCACCCTCTTTGTGTTACCCCCTCATCATGTCTTCTGTTATTTGTTTCCTGTCATGGATCACACTCCTTGGATATCTCCAGGCTTTTTATTGCATGAGACTTGCGAAGCATTCCTCCATTAAAAGATGTCTGCTTACAACAACTAACCAACAAGTTCTTAAACTCTATAGTTCACACATCAACATAGTGAGACCCCTAGAGGCCACATCATCATATAACATATAGCTACATCATGGGCTCAGTCCTGGTTAGCCCCAAAAGAGGTTTGTGCACTTTTCATCAGCTCCTGATCTGGCGAGGCTCGACATGACAGCAAAAGTGGAGCAGTTTCCCACACAAAGTCCTGAGTGGCTGTATACCACTCAACCAGTCCAACCAACTGGTCTATATTGCCTGAGTCCCCTTGCCCCATGCAACACTGTTTGGCTGCTGGCAGAGCCCTCACCAGCTGGTCGACTACCACCCTCTCTACCATCCAGGCCGGGGTCAAGGTCTCAGGCTGAAGCCATCTAATTACCAGATGTGACAAGTCATAGATCTGAGACCTGGCGGGACGAGAATCTGCAAAAGACCATTGGTACACTGCACATACGTATTAACACCAGTCAGGAAATGATCTCACCTCTCAGCTTCTCATAGTCCAGGCTATCCTCCCGACTGAGGTCCAGCTAGGCCTTCTGGGCATCTCCCATCAGGAAGAGGGCCACCACCTCAGCCCACTGTGACACTGGCAGGCTCTCCCGCTCTGCTGTGTGCTCAAACACTGTGAGGAATGCTTCCATATTGTCTTCAGAACTCATTTTCCTCAGTGCTGCCTTCTCCAACCATAGGTGGTGCAGCGGTGTCCACACTGTGCAGTGATGAGGCAGTGACCCAGCAAAGTTCAAAACAAAACATATTTTAATGTCCAACACACAGAAAAACACAGCACACGATATCCTCCGGATCGCAGCTGGGAAACAAGATAGTCCACATCTGGATTGCAGTCAGGGAAGAAGACGGTCCACCTCTGAGACCTATTGGCGTGGACAGCTGCACCGCTATGTACACTGAGGGTGCCAGGCCTTTTGGCTGTGCTTGCCTGTGTTTCATTACACAGGTGGAGCTCTGCAGAGCCTTCTACTCTGCATGCTTGCAACCAAACTGACACACCCAACCCTCTGCTTCAGGGGTATTCACAAGGAACCTGTGGCCATAGGCCACATGGAAAACCCAGTCTGGAAGGAAACAGTCTGCCCCACTACCATCCTATAGTCCATTTCAAAAATAAAAACCCAGAGCAGGTTTTCTTAAGTCTGCCTTAGACAAATAGCTTGCCCAAGACCAACACTTACTTTTATTTTGCATTGTAATCACAGCTATGCCTGTGACTGCAATGCACTCCCATGGCCTCAATACACCTATGTGTGCATCTTGGAGTGCACACATAGTGATCCTTGCATATGACACAGGTAACTGCCTCACAGAGCCCAAAAGCAAACATCAAGGCATCCTTCATTTTTGGGTCCCTGTCCTGAAAAGAAACTTCTCCTGGGTAAGAAGCATATGTACATAATGTAGCATTTTCAGGTTTTCTATGGCAGTAATGCAGTTCCAATTTTCTAAAGTTATCATTCTAAGCAATTCAGGGTGCAACTTAAAATTTTCTTGTAGTTATATTGATTGGTACCTGTACACACTAGGCTGGATGTGCTGGTCATTTTTTTCTATCTAAAATGAAAAGGCTGCAGTCACTGTGTGTGACTGCAGACTTTTGAATCCTCCAGCAGATGTACTTTGCTCTGTGAGGATTCCCGGTTTCTGTGCCAGGAACGGGGGTGACATATGCGATATGCATATTTCCAGGCAGTAGCCATAAAGTGGGCAAAGTCTAAATCCATACAATGGTATTGAGCGAGGCTGCTTGTGATACGTGTGCTCATGCTAAAGTCTTCCATAACTGTCAAGCCCGGGAATTGATGCCATTGCCAATTTTGGATAGATCTTGAACTCATTTGTCCATGGATTTTATCACTGATCTCCTCCTTACAATGGTAAAATGGTAGTCTGGGTGGTGGTTGAGAGATTCAGTAAGCAGGCGCATTTTGTATCTTTGGCAGGACTGCCCTAATACAAAGACACTATCTAAATTGTTTGTGGAGCACGTTGTGTGGTTACATGGCGTGCCTCTGAGTGTGGTTTCTGATAGAGGGGTACAATTTGTGTCCAAATTTTGGAGGGCTTTTTGTAAAAGGTTGGGTATTAGCTTGACCATCTCCACGGCTTACCATCCCAAGACCAATGGTCAGACAGGGAGGACCAATCAGTCACTTGAACAAATTTTGCAGTGTCTTGCCATGTCTCAGCAGGATGATTGATGCTCTTCATTGCCTGTGGCTGAATTTGCATTTAATTATCAGATTAATCAGTCCACTGGCACCTCTCCGTTCTTTTGAAACTATGGTTTTCACCCACATTTTGGCAAATTTTCCAGGCTGGATGCAGGATGTCCAGGGGCAGATTCGGCAGTTTAATGGATGGGGAAGGTTTGGAGGGAGATCCAGAGGAACACTGGAGAGGCCCAGGGCAAACATAAACTTTTTGCCGATAAGTGACGGTCTTTAGGACCTGTATTTCTGGTAGGAGATAAAGTGTGGTTGTCTACCAAGATTATACGGTTGAAGGTTCCTTATCTTAAGCTGGGTCCCAAGTTTATTGGTCCTTATGAAATCATTGAGGTTATCAATCCAGTTGCCTTTCTTTTACGTTTACCTCCATCAGTTTGTATCCCCAATGTGTTCCATAAGTCTCTCCTTAAGGCTAGTTTCACACTAGCATTCATTCGACGCAGCGCACGGCGCCGCTAAGCCCTGCCCCCTGCCGGCTCCCTACCCACCCCATCCGGTCATCGCCGCCTACTATCGCACATGGACACTTGCGATCTGCGCACCCTATCTTTAGCATAGGGTGCGCAGATCGTGCGCTGGCCGTGTGCTCATAGGATTTTGGCGTGCGCTGCACACTTTTGAAGGTGCGCCGTGCGCGCCGAAATGTAACATGCTGCGTTCGGCGCACACGGGCGCACCTTCAAAAATGCACAGCACACGCCAAAATCCTACTAGCGCACGGCCAACGCACGATCTGCGCACCCTATGCTAAAGATAGGGTGCGCAGATTGCAAGCGTCCATGTGCGATAGTAGGCGGCGATGACCGGATGGGGCGGGTAGGGAGCTGGCAGGGGGCGGGGCTTAGCGGCGCCATACGCTGTGTCGAATAAACGCTAGTGTGAAACTAGTCTAAGTCATTTGTACTTTCCTCTGTTGGGTCGCCATCCCTTCTGCCACCTGTCTCTGTGGATGGTCAGACTGATTATGAAGCGGAAAGGATTGTGGATTCTCGCATGGTCTGCCGTTCAATTCAGTATTTGGTTCATTGGATAGATTACGGCACTGAGGATCGATCATGGGTCCCGGCGCTATCTGTCCATGCTAATCGCTTGGTTTGGGCCTTTCACACTCATTATCCTGGGAAGCCTGATGGTCCGGTGGCTTCTCCTTGAGAGGAGTGTACTGTCATGATCCAGGCCGGGTTTTGATTCCTGTCTCTCTTTCCTGGTATGATCATGTCAAGGGTTAACTTTTCTCTGCCTCGTTCTGGTTTCAGTCTGGCTATTTTTTTACACTTCATCCTGCTGGTGGTGTCAGTTATAGTTTCTGTCTACAGCGTGTGTAGCTGACTCTGGTTGCCCTGATTTGCTCTTCTGCTTTTGCTGAATGTACCCGTGTCTGTTTATTCCCCTCTTCCCATCCCGACTCTGTGTTCCCCTTCTCCTGTTTTGACAGGGACAGTTTGAGGCCTCCCTCCCCTACCTAAAACCTTCACAGCTTGCTCAGCTACCATTAGTGTAGTTTGGGATGCTATAAAGTATTCCTGAGGGGGGCATTAATGAGCAAAATAAAAATGGTTAAAGATAATTCAAGCTCAAGCTTGAAAAAAACATATTGTTTGATACGCGTTGCTGTGTCTTCCGCTATGATGGGGCATGTCTGTTTATCCTTGTTCTTATGCCTTGAATAAATGTTTGTATATTTGGAAGCTGGAAACTTTTTTATTAATGTTTCTGTTATCCCTGTTTTGTTTTATGAGTTTTATTCACATAATATTTCTGTCCCAAGCTCCATGGTGTGGAGGAGGGGACAGACCAAGGATTAACAGGAGCATAGTGAGGTCAGAGACTGAAGCCTCTCTATCAAGAGTACACCTGGGAAAGGGATAGTTAGGGTCTCAGTTCCAGGGACAGTTTGAGGCCTCCCTCCCTTACCTAAAACCTTCACAGCTTGCTCAGCTACCATTAGTTTGTAGTTTTAAAGATAATTCAATGAAAAAGGGGGAGGATGTTGAGAATAGTGTGCAGGAGACTTAACAAAGATACATCCAGAATAATTGCTCTGAAAATTTGACGCAATGAAAGGATGCCCAACAGCAACAATGATTATTTTAATTAGAACCAGTGTATAGTAAGGAATTGTTTTGAAACATTAGTTTTATGAGGAGGGGGAAACCACTAGCCATTTGCTGGCTAAATTAGCACATGCCCAGAGAGAGAATACACTTATATAAAAACTAAAGGATAACAAGAGTAAAGTATGCAATCATAATGCTAACATAATGCAGATATTACATAGATTTTACTCTAGTCTATATTCATCTAGAGTTAATTACTGCCATAAGGAGTTAAAAGAATATCTAGCTGGGATTGGTCTCCAATCACTAAGTGATAAAGAATAGGATTTTCTGGATATGCCAATCTCGATGGATGAAGTTCAACAAGCTGTGGGGAAAATGTCAAAGTACAAAACCCTGGGGTCAGATAACCTTCCGATAGAAATCTATAAGTTGCTTGAGGAGGAACTATCACAACCTTATTCAGATATGTTAAAGGAAGTTGTAAAACCGCTGGGTTTGTACTCTGTTTAACCGGCCTTTTTCTGCATATCTCTGCTTTAACCCTTCGCTCTTTTTCCCATAATGAGCTGGAAAGCTGTTGTCTGTTACCTGTGTGGATGCTGCTCAGTTCCCGGCTCCGCTACATAGCCGTACATGCATGAGTATCTCCTCTGCGCTGCTTGACCACCCCCATATGCGGTCCCTGGCTGCCGATGTGGAAGCTGCCTGTCATGATGTATTCAGGATTCTGGACAGATGGTGCAGGGGTTAATAGGGAGAGCCTATCTTTGACGCCAGGGAGGGTTTTTATAGCTTCAGGTGAGCACCCCTCACTGTCGTTTATACTCCTAACCTGAGTGTGTGCGACCCTGCATCGCTAGTGCCTCTCGCCTGTTCTTGTACGTTGGTTGGTGTATGATCTGTTCTGGACTTGGTTTACGTCTCTTGGTTTCTGATTTGGTACTGTACTGCTCGACCCGTGTATGACCCTCTGCTTCCCCTGACTGCTCTATATCATTGTGATTCTGCACTGCGTTGCCCGACCCGTGTCTGACCCTTTGCTTCACCCGACTATTCTCTGCCATTCTGAGTCTGTACTGCGTTGCTAGATCTGTGTATGACCCCCTGCTGTGTCTGACTATCACCACTGTTAAGCCCCTGTCTAGCTTAGTCCCCTGCCTGTCTCTGCTGCATCCCGGGGCAAGCCCCGCCCCCTCCTCTGACTCACAGTCACATGGTGGAAGGTCCTGCAGACTCTGAGTGCCTCTCCATCGCTCCTCCCCTCCCGCAGGTCCTGTGACTGGATTCCTGATCTCAGCTACAGCGCCCCTGCCCAGCCACCAGGAGTAACCTTCTCCTGGAAGTCTCAGCATCTTCAGGGCCTGCTGATGCTTGCCTGTCACGCCACTCCTAACAACTACAACAGGTAAGCGTGACATTATAAACGACCATACCGTTCTTTTTTTCTCCTGCTTCCCTCTGACCGGACGGGTGTGTGTGTGGGGGGGGGCTTCTGCTACAGTCATGGATCCAATGCAGGCACTGTCCGAGCAAGTTAAGCAGCTCTCACAAATGTTCCAAAAGATGAATGTGGAACAACGTAGCCTGGCCCACACTCAGCAGCAGCTGTTCAGTACTGTGCAGGGGGCTATGGCTCCTGAGAGTAGAGATGTGTCCCTCACGTCTCCTGAGTTTACGGTTAAATTACCTGATTTCTTTTCTGGAGACAAAAAGGAGTTCAGGGCCTTACGGGAGGGATGCAAATTATTCTTCTCCCTGAGGCCCCGTTCGTCTGGGGGAGAATTTCAAAGGGTGGGGGTAGTGATTTCCTTGCTGCGAGGTGCCCCTCAAGCTTGGACATTTTCGCTAGCACATACAGCACCCGAACGTATGACTGTGGATGCGTTTTTTGAGGCCTTGGGCCATATTTATCACGAGCCTGACAGAGTACGCCTCATGGAGGACATGGTGATGAGTGCACGTCAGGGTCGGCATGCTGCAGAGTGGTTTTGTTCGAAGTTTCGGCGGTGGTCAGCCCGAGTCACTTGGGATGATGCAGCACTCCGGGGACTGTTTTGTAGAGGTCTGTCGGAACGCCTTCAGGATGCCCTGGCCCTGCACCTGCCTCCCGATACTCTGGACGAGGCCATGACCCAGGCGGTAGGGATGGATCGCCGGCTGAGAGCCAGAGGGGTGATGCACTCAGAAACATCTCTGTTCTCAGGCAGCAAGGAGGTGGAGGCCAGTTCTATGCCCATGGAGATTGGCGCCACCTCGATCAGAGAAAAGAAGATGAGACGCTGTCATGACAAACGACTATGTTTCAACTGCGGGGAATCAGGACACTGGAGGAGAGACTGCCCGTTTTGTCCGGCATCTGCCAAGCCATCGGGAAACGACAAGGTCTGGGTCGTGATCTAGGAGGCTGCCCAGACCCTCAGGTACTTTTTTCCTCATGCCCTAAGTTTTTGCTTGATATCGAACTGGTGGTAGACAATAATCGTTTTATTTTCACAGTCTTGGTGGACTGCGGTTCATCCCTGAACTTGATCAGTTCCAGCACCGTCTCCAGGGTCAAGATAGGGACAGTCAGGTTTGAGACCCCCCTCAAAATCGTAGTCATTGACTCTTCCCCTCTCACCCATTCGGGTATCTGTTGTGTTACCAATAATTTCGTTTTACAGGTTGGTTCCTCCCATATTGAGGACATGAGATGTTTTGTGATGGACAATCTGCCCGAAGGGCTGGTGTTGGGCATGCCGTGGCTTCAATGGCACAACCCGGTAATTGATTGGGAGAAAAGGTTAATTGTTAAATGGGGCCCGAATTGTATTGACTGTTCCTATAAAACTGTGTGTTGTGTTTCCCCTGCAAAACCTGTCTTTGAGTCTATTTGTCTGGAGGGTATTCCATAATACCAGAAGGAGTTTGAAGATGTGTTCTCCGAAAGCGAGGCCGAGGCATTACCCCCACACAGGCCATACAACTGCACTATTGACCTGATCCCTGGGGCCAAATTGCCCAAAGCCCGCCTGTTTAATTTGTCAGGACCCGAGCGTCTGGCAATGAAAGACTATATAGCAGAAAGTCTCCGTAAAGGACATATTAGTCCTTCAGTTTCCCCAATAGCAGCGGGGTTCTTCTTTGCCAAAAAGAAAGATGGTGGCCTGCGTCCCTGCCTCGACTTTCAGGAACTCAACAAAATTACCATCAAGAATGCATATCCCTTACCCTTGATTCCAGATCTGTGCAACCAACTCTCGGGGGCAAAGTGGTTCTCCAAATTAAATCTTAGGGGGGCGTATAATTTGATACGAATAAAAGAGGGAGATGAATGGAAAACTGCTTTTCTCATCACTGAGGGGTTATTTGAAAATCTTGTGATGCCATTTGGCCTCGCTAATGCTCCAGCAGTTTTTCATAACTTCATCAATGTAATATTTGCGCACTTAATTGGCTGCTTTGTTGTCATTTATTTAGACCATATTTTGATTTATTCAACTGACGAGCACTCTCACTTATCGCATGTGAAAACCGTTCTTCAGAGACTCAGGGAGAATCAATTGTTTGTCAAATTGGAAAAGTGTACATTCTTTGTTCAGGAGTTAACCTTTTTAGGGCTTATAATTTCTCCACAGGGGTTTCGGATGGATCCCAAAAAGGTTCAGGCCATTGCAGAGTGGGTTCAACCCCAGGACCTAAAGGGTCTTCAGCGCTTTTTGGGATTCACAAACTTTTATCGGAGATTTATTAGGGGCTTTTCACAGATAGTGAAACCCCTCACCGACCTCACATGTAAATGGGCCGATATCAAAAATTGGTCTCTCCCGGCCAAACAATCCTTTTTGATTCTGAAAAATTGTTTTATGTCCGCTCCGATACTGATACAGCCTGATCCATCCCTGCCTTTTGTTGTGGAGGTCGATGCTTCCGAGGTGGGGGTGGGGACTGTTTTGTCTCAGGGACCAGCTACTCTGACCAATCTCAGACCCTGTGCATTTTTCTCCAAAAAATTATCTCCGGCGGACAGAAATTACGATGTGGGAAATAGGGAGCTCCTGGCAATAAAACTGGCGTTTGAAGAATGGAGGCACTTTTTGGAGGGGGCAGAACATCCAATTACGGTCATCACTGACCACAAAAATCTGGAGTACATTAAAACAGCGAAAAGATTGACTCCCAGACAGGCCCAGTGGTCACTTTTTTTTTCTCGGTTTCGGTTCTCTAATACTTTCCGGCCTGGATCTAAGAACGTGAAGGCGGATGCTTTGTCACGAAGTTTTGAACCATTGTCTGCCCCCGAGCCACCGTCATCCATTCTTCAACCCAGGGTGGTTATAGCAGTTATCATCAGAGTTAGAGCGGGAGATTGTAGGGGCTCAATCTTTGGCTCCAAGGGCCAAGCCTCCTCATAGATTGCTTGTACCACAGCATCCACGTTCCGAGATGTTACGGGAGTTTCATGACTCTAAGTTGGGTGCTCACCAAGGTATTGCGGCCACATGTGAGGCAATAAAAAGAGTGTTTTGGTGGCCATCTATGTCTGCAGAAATTAAGGAGCATGTCACAGCCTGTGGGGTTAGCGCCCGTTCAAAGAGCTCTCAAATCCGGCCGGCCGGGGAATTGGTACCTTTACCAATTCCGAGAAGACCATGGACTCATCTGTCCATGGACTTCATCACCAATCTCCCTCCATCCCGGGGTAACACGGTGGTCTGGGTAGTCATGGATAGATTCTCAAAGATGGCACATTTCGTACACATGGCCAAACTACCCTCAGCCGAGGTTCTTTCAAAACATTTTCTTTCCCAAATCATTCGTCTCCATGGGGTACCTACTAATATTGTGTCCGATAGGGGAACACAATTTATAGCAAAATTTTGGCAAGCTTTCGGTAGGAAGTTGGGAATTTCTCTGTCTTTTTCCTCAGCATACCACCCAGAGAGCAATGGACAAACGGAATGCACTAATCAGTCATTGGAACAAATCCTCCGGTGTTTGACTTCAACATTGCAAGATGACTGGTGCGCCGCATTGCCCTTGGCGGAGTTCGCTTTTAATAATCGGATTAATCAATCTACTGGTAAGTCACCTTTTTTCATTAATCTGGGATTAAACCCGCATTTTGGTGAGTTTTCACGTTTGGATTCAAACTGTCCGGGGGCCGAAGATTCGGTCAGACAGATTGGTGATCTGTGGGCTAAGGTTTGAGCAAGTATTGGGAAGGCGCAAGAAAAGTACAAACACTTTGCTGATAATAAGAGGGATCCGGGTCAGACCCTACATTGTGGGGATAAGGTATGGCTCTCGACATGAAACAGAACTTTGAAACTGCCGTCCGCGAAGCTGGGCCCCAAATTCATTGGTCCCTATGTGATTAAGGAAGTGATTAACCCGGTGGCCTATCGCTTGCTCCTTCTGTCTTCTTTGAAATTGCATAACGTTTTTCATAGATCCTTACTCAAACCTGTAGGATCGGTGAGGGAAGAACCCACACCTTTACCACCCCCTGTAACGGTAGACGTCCATCTGGAATTCGAGGTACAAAATATTGTGCAGTCTCGATGGGTTCGCAGTTCTCTGCAGTATCTCATCCATTGGAAGGGGTATGTTCCAGAGGGTCGATCATGGGTACCGGCCAGGTCTGTGCACGCAGATCGTCTGGTCAGGGCGTATCATGCGCAATACCCAGGGAGGCCTGGGGGTCCGGAGGCCCCCCGTTGAAAGAGCGGTACTGTCATGATGTATTCAGGATTCTGGACAGATGGTGCAGGGGTTAATAGGGAGAGCCTATCTTTGACGCCAGGGAGGGTTTTTATAGCTTCAGGTGAGCACCCCTCCCTGTCGTTTATACTCCTAACCTGAGTGTGCTCGACCCTGCATCGCTAGTGCCTCTCGCCTGTTCTTGTACGTTGGTGTATGATCTGTTCTGGACTTGGTTTACGTCTCTTGGTTTCTGATTTGGTACTGTACTGCTCGACCCGTGTATGACCCTCTGTTTCCCCTGACTGCTCTATATCACTGTGATTCTGTACTGCGCTGCCCAACCCGTGTCTGACCCTTTGCTTCACCTGACTATTCTCTGCCATTCTGAGTCTGTACTGCGTTGCAAGATCTGTGTATGACCCCCTGCTGTGTCTGACTATCACCACTGCTCAGCCCCTGTCTAGCTTAGTCCCCTGCCTGTCACTGCTGCGTCCCGGGGCAAGCCCCGCCCCCTCCTTTGAATCACAGTCACATGATGGAAGGTCCTGCGGACTCTGAGTGCCTCTCCATCGCAGTTCTATGTCCATGGAGATTGGCGCCACCTCGATCAGAGAAAAGTAGAGGAGACACCGACGTGACAAACTACTATGTTTCAACTGCAAGGAATCAGGACACTGGAGGAGAGACTGCCCGTCTTGTCCGGCATCTGCCAAGCCGTCGGGAAACTGCTAGGTCTGGGTAGTGATCGAGGAGGCTGCCCAGACCCTCAGGTACTTTTTTCCTCATGCCCTAAGTTTTTGCTTGATATCGAACTGGTGGTAGACAATAATCGCTTTATTTCCACAGCCTTGGTGGACTGCGGTTCATCCCTGAACTTGATCAGTTCCAGCACCATCTCCAGGGTCAAGATAGGGACAGTCAGGTTGGAGACCCCCCTCAAAATCGTAGCCATTGACTCTTCCCCTCTCACCCATTCGGGTATCTGTTGTGTTACCAATAATTTCATTTTACAGGTTGGTTCCTCCCATGTTGAGGACATGAGATGTTTTGTGATGGACAATCTGCCCGAAGGGCTGGTGTTGGGCATGCCGTGGCTTCAATGGCACAACCCGGTAATTGATTGGGAGAAAAGGTTAATTGTTAAATGGGGCCCGAATTGTATTGACTGTTCCTATAAAACTGTGTGTTATGTTTCCCCTGCAAAACCTGTCTTTGAGTCTATTTGTCTGGAGGGTATTCCAGAATACCTGAAGGAGTTTGAAGATGTGTTCTCCGAAAGCGAGGCCGGAGCATTACCCCCACACAGGCCATACGACTGCACAATTGACCTGATCCCTGGGGCCAAATTGCCCAAAGCCCGCCTATTTAATTTGTCATGACCCGAGCGTCTGGCAATGAAAGACTACATAGCAGAAAGTCTCCGTAAAGGACATATTAGACCTTCAGTTTCCCCGATAGCAGCGGGGTTCTTCTTTGCCAAAAAGAAAGATGGTGGCCTGCGTCCCTGACCCTTTGCTTCACCCAACTATTCTCTGCCATTCTGAGTCTGTACTGCGTTGCTAGATCTGTGTATGACCCCCTGCTGTGTCTGACTATCGCCACTGCTCAGCCCCTGTCTAGCTTAGTCCCCTGCCTGTCACTACTGCGTCCCGGGGGCAAGCCCCGCCCCCTCCTCTGACTCACAGTCACATGCTGGAAGGTCCTGTGGACTCTGAGTGCCTCTCCATCGCTCCTCCCCTCCCGCAGGTCCTGTGACTGGATTCCTGATCTCAGCTACAGCGCCCCTGCCCAGCCACCAGGAGTAACCTTCTCCTGGAAGTCTCAGCATCTTCAGGGCCCGCTGACACTCGCCTGTCATGCCACTCCTGACAACTACTACAGGTGAGCGTGACATTACCCGTTGGTTGCAAGGTCCTCTGCAGTTGTGCATGACTTACCATGTGTGTCCAGGCTTTCAGCCGCTGCCCAGTGACCTTTGCTATGCTGATTTGTTTATGGCTGTGCTTAGAGTGCACCTCCCCTTCTTTTATGAGGAATATGTGTGCTTGAATTGCTGTCTCCAGCCTATCGCTGAGGGTCAGCTCCTATAAAAAGTTCCCCTGCCCAGTGGGGCGTTGCTAGAGCTTTGCATTAAGTTTCTGAGTCTTGCCATGTGTGTTTGGTGTTCAGCTCCTGCCTGCATTCAGTTCTGGGAAAGCTGATACCTTTGTTTTCGCCTGCTCTGGGGGCTAAGTACCCAGATCCATCTTTCCTGGAGGCTGCATATCCAGGCCTGTTTCTGTTGTGTTTTTTTTCTGTCTGCTCTTGGGGCTGAGTACCCAGATCCGTTTCTGTTCTGTCTGTTATCAGCTTTGGGACAGCTGATGTCTGAGTTCCTTAACTTGTCCTGTCTATGTGTTGGTACCAAAGACCTTGTCCTGATTCCTGCTGTGTGTTGTTTCTGAAGTCCTTCTGTGTCTTGAACCCTGTACCCAGTGACTGTGATTTTTGCTAACTGACTTTCTGTGAATATACGTGGGTTCATCTTGGAAGTTGAAGTCCAGAGTTTCTTCTGAGTTTATACTACTCTGTATTCAGTTTGTTACTTGGTGCAATCCCTGGCTGGCTCCAGTCCAGTCCAGCGGTGCTTGCATCAAACCGCTTGAGTTCCTTTTTAGGTCACTGCCAGATGTCCAGAGCCTGATGACTGTGGCCTCTTGTCCAGAGCCTGATGTTCTATCTGAGATCTGAGTTCTGATGTTCTACCTGAGACCTGATGTCCAGCTCGAGTCCAGATTTCCTACCTGAGTCCTGATGTCTGACCTGTGTCCTGATGTCCAGATGTCCTACTTGAGCACTGATGTCCTACCTGTGTCCTGATGTCCTGATTTTCTACCTGAGTCCTGATGTCCTGATGTTCTGCCTGTGTCCTGATGATCCTCCTGTGTCCTGATGTCCTGCCTGAGTTCAGATGTCCCTTCCGTGTTCTGATGTCACATCCATGTTCTGATGTCCAGTCTGTGTTCCGATGTCCAGTCTGTGTTCAAAGGTCCAGCCTGTGTCCAGATGTCCAGTCCGTGGTCTGGTGGTCCAATTTGTGCTCTTGATTCGGTCCCACTCGTCTTCCTGGATGGATTCCTCCTCCGTGATTCCCGGGAATCCCCAGCTCTGTTCCCCAGTGACGGTCCTGCCAATGAGCCCTGGACCTGACCAGCCAATGTCTGGTGCTGTAATGCCAAAGTTCCTGGAACTGTGCTATCCGTTTCTTGCTTATCTTCTGATGTCCTGCCGGTTCCCTGGGATCTTATCCATGATGGCTCCTGTCATTGTCTGAAGGCTGTCCGAGGTCAGTGTTAGATGTTCTCCTGCTGTGCCTGTACTACGCCTGATGCCTGAGAGAGAGGCCATCCTAGTATGCCCATGCCAGATAACCCTGGACTGCATCAACCTGTGATGACCCTCGCCATCGTCTGAAGTCTGCCCGAGGTCGGTACCTGATGTTGTTCTGCTCTGCCTGTGCCTCTCCAGTGGGCTGAGAGAGAGGTCCTCCTAGAATGCCTGTGCTAGATGTCCCTGGACTGTGTCAACCCATGATGACCTCCTGCTTCAACTGTCAACCTGAGATACTTACCCTTCTTGATGTGCGTAATTGGGAACCTGGTGTCTGGATGTTTTTGCTTCATTTAAGTAAACTTTATATTTCTTCTTACCTGAAGTTGTGCAATGTCTTTTAGTTCTGCATATGGCCATCTTGTCCACTAGCTCAGCTGCCACAGACCCCGGTAGCTACCCTTCCCTAGTTCGGGTAGGTCCGGGTCCCCCTCTGTGGTCCAGTGGGTCCACATTCCGCGATCACCTGGGACGCATACCCCGACGTCGTTATGGTTCGACGATGTGGGAGCTTTGGCTGGTAAGCCACACTGCGTTAGCAATCGTAACACAAGTGTTTGTGTCGGGGAGCTTCCAGAATCCGTGTATGAGTTGATAATTGTGGTCTTACCTAGCGGTAAAGGACAGAGAATTTCTTGATTCATATAGGCCCATTTTCATTGCTGATATCAGATATTAACATTCTGTCCAAAATCCTTGCCATACTTCTGAGTATAATTATCATTTCTGTAATTCACCCACATCAGGAAGGTTTAATGCCACCAAAATCAGCAACTATTAACCTACGTAGGTTGTTTCTTAAAGGGAACCTGTCACTCCCCCTGGCGTTCTTAAGTAAAAGAGCCACCTTGTGCAGCACTAATGCTGCATTCTGTCAAGGTGGCTCTTTTACTTATTGTCCCTTCCACTGCAGAAATAATCGTATTTAAAAGTTGTCACACATACCTGTTTCTTGACCGGGGGGCAGGTCTTTCCCCCTCTGACACAGATGCCTCACATCCGCCACTCTTTTCTTCCGGCCTTGTTTGGTCCGCCTCCTCATCTTTCTTTTCAAATCCTGGCGCCTGCGCTGTAGTATATTTTCTTGGGCATGCACAGTTAGCGCTGCCCGTTCTGTCTCATCACATCCTGGCCTTGTTATCGCACCTGCATGGACGCGCTGCCAGGGATCCCGCCCCGCAGTCGCTTATGATTTATTCACACTGCGGGGCTGGGAATCTTGGGCATGCACAGTAGTTCTCTGTGGCTCTCACTACTGGTAAAAATCTGTATAGCTCCCATTGGGTGTTGGCAATACACTGGTTTCAAATGGTATTCTTTTTTTAAATGGTATTGACATTATTAGATAGACTAATGATTATATCCCTTTATATCTGAACCCCTTGGTAAGAGGCAATACTAGAAGCAATAGTAAAAGTGGCAATAGTACAAGAGGCAATAGTAGAAGTGCATGACTTAATAAGAGCAATGTACAGAATTAGACGGTGCAATACCATGGGAATGGAGACCACTAGGAGGGGAGCTCAGCCACACTTGTGTCCTACGCTTCTACTATTGCCTCTTGCTTCTTGATTGTTTTGGCTTTTGACACGTAGTCACTTGGCTCTAATGAAGGGGAAGTATAAATACAAATATAAATATTAGCTGATAGCATAGACATCACTTTGCAGTTACTTATCTATATACATAGCTCTTTACTTTAGCTCTGTGTGCCCCATGCACTATTGTACTGTACATATGCACTTTCTTGCCCCCCTTGCCTGTATATTATATAAGTGTCAAGAAATTTAATTTATTTCTGTACCAAAATCTCGACTTTGTGATCGTTCCTTGAGATACAGTGCCTTGCGAAAGTATTTGGCTTCCTGGAACTTTTCAACCTTTTCCCACATATCATGCTTCAAACATAAAGATACCAAATGTAAATTTTTGGTGAAGAATCAACAACAATTGGAACACAATTGTGAAGTTGAACGAAATTTATTGTGATTTTAAATTTTTGTGGCAATTCAAAAACTGAAAAGTGGAGCATGCAATATTATTCGGCCCCTTTAACTTAATACTTTGTTGCGCTACCTTTTTCTGCGATTACAGCTGCAAGTCGCTTGGGGTATGTCTCATTCAGTTTTGTACATCAAGAGACTGAAATTTGTTAGGAATCTGTGTCCGGCCATACTTATGCAGAGATCCAGATCCTCACATTTGTCTCCAGAGGCTAAGTCCTTTCAGCCAGCTTCTGAGCATGCTCCTGGAATGAGCTCCCATTGGAGTTCAGGAGGTGCTCAGGTCTTGCTCCTGATTCCATTGGCTTAGCTCAGGGCTCTGGAGATTTCTGGCAGGTCCCATACGCTATAAAAAGTGGGCATGGCCGCTATGCCATGCACTAGTATTTTCATACTGCTGCTGTATGTATGGTGATGGATGCTTGGACTGGTGGCTGACTTATTATGAAACCCCTTCCCTCCGATATTACGACTGTGTGAGTGATTGGGCAGCCACCAGTAGCAGTGCTAGCGTCAGCGCGCTCCAGCTATACGTTCTCAGCAGCTAATGTCCTGCATCGCGCCAGCGAGATTGCGGTGTCTTCTCTGTGGCTCCATTCACACCGCGCTGCGGTTGCAGTTTTTTCCGCGTCTGCAGTTGCGACGCCTCCTATCTGATTTCACGGTAGGTCTAGAGGGAGTAGTCCTGCTGCTTAAGGCTACTTCTGTGACTATTTATACCGTAACAGTTTCGCTGTTAGTCTGTGTCCCCGAACAGACTTAGCGTATTACTTTATTCTTTTGTCTGCAGCTCTGTGAGCATAACAGAGCTCGCTTCTGTGCACTTAGGGTGCACATTACCGCCATAGTGTTCTGCCTCTCTAGCAGTGGTTATATCACCTGCCGCACGGTGGACCCCGGGCGGCGAACACGTTTATTTATATTTATTTTAAGCGTGTTCCGCCGCCGTAACAGAAATTCTTGCCCATTCTTCCTTGTCAAACAGCTCGAGCTCAGTGAGGTTTGATGGAGATCATTTGTGAACAGCAGTTTTAAGCTCTTTCCACAGATTCTCGATTGGATTCAGGTCTGGACTTTGACTTGGCCATTCTAACACCTGGATACGTTTATTTGTGAACCATTCCATTTAGATTTTGCTTTATGTTTGGAATCATTGTGTTGTTGGAAGACAAATCTCCTTCCCAGTCTCAGGTCTTTTGCTGACTCCAACAGGTTTTCTTCAAGAATGGTCCTGTATTTGGCTACCAATGCATACCAATTGTATCTGGATGGCCACTACTGCTCTTTTAAACATTTTAAACAGGAATTTAATCTGAGCACCTCTAAATTCTTTAGTTATTTAGATTTTGCTTTATGTTTGGAATCATTGTGTTGTTGGAAGACAAATCTCCTTCCCAGTCTCAGGTCTTTTGCTGACTCCAACAGGTTTTCTTCAAGAATGGTCCTGTATTTGGCTACCAATGCATACCAATTGTATCTGGATGGCCACTACTGCTCTTTTAAACATTTTAAACAGGAATTTAATCTGAGCACCTCTAAATTCTTTAGTTATTTTCAATTAATACATACAGTGAGAGCACAGGAAAGACATCTGTGACCTTACTATCTCATATAATGGGCTATTAGATCATATGGTAGGTGCTGAAACTACTAAGAGCATTATTTTATCAATATATAATCCTCTGTTACCAGGTATCCTGGGAGATCCAATGGCTGTGGTTACAGCAAGGTGGAAGAGGGATATGGGACATATATCGTCTGAGAGGTAGGAGGATGTATTGGAATCAATTGGAGAAGTGTTTCAATTAATACAGCCTAGAGACGATCTAAATAGTTTCTGGTACTTATGGTTTATAAAACTCCAAAGGCTCTATGAAAAATGGGCCTCAGAGTAGATGATTGCTGTCCTCGCTGTGGGGAGTAGGTAGCTGACTTGATCCATATGTTTTAGGCATGTCCTCAATTGGGTGGGTTATGAGAGAGCATTGATAGACTAGTTATGGAGGTCTTTAATATTAAAATACCCCTTAGTCTTAAATCTTGTGTCCTGGGCCTGGTGGGGGATATTGGGGGTACCTCTCCAGTGCATCTAGCTATAGCTAAAATACTATACCACACCAGGAAAATTATAGCTAAACACTGGGTGGCAAATGGTCCTCCCTTGTTGGATGATAACCTTCGATGTTTGAATAGTACTATTCTGATGGACAAGATGGTCTATATGAAAAGGGGAGCAACTGTTACATTTGTAATATCTGAACTATTTGCAAACAATGTAATTTTCAATTTATTAGTACTCTGATGAGTCTAAACTGCTTTAGTGCCGGGATTACGAGATGGATAGTACTGAATTCTAATGTACTAGTTTTTCTTTAATTAGTCCTTTGCTGTATAGTGTGCACCACCAAAAAGGAAGGGGGTGTTGTTTCAGTGGGGTGGGTGGATTAGATGGGATAAATGGGAATGGTTGAAATATTAGGTGAACAGTGGGTATACTCATTTGCAATTTGTTTGTATGTCCTGTAAATGACCTGTAATTATTGAATGTTCTTCTGTTAATTCTGAGAATTCTTCCAATAAATGTTATCTGATTTAAAAAGAAAGTTTAGAGATGTACAGATGGTTTGAGCACTGTTTCATAGAAGGTGGGCGAGGTTGTCTATATAAGATCACATATTTGAGGCTTGTTTCTAAATAGTTTTAGATGATACTGAAATGCTAAAGAAGTTGAATATCAAAATGATTTGAACACATCTAATATAAACCAAGTACGGTAATAAGTTCACACACTAAGAAAACTGGTAAACGTGATTCATGTGCATATGGTCTCTAACACCAGAGATGCAAAGCTGAACAGCACCCACACTTTTGGCAGTCTTTCATTAAACAGAAAAGTAAGTTAATTTATTTAATCTTATTTGTATGCCACAAGTTTCCAAAATAGTGTTTACTTTTTATTTATCTCATTTAGGCTGTGTGCCCACGTTGCGTTTTTTAAGAATTTCCGCAGCGTTTTTAGACAAGCGTTTCTGCTGCGGAAACGCTTAAGAAAAGCATCTAATGTAATAGAATGAAAAACGCACATGTTGTGCTAATGGTGCGTTTTTTTCTGCTGCGGAAACGCTTAGCGGCAAAAAACGCAGCATGTTCATTAATTGTGCGGAATCGCATGCGATTCTGCATAAATACACTGTAATTGCAAAAACGCATAGGAAAACGCATGTCAAAACGCTTGACAAATGCGTGTCAAAAAGCGCATGCGTTTTCCCTGGCAAGGACAAGCGTTTCTGCTCTGGAAAAAAACGCTTGAAAAACACTACGTTGGCACATAGCCTTATACACTTTTATGGTGGAATACCTCTTATGTTACATGTGTATATCTGATCAGACACATACAGTGTCAGACTGGGGTGCCAAGGGCCCACCAGTAACATTGACTTTGAGGGGCCCACTTTTCACTTGCATATGAATAATACACTACCCTCCTTCACAAATTTACCTATATCTCTACATAATAATAAACTGGGTAGTTTGGTTAATGAATGATGAGATGCTGCTTTTTCTGTACAGAGTGAATCAAGTGAATTATACCAAGTTCTGTCCATATAGTGGGGATAGGGGCCCAGAGTGCACAGGGGCCCACCGGGGGTTTCCCCTGTTACCCTGTGGGCCAGTCCAAGCCTGGACACATGCTATAATCTGATCCAATATGCATTGCTAATGCTGGTGGTGAACAGGGTCTAGTAATTCTTTTTTTTAAGAAAAGGTAAACAGTGACTAATCAAAGTGTGATTTGAGCAACTTATATAGTTATTGAGTCCAAAAACATATGTGCTTATTTGCTCCCGTAATGTTACTTATTTGATACCTTCATTCTCCCTTCTGATCAGTCAATCTTTAATCTACAAGAACGATTAATGAAGCAATCTGGGAAATGTGGTCACCTAAATCTATTTGATTTATCTGGATAAAAGACAACTTTAAAATGAATTGTTAGGGTTATACTCATAAGGCTCGAATTTATTCATATTTTGTTCACATTTTAGCCATTTTGCTGCTTGGTGATCAGCAAGTTCGTTGGGGGGGGGTTAAAAGATGTATTAAGAATATTCTTAATATTTAATGGAAAACCTTCTTTCAGCAGAAATTATTCTTAAAAAATGTTCTTCCTTGTATTTGATCACTACACATGCTTCCTGCCTTATGCCTCCTGTTGTTTAAAGGAAAAATGGCACGTAGGTCTATATTGGTGAGTACTTGATTGCTCAAATGTCAGATGATTCCTGCAAAGAGAAGCCTGTTGAGGGTTTTTAATGACATTTCAAGGGAAAGAAATCAATGTTAACTGTCTTAAATGAAAGATTAAGAGAGGTCATTTAATGCTGCTTTATTTACGTGATTCCTTTCCCGTATGGTGAGGACCGTTATAGCAGCCCTATTGCTAGGAGCTTGTAGTGGTTGAACTCTTGAGACAGGATAACTGTAAAAATTCATTTTTATCTCGGCTCGTACCTATCCAAATCAATGCTGCCAAGCCAGGAGTGCATGTTAAACTTTTCGTGTTTGTGACAGACAAAGGAGGTTACCAAATGTGCATGACAATTAAGAAGCCCGAGCACATTGACACACAGATTCGGAAATAGAAAAACAGTTTTGAGCAACAATTAGAATGAGCTCCTAACGCGATAGATCGCCTCAAGCTACCGGAAAATGACAGACATTGCAAATTGGTTGCTGGTTCACTCCTAATTAAAAGGAAAGACGTACTTTGCCATATAGTTCCACTTACAGTTAGTTTAAATTTAGTCATAATAGATAGCTCATGTAGCATTCTGGAGAGAAAAAGCAAGTATATCTATATCTGCACACCACTTGATAATTTTATGAAAGGAATGTGTTTACAAGTTGTGCTGTGGATGAGTTTCTATATAAGCAAAATACATTTGGAGAGGCAAATACCAAACATATTGACATAATGTTATATCTAAATGTGCATTTTTTTGGCTATTAAAAAGCACTTTTTCACCTTTAACTGCCACCAGTCTTCTATATTGAAGGTTTGGTATCTGCCTGGGGGGCACGGCACCCAGATGCGCTTTTACCTGTTGCTGCATTTTGTTTTTTCTTTTTAAATGTGAATTAGTGACAATTTTTTTCAAAAGTAACTGTCTGCTTCTAATATAGTGCATCAATCCATAGTACATGCTTTGCATATCACATTTTTATTGCTAACCATTTTTATGTGTCTCTATGGTAGCAGACTATAAGCAAAAGCTATGTAGTCTGACCCTAAAGTTATAGGGCCGGATTCATCAAGACTTTCAAGTCAGAATTCTGGCATAAGAGCTTCACAAAGTCACATAATTTAGTCACAGCTCAGAGTTGCACCTAAATTTTGCAACTTTTGATGTCCTCACTCCAGTGTCTTCCAGCTCCACCAACATGAGTGAAGCTGGGAATGGGATGTGGGCATTATGGAGGCGTTATTGCATCTAATTCATGACAAGCTGTGCTTTTCTCTACATCAGAAATTCCACTCCAGTAACTTACTGGAGTGAAATTCCTTTCATAATGTGCCTCTTCATGAATCAGGAGCATATAACTTCATTATGCCTCTCATTAAGAACGTCCTGAACAAATCTGCACTTGCTTAATTGGGCCCATACTCCTTTACCTGTCCTCTACATGAAATGCAGACTTGGCTTCAGGGGCATAGCAATAAGTGATGCAGAGATATCAGTGACATTTGGGCTATCTGCCAAATGTTTGATTCTACTGTAGGGCAGGTTGAAAGTAAAGCTAATATTGGCTATCATGGAACAGTCACAGCACACAGTGCATTACAGCTTTTTGCATATAAAACTGTATGGCTGCAGACTAATTAGGATTCCCATGCTGAACACTGTCCACCACTGTTAAGCATCAGAACTGGTCCACGGAGAAATAGAAGTCCAATGGTTTGATGTTGCACAGTCCTTAATGATACCTGCTATGCCTAAAAGCAATGGCTTCTTTTAGCAGTGTAATTGGCCCTGATACCCTGTAAAATTTGCCTTAAATTTTTCAATGAACTTAACAAGGAATTCCAGTAGCTGGAAAACCAAGTCTGATTCATGGAGGAATCATCTCACAACTTCAGGAGTTAAAGGTTCTTCTGCTAACTAACAATGATTGAATCTTTTGATGTTCAAATTTACCTGGTTATAGATTGTTTCCAAAACATTTAATTGAATTGCCAGGAATCATGCCTCCTTCACATGAGTAGAACACTTTGAAGTCTCATAGAATGGCGTCCAATACTTTTCATTGACTTTGACGCAATCACAGTCTTAGTAATGTCAATGTGACCACACTATAGAAATGTATGGTAATCCAGAAGGGTAGGCAGCACATGTGCAAAATACTTAAGAAACAACAACTCACATACCTACCATTAATGGGCTTATTGCCTAGCATTATAAATGCCAAAACATAAGGCTTGTCAGTCGCTCAGATATGTGTATTGCTCTACGCCGACTTACAGCCTTTCTGTCATGCCCTCACTGTTAGAACAGGTGAGCTGCTCAGCATTATGTAAATGCACCTTACAGAGACAGGCTAAACCAAATTTCCAACAATAAAGACCCTTCTGCACTCTGCAAGAGAAAAAAAGATTTGCAACTTGAAACACAATGAGGACTCATGACATGGTTTTCAAACTTGCATCTTTTTGCCAAAATATTGAGCAGCACCTCATAAAGTTTTGCATTTTTTTTTTATCTTTGATTATTTTGCACATTTTTACATCTTATGGGGTTCATTTATATAGTGCTGAGCAGACTGCTTGACCGAATAGTTTGAGTGTGACCAGTAGGCTGTAAGCCAGACACAATAACCTACATATACAGTGGGTATGAAAAGTATTCAGACCCCTTTAACTTTTTCACTCTTTGTTTCATTGCAGCCATTTGGTAAATTCAAAAAAGTTCATTTTTTTATCATTAATGTACACTGTACACCCCATCTTGACTTAGAAAACCCAGAAATGTAGACATTTTTGCAAATTTAATAAAAAAGAACAAATGAAATATCACATGGTCGTGAGTATTCAGACGCTTTGCTCAGTATTGAGTAGAAGCACCCTTTTGAGCTAGTGCAACCATGAGTCTTCTTGGGAATGATGTAACAAGTTTTTCACACCTGGATTTGGGGATCCTCTGCCATTCTTCCTTGCAGATTCTCTCCAGTTCTGTCAGATTGGATGGTGAATGTTGGTGGACAGCGATTTTCAGGTCCCTCTAGAGATGCTCAATTGGGTTTAGGTCAGGGTTCTGGCTGGGCCAGTCAAGAATGGTCACAGAGTTGATCTGAAGCCACTCCTTTGTTATTTTAGCTGTGTGCTTAGGGTCATTGTTTTGTTGGAAGGTGAAACGTCTGCCAAGTCTGAGGTCCAGAGCACTCTGGAAGAGGTTTTCATCCAGGATATCTCTGTACTTGGTAACATTCATGTTTCCTTCAATTGCAACCAGTCGTCCTGTCCCTGCAGCTGAAAACTACTCTACCATAAAGGCCTGAAACACAACAAGAGAACACAAAATGACAAATTTGCAAAAATACTCTGCAATAAAGCATGACAGTAATCAGCAAGTGCTGTACAACAAATACAGGGTACTTAGTCGATACGTTTTTTGCAAAAAATGTATACCAAGCCGCTTCACCACGTCACGGTAACCCTTCACGAAGCAGTCCCTATCCAATGTATTTAAAACCTGAACATGTGAACAGTGTCTAAATGAACAGGATACAGACAGGCGCCTCCTAGCATATGGGCTTGTGGTGTAAGACAGCTCATTTATGTGCATGTCACACAGGAAAGGGGTGGGGTCTCCCAAACCATGCTGAGCATGGAAAAAACGGATTAAAAACATATGTGACATGCACAAGTGTGAACAAGTTAGTAAGACACTGCTCACACCACCCAATGGCTGAAACACAACAAGAGAACACAAAATGACAAATTTGCAAAAATACTCTGCAATAAAACATGACAGTAATCAGCAAGTGCTGTATAACAAATACAGGGTATTTAGGCGATACGTTTTTTGCAAAAAATGTATACCAAGCCGCTTCACCACTTCATGGTAACCCTTCACGAAGCAGTCCCTATCCAATGTATCTAAAACCTGAACATGTGAACAGTGTCTAAATGAACAGGATACAGACAAGCACCTTCTAGCATATGGGCTTGTGGTGTAAGACAGCTCATTTATGTGCATGTCACACAGGAAAGGGGTGGTGTCTCCCAAACCATGCTGAGCATGGAAAAAACGGATTAAAAACATATGTGACATGCACAAGTGTGAACACGTCGGTAAGACACTGCTCACACCACCCAACTGGTGGAGGGCTGCAGTGATAGTTGACTTTGAGGAACTTCGTCCCATTTCCCTACTACATCTGTGGAGCTCAGCCACAGTGATCTTGGGTTACTTCTTTACCTCTCTCACCAAGGCTCTTCTCCCATGATTGCTTGGTTTGGCTGGACGGCCAGGTCTAGGAAGACTTCTGGTGGTCCCAAACTTCTTCTATTTAAGGATTATGGAGGCCACTGTGCTCTTAGGAACCTTGAGTACTGCAGAAATTCCTTTGTAACCTTGGCCAGATCTGTGCCTTGTCACAATTCTGTCTCTGAGTTCCTTGGCCAGTTCCTTTGACCTCATGATTCTCAATTGGTCTGACATACACTGTGAGCTGTGAGGTCTTACATAGACAGGTGTGTGCCTTTTCAACTCAAGTCCTATCAGTTTAATTAAACACAGTTGTTTGATTAAATGAAGGAGTAGAACTATCTCAAGGATGATTACAAGAAAGTGGATAGCATGTGACTTAAATATGATTGTCTGAGCAAAGAGTCTGAATACTTATGACTATGTGATATTTCAGTTTTTCTTTTTCAATAAATTTCTAAACATTTCTGCATTTCTGTTATCTTTTCAGCCAAGATGGAATGTAGAGTGTACATTAATGAGAAAAAAATGAACTTTTTGAATTTACCAAATGGCTAAAGTGAAGCAAAGAGTGAAAAATGTAAAGGAGTCTGAATACTTTCCGTACCCACTGTACATATGTGACTGGTGCCTATAAAAACTTTATAATTATGCATTCTTTAATATTAGACAACCACTACCACGATGAATTGTTAGGTGTGTGAGTGATAGTTTCATCAGTATTTTGCTAAGCACATTGACTCAGACAGTGCCGATGTTATTTGAGTCATGTGATCCTTCTGTAAGTTATTTTCTGCAATGAGTTAAAAGGCTGTGTAGCTTTTTGTCAATACCCATAAATCGAATTTTAAATGTGTTTATAATTCACTAGGACTTATTAATTTCATAAAATACTTCTCAAATTCAATTCTCATTGAATCGATTTGATGATTTCAAGGGCTAAAGTCTTAGTTTCAGATACTACAAGATAAATTCAAAGTGTGAAGGAAGCTAAATAGGTTATACCTAGTGTTGATTGAATAGCTTCGGATAAGAGGTTATCTGAATAGCTATAACACTTACCGAATAGCTGCCTCGGGAACCCGGATACGTGGAGCGCTCCCGATAATCAGCTGTTCGGCACTGCAGCTGCATGTGTCGCGGCTGTGTGACAGTCACAACAAACAGGCTCTCCATGCATGTGTCATGACTGTCACACAGTCTTGAGACCCACAGCTGCGGATCTGAAAAGCTGGGCATCGGGAGCGCTCCAGGTATCCGGGTTCCCTAGTCAGCTATTCGGTAAGTGCTATAGCTATTCGGATAAGCTCTTATCTGAAGCTATTCGATCAACCCTAGTTAAACCACAAGCAAAGCACATTTTATTCAGTAGATTATGGAATAAAAATAAGCTCCACAATTGGATGTGTTAAAAACATGTTCCTGTGCTGAGATAATCTTATAAATGTGGCCCTGCTCTGTACTGTGTAATGGCTGTGTCTGACCGTACAGGAACGTGGACTGATCATACCACATCTGCTGCGCAGGGGAGGATGCAGAAAAAAGAGTATACAGACAATACAGCATGGGATCACAGATGCTGCTTTCTGTGAGGTAAAAAATGTCCCTGTCCGTTTATAAATATATTTTACCTCACAGAAAATAAGCTGCGATCCCATGCTGTCCTACCTGTACACTCCTCTTTTGCTTCCTCCCCTGCCCTGGAGCTGCGGTATGATCAGACCATGTTCCTGTATGGTTAGACACAGCCATTACACAGTACATAGCAGGGGCACATTTATAATATTATCTCAACACAGGAACATTTTTTCAACAAGTCCAATTGTGGAACATTTTTTCTATTCCAAAATCTATTGAACAAAATGTACTTGTTTCATGGGAAGTGTTCTGCCTTCTTCCACGTGTGATGCTGTGTAGATTCCAGCATACAGCTTAACCTTTCATCCACTCCCAGAAACAAGACTGCATGAGTGCTTAAATCTATATTTATTGAGATGGTATGGACAACATTGGGGCTGATAACAGATGGTATAGTAGAACAGTAGTAGATGATATCAGAGGTTGTTGAACACAGATATGGATGATTCAGTAGATTGTTGTACAAAATGTGGATGATTCAGGTAAAAACTACAAGAGACAGATAATACAGCATGTCAGTAGTGGTAGACAGTATACAATACACGAATACTGGCAGGAAATAGCAATGCAGGGTATCATCACAAAAGCAGCCATGATACAGGATGCTGTTATCATGCATTATATAAGAGCTGAGCAATATAACGTACCCAGCAGCAAAGAGAAAGATGTATTAAACATCTAATGATTGCAAGATTGCACTGACTGAACAGAGGATGCTTAACTAGAGGATGCTTATAACAAACATGCAGTGAAATAACATCATGGGAGCTGAGCATGCAATGCAAACATCATGGGGGGCTGCATTATGGCTGCTAACACAGATGCATAGCTCATAATTGCATTAACCTTACCGGAATCTGCTTGTTATTGCAATGGTTTTGTAAAGAGCTGAGCTGAACAGGTGCAAGCTACTCAGGAGACGGCTGGAGAATGGTTACATGTTGTTCACCAGAGCAGAAAGAAGGGGCGGTTCTTAACAATTAACTATTTGGGGAACAGAATATTCCAAACACATGAATAAAAGAGAAGGGCAACTTATGACACCTAATGGCCATAGCTGTAACAGCACTTAAAAATATCTAGCTGCACAAAATGGGCAGAACAGGAAGACACCTTTCAGTTTTACAAAATGCACTTGGTGGGTTGGGGGCCCTTATATAAATGTATTATTGTTGCCTAGATTAGGCCTCTGTTAGCTTAGTTTGAAGCGGCATAATTTATGAGATATCATAGTAGAAAAAGACAGCAGGATGGCACTCACCGTTCTCTTGAAATGATTCACTTTATTTCATATTAATAAAGCATAGACAATGGCATGGGAGAAATGCAAAAAGATGGACGACAGCCGTTTCGTGCACAATGCATTTCAACAGGTGCACGAAACGGCTGTCGTCCGTCTTTTTGAATCATTTCAAGAGAACGGTGAGTGCCATCCTGCTCTCTTTTTCTACTATGATATTTCATGTTTTTTCTTCACATGGATAGAGCACCCGTTCAGCAAGGGTTACAGGTGTCACACTGATAGCGGTTATAAGTGGCTTTGTGGGTATTTCATTCTCAGGGACAGTGCCGGATGTTTCTTTTTTCTTTGACTGACTATAATTTATGAGATATGTGACAAATGTGATTTATCTCATATTTCCCTGTGTTAATATTGGTTACTTCTAATTGAATGAGTTGTTTAGGTTTCAGACACAGTATTTAGCAAGCATGAATATTCTGCAAGTTCATTGTTCGGTAGGGTTAATAGCTCAATCTGAACATAACTGACGGTACAATTCCAGTTCTAAGCAGTTGAGAAAAATGAAATTGTTGTCTAAATCTTTTACTTTTCCACTATTATAGGATTTCCAAAAAAGACAAATTATGTGTTTATAATTGCTTTCAGGATGAGAAGAATTAGCACAGCTAGAGCGCATTCTCCAAGGAACTTAAGATTTATAAAGTCCATAGACTGATATAATTAAAACATTAAATTGTGCAAATGCAAAACATCAAATGCAGACAGTCCCAATGTCCCTTATTTCTGGTTCTTGTTTCAGGCATAAATAAGACTCAGTCATAATTGTATGACTAAGGTTTGGTCAAAGATTTGTCGCTGGCAACTTTCATGATTGTTCACACGCACAAAACTATTACACTCTAGGTTTATAGACGTCAGCAAATGATCAACCCAACCTATACTGTAAAACAGAAGTGGATTCTATATATTTCATATGTATTGATGGGGCACTACCTGTAGACATTTTATATAGCTAAGGGGAACCTGTCTCCAGAAAATACGCCATTAACCTACAAATATTGGATTAATCTGTAGGCTAGTAGTGTTATTAACCTGCCTGGCGCCCGTACTTAGCCAAATACTGAGGGGAGAAAATGAAATTTTTTCCCTCTGGCAGTTTTCAGGTTTCAGTCATGGGGGCGGCGTCAGCACGGGTTCAGTCACTGCTCTGAGTATACAGAGCGGTGGCTGTAACCACATTCCAGGCACTGACTGACAGCCGGCCCCAATATAGAGCCAGTGTCAGTCAGAGCCAAGGATGCGGTTACACCCAATAACTGTAGGTTAATAGCTTTTTTATGGTGACAAGTTACCTTTTTGCAGATAGAGACCTGATCAGCTGTGGCAAAGAATGCTTAATACCACATGTACAACCCTCAGGGGTTAAATGTCAGTAGCTTGGAGGATTCCCACTCAAAATAGAACATAACCTTTAATAATTCATTAAAACCTGAGACATCACATAAACAACACATAAACAGACATAATAGTGCTCATGCGTATCAGTGCTCATTTAAAAAATGGTTCGGTCTCACCATTACTCATGGACATAGACGCCCCAGCGAATTTTTCAGAGGTCCCCTGCGGGTATTCGGGTTCATATAGCAGCACAAGACAGCGTGTGGAAAAGGAGGTTAAAGGGTTACAGGTGTGCAGTTTTCCCTATCCTTCCTTTCGTGCCGAGGTATTACTCCTGCCCTTACAAGAACAGGCCCCAAATGGACCCTATAGTGTCACCCCCAGTCGTCAGAAGGGGTGTTTGCTCCCTAGGCGTTTCCTCCCCATTAACGGTTATTCATCAAGGGAGTTATACAAATAGATACAAGGGGGTTTAAATATATTTGTCCATAAAGAAAAAGAGAAGGCCCCACAATGGCTAGGTGCCTCAACTAGCAGAGTGACTGTCCATATCACTGCCAAAAAGTAAGTGATATGGAGTAAATGTAGAGTTCCTATGGGTGGAGATAAGGGGAGGGGGAAAAATAATAAATTACTGATAGGGGTTTTTATAAGTCTCCAAAAATAATGGAAGCAACTGAGAATATCCTCATAAATCAAATAGATGAAGCGGCGACTCAAGGAGAAGTCATTATTATGGGGGTCTTCAGCTACCCTGAAATACATTGGGGAACCTACACCTGCAGTTCCAGCAAAGGTAACAGGTTTTTGACAACTATGAGAGACAATTACCTTTCACAACTGGTGGAGGACCCAACAAGAGGGGGGGCACTGCTAGACCTAATATTAACCAACAGGCCAGACTGCATATCGAATATAAGGGTTGAGGGTCACTTGGGTAATAGTGATCACAAAATAATAAGTTTTCATGTATCCTTTAATAAGATGTGTAGTAGAGGGGTTAGAAGGACACTAAACTTCAGGAAAGCAAATTTCCAATGGATGAGAGATGATCTTGGTGCAATGAACTGGGACGATATCCTGAGACATAAAAATACACAAAGAAAATGGGAGACGTTTATTAGCATCCTGAATAGGACTTGGGCACAATATTTACCGTATGGGAATAAACATGCTAGAAATAGGAGGCATTAAATAAATACAGAAGATTAAATAAATTCTGTAAAAAGGAAATCAAGGCAGCAAAGATTGAGACAGAGAGACTCATTGCCAGAGAAAGTAAAAATAATCCCAAAATATTCTTTAACTACATAAATAGTAGGAAACTAAAAAATGATAGTGTTGGTCCCCTTAAAAATAGTCTGGGTGAAATAGTGGATGAGAATGAGGAAAAAGTCAATATGCTAAATAACTTTTTTTTCTCAACAGTATTTACACAAGAAAATCCCACGACGGATAACATGATCAGTAATAAAAATTAAATGTCACCTGATTAACCCAGCAGGAAGTACGGCGGCATCTAAAAATCACTAAAATTGACAAATCCCCGGGCCTGGATGGGATACACCCTCGAGTACTGCAGGAATTAAGTACAGTCATAGATAGACCATTATTTTTAATCTTTAAAGATTCCATAATAACAGGGTCTGTACCACAGGACTGGCGCATAGCAAATGGGGTGCCAATATTCAAAAAGGGGACAAAAACTGAACTTGGAAATTATAGGCCAGTGAGCTTGACCTCTATACTGGGTAAAATCCTGGAGGGTATTCTAAAAGATACTATACTGGAGTATCTGAAGAAGAATAACCTCATGACCCAATATCAACATGGGTTTACGAGGGACCGTTCCTGTCAGACTAATCTGATAAGCTTTTATGAAGAGGTAAGTTCCAGACTGGACCAAGGAAATGCAGTGGATGTGGTATACACAGACTTTTCAAAAGCTTTTGATACGGTGCCACACAAAAGGTTGATACACAAAATGAGAACAATGGGGATAGGGGAAAATATGTGTAAGTGAGTTAAGAGCTGGCTCAGGGATAGGAAACAAAGGGTGGTTATTAATGGAGCACACCCGGACTGGGTCACGGTTAGCAGTGGGGTACAACAGGGGTCAGCATTGGGCCTGCTTCTTTTTAACATATTTATTAATGACCTTGTAGTGGGCATAGTGAGTAGTATTTCAATATTTGCAGATGACACTAAACTCTGCAGGGTAATCAATACTGAGGACAATTTTGTATTACAAGAGGATTTATGTAAACTAGAAGCTTGGGCTGATAAATGGCAAATGAGCTTTAATGGGGATAAATGTAAGGTCATGCACTTGGGTAGAACAAACAAAATTTATAATTATGTGGTTAACTGTAAAACACTGGGCAAAACTGTCACTGAAAATGACCTGGGTGTATGGGTGGACTACAAACTCACCTTTAGTGGGCAGTGTCAGGCAGCTGCTGCAAAGGCAAATAAAATAATGGGATGCATTAAAAGAGGCATAGATGCTCATGAGGAGAACATAATTTTACCTCTATAAAAGTCACTAGTGCACCCACACTTAGAATACTGTGTACAGTTCTGGTCTCCGGTGTATAATAAAGACATAGCTGAACTGGAGCGGGTGCAGAGAAGAGCGACCAAGGTTATTAAGGAACTGGAGGGTCGACAATACCAAGACAGGTTATTACACTTGGGGTTATTTAGTTTGGAAAATCGAAGGCTTAGGGGTGATGTTATTACAATGTATAAATATATGCGGGGACAGTACAAAGACCTTTCTAATGATCTTTTAACTCTTCGACCTGTGATGGGGACAAGGGGGCATCCTCTATGTCTGGAGGAAAGAAGGTTTAAGCATACTCACAGATGCGGATTCTTTACTGTAAGATCAGTGCGACTATGGAACTCTTCCATATGATGTTGTAATGAGTGATTCCCTACTAAAATTTAAGAAGGGACTGGATGCCTTTCTTGAAAAGTATAATATTACAGGTTATATACACTAGTATCCTTGATATTGCGTTGATCCAGGGAGCTAGTCTGATTGCCGTATGTGGAGTCGGGAAGGAATTTTTTTCCCCAATGTGAAGCTTACAGTTTGCTACATGGGGTTTTTTTTGCCTTCCTCTGGATCAACAAGTTAGGGCAGGTTAGGATAGGATATGGGTTGAACTAGATGGACTTAAAGTCTTCCTTCAACCTTAATAACTA
This sequence comes from Dendrobates tinctorius, assembly GCF_039654945.1. NCBI lineage: Eukaryota > Metazoa > Chordata > Amphibia > Anura > Dendrobatidae > Dendrobates > Dendrobates tinctorius. The sequence continues at coordinate 14,696,577 of NW_027361690.1, forward strand.
TGTTACTATGCTACTATGTTACTACTAGATGTGTGCCTGATGCCGCACCCAATCTCCAGCACAGGCCTCAAGCCGCGGTCTTTCCTGCCGGCTGTGACTGCACGGAGGAGGGTAGACAGGCAGCGGCAGGATCCGGCGTGTGTAGTCAGGCGGTGGTTCCTTGCGGGGGTCCGGCAGCGGCATCCCTCTAATTACTCCCCCCTCATTACACCCTCTCGTTACACCCCACTCACAGCCGGAAGGAAAGACGGTGTTTTGTGGCCTGTGCTGGAGATGGTGTGCGGCACCACCAGAGGGTGACCGCACCCAATCTCCAGCACAGGCCTCAAGCCACGCTCTTTCCTGCCGGCTGTGACTGCATGGAGGTGGGTGGACAGGCAGCAGTGGGATCCGGCGCGTGTAGTCAGGCAGTGGGTCCTGGCTGGGGTCCGGTGGCGGCATCTCTCTCATTACTCCCCCCTCATTACACCCTCTCATTACACCCCCTCATTACACCCTCTCATTATATCCCATTAATTATACCCCTCTCATTATATCCCCTCATTACATCCCTTTCACAGCCTCGTGATCGCAGCGACAGCCTGGAACCGAGCAGCAGCTGGGATCTGAGCGGCGGAGATTTCCCCAGTCAGCCACTCATTTTAGTTAAAATTCTATCATTTTGCTTTTTTGAAGGGAGGTAATACATACAATCCCCTCTCCAGTCCATACTTAATGCAGCAGCCAGGGTCTTCCATCTGGCTAATCGGTACTCGGTCACGTACACTCTTCTCCAGTCCTTACATTGGCTACCTATTCATTATAGGATTCAATTCAAAGTACTTGTTCTCACCCACAAAGCTCTCCACATGCGGCACCTCCCTACATCTCCTCCCTCATTTCTGTCTATCAGCCTAACCGACCGCTGCGCTCTGCAGACGACTTTCGACTAACGTCTGCACTAATCCGCACCTCCCACTCCCAAATCCAAGACTTCTCCTGCGCTGCACCAATCCTCTGGAATTCTCTACCACAAGACATTAGGACTATCTACAATTTGCACAGTTTTAGGCGCTCCCTCAAAACATGTTTGTTCAGAGCAGCCTATCACGTTCACTAATCAAAGTCATTCTATGTGTAAGTGTGCATGTGTAGCCCATTCACTATCTCCATCCATCCCTCACTCCCTCAACCTGGCTGGACGATCATTGTAAATACACCATTGTAAATACACACCTGTACCTTGTATCTCCTCCACCTCATTGTAGATTGTAAGCTCTCACAAGCAGGGTCGTCTTATTTTGCTTTAATTATTGTATTGTTAAAATTGTTACTTATGACTTGTGTTTTGAAAAAGTTAAACGGTAAAGCGCTGCGGAATATGTTGGCGCTATATAAATAAAGATTATTATTATTATGCATAACCCTCAGGCTGTGTGGTCTTTATTAAATATTTAACAATGGCCTGGATGACTGACTCGAGTCAAGTAAGGACTGAGTCGTTATTGTTATATTATTAAAAAGGTATGTTAGTTTGTATTAGTTATTATTTAAATGAATTATCCTAATAAAGCACTCTGGCCTTTTTTGTCCAACCAGTTGTTGTGTCTCTTTATGCACGAATAATGGTTTAGCTGTTTAATGAATGGTTTATAATCAATAGGATAGTTCCTATATTCACATGTACATTGCGCACTATGAGGACTCTCTGGTGCCAGTGCTGGGAGCAGGTAGACGTGTCCAACCTTAATGAATTCACTTGTATTGAGCATGGCTGCACATGTCTAGTTGACTCATGATCACATGTATTTTTTCAACCAGTGGTCCACTGCTCTCTGCACCAGCAACGGTGTATCCTCACAGCACATAATGTGAGGATTCACAAGGCTGAAGTCACATAAAGTGACTGCAGACTTGTACCCTAAGGCCAGACAATTCCTTTAACAGCATTCCAAGAAAGAAAGTGACCTGATTTTAGAAGAGATTGCAAACCAGAGAACATTAATAGAAGTAATTCACTGCTCAATACACAAAAACCCAAATGTGGAACATGTATATGCAGACCAATGCTTAACTAGATTCATGTTACAACAGCTGTTCTAAAAATAAAAAGAAATCAGTGAATCAATTTGAAGGACCCTGCTACAGTGACAATGTCAGTAGTCAGTGGCCACCTAATGGGAGTGCTGTGAACTGCCTCTAACTTGCTAGAATACAAGGAACATTTTCTAATTTGTAGGTCCAGTGCAAGGAGCCTGAGATGCTGTCAGGCAGGAGGCATTTCAAGAGCCACCATCCGAAAAGGTTTATCTGTGTTTTATCACCTGGGCAAGAACGCAATTATGTGTCCAGCACCTCCCCCATGCACATATGCAATTTGCACACTTAAGGCCCCGTCACACACAGCGAGATCGCTGATTTTGTGACGTCACAGCGATCTCGCCAGCGACATCGCTGTGTGTGACACACATTGGCGACCGGCCCCCCCGCCGGGTATCGCTGATCGTGCAGATTCGTCCTGGGCCATTTTTTGATCGTTGGTCTCCCGCTGGCCAGCACGCATCGTGTGGCAGTGGGAGACAAACGATCAGCGATGCTGCACGCTGGTATCTAAGGTAAACAACCCACTGTTTACCTTAGATACCAGCTTGCTCGCTGGTCCTGATCGTTGGAGGGAATGTCTATGTGACAGCTCACCAGCGATCAGCCTAGCGATGTCCCAGCGATCCCATCCATGTTGGATCGTTGGTGGGATCGCTGGGACATCGTTATGTGTAACGGGGCCTTAACAGTCACGTGTTGATGAGCAAGCTTCTGAATGTTCAAAGAGCATGCACTGCACACTTTCAGGATTCTCCCTTGCTAATGGCAAGAGTTGACGATCATATCAGCACAAGTCTGTGATTTGCATACCCCTGGATGCATTTCGACATGATGCGTCCAATCTCATTCAATTCATTTTCATTGAGACAGGCCATGCATGTCTAGTCGGCATGCGACCTCATGTATGCAAATCGTCGATACTAGAAAATCCTGACAGTGTGCAGAGTGCACTGTGAGAATTCAGAAAAATGCAGTCACATAGAATGACTGCAGGCTCATCACAAACTTGGACAACCTCTTTAGTGCTCCAACATAAATAAAATTAAGAGAATTAGTCAGTATCACAAAAAAATTTACATCCAGGTACCTGATAAATGACTTTGTCTCTGCTTGGAGTCATTCTATTTCTTTTCTTCATCTTACCCAAACACCATGATGACTTTTCTAATCCATAGCTCGTCTCTGCAGTCTAACATCTTTTCTGGTCTTCTGCAATACATCCCTACAAGATGCTCTTAAAAATAGCAGTGTCATCAGCATAGAAATATCTAAAGTATGCTGCATCCCAGAATAAATAATTGCCCCCACTATATTCCATGCACAAAATCACAAAATATGATCTGTACTTTATTCCTTTTATGGTACATGCCCTCCACACTGTCCTCTCCATACTGGGCCCCCTCTTCACACTAAACTCACAATGTGTTCTCTCTATAGGGCACTGTCTCTATACTGCACCTACTCATAACACTCCCCCTCCTTGGCATACAGTCCCCTTCTGGATGTGCCCTTACATTAACCCCCTCATGCTACACCTCCTCACTAATCAGTCTCTGTTGTGTGCCCACTTACAATTATCTCCCCCATATTGTCTCCTCATACTATTCCCCTCAATAGTCTCCTAACACATTTCACCCTACTTATACTGTCTTCTTTCACATCCCCCTAGCTAACCATAGTGTCTCCTCATGTATTTACCCCTCACTCTCCATACTGCCTCCTCACTCATTCCCCCGATTTCCAATACTTTGCCTTCACCTATTCCATCACCTTTGCTCACCGTACTGTGTCTGCACACATGCCATCACTCTCCCTCCTTATGCTGTGTCTGCACACATCTCATCACCCATGCTCCCCATACTATGACCACGTACATTTTTCGCCTCACTCATACTCATACTGTGCTTGCAGCCATCCCCTCACTCACCACACTGTGTCTGTACCCATACCCCCTCATATATTCTCACCCGCTCCTCATGCTATGTCCGCACCCCCGGTCATCATACTGTGGCATCACTATCTCCGACTCAACATATTGTGTCCCCACTCTTCCATCGACTCAACATATTGTGTCTGCACTCATCCCCCATACTGTTTCCTCATAGATGCTGCCCATGTCCATCATTGCTCCTCATACAGTGTCTTCAAATTTTTCCCGCTCCCCATATTGTGCCTGCACTTGTCCCTTCCTTGCTCCCCAAACTGTCCTCAAATCTTCCTCTGCTACACTAATTCTTCCTTACTCCTCCCCCACACTAAATCTTCTCCACCCTCCCCACGCACACACAAATCTCCCCCACACGCTATATCTGTCCTCACACACTAAACACCCCCATTCTACATATTCCCCCACATGACCTGATCAGGCTGCTGATGTCGCCCTGACCCAGCGGTCACAGCCTCAATTGTGCTTGCATCTGAAAGACGCTAGCACAATTGTTAATAATAATAATAATCTTTATTTATATAGCGCCAACATATTCTAGTGCGCATTACAGTTAAACAGTTTCAAACACAACTGTCATAAGTAACAGCATTAACAATAATATAATGATTAAAGCAAAATAAAACAAAATAAAACAACCCTTCTCGTGAGAGCTTACAATCTACAATGAGGTGGGGGAGATACAAATTACAGGTGTGCATTTACAATGATGCATTTAAAATGATGGTACATCCATCTTGAGGGGGTGGGTGATAGATAGAGTTAGTGAATGGGCTACACACACACTTTCACATAAAATTACCTTGATTAGGGAACATGATAGGCTGCTCTGAACAAATGTGCAAGTTGTGACTGGTCCTAATTTCTTGGGGTAGAGCATTCCAGAGGATAGGTGCAATGCGGGAGAAGTCTTGGAGACGGGAGTGGGAGGAACGGATTAGTGCAGAGGTTAGTCGAAAGTCGTTTGCAGAGCGCAGAGATCGGCTAGGCCGATAGACAGAAATGAGGGAGGAGATGTAAGGGGGTGCCGCACTGTGGAGAGCTTTGTGGGTGAGAACAAGTACTTTGAATTGGATCCTGTAGTGAATGGGCAGCCAGGGTAACGACTGGCGAGAGCGTTATTATGGTGCCATCCATGGAGAGAGAAATGTCAGATTTAGAGAGATTAGTAGAAGAGCAGAAGAAGTTCAGTTTTGGAAAGGTTGAGTTTCAGATAGAGAGCGGACATGATGTTGGAGACTGTGGAAAGACAGTCAGTGGCATTCTGTAGTACAGCGGGGGTAAGGTCAGGGGATGATATGTATAGTTTTGTGTCATCGGCTTAAAGATGGTACTGAAAGCCAAATCTGCTGATGGTCTGCCAATTGGGGCTGTGTAGAGAGAGAAGAGAATGGGGCCAAGGATTAAGCCCTGAGGTACCCCAACAATGAGAGGAAGAGGAGATGAAGTGGAGCCAGCGAACAGAACACTGAAGGAGCAGTCTGAAAGATAGGAAGAGAAGCAGGAGAGAGCAGTGTCCTTAATGCCTAGTGACTGGAGCCTTGAAAGTAGGAGGTGGTGGTCAACAGTGTCGAAAGCTGCAGAATGGTCGAGAATAATGCGCAGAGATTGGTCACCGTTACATTTTGCTGTCAGAAGGTTGTTGGTCACTTTGATGAGTGCAGTTTCTGTTGAAAGTAGGGGGCAGAAGCCGGACTGTGAGGGGCTTAGGAGCGAGTGAGTGGGGAGGTAACGGGTAAGGCAGGAGTAGACCAGGCGCTCTAAGAGTTTAGAGATGAAGGGGAGATTGGAGACTGGTCTGTAGTTGTTTGTGCTGGATGGATAGAGAGCAGGTTTCTTTAATAATGGAGTAATGATAGAGTGTTTGAAGGAGGAGGGGAAAATGCCAGAGGAGAGATTAAAGATTGTAGTTAGGTGAGTTGTGATGACTGAAGAGAGACTGGAGGATGTGAGGGAATGAGGCCAGAAGTGCATGTAGTCAGACGTGAGGTAAAGAGGAGCCTGGAGACTTCTTTTTCTGTGATGGGATCGAATGTGGAGAGTGAGCCAGGGGAAATTCAGGGAGGCATGGGAGTCAGTGCTTTTGGGGGGGCTGGGAGCGGATTTCCTAATGAATATTATCTATTTTCTCTATAAAGTGGGAGGCCAGGGCATCTGCACAAATGTCTGTGATAGGGGCTTGTGCTTTTGGCCTAAGGAGGGAGTGATAAGTGTCAAAAACTTTCTTTGGGTTGTTGGATAGTGAGGAAATTAGGGTGGTGAAGTAGGTCTATTTGGCAAGGTGAAGGGCAGAATTATAGGTTCTTAACATAAATTTGAAGTGGATAAAGTCTTCTAGTGTGCGACTTTTCCTCCATAAGCATTCAGCACACCTAGAGCAGCGCTGGAGAAATCAGGATTGTTCACTGGGAACCAGCGTGCTGCACCTTCTGTGAGCCTACTATGTGCTTGACAGCTGGATGAGAGAATGACTGACTCCCAGTCCGAGGAACAGCAAACTGCAGCTCCTGGGGGAGACACTTCAAACCGCGAAAATAGATGGCTTGACGCCGCCTCATTGCCAGCTTCACCTGAGGCACATGCCCAGCCTGCCCCTCATATACAGTATAAGTCTCTTTACTACAGACTACTGACATGACAAGTGGACCAGATCCTTGAAAATCATTACCTCATCTCTATTGCCCAGACTTTGTGCAATATTCTCATTTTTATTTTATAATAAAACTTCTTGTTAACAGATGAACATGCTCAGATGACCATCTGCAGGGTCTTGGATAGCTTTCTGGCTTCTCACATAAGAGAAATATTTAATACAAGCTAGTTCGAAAAACATTGCTTTCAGCTTATTTTGCAGAGAATTTTGATAAGGTTCCAGCCTTTTGTTAAATGGATGCTATTCCGTATTTATCACTAAATTATTATTGCCTGAATCTAAATTAGCAACACTTGGTATATGAAGATCCATTTAAGACATGTATGAAAATAAAGAAAAACACGTAGTAAAGTTTCATCAGATTGCTGATTTATTTTGTTTTGTTTTTTAAAGCACTAAAAATAAGCTGAAACTTCATTGCATCTATGGGAACCTACTCCCTCCAAACATTCTCATATTTTTGATAAGTTATTACTAAAGAGCATGTTGTGCTAACCACATTCTGTGAATATCAGATATTGCAAATTCAGGCAAAACATCCAGCATACAAATTATAAAATATTTATTTATAAAGTGTTAATTAAAATGTAAACTTGCAAACTCCAGGCCTAAAGTGCTATGTCAGAATTTATGTTTAAAGCAGCAATGCTACCCATTGCAAACATTCAGGTTATAATATTTTTTATTAGAAGTTCTAAACTTAAAACAGCAATCCATTTGATTGCTCTGGAAAATTATTAGCATTTTTATTTGGTCTCCACAGAGAATTGATTATGGCAGTAAGTAACAGGTATTATTTATAATATTTATACCACAAACACTTTAAGATACTTAAAGTGATTGTTATTATAAAGATTACCTTTAAAGTGAACCTGTCAGCAGAATTTTACTAAGTAAACTGCAGTCATTGTCATGTAAGCTCTGTTACACTGATTAAAATGATACATGGAGTGAAGAAATCTGTCTTGTGGCTCTTGTGTAATTAGTGTTAGAAGTTTTCAGTTAATGAGATACGGGCAAACAGAAGAGCGCGCTCACCAGGTCCTGTGCAGAAGTTTGAAAAGGCCGCCGCCACGTGCACAGCCGCCTGAGCCTTACTCTGTCTGATGCTGGCCAGAAGCAGCATCAGAGAACAGCACTCTCCTCACAATTCCCGACCGGCATCCGCTACAAGTCCTCAGCACCTCCGACGCTGGCTGGACGGTGGTCCCACCTCATCCTCCCTCCATCTCAGGGGAGTACCAAGATGAAAGTTTTTTATGTATATACAGTATTTGTGGTTTGACCTGTATAATGTGTACAGACTGCTGTATGTACAATATAGGTGATACTGCTATATATAATCACTGTATCACCTATAATATATGTACAGCAGTCTATATTCATTATGTAGGCAACGCTGCTACTGATGTGTATATACGCTATATAGGTGATACTGCTATATATACACTCACTGGCCACTTTATTAGGTACACCATGCTAGTAACGGGTTGGACCCCCTTTTGCCTTCAGAACTGCCTCAATTCTTCGTGGCAGAGATTCAACAAGGTGCTGGAAGCATTCCTCAGAGATTTTGGACCATATTGACATGATGGCATCACACAGTTGGCGCAGATTTGTCGGCTGCACATCCCTGATGCGAATCTCCCGTTCCACCACATCCCAAAGATGCTCTATTGGATTGAGATCTGGTGACTGAGGAGGCCATTTGAGTACAGTAAACTCATTGTCATGTTCAAGAAACCAATCTGAGATGATTCGAGCTTTATGACATGGCGCATTATCCTGCTGAAAGTAGCCATCAGATGTTGGGTACATTGTGGTCATAAAGGGATGGACATGGTCAGCAACAATACTCAGGTAGGCTGTGGCGTTGCAACGATGCTCAATTGGTACCAAGGGGCCCAAAGAGTGCCAAGAAAAAATTCCCCACACCATGACACCACCACCACCAGCCTGAACCGTTGATACAAGGATGGATGGATCCATGCTTTCATGTTGTTTACGCCAAATTCTGACCCTACCATCCCAATGTCGCAGCAGAAATCGAGACTCATCAGACCAGGCACCGTTTTTCCAATCTTCTACTGTCCAATTTCGATGAGCTTGTGCAAATTGTAGCCTCAGTTTCCTGTTCTTAGCTGAGAGGAGTGGTACCCAGTGTGGTCTTCTGCTGCTGTAGCCCATCTGCCTCAAAGTTCGACGCACTGTGCGTTCAGAGATGCTCTTCTGCCTACCTTGGTTGTAACGGGTGGCAATTTGAGTCACTGTTGCCTTTCTATCAGCTCGAACCAGTATGCCCATTCTCCTCTGACCTCTGGCATCAACAAGGCATTTCCGGCCACAGAACTGCCGCTCACTGGATTTTTTTTCTTTTTCGGACCATTCTCTGTAAACCCTAGAGATGGTTGTGCGTGAAAATCCCAGTAGATCAGCAGTTTCTGAAATACTCAGACCAGCCCTTCTGGCACCAACAATCATGCCACGTTCAAAGGCACTCAAATCACCTTTCTTCCCCATACTGATGCTCGGTTTGAACTGCAGGTGATTGTCTTGACCATGTCTACATGCCTAAATGCACTGAGTTGCCACCATGTGATTGGCTGATTAGAAATTAAGTCTTAACACACAGTTGGACAGGTGTACCTAATAAAGTGGCCAGTGAGTGTATATATATATATATATATATAGCAGTATCACCTATATAGCGTATATACACATCAGTAGCAGCGTTGCCTACATAATGTATATATACAGTATATATATAGCGACTATACACTGCAATCACAGTATCACCTATATATTGTATATACAGCATTTGCAGTTTGACCTGTCTAATGTATATTGATTGCTGTATATACAATATATAATTGATACTGCAATTATATATCAAAGTAGCAGTATCACCTATATAATGTATGTACAGCAGTTTATATGTGTGTGTGTGTGTCTAAAGTTTGCATACCCTGGCAGAATTTTTGCTTTCTTGGACTTTTTTCAGAGAATATGAACTATAACACCAAAGCACCAGGGATGGGCACTATGAATACCTGGTGATGCCCTTCGGGCTCTAATGCTCCGGCCGTCTTCCAAGACTTTGTGAACGATATCTTCCGGGATATGCTTACCACCTCGGTACTAATCTATCTGGATGATATTCTCATCTACTCTCCAGATATCGACTCCCATCGGAGAGATGTTCGCAAAGTTTTCGACCTCCTGCGGGCAAACTCCCTCTATGCCAAGTTCGCGAAGTGTGTGTTTGAGCAGGAGTCCTTTCCTTTCCTGGTCTATATCATCTCCACCCAGGGATTGGCCATGGATCCTGCCAAGCTACAGGCGGTGATGGATGGCAGGAGCCCCATTCTTTCAAAGCGGTGCAGCGCTTTATGGGGTTCATAAACTACTATCGCCAAGTCATCCCCACTTCTCGACTTTGGTAGCCCCCTTGGTGGCCCTCACCAAGAAGGGTGCAAATCCCAAGTTGTGGTCGGTGTCTGTCTCCAAGGCCTTCTCCACCATTAAGTCCCATTTTGCTAGTGCTCCCATTCTACATCGCACCGATGTAGATAAGCCCTTCATGCTGGAGGTGGATGCCTCTTCCGTCGGTGCTGAAGAGGTCCTTTTCCAGAAGGAGACGCAACGTTGGAGGCAGCCATGCTTTTTCTCCAAGACCTTCACACTTGCGGAGAGGAATTATTCCATCGGGGACAGGGAGTTGCTAGCAATGAAGTTGGCCTTTTCAGAGTGGAGACACCTCCTTGAGGGGGCTCGCCACCCTTTCCAGGTGTTCACCGACCACAAGAACTTGGTGTATTTGCAAACGGCCCTGCGGCTGAACTCTTGCCAGGCCAGATGGTCCCTATTCTTCTCCTGGTTCCATTTTACCCTACATTTTCTCTCCGGGGAGAAGAACGTCTGCGCCGATGCTCTTTCTCACTCCGTGGCGTCATCGGAGGAGGAGCCTCAGCTGATTGTCCCATCTGAGAGCCTGAGGACCGTGGTTCCAGTTGCCCTTGAGTCAGTCCTTCCAGGCAAGACATTTGTCCCTGCCTGTCTGCGACCAGAGTTCCCCTCTTGAGCTCACTCATCCAGGGTCGGTGGACATTTTGGGACAAAACGGACCTCTGAGCTTCTGAAGAGGACGTACTGGCGGCCACATATGGCCCATGACATCAGGGACTATATTAGGCATGCTTTTCTTGCACCCAGAATAAGTCTCCTCGGCAGTGGCCTCTGGGCTACTTTACCCCCTGCCGGTAGCGGACAGGCCCTGGTAGATGGTCGGTATGGACTTCGCGGTGGGACTGCCCAAGTCCAGTGGCAGCACAGTCATTTGGGTTCTCACCGACCATTTCTCTAAGATGGTGCACCTGGTACCTCTCTCCTGGTTACCTTCTGCACTGGGCCTGGCAGCGTCGTTCATTAAACATGTTTTCCACCTGCACGGCATGCCGGACAAGATTGTCAGTGCCCGGGGTCTCCAGTTTGCATCTCGGTTCTGGAGAGAGCTCTGTAGCCTGCTCAGCATTGAGCTAAATCTCTCCTCGGCCTATCATCCCAGACGAACGGGTTGGTAGAGAGGGCCAACCAGACCCTGGTCACATATCTACGACATTCTGTCTCGGTCAGGCAGGATGACTGGGCATCCTTGCTGCCATGGGTGGAGTTCACTTTGAACAATGCTGTGGCTGACTCCACCGGTCAGACCCCATTCTTCCTTAATTACGGCCAGCATCCGCGCGTTCGTGTGCCCATGCCCGTGTCCTCCACTGACTCTAGGGTGGTGGACTGGGCGGTAGAGGCACGTGACATTTGTGACCGCACTCAGGATGCCATCTGGGCCTCCAAGGAGAGAATGAGGTCCTCCGCTAATGCACACCGGTGCCTCGCTCCTGTCACGATCCATTTCTGAATCTGTATCAGTGTGGGCTTCTCATATATAAACTTTTTGCCTTTCAGGCCATCGGGGTTTAATATTAGTTTTTGCCCCCGGTGGCCGCTGGTGTTACTACAAGTTTAGTAAGTCTGCTGGTGGGTTCCCCCCGGTGGCCGCTGGTGTAATTGCATGGCTGGTCTATCTGGTGAGGCAGGTGGAAACCACTCCCACCTTCCTATATAAGCTCACCAGGTGCACTGTTGGTGATATTATTCCTCTTTGGAGACCAACCAAGCTGGAGTCACGAGCAGGCTGTGTTGCAGTGGAGCTCCAGCTATTTCCTTGTTCTGATGCCTACTCTGATGTTCGGTGCTTAGCAGCAGATAAAGCTAAGTTTTGCCTTTTAGTTGGTATAACCCCATGGTGTCTGTTTTATCTTTCCTTTCGTTTGTGGCACAGTTCACTGTTTTCCCTGTCTCAGCTCCTGGGGAGGGGGTTGTGGGTTTAGCTCAGGGCTAAACAGGAGATAGGGACAGGTCGGGGACTTAGACCTCACTACCATCAAGTGTACCCCCAAGTTAAGGAAAGTCAGGGCTCCCCCTTAGCCTGAGGGGCAGTTCAGAGGCCCTGGTTCCTTGTCCCCTGTTTACCTGCTACTGCCTCGTGACAGCTCCAACCTTTGCTCCCGGCGACTTGGTGTGGCTCTCCGCCCGAAACATCAGGCTGCGGGTCAAGTCCACTAAGTTCATGCCTCGCTTTATTGGTCCCTTCAAGGTCCTTGAGCAGGTAAACCCTGTGGTCTACGGTCTGGCTCTTCCTCCACACCTGGGTATCACGGACACCTTCCACGTGTCCCTCCTTAAACCCATTCACATGTCCCAGTCCTCGGTGTCACCTACTTGGACATCAAGCTTGTCCTCGGACGAGTACGAGGTGAACGCCATCGTGGGGTGTAAGGTGGTACAGGGCAAAAAATATTATCTAGTGGACTGGAAGGGTTATGGCCCAGAGGATAGGACCTGGGAACCTGTGGAGAATATTTGTGCTCCCTTGCTCATTGTGGCCATTGAGCATAGCGAGACACGGGGGAGGGGGCCCTGGGAGGGGGGGTGATGTTAGGCATCAGGTTCCGGCCTCTGCACAGGAGGAATCTTGAGCCTTGCCTTCTGCAGTCTCTCATTCCTCTCCGGCCGCACAGGAACCTGCTCAGCAAAGACATCATTCCCGGCATCTTGCTCAGTCTACTGCTAATAGCTTGGTTACTGCTGCCAATCAGGGTTCAGCTATAGTAACCTGCAATAGCCACCAGCGAGCCGCTCTTGGGACTAAGTCCTTCTTTCGGCCCACTGAGCATGCCCATGGGATGTCCTCTCATGGGAGGTCTGAGGTCTCATGTTCAGGTCCTATTGCTGCTCTCATTGGACCACTATGAAGGTCCTGGAAGGATGCTGCTATAAAAGAGTTGCATGGCCACACGGCCATGCGCTAGTATAGACTCTTATAGTATTAAGTTGTGGTATGTGTGATGATGGATGCATGAATTTGGTGAATGACTTATTATGAAACCCCTACCCTTGGTGCGCATGTGTTGTGTAGCCTCGCCTGTCCAGCACCCAGGCTTAGGGTAGGTAGTTGGTGGAGTCAGCGCCGAGTGGTAGCACTGCATAGCGCTGCAGTGCTTCCAGCTCCTCTCACACGTTATGCCAGAGAGTGTCATCTGCACGAGACACCTCTGTACCGCATATGCCGCAGTCTCCGTCTCAGCGGTGCCGTGTGCAGTTACTGCACTTTCCAGCGCTAAACTTAGGCTGGCTAGTGGCATCCGCCAGGGCGGCACTGTACACACACTGTGCAGTAACACAACTGTCCGCTGCACCCTGGGACTGCTAACAGGGCACAGCGTTTCTCTAGGGTTAATACCTGGCACCGCAGTAGCAGTTTCCTAAGCCGTAGTCTGTGAGGTAACAGGCTTCGGCATCTCTTTCTGCGGCTCTGTGCTGCAACAAAGTACACTCCTGCGCACACCGGGTCAGTGGTTACCCTGCCGGTGTTCAGTTGGAGTCTGCCATTACCGAGCAGCAGTTTACCATCTCTGCATGGTGGACTCTGGTTTGCGATCGTGCTTTATTATATTTTATATTTAGTGCGATCTGCATCCCTAACATATATATAGACTGCACAGTGCCACTTCTCCTGTCCTGTATATATACACTGCCCAGTATCACTCCTCCTGTCCTGTATATATACACTGCACACTACCATTCCTCCTGTCCTATATATATATACTGCACAGTACCACTTCTCTTGCCCTGTATATATACACTGTACAATACCACCTCTCCTGTCCTGTATAAATACACTGCACAGTGCCACTTCTCTTGTCCTGTTGTCATTGATGTGACATTGGTCTTTGGGAGGGTTAATATTGATTTATTATTTTCAGGAATACTATGGAAAAGTTAAATATATATATATATATATATATATATATATATATATATTGGAAAACCCATTTAATTGGATTATGTCAAGTAATCCCCTATCCTAAGAACTTTGCAGCCGCTGGGGTCCGACCACTGAGACCCCTACGATCCTGAGAACCGGCGCTCTAAAGAAGTGGTCTATCTTGCGCACTGTGGCGACATTCACACATGACTCTTCAAATAACGCCTTTAAAAGGAGTGTTGAAGGGCACAACACAGTATAGTAAAATTCACTGATCGGGTATTGGGGGAGTGTTATAGTATGTGGGCTGCTTGGGTTTGTGTGGCAGGGCTGCTTTTTTGTCCCAATCTGGCCCTGGACAGCTCTGCAGGGAGGCTGCCATACTTTGTACTGGTTTTACTTCCTGCATATTGTAGGGCAGCTGAAGGGTTCAGGTAGCAGTGTCATCGACCTCTGTTGTTCTGTAGCCCACATCCCCACACTGACTATATACAGTGGGCAACTAAAGTGTAGACAGCAGTTCCTTATGAATAGTAAAGTAAGTGGATAAATGTGTCTACCTCTTTTACAATGGTATGGCCCAAATGTGAGCTGAGGTAAAACCTTGCCAGAAGCTAAGGGGGACTAAGCTATATTCTCTCTAGCCACTGACATGTCCATACACAGGCAATAATGCCCTCACACTTCCGCCAGTATGTACGTGTGTGTGGTAGTAGTTTTTCTAATAGTCTTATCACACCTGTCTGCCATACTTCCTTGAGGCGGGACAGGAACCATATTTGACGTGTTCTAGTATTGAACTCCTATTTCCCAGCTCTGGAAAAGCACAATGGTTGGAAACTGGCAGTATTACTTGTCAGGATGTGACTTTCCCCACCAGGTGATTGCAGGGTTTAGAGGGGAACACTTCCATTTATAAGGGGTCGTCCCTGTCAGACTGGGTATACAGGACCATATTGCCGTACACGTATGCGTATTGCCATAGACACTCGAGGTTGTGAGTTTGGATCGGGATATCCTCTGCGAGGCTGTGGACTGTATACAGATGGTGAACTTCACTCTTATGAACCCAGCCTGTAAGTAATTCTGTAATGGTGCATGTATTACTAACGCAGATGATGTTTGCGCGTGTCGCCATTTCTAATTCACCTATATATTTTGGCACGGGGGGGACCCCATTTGAAAGTTCGCACCGGGGCCCATAACTTTGTAGTTACACCACTGGTTATTACCAAATAGAGTGACTGGTCAGATTTAAAAAAAATGGCTTTAAAGTTTTAGAATTTTAAAGAAATAAGCATCCAGAAAACATTTTAAAATATCAAATAGAAAAATTATAACTTTAGTTATATTTATTTTCCTAATCTATTCATTGTCCCTAAAGATCACTAATCATTCTCTTTCCTTGTAACTTGTTTTCAAGAAGAGGCAGAATTTATGATAAAACTTGTCATTACCTCTACAAACGTGCATATATAGCTGTTGTGTCAATAAACTAAACAGTAGAAAAGACAACACTGTTTAAACATCTTTCCTGCCAGGTCTTCAATTTGTTCTTTAGCTGCAGCCTGGTAAATTTATGTTTAAGTATCCTAGACGTAAGGCTAGAGAACTTTCTGTTCAGAAGTGTGGGAACGTTGCATGGGGAAAAAAGGCTTTTATTAAATGTTTAAAAAGAATTGGGGGCAAGCACACAAGAGAGGTCAGATTCCACCAAATGAGAACCAAGCGGAGTGTATTCTTCTGACCTTTTAAAATGCAGGCTAAGTTCAAATTGTAAAGGGCATCTTAAATCAATATTGAAAGCGTATCTACAAACCCATTCCTGAGGAAATCGTGTGATATCAATAGTCTTGGGCATTTAAAATTTGAAATATCTTTTGAGTATTTTGATTTTTTTTCTTAATAAGGAAGTGCTTCCGTGTGATGCATGGATCTCTTTCATCTGTACCATACAATAAAATGAAACGTCTTCACTGTTTTCACAAAAGTTTTCACTCTACAAAATGCTTTTGGAGTATTTTGATTCCCGTAGATTGGAGAACATATTAAATACAACATCTGTCTGTTAATGACTTTATTGTATAATAGGTGTTTTTGTTCAAACTTCTACCACTTTACAATTTATGTTGCATATAAATTCCTTTCTAAACTGCCTTCTTGCCATCAGTTTTTGAAATTTGGTATGGTCTCAATATACTATTTTTAGAGAATTTATTTGAAATTTTGGCCAAACTCCATGCCTCAAGTATGTACTATACAGTTATATATGACTGCCAATAACTTCAGTTACTTAAAATGTGTAGCTGTATTGAAAAGTGAGGTCTATTTTGCTATTAATAATTCATAACCAAACAAATGAGCCAGAACACATGTTGGTATAAGTGGAATATTTAGGTGCACATTCACACTGTGGCCATTTAGTATGCAAAACCTAAGATAAATCAAACTGAGCAAATACCCTACACTAACTAAATAAATAGTAAGAGTATATGTAAATAACATAGAGCAGACACTATTATGATCAAAAGAGTGTAAAAGAGATCCCACCATGGCAAGGTGTACCCAGTCAGGACAGTCGTTATATCTTGTTGTTCACGTCGCTATGTCAGTAGACCTCAAAATAGAAGGGGACAGAGCAGGACCACAGACCTGACTGTTTTGCAGCTGCTCATGGAGAGCTAAATAGAGATCATATAAATATTAATAATGTCATAAGTTAAGATATAGCAGTATATATTGGCCTAAACATTCCCTAAGGGATATCCTTTAGGCTAAAGTTTGTTTAATGAATGTCTATGGGTTTTTCTGATATAAAAGTCAGGATAATGTATGAAATATACAGTTCTGGAAAATATTAAGAGACCACCACATCAAAACCCTGTCATGAGCAGCCCATTCTGCAGACCTGAACCCCATTGAAAATCTCTGGAATGTTATCAAGAGGATGATAGATAGTCACAAGCCCTCAAACAAAGAAAAACTGCTTAAATTTTTGAGCCAGAAGCAGTGTGAAAGACTGGTGGCAAGCATGCCAAGACTCAAGAAAGCTGTGATTAAAAATCATGGTTATTTCACAAAATATTGATTTCTGAACTCTTCCTGAGTTAAAACATTAGTATTGTTGTTTCTAAATGAATACAAACTTGTTTTTTTTGCCTTATTTGAGGTCTTAAAGCACTGTTTTGTTTTTTTAAAATTTTGACCATTTTTCTTTGTCAGAAAAAAAATACAAAATTTATTGCTTGGAAATTCGGAGACGTTATCAGAAGTTTATAGACTAAAAGAACAATTTACATTTTACTGAAAAATATACCTATAAAGAGAAAAATCAGACAAACTGAACATTTGATAGTGGTCTCTTAATTTTTGCCAGAGCTGCATGCTGGGACAAGGACAAAATTTGCTGTACACCGAGTTTAATCCATGTGATGCTTGCTCCCTTTTCTTTTATTATTTCTACCTCCATGAAAGACCTTCATTCTTACTAGACAAAGTGCCAGAATAACTCCTAAATCTTTATATATCTGACCATCTTTTCACACACATGCTTCTAAGATGTGGATTTTGGTGATTTTCATGAGGGACATAAAAATTGGGTATGCCTCTTTTATGTCTGTTGCAAAAAGGGCATGTATTCCATTAACTTGCTTTATTTGCAAATTTTTTTTACATAACATGTTTCTTACAGAATGTTTCTGCACAGGAAGGGCATGCAGAGTTTTTTTTATTATTGTTCGGAGCGGCAGTGCATTGCAGGGAGAAGTCTAATTCATGCATAGAGATGTGGGAATCGCCTGTAACACAGCTTGCAACAGTGAAGTGGGATCTGATGTTGTAGAAGTGGCAATAGAGAGCAATTTCAGGCAGAATTAGTAATGTTGACATGTCCAGTATGGAACTGTGTTTTGAGGCTTGTGATTTTGGACCATTTGCAGCAAACCTGTTCTCAAGTCTTACCTTCTACAATATAGATGAGACCAAGACAGAAACTCTGCCTTTCTGGTACCTGAGTTATATCAGTTGTTTTTGCCGCAAGTTACCAAAGCTTACAACCGCCAGTGTGAGTATCTTTGCATTAATGGCTATAATACAGTATGTGCACTGTCCAGAATTAACTTTGTTTCCATCAAGTGTAAGATGCCTATGCGAGGTAGTCATGGACGATTCCTGTTATGATTGGGTCACCGAGAAGGAAAGCAAGACCAAGCTAAGGCTGGTTTCACATTTGCGTTTTTTAGCGCTGGAAAAAAACGCATATGTGCGCATGCGTTTTTTCCCCTATATTTAACATGGGTGCGCATACCTGCGCGCTTGTAAGCGCATGTATGCGATTTTCATGCGCTGCGTTTTTTTGGGGTGTGCGTTTGTATTTTCCAGACGCAGCATGTTGCATTTTTTGGCCCTGCAAAAAAGCGCATGCGCACATATGCGCACGTTTTGCGCTAAAAAAGGCCATTATAGCCTATGGATGCGCATATGTGCGCACTGGCATGCTCATGTATGCGTTTTTTTGCATATGCGTTTTTTTTTTTTAACCATGGAATTTAGGGGTTTGGGTTAGAGTTAGGGTTAGTTAAGGGGGTTTAGGGTTAGGGTTAGGGTCAGGGTCAGGGTTAGGGTTGGGGTTTGGGTCAGGGTTAGGGTTAAGTATGGTTTGGTTAAGGGTTAGGGTCAGGGTTAGGGTCAGGATTAGGGTTAAGTATGGTTTTGTTAAGGGTTAGGGTCAGGGTTAGGGTTAGGGTTAGGGTCAGGGTTAGGGTTAGGGTTAGGGTCAGGGTTAGGGTTAGGGTCAGGGTTAGGGTTAAGTATGGTTTTGTTAAGGATTAGGGTCAGGGTTAGGGTCAGGATTAGGGTTAAGTATGGTTTGGTTAAGGGTTAGGGTCAGGGTTAGGGTTAGGGTTAGGGTCAGGGTTAGGGTTAGGGTTAGGGTCAGGGTTAGGGTTAGGGTCAGGGTTAGGGTTAAGTATGGTTTTGTTAAGGATTAGGGTCAGGGTTAGGGTCAGGATTAGGGTTAAGTATGGTTTTGTTAAGGGTTAGGGTCAGGGTTAGGGTTAGGGTTAGGGTTAGGGTCAGGGTTAGGGTCAGGATTAAGGTTAAGTATGGTTTGGTTAAGGGTTAGGGTCAGGGTTAGGGTTAGGGTTAGGGTCAGGGTTAGGGTTAAGTATGGTTTGGTTAAGGGTTAGGGTCAGGGTTAGGGTTAGGGTTAGGGTCAGGGTTAGGGTTAGGGTTAGGGTTAGGGTTAGGGTCAGGGTTAGGGTTAGGGTTAGGGTCAGGGTTAGGGTTAGGGTTAGGGTTAGTTAGGGTTTAGGGTTTGGGTTAGGGTTAAGTATGATTTGGTTAAGTGTTAGGGTCAGGGTTAGGGTTAGGGTTAGGGTCAGGGTTAGGGTTAGTAAAGTCATGGTTTGGGTAGTGTGAGGGGCCACCTAAAAATGTTGGAAAAAAACGCAAACGCGGTAAAAACGCACTAAAAACGCATACAAACGCATAAAAACGCTGCGTTTTTTTCATGCATGCTCATAAAAATGCTTGAAAAAAACGCAGCAGTTGTATGCTTTTGTATGCGTTTTTTCAATGCGTTTTTTTGCGGGAAAAACGCGCTGCAAAAAAAAGCAAGTGTGAAACTAGCCTAAGCCAGAGAAAACCAGAGAGGTTGGCAACTAAGCGGATTGCAGACCCCTGATCCTATCCACACTACTAGCAGTAGCCGTGGAGCATACTTACGATGAATATAGACTCCTCGACACAGCCGGAGAACTAAATAAGCCTAAAGCAAGTAAGGGGAAATCTAAACTGCCCCAGAGCAGACTCCAAAGGAATAGATAGCCCCCAAACATATATTGTCGGTGAGACAAGATGAAAACACAAACGCAGGTAGGAAAATAGGCTGAGCAAATGATGGGGCCCAAACTAACTAGACAGGACAGGAAAGGGAAGACACTGTCTGCAATCACGCAAAAAACCCTGCAAAAAATGCCCAACACGTCTGATAGAAAAAATGCTGAAGTCACTAGACTTCGCCCACTATATCAGCACTCTGGTATATTCTGAAAACAGAGCAAAGAGAGGCCAATCTAATAAGGGACAAAAACAAACTGGCACAAACAGTAACATAAGGATGGAAATTCAGCACAGCCCCAGCCACGGCTGGCTGACCACACAAAACTGAAATAGACAAAACCAAATCAAATGTGAACAATAGCAAAAGAACACTTAGCTTGAGCATGCAGGGACTGAGCTGAAAACTAAGACCTCAGGAGGCAGGAAAAAATCACCAGCAGGGATAGAGGGAGTCGGCTGTCTTAAATCCAGTCAGAAACTCCCAATGTCCAATTGTCCTCCTCATTATCAGGTGGCAGGCCTCTGTTAATTAGATCAGCTCCATTACCTCCTGTAACCACCAGAGGGAGCCCAGAAAGAGAACTCGCGACACCTCTGTCAGTACAACCATCTCCACTACCTTCACCAGCAACCAGAGGTAGGCCAGAAAATGAATTCACAACAGATTCCACTTGCTTTGGAATCCTACAGACAACAAGTGAGTGTCGCATTCCCGGTGTACTGCTGTGTGTGGGGTGCATTACACTTACTTCAGAGTCGCAGACCTCTTCTGACACTGGGAATCCCTCTTTTGGAAGCAGGGAAGCAATCAATCCAGGAGACATGAGGTTCATAAAAACAACCAAACTTTTGCTTGGTGACTGCCAGTATTTACAGGTAGGTAGGTGTAGAGAATAAGGAGCAACGGTTTCATCTTTACCACAGGAATGGGACAAAACTTCAGCCCTGGTTCTTGGTATAGGTAGAACATCACTTTTATTACTTTCATTAGCTCTAGTGAATCTCTTCCTTTTCTAGCAGTATATCTGTATTCCATCTCACTCCGCCTCTCATAGTTTGAGTCCAATTTCTCCTTCAGCTTTGCAGGCACAATGTGCCCCCTGGCCCTGACATCTATTTTGAGGATCCAAGGCTGGCAAGAATGGGACTCGTGCGAAGCAATTCTCTGGCAATCCACTGCCCCAAGGTTCTAGGCTCATGCTGTCCCTAGCAGCCCCAGACGTGAGACTGCTGCTTGTCACTACTCACAACCGACTGTCACTTCCTGTACTTGACATTAATTCTTAGTTCCCCCTCCCAAACTGGGCTGTCCATTAAAGATAACCATACCTAAGCTAAATTGCAGCCCCAGTGAGTGTTATCCTTTTTTAACATGCATGAACATTAAATATATTTAACCCTTTAGCAGTGTAGCTGAGCAGACCATCAGCTCCACTATTCCTACACAATACTGAAGCCACCCATGCTACTGATGCAGGAAACAGTCCTAATCCCCATCTATAAGATGCATGCTTACACAGCCATCTTGATGAAGATCAAGTAACAGGTGGGGTGAGGAGGTTATACGCTGCTCATTTTAAAACTCTGGCCATAGGTACAAAAAAAGCCTGTTCTATTCATATGTTTTGATATGCTAGATTCATATGTTTGTTACACCCGGTTCTGGCTCTGAACCCATTTCTGGCACTGCCTTCAGTTCTGGCCCCTCACCTACTTCTGCTCTGGCTGCCCCTGTACTTCTGCAAGGTCCCTGTCAGGATGCTCGCTCTGTCTGTCCCTCTGCGTCCTGCTGCTGCTTCTCTCTCTCCCACTTCCTGGCACGCTGCCAGCAGGCCTCCAGGACGCGCGAGCACTTACCTCCGGTCTCTTAAAGGGACAGCGCACATTTTTTGAAAAGTTCAATTAACCAATGGCGGTGCACTGTTTACTACTTCTGACCCTTCTGTCATAGGGAGGGTGCCGGAGCAACGAATATCTACTCTTGATACATCCAAATCTGTCCCTGTTCTGTCTGCGCTGTTATAGCTGTAGTGAAACCTCCACCAGGGGGAGCTGGTGAGGGAAGAGAGGTTACACACTAAGAGTAGCAAAACTGAGCAATAGCACAGGTGTGACAGGTAACGAGAGAGAATGGTCAGACGAACCAAGTCAGGAACTAGCAGGAGCAGACATACCAGAAGGAGCAGCAATACACGTAGTCAAACTACCAAGCCGAGGGTCAGAAAGCCTAAACATGAGAACGGGGTCAAAAAACGTGAGGCGAAATACGTGGTCGGGGTACCAGGCAGGAAGTCAAATGCCAGAGAGGGAACGTAGCAGCAGAGACAAATACCAAGAGACGGGGTCAAAGGCAGGAGGATCACTAAGGTACAAGGGTCAGAAGCTCTAAACTGGAAGCTTGAGCTGTCACTAACACTGGTCAGCAGGATGTGAAAGACTGAAAAAGCCCAGCTAGCTCCAGAATGAGGCCGAGGAGATTAACCCCTGCATGACCAGGCCAGAGTGAAGACAGCAGAAAATAAACTCCGGACTGGACCATGACAGTACCCCCCTCAATGGGGGGCCACCGGATCCCCAGGCTTCCCTGTATAGCGTGCGTTAAAGGCCGGGACCAACCGATCCGCATGGAACAAACGCGCCGGCACCCATGACCGATCCTCAGGACCGTACCCTTTCCAATGGACTAAGTACTGAAGTGAATGGCGGAGCATACGAGAATCCACCACCAGTTCCACCTCGTACTCGGTCTGGCCATCTACCATAACAGGCGGCGGGTGCGAGGAAGACTCATCAGAGGAAGGCACCGACGGCTTCAGAAGCGCCTTATGGAACACATTAGGGATCCGCAACGACAGAGGCAAATACAGGCGAAAGGCCACAGGATTAATCACCTCTAAAATTTCATACGGACCAATAAACTTGGGACCCAACTTAGCAGAGGGAATTCTCAACCTTACATTTTTGGTGGATAACCATACCTTATCCCCCACCTGATAAGTCGGCCCCACAGAGTGCCATTTATCCGCAACAAAATTTATATTTGCCTTGAGCCTCCCCAATGTTCCTCTGAACCTCCCTCCAAACCTCCCCCAACCGCAAAAAGGCCGAATCAGCCCCTGGACACTCTGAATCCAGTCGGGAAAATTCACCAAAATGAGGGTGAAACCTGTAGTTGCAGAAGAAAGGAGAAATACCAGTAGACTGATTGACATGATTATTGAAAGCGAATTCTGCTACAGGTATCACAGAGCACCAAACATTCTGTCTGGATGTGACAAGACACCGTAGAATCTGCTCCAAAGACTGATTGGTCCTTTCAGTCTGACCATTGGTCTCGGGATGGTAGGCCGATGAAAAGGTCAGGCTGATGCCCAGCCTTTTACAAAAAGCCCTCCAGAATTTTGCCAGGAATTGCACCCCTCTATCAGACACCACACTGACAGGCACACCATGCAACCGGATCACATGCTCAATGAATAGTTTAGATAGATTCTCAGCATTAGGAAGGCCCGTTAATGGTACAAAATGTGCTGGTTTACTGAACCTATCCACCACTACCCAGATCACGGTTTTGCCATTAGAGGGGGGGAGATCAGTGACAAAATCCATGGACAGATGAGTCCACGGTCTATCCGGAACTGGCAGTGGCACCAATTCCCCGGCCGGCCGGTTGTAAGAGGCTTTAGCGCGGGCACAAAGGAGGACACAAAGCCAGTGACGTCAGAAGTCAACAAGGGCCACCAGAACAGCCTAGTGATGGCTTTACGAGTGGTCGAGATTCCAGGATACCCACTCAGAGCCGAGTCGTGGAACTCCTGAAGCACCCTTAATCGATACTGAACAGGCACAAAGAGCTTATTTTCAGGTATGGACGGATGAGCAAGAGATTGGGCCTCACGAATCTCCAGCTCCAATCTCGGGGACACCACACCCACCACCACCCCACGCTGAAGAATGGAGAAAGGAGGCTCAGTAGGCGATACCGGATCTAGGCTGCGAGACAAGGCATTTGCCTTCACATTCATGGAACCTGGTCTGAAAGTGATGGAAAACTGAAATCGGTAAAGAAAAAGTGACCACCTTGCCTGTCTTGCAGTCAGACGTTTGGCGGACTCGATGTAAGACAGGTTCTTGTAATCTGTAATGACAGTAATACGATGGACAGCCCCCTCCAAAAATACCTCTATTCTTCAAAAGCTAGTCTAGCCTATTTTGACCTTAATGACCAGGCCATTTTTTGCAATTCTGACCAGTGTCCCTTTATGAGGTAATAACTCAGGAACGCTTCAATGGATCCTAGCGATTCTGAGATTGTTTTTTCGTGACATATTGGGATTCATGTTAGTGGTAAATTTAGGTTGATAATTTTTGCGTTTATTTGTGAAAAAATTAGAAATTTGGTGAAAATTTTGCAATTTTCAAATTTTGAATTTTTATTCTGTTAAACAAGAGAGTTATGTGACACAAAATAGTTACTAAATAACATTTCCCACATGTCTACTTTACATCAGCACAATTTTGGAAACAAAATTTTTTTTGTTAGGAAGTTATAAGGGTTAAAAGTTGACCAGCAATTTCTCATTTTTACAATAAAATTTACAAAACCATTTTTTTTAGGGACCACCTCACATTTGAAGTCACTTTGAGGGGTCTATATGGCAGAAAATACCCAAAAGTGACACCATTCTAAAAACTGCACCTCTCAAGCTACTCAAAACTACATTCAAGAAGATTATTAACCCTTCAGGTGTTTCACAGGAACTAAAGCAACGTGGAAAGAAAAAATGGACATTTTAATTTTTCCAACAAAAATTTTCTTTTAGCATCATTTTTTTCATTTTCACATGGGCAACAGGATGAAATGGATACTAAAATTTGTTGGGCAATTTCTCCTGAGTACACCGATACCTCATATGTGGTCATAAACCACTGTTTAGGTGCACAGCAGGGCTCAGAAGGGAAGGAGCGCCATTTGACTTTTTGAATGGAAATTATGCTGGAATATTTAGCGGTTGCCATGTTGCGTTTGGAGAGCCCCTGTGTGCATAAACATTAAATCTCCTCCACAAGTGACCCCATTTTGGAAACTAGACCCCCCAAGGAACTTATCTAGATGCATAGTGATCACTTTGAACCCCCAGGTACTTCATATTTTGATCTGTAAAAAAAAAAGTACTTTTTTTTTCACAAAAATTTTCTTTTAGCCTCAGTTTTTTCATTTTCACATGGGCAACAGGATAATATGGATCCTAAAATTTGTTGAGCAATTTCTCTTGAGTACACCGATACCCATATTTGGTCATAAACCACTGTTTGAGCGCACGGCACGGTCTGGAAGGGAAGGAGCACCATTTGACTTTTTGAATGGAAAATTAGCTCCAATCGTTATCGGACACCGTGTCGCGTTTGGAGAGCCCCTGTGCGCCTAAACATTGGAGCTCCCCCACAAGTGACCCCATTTTGGAAACTAGACCCCCTAAGGAACTTATCTATATGTGTAGTGAGCACTTTAAACCCCCAAGTGCTTGACAAAAGTTTATAACACAGAGCAGTGAAAATAAAAAATATTTTTTTTCCTCAAAAATGATTTTTTTTAGCACACTATTTTTAATTTTCACAAGGCTAACAGGAGAAATTGGACCACAAAAGTTGTGGTCCAGTTTGTTCTGAGTACGCTAGTACCCCATATGTGGGGGGAACCACTGTTTGGGCACACGGCAGGGCTCAGAAGGG
Source organism: Dendrobates tinctorius (assembly GCF_039654945.1). Lineage (NCBI taxonomy): Eukaryota > Metazoa > Chordata > Amphibia > Anura > Dendrobatidae > Dendrobates > Dendrobates tinctorius. Next base: position 14,722,155 of record NW_027361690.1, read on the forward strand.
AAGGAGCGCCATTTGACTTTTTGAAATGCAAATTACTTCTAATCGTTAGCGGACACCATGTCGTGTTTGGAGAGCCCCTGTGTGCCTAAACATTGGAGCTCCCCCACAAATGACCCCATTTTGGAAACTAGACCCCCCAAGGAACTAGATCTAGATGCATAGTGAGCACTTTGAACCCCCAAGTGCTTCACAAAAGTTTATAACGCAGAGACGTGAAAATAATAAAAAAAAAATTTCCACAAAAATATTTTCAGCCCCCAATTTTTTATTTTCCCAAGGGTAGCAGGAGAAATTAGACCCCCAAAGTTGTTGTGCATGTTGGGCACACGTCAGGGCTTGGAAGGGAGGGAGCACTGTTTAACTTTTTGAACGCAAAATTGGCTGGAATCAATGGTTGCACCATGTCATGTTTGGAGACCCCCTGATGTGCTTAAACAGTGGAAACCCCACAATTCTAACTTCAACCCTAACCCCAACACACCCCTAACCACAGCCCTAACCCCAACACATCCCTAACCCTAATCCCAACCCTAACCATAACCCTAACCCCAACACACCCCTAACCCTAATCTCAACCCTAACCACAAGCCTAACCCTAATTCCAACCCTAACCCTAATTCTAACCCTAATTCCAACCCTAACCTTAATTCCAACCCTAACCCTAATTCCAACCCTAACCCTAATTACAACCCTAGCCCTCTTTCCAACCCTAACCCTCTTTCCAACCCTAACCCTAACCCTCTTTCCAACCCTAACCCTAACAATAATGGAAAAATAAAAATTAAAATAATTTCTTTATTTTATGAGTTGATCCTGCCTATGGGGGTGATAAACGGTGGGTTTATTTACTTTTCATTCTATTTTGATCACTGTGAGAGTTTATCACAGTGATCAAAATGAATGAATGGAAATTGCAGCCGGCGGGCGCACTGCGCATGCTCCCGCCATTTTCCAATATGGCGGCGCCCATGGTCCGGGACCGCAGGACACCGGGAGCCATAACAGCACTCGGTGAGTACCGGGGGGGTGGGAGGAGGGGCGATCGGAAGCCGGGGGGAGCAGAGGGAAGGCGGGGGGGAGATGATGACAGCGGCGGTACATCACCGCTGTTATTCAGTGGCAGGGGGCAGATCACCCCCGTTAACGGGAGTGGGGGGGTCGGATCGCTGTCACCAGCCATGTCCGATGCTACAGCAGAGTCGGACATGGCTGGATTGTAATATTTCATCAATTTTCATTGATGAAATATTACTATCGCTCTGATTGGCTGTTTCACTTTTAACAGCCAATCAGAGCAATCGTAGTCACGTGGTGGCAAAGCCACCCCCCCATCGTTAAGAATAAAGCCCCCTGTATCTGCGAGTCAGGTGACTTTTCAGTGACCTAGGTCACCCGACCCGCAGGGGGCTTTAAAGTCATGACGCCACATAGGCATCACTGGTCAGATTGGCACCAGTTTTCATGACGCCTATGTGGCATCATTGGTCGTGAAGGGGTTTAATGGCCAACAACTTTCAGTTACCCACATCGCATTTCCTCTCCGCAGAGGAAAATTTTTTAGAAAAGAAGGCACAGGGTTTTAAGTTAGTTAATGTAGTGGGGCTCTGGGACAACACAGCTCCCACTCCCACCTCAGAGGCATCCACTTCTATGATGAATGGTTTAGACAAATCAGGTTGAACCAGTACCAGAGCAGTCATGAAACTTTTTTTAACAAAGAAAACGCCACCACAGCTGGAGCTGACCAGTTTTTGAGATCATAGAATCATAGAATCATAGAATCGTAGAGTTGGAAGGGACCTCCTGGGCCATCTGGTCCAACCCCCTGCTCAAAGCAGGATTCGCTAAATCATCCCAGTCAGATGTCTGTCCAGCCACTGTTTGAAGACTTCCATTGAAGGAGAACTCACCACTTCTCGTGGCAGCCTGTTCCACTCATTAATCACTCTGTCAAAAAGTTTTTTCTAATATCTAATCTGTGTCTCCTCCCATTCAGTTTCATCCCATTGCTCCTAGTCTTTCCTTGTGCAAATGAGAATAAAGTTGATCCTTCTACAATGTGACAGCCCTTGAGATATTGTAGACAGCCCCCTTTTGGGTGAGATCAGTGAGGGGTTTGATCACTTGAGAGAACCCCTTGATGAATTTTCTATAGTAGTTGATGAAACACAGAAATCGCTGAAGACCCTTGAGATCTCTGGGTTGCACCCAATCCACAATGGCCTGAACCTTCCTAGGGTCCATACGAAACCCCTCAGCTGACAGGATGACCCCTAGAAAAGACAATTCTTGAGTAAAAAAATGAACATTTCTCCAGTTTGGCAAAGAGTGAGTTCTCCCTGAGCCTCTGGAGAACCGCACGAAGATGACCCATGTGACTTTGTCTATCAGAAGAATACATGAGTATATCATCAAGATAAACTACTACAAAGTGTCCAATAAAATCAGAAAAAACATGGTTAATGAAATTCTGGAATACCGCTGGTGCGTTAGTCAAACCAAACGGCATAACCAAATTTTCAAACAGACCCTCAGAGGTGAGAAACGCAGTTTTCCACTCATCCTCCTCCCGCTTACGGATGAGATTGTATGCTCCCCTGAGGTCCAACTTAGAGAACCACTTGGCCCCCAACAATTGATTGTACAAATCAAGTATCAGTGGGAGAGGATAAGTGTTTCTTATGGTTATCATATTCAGTTCTCGAAAATCGAGGCATGGGCGTAAACCAGCATCCTTTTTTTTACAAAAAAGAACCCCGCCGCCACGGGAGAGACAGGTGGCCGTATATGCCCTTTACGGAGCCTCTCAGAGATATACTCCTTCATAGCAGCCCGCTCAGGGCCGGAGAGACTGTACAGATGGGCTTTGGGCAATTTGGCACCGGGAACAAGATCAACGGCACAATCGAATGGGCAGTGTGGTGGTTGAACCTCAGCCTCCTTTTCGGAGAACACATCCTCAAAATCCTTCAGGTACTCCGGAAAACCCTCCAGACTGACGGATGACGTAGACACAGTGGCAAGACAATTTTCAGAACAACCAGGTCTCCATTTAACAATATCCCGGGACCCCCAGTCAATAACTGGGTTATGCTGTTGCAACCAGGGAAACCCTAACACCAGGCCAGCAGGGAGGTTCTCCAAAACAAAGCATGACATGCGCTCCTGGTGTAGGGCCCCCACCCTGGGGGTGAATTCTTTAGAACTGAAATGGAGACCATCCTTAGTGAGAGGTGTAGCGTCAATAGCCACAATTTTTAAGGGAGTCTCCAACCTAACTGTCTCTAATCTATAGCAGGCCACCAGCTTAGAGTCAATCAGGATCAGGGATGACCCACAGTCTACAAAAGCCGAAGTATGGAAAAAGCCATTCTCAACACCAAGTTCCACCTTTAACAGTATCTTTGAAAATGAAGAAAAAGGTACCTGAGAGTCTGGGTGACCTCCCCAAAGATCACCAAGACTCAGCCGCTTGTTAGTCGGTGGACAGGAGGGGCAGTCTTTTTTCCAATGTCCAGGATCTCCGCAGTAAAAACATAACTTTCCATCACGTCGCCGTTTCCTCTCTTTCTCCTGGGGGTTGGTGGCTCCCATCTCCATAGGTTCAGATAGAAGCAAAACATCAGAGTTAGCAGGGAACAACAGAATCCCTCGCTGAGTAACATCTCTCTCCCGCAGTCTCCGATCCATACTGATAGCCTGAGTATTAGCCTCCTCCAATGAGCTGGGAGGTGGATGGAGAGCCAGAGCGTCCTTCAAGCAATCCGACAGTCCCTTCCTGAATGACATCTCAGTGCGGAGTCGTCCCAGGACACCTCAGTGGACCATCGATGGAATTTGGAGCTGTACCATTCGGCTGAGTGCTTCCCCTGCCCCAGACTCATAATAGTGTCCTCTGCCACCCTAACACTGTCCGGTTCATCACAGATAAGTCCTAGGGCCTCAAAGAACCTATCTACCGACACCCATTCAGGGGCAGTAGAGGACAATGAGAAAGCCCAGGATTGGGACCCTCCCTAAGTAAGGAGATAATAATCCCCACCCGCTTAGTCTCCTCCCCAGAGGATCGGGGTCTAAGAGAAAACCATAATTTACAACTCTCCTTGAATAAGTGAAATTTATCTTTTTCACCAAAAAACATGTCGGGAAGTTTAACTGAGGGTTCAGGAGAGTGCAAAATAACATCTACAGAGTCACCTGGTGGACTAACAAAATGAGAGGTGTTTCCCTGCATGGTCTTAAAAGTCTCGGTCAGTTCTTTCTGTAAGTGAGTATGAGACATGACAAGGGACTGATGATTCACAGAAAAGTCCTGCGCCATCTGCGTCAAACTGGACACTTGATCTGCCATGTTATGCAGCAGATCCATGAACAGAGAAAAAAAAAGTGCAAAATCCCGTTTAAATGTATAGGTTAGTGATAATGTAGTGAAACCTCCACCAGGGGGAGCTGGTGAGGGAAGAGAGGTTACACACTAAGAGTAGCAACACTGAGCAATAGCACAGGTGTGACAGGTAACGAGAGAGAATGGTCAGATGAACCGAGTCAGGAACTAGCAGGAGCAGACGTACCAAAAGGAGCAGCAATACACCAAGTCAAAATACCAATCCGAGGGTCAGAAAGCCAAAACATGAGCACGGGGTCCAAAAACGTGAGGCGAAATACATGGTCGGGGTACCAGGCAGGAAGTCAAATGCCAGAGAGGGAACGTAGCAGCAGAGACAAATACCAAGAGACGGGGTCAGAGATCAGTCCGGCTCATACACGTGGATTCTAGTCAAAGGCAGGAGGATCACCACGGTACAAGGGTCAGAGGCTCTAAACTGGAAGCTTGACCTATCACTAACACTGGTCAGCAGGATGTGAGAGACTGAAATAGCCCAGCTAGCTCCAGAACAAGGCCGAGGAGATTAACCCCCGCATGACCAGTCCAGAGTGAAGACAGCAGAAAATAAACTCCGGACTGGACCATGACAATAGCATTCCGTTTGCACTCTACTTATACTGTTTGTTTCTACAGTATACCACTGACCAGTTGTTCGGCTATCCTAAGAAGACACCTGCACCTATTTACTCAAGTGCCATCCCATTCCACGCTAAAGTTGCTGGAGTCAGCTTCCTCCCATCTACCCAGAATCTGACTACCCTCGCCAGAGCCAGATTCATCTCTCATACCCGGCTCCACTATATCTGTAATATAATAATAATGATAATCTTTATTTTTATGTAGCGCTATCATATTCTGCAGCACTTTACAATTTGCACACATTATCATCACTGTCCCCAATGGGGCTCACAATCTAGGTTCCCTATCAGTATATCTTTGGAATGTGGGAGGAAACCCACGCAAACACGGGGAGAACATACAAACTCCTTGCAGATGTTGTCCTTGGTGGGATTTGAACCCAGGACCCCAGCTCTGCAAGGCTGCAGTGCTTTCCACTGAGCCACCAGTTTGTCCTGCTGGGACAGCTGCCACATGTCCAGGGTCTAACTGGAGGTAGCACCTGTGTCCCCCAGGTATTCTACTCTGGTCCTGTTCGAGGGATCTTACTACAGATATCTGTGGCTCACTAGTTGTGCCCACTTCGGAGCCCCCCGGACTACATCACCTGTGCCTCCGCTTCCATTCGTTACAATGTTTAAATTAAGCAAATATTATCTGTGGAGAATATAGCAAAAAGATCTAAGGAGTTTTAAATTGCTTTAGCGAGAACATAGTTTAGTGTTATTTATATACACAGAAAAGGAGCACAACAGTCAGTGAGTGATGTCTTGTAATAAACCATATGTTCTACTTACATAGTAACATAGTAACATAGTTATTAAGGTTGAAGGGAGACTTTAAGTCCATCTAGTTCAACCCATATCCTATCCTAACCTGCCCTAACATGTTGATCCAGAGGAAGGCAAAAAAAACCCATGTGGTTATTCAGTCAGTTCCAAGTACCTGTTTAAATTTGTAATTATACATTCATGTCTTATCTGATTCTGCTGAAACTTTTGTTTGAATATCAGTTTGTGTTATTGATGGACTAAGACACGAATATTTCTATACTAACAGAACTACTAACCCACAATTATAAACTCATAGAATGTTAGAGTTGGAAGGGATCTCCAGAGTCATCATGTCCAACCCCCTGCTCAATGCAGGATTCACTAAACCATCTCAACAAGATGTTTGTGTATTCTCTGTTTGAAGACTTCCATTGAAGAAGAACTCCTCATCTGTCATTGCAGCCTGTTCCACTCACTGATCACACTCACTGTCAAAAAGTTTTTTGTAATATCTAATCTGCATCTTCTCCCTTTCAGTTTCATTGCTTCTTGTGTTTCAATGTACAAATGAGAATAAGGATGATTCCTCTACTTTTTTTGCAAACTAAACATTCCCAGATCCTTTAACCGTTCCTACTGACATACTTTGCAATCTGTTCACCATCCTGATAGCTCTTCTCTGACGTTGCTCCAGTTTTTCAATGTCTTATTAAAAATATGATGCCCAGAACTGGACACAATATTCCAGATGAGGCCTGACCAAGGAGGAGTAGAAGGGGGATAATGACTTCATGTGATCTAGACTCCATGCTTCTGTCAAAGACAAGACAGAGTTCATTATCAGTGAGACATAGACACAGTACGTCTTACCAAAGGGCGGATCGTAAATTCACTGATAATACCATAATATGTAACTTTTCTATTGCATTAAGTACCCTACACAGGTCTAACTTCATGATTCGAGAGCCTAAGGGCAGAAACTAAAGGTGGTCTTACTATTTAAATATTGCTGATGTCAAAACTGAATTGTTAATTATAATTTTAAACAAATAAAGTGTTACCTAGTAAAGGAAACTCATTTGCCCTGGCTGATCTGGGTCACCATTTTAAAGTCTGACAAGATTTGACCTTCTTTGCTGATTGCTAGAATTTAGTGAACACAGACCTCTTGTGATCAGCTGATTGTTGGGCAAACTTCTGTTTAAAATTAGTTAAACTTTATGAGAAAAGACTTCACAAACCATTGTTCATTTAGACTGTTCACATGTGCATTGCTTTTGCATTGTTCTGCAGATGATGTAGAAATTGATGGCAGTGCTGAATCTGTCTCATTACATTTATATCCTAAAAAGTATATAAAACAACTTTACAAAAGTATTTTATGCATTAAACTCTGAATATTTAAGCAGAAAAAATCTATGGAAAATTGTTGAAGAACTGCACATGAATAGAATGTAAGGCTGATCTGAACTACCAGACAGATCTATGGAGTGGCACGGTTTCTATATAAAACATGCCTTCTTAGGGTATGTGAACACTGTGTCTTTTAGCTGGCGGTGTACCAGCATAGTTCTGAAAGTAAAAGATTTTTCAAGAAAATGCCAGCAGTGTATTTGCTGAAACATCTTCTTTGTCATCATTGTTATTATTTTTATGACTTTCGAAGCAAGTCATTTTTACATTGTTGTGCATAAGTTTAATAATTTTAACACTTATGAAAAGCTTCCATATGAAGAAGTCATTTTGAGCACATGTCCTAATCCTTGAAAGCCTCATGCTTTTGTCCCAATAAAAACATAGTGAAGCCAAAAGGAAGTTTTATATAAATAAAAGACTTGTAGTGGTAACATCGCTAGTCTGTCTCTGCTGTGTCAGAGCCCCATGACATCATGATGGACCTACTAATCGAAAATGATGTCATTAGATAGGAAGAGTCTCGCAGAGCTCTGATTCAGAAGTCATAGAACAATGACATGGTCGCTGGTACTGGGTCTCGCATATCAACTCAAATTCATATCCAAAAGAAGTCCCAGAAAAGTTTCTGTGAGCTAAACTTTCTTAACATTTTGGATGATGTTCAGTTTTTAGTCTGTTTGATGTTCAATTTGTTTATGATGGACAGCTTTGGAGCATAAGGCGCTTCTCTTTTTAGAAATGCAGCTGAAATGTACAGCCAAAACAAATTTACTAGAAACATTTTTTTTAGATTTTGTCCCTGGCTATAAAAAGAAGTGATATTTAACATAAATCATATTAGACTTCAGAGGGCAGTTATTTTAATAATGCAAATGGTCTGAATAATTCATAAGTGATAGACTGCTGTGTTGAAAATGAGATTGTCATTACAGTATATACATGTTAATTATTTTTTCAGATTTACCAAACCACCTCATGCGATCACAATAGTTAATAGTAAAAGTTATAGATTAAAAAAAAGGGTTGAATAAATGGGGACTGTCTTCATCTTAGAAAGCAGCATCTCTTCTGTCTATACAGTAGATTATTAAAGTGAATGGGATTGGGAAATATTTACGGCCATCTGAAGTCTTTCAGTTGCCTCTGACGTTATGACCTTCTATCTAAAACTGAATCTGTCAAAAACTGTACTCTTGTGTTTCCTTCCTCTACTAACCTATTGTTGCCCAATATTATATATATATATAATATTTATATATAATAATAATATATGTAACCGAAAAAGACCAAAAAAGAGTAATCAAGGTTGGTGCCCCAATCAATTTAGAAACCACAAACAAAATAGACCCCTAAAGTATAACCTTTATTAGTTAAGTTAATAATCACAAAAATTCTCAAAAAACATATATTAGAAAATGTATATCCAAATACGCATATAACAGCCAAGATGCATAAGAGTCCTCCAAAAAAATACAATAAATTGATATAATATAATACAGTGGGGAAAAAAAGTATTTAGTCAGTCAGCAATAGTGCAAGTTCCACCACTTAAAAAGATGAGAGGCGTCTGTAATTTACATCATAGGTAGACCTCAACTATGGGAGACAAACTGAGAAAAAAAAATCCAGAAAATCACATTGTCTGTTTTTTTTTTCATTTTATTTGCATATTATGGTGGAAAATAAGTATTTGGTCAGAAACAAAATTTCATCTCAATACTTTGTGATATATCCTTTGTTGGCAATGACAGAGGTCAAACGTTTTCTGTAAGTCTTCACAAGGTTGCCACACACTGTTGTTTGTTATGTTGGCCCATTCCTCCATGCAGATCTCCTCTAGAGCAGTGATGTTTTTGGCTTTTCGCTTGGCAACACGGACTTTCAACTCCCTCCAAAGGTTTTCTATAGGGTTGAGATCTGGAGACTGGCTAGGCCACTCCAAGACCTTGAAATGCTTCTTACGAAGACACTCCTTCGTTGCCCTGGCGGTGTGCTTTGGATCATTGTCATGTTGAAAGACCCAGCCACGTTTCATCTTCAATGCCCTTGCTGATGGAAGGAGGTTTGCACTCAAAATCTCACGATACATGGCCCCATTCATTCTTTCATGTACCCGGATCAGTCGTCCTGGCCCCTTTGCAGAGAAACAGCCCCAAAGCATGATGTTTCCACCACCATGCTTTACAGTAGGTATGGTGTTTGATGGATGCAACTCAGTATTCTTTTTCCTCCAAACACGACAAGTTGTGTTTCTACCAAACAGTTCCAGTTTGGTTTCATCAGACCATAGGACATTCTCCCAAAACTCCTCTGGATCATCCAAATGCTCTCTAGCAAACTTCAGACGGGCCCGGACATGTACAGGCTTAAGCAGTGGGACACGTCTGGCACTGCAGGATCTGAGTCCATGGTGGCGTAGTGTGTTACTTATGGTAGGCCTTGTTACATTGGTCCCAGCTCTCTGCAGTTCATTCACTAGGTCCCCCCGCGTGGTTCTGGGATTTTTGCTCACCGTTCTTGTGATCATTCTGACCCCACGGGGTGGGATTTTGCGTGGAGCTCCAGATCGAGGGAGATTATCAGTGGTCTTGTATGTCTTCCATTTTCTAATTATTGCTCCCACAGTTGATTTCTTCACTCCAAGCTGGTTGGCTATTGCAGATTCAGTCTTCCCAGCCTGGTGCAGGGCTACAATTTTGTTTCTGGTGTCCTTTGACAGCTCTTTGGTCTTCACCATAGTGGAGTTTGGAGTCAGACTGTTTGAGGGTGTGCACAGGTGTCTTTTTATACTGATAACAAGTTTAAACAGGTGCCATTACTACAGGTAATGAGTGGAGGAAAGAGGAGACTCTTAAAGAAGAAGTTACAGGTCTGTGAGAGCCAGAAATCTTGATTGCTTGTTTCTGACCAAATACTTATTTTCCACCATAATATGCAAATAAAATGAAAAAAAAAACAGACAATGTGATTTTCTGGATTTTTTTTTCTCAGTTTGTCTCCCATAGTTGAGGTCTACCTATGATGTAAATTACAGACGCCTCTCATCTTTTTAAGTGGTGGAACTTGCACTATTGCTGACTGACTAAATACTTTTTTTCCCCACTGTATGTAAGGACTATAACACCCTTAAATTCCCTATGGCAGTCCCTGCCTGCCAGCGGAGGTCGCCACCCTAAATTGTGCAATAGGGCGTCTGTGTTCCTCGGGTGCTATCCTTTCTGACCCTAATACATCCCTAATATAAAGGTAGCAATAAATGTGAAATCCTGAACGTGTGTAGATATATTTTATAAAATAATCAATTGTCTGTTTTTTGAAGACAAAGACATATACATTCAAATATGGCCAATAATTAATTATTACTCTATCTCTGATTGGTGTAATGATACATAGATGATCTGGAATAGTATAGGGGATAATACAAATAGGGCTCTCAAAACACAGCTGGTATATCACATTTTATCCTTAATAAATAACCATTCTCATGGAAAAACCATATCCCATATCATAATTTAAAGTGCAGTACTGGTAGTGAAAAATATTCTAACGTGAATATATCTCAATGTAATATGCACAAATAGCTGTCCATATTTCAAAGAGTAAAGGACATAAATATATCCAAATAATTAATCATGACTAATTTCCTGACTTTTATACATATATACATATACAATCTAGGAAAAAGCAAGGAATGGTATGCAGATGGAACAATATCGATAATAAAGACACCAGCCAGGATAGGCATTAGGCATACTTATCTTAAATGGAAAACCAACCCCATAGATAGTGTCATATCGCAATGTATTTCCCCCCAGGACACTGGGGTTCATCTGAGTAATAGAAAGCATACTGTAAATGCAGCATCACCCTGTGGCCTGATCCCCTGATCTATGGTGCTGGTTTTCCATTTAAGATAAGACCAGAGTGCTAACCACTGAGCCACCATTCTGCCCTTATCACATTATCTACTGCAGCCAATCAGGGAGAAGGGCCATCACAAGGACTATAAATGTTGAGGGCAGGGGCAAGCAGTGGTCGTTTTAGGATCTTATAGCCTTGGGATAGAAGGTCACAGCGCACAACTTATTACGTATAATCATAGAAAAGGTGGTGTTCTACTGCAGTGCTGAAGCACAGTGAAAATGGGACTAGTAATTTCAGTTTATGAATAATAATCAAGAGATTCAAATGATAGAGAGGTGCTGTAGCTGCATAGTCAGTGTGATTGTGAATTGATTTGCAATATACTGCAGTAGCAGCACCTTCATTACAGCCTTTATTTGTTTCAGCACCCACTGCAAAGAGAGTGGGCATTTAATGCCGTTCTGTCCTAATTTTTTAACACACAATACTTGTGAGTCAAATAAAGTGTACTTGCCAGCATGTGAAACATGTAAGTCACATTTTTTTCTTTAAGACAAAAGAAAAGTAAAATTTTCACATTCTAAAAAATTAAACACAACTGTCTTCCTAGCAAAGTATGCATGTTGTACACCTTATTTCAAAATAACATCCATACGCACCACCAGGAAAGTCGTCATTTTCTCAAAAAAAAAGATAATTTTTACACAATTGTTGTAATTTAAGTAGTCTAAATAGTATTTTAGTATAATTATTATTAAATAGGCTATTAGTAATCATTGGTTACCATCTATTTTCCTTCAGACAGGTATTTTGAGGTAACTTGGACGTTTATACAGCTTTGTTTGCAATAAAAAAAAGGTTCAATATAATCCTAGGAGACCTCAGAGTTTTATACACATATTTCTTGGCAATTAGAGGCTCTGCAATATTGAGATTTGTAGTGCATTTATTCACCGTAAATCTAATTTTTTAGGAAAATTCAGCAAAGCTGGTAAATTTGTATTTCAAAAGATTCTCTCATCTGTGGTAATAAGTATATTAAAAGCTAATTATTTTGCAATGAATAAACAACTATAGGAAATCAGCCTAATTTGAAACTAGCATGCAACTAATGAGGTTTTCTCAAGTCAACACCCACCCCTTTCACTATAAGTGTTATCAGCCTGCCAGGGTCTCATCCTTTTTTTGGGTCACCGCTATTTTAGCAGACAGTTCTGTTTTTCCTTTCCAGACATCCTTACTCTGGAGGATGCAAAGGAAGTTTTTATTTAAAAAAAAGCCCCAATAATATCCAAATATTTTCAGCAAGGATTACTAAAAATGTAATACATAATGTTTATTTGGTGACCTTGGTGTAAAAGAAAAATAAATCGTAATATACATATAGTTTAAGACTAAGTTGTGTCTTCAATGTTAGCAGGCATACTAATTATCATACTTAGGAGCTGTTTTAGAATGTCTGAAAGACTCAGCTAAAAGGGACATCTCCAGACTCCATAAAAAGCTGGAAAATTTCACAAATGCTGCTAAATTCTCCCAAACCTTCATGGAAAGCAGTACTTCACAAAAGACTCATTCCGTGGAGATGGAGAGATGGAAAAGAAGCTTGGACTGGCAAGCTCTGAGAAATTCATGTGGGATTATATAGACTACATTTTGATCTAGTCCCTTACTTTAGTGCAGTGTTTCCCAAATTCCAGTCCTCATGGTCCACAACCGGTCATGGTTTCAGAATTTCCATAGTGTTGCACAGGTGAGAGAATTCCTGATTCCTTGATGATACTTCAATCACCTGTGCAATATTAAGGAAATCCTGAAAACGTGACCTGTTGGGGGCCATGAGGACTGAAGTTTGGAAAACTATGCTTTACTGTATGTTTATAAGGTGTTCTAAAAGCCAGTATTTATGCCGAAATCATGCCTACTTATGCACATTTTTAAGAATCTCGGTGCATCATCTGAAAAATTACACTTTTCAAAATTACAATTACAATTTTCAGTTTGAAAAGGAAAGATGAAAAGTCTTAGTAATAAAAAGTTTATTATTCAGTGCTTGTAAGTATTGAGTGCATTGCAGCATCACTCGACTGATGTTTTAGTGCTAATGAATCGGGAATAACACAGTTGTTCTTATCTTGTAATAGAAGTCTGGATCTTTAACAGATGTATGTGTACTCAGATCCTGCTTATTACCAGGCTGGCAGACGGCTCTGCATCTCAAGTCTGTCTCCTGTCATACATATTCTCAATTACCTTTACAGCACATCAGAGGAGCTTGAAACGCATCATAATTATCCTTCTCAAGTGCAGACACGAAAGTAATAATTTAAATGGTACGATTCTCTCTTGTAGAATAAAGATGTTGTGCTCACAACAATCAGGCTTCCCAACAAGTGACTGACAGGTAATAATAATTAGGTGTCTGATGTACGCTGCAATTTCAATACCCTCTCAACAAATTTACTATGATGGAAAAAGGCAGAAATTTGGGGTAATTTGAATAGAAAAAAGTAGGAAGTGCTGGGAGCTGTATAAACTTCTGTATGCCTGCTCTATTAAATGTAAATTAATAGCTATTTTAATGCAAAAAAAGGTATTTTGGCAAAATACATGTGGAACATACTTTATTGAGATGTAGATTTTGTAAGAAGCTCAGTGTGTGCACTACTTTGAAGCACTCTTAAGGGAATTCTTGTGAATGTGTACAGTATATGTAAAGATGACCACAAGCTAACCTCTCATCAATTTTGAGGCCACATATTGTCATTCTAGACATATAAGTCTAAATTATTATTCTGGAGCTTGACAATGTTAAAGTCTCCCCTCTCCCTCCACCCCGTACATTGCTGACCTTCTACTTGACCAGGAGCATTACATTTGCCTATTGATTTGAGATTTACCGCAGAACTTGAATAATTTTACCTTGCCAATTGCTACATTTTTTACTCTTTGCCATACCTACATCAGTGGATCTTGTATTCTTCAGTCATTTGTTTGAAGACGGTATATATGTGAAACTAGTGGTTATCTAAAAACTAATGCCACAAATTGGTTGGAAAAATGGTTTGTTGTAGATAAAAACCTTGAGTGACATACTTTCTCCTTCTTACACTAATGACTGTAGGAACAATAGAATTTTTAACATGGGCAAATATTTTTAGTTGCCTTTTAATCAGCTGGTCAGAGAAGCATGTAACTCAATTTCAGGTCATTTATGTGCAGTTCATCAACTCAGCATATCTGACAGCCACCGGCATCGAAAGCAGCTGATCGGCGGGGGTGCTTGATGTTGCACCACCTCTGATTAGATATTTATGACCTATCTTAAGGATAGACCATCAATAAAATAGTCTCAAACAACCCTTTTACTGGTATATGTAACCTACTTTTTTTAGTCGTTATGAGTGGAGATGAGCGAAAGTGTTCAGAAAACGTTCGCCAATCTCAAATTCGGCATAAATGCAGCACATTCGGATTCGGATTCGCTTTCACAAGCATTTTTACTCAAAGTCGGCAAAAGTCGGCTACAGTTCAGTAAGTCATTACGTTTCCACTAATGCTTTTGTTATTACTTTGGCTAGGATAGTGGTGCTGTATGATGAGCTCCAACACCTGCATCCCACACAACATAGTAGTGTAGCAAAGCACCCTTTGGTGGCTCCCTGCTTGGAACTCGAAGCGTGTTGGGAGGCGGGTGGAGTTTAGTTTTGCACAAAAAGAGCGGGAAGAGTTTAGGATTCAGTCAATTTGTCACAGGAGTCTGACGAGGTCAGTATGTGAGAGGAGATCCCCTGAGTGGGAGGGATGAAGGGAGTGCTGCAGCCGACCTCAGTGATCTGGTCCGCTGGCACAGGAAAGGAACTTTGATAGAAAGCCTGACTCTCCATAAGAAGGAAAGGATTAGTACGGAACGTGAGGAGAAGAAGAGAACTAAGGATTAGGGTTAGAGGAGAACCCTTCCGAAGTTCTAAGCGCAAGGCCGGGGTCCGGTCCCCGAGGTTGTTTGGATACTAATGGTCCTGCGACAGACACCGGAGGAATAGAAGTTGTCACCACTTTGATTCTTATTTGACTTATTGTTCAACATCTTTATCAACGATTTAGATGAAGGAATTGAGGGTAAACTGATTAAATTTGCTGATGACACAAAGCTAGGAGGGATAGCTAATACTAGAGAAGAGAGAGAGGATTCAAAAAGATATAAATAAACTGGAGCAGTGGGCAGCAACTAACAGAATGGTTATTAACAGGGAAAAATGCAATGTACTACATCTGGGTAATACAAATGAAAAAGCATATACAGACTTGGACAAATAGGGCTAAGCAACAGCACATGTGAAAAAGACCTGGGTATACTAATAGATCACAGACTGAACATGAGTCAACAATGTGATGTAGCAGCAAAAAAGGCAAAAACAATTCTAGGATGTATTAACAGAAGCATACAGTCTAGATCATGTGAAGTCATTATTGCCCTCTATTCCTCTTTGGTCAGACCTCATCTGGAATACTGTATCCAGTTTTGGGCACCACATTTTAAAAAAGACATCAACAAACTGCAGCAAACCATGTCTTATGAGGAACGGTTGCAGGATTTGGGAATGTTTAGTTTACAAAAGAGAAGACTGAGAGGAGACTTAATAGCTGTCTACAAATATCTGAAGGGCTGTCACATTGTGGATGGATCATCTTTATTCTCATTTACACAAGGAAAGACTAGAAGCAAAGGGATGAAACTGAATGGGAGGAGACACAGATTAGATATCAGAAAAAAACTTTTTGACAGTTAGGGTGATCAATGAATGGAACACGCTGCCACAAGAGGTGGTGAGTTCTCCTTCAATAAAAGTTTTCAAACAGAGGCTGGACAGACATCTGTCTGGGATGATTTTGTGAATCCTGCTTTGTGCAGGGGGTTTGACCAGATGGCCCAGGAGGTCCCTTCCAACTCTACCATTCTATGATTCTATGATTCTACGATTCTATCTCACTGTCTAGGCATTGTATGACTCCAGTGACTGTAGGGGCAGGTGGTCAAGGAGCTGCTCCACTAGTCTTTGAATCCCCAAGGATTGCAAAACAAACTTCTTTATCTAATAGTTCCACCACTGCTTCTGCCTTCTACACCTGCTCTGAGGACTCCACCTGTGCTCTCAACCCCTACATTTACCAGACACATGTTCCAACAGTGCAGATAAAATCTCCCACACCTCAATCAATCTCTCCAACACCACAGTCAGGCAGTGTTTAAATTAATATGCCTTGGAGATTGCAGTCACACAGCTCAATAATTGTGGACAGGTATTCAGGTCGAGTTGGAGCAGTGGGTGTCTCCATTAAGACTGGAGCCAGGGAAAGCTGTGTGTGAAAACGGTGCAAAACTGGTGGTGTTCCTACACTGTGGCAACCTCACACACGTGCCTTGAATAGCTCATGTCCTCAACCTGGTGGTACAGCAATTTCTCCGCAATTATCCAGGTCTGGATATGCTGCTGCCGAAAGCACAGTTGCTGTGTGCTCACTTCCTGTGATCACATTTCACAAGTCATCGACTTGCATTGCTATAGAGAGCTTTCGGTCTAATGGTTAACTGTTTGAATAGTGATGTTCCGACGTGGTGGAATTCCACTCTGCACATGTTGCAGCAGATGTAGCTGCAGAGTCAAGCCCTTCTGCAGTATGTCCTTTTGCATAGCCTGGGCAACACAGTCCGGACGTGGTGCACATTATGGTTGTGGAGTGGGCACAGGTGAAGGACCTCTGCACCCTTCTGCAGAATTTTGAAATGGCTGCTAAGATGGTTGGCACTCATGAAGCCACTGTCATCAGCATCACTATTCTGGTCATCTACATGCTGGAGCACACTTTGAATACTCTACATGTGGAGGTGATGGTCCCAGAGGAAAAGATGGAAGCAGAGGAGGATGCGCAAAAGATAACAATATCCCAAATTTCCAGACTGTCGTCGCACAGGTTGGTGCCATGGGAGGGTAGCTTACAGCAATCAAGGGAGGCTCATGGTACCAAATGAATCTGTTAGTGTAGATGCAGGAGCCAAGGAACAAATGGAGGAGGACGAGGTGATGAACGTGCAACAGTTAGGAGATGAAGTTGGATAATGATCCGCTCTCTGTTGTCCATTGTTGGAAGGAGGGAACGGACGGAGGAAGCAAGCTTGAATGTCACCCTGTCACCAACACAGCATGCACTGGGACCTCTTGCAAGCGCCTGTCACATAAGCGCCTTCTTACCTCATTATCTTCAACATGATACCCATATTCTTAGGGTTAAAATTAGTGCTGAATGCTGACTACTGGATTGCCACTCTGTTAGAGCCATGGCAGAAGACTAGATGTAGCCAAATGCTTCCCCCTGGAAAGAGATGTGTTCCTGCTGGAGTATCAAAACACGCTTGTAGACAATTTTTAGTATGCTTCCCAAAGACAACTGTGAGGCACACAGTGTGCATCCGAGTTATTGACGTCCAACCAAGAAAATGTCAAGGCGTTATTATCGCCAAAACATTAGCAGCAGCAGCAGTGTAAGTGTCATAAGAAATTTCTGTGAGTTGTTTAACACATTTTTTAGATCAGCCTATGCACCAGCAGAACATAGTGCGATTCTGACACATTATAAGCAATTGGAGAGGATGGTGCAGGAGTATCTGGAGCTCAATATCTTTGCCATCAGGGGTGGCTTTAACCCTTTTACATTTTGGAGTTAAAAAATGAAAGAGCAGCCTGAGCTCGCCTGTTATGCCTTGGAGGTTTTGTCATGCCCGGCAGCCAGCATTCTCTCAGAACGTGTCATCAGCGCTGCTGGTGGTGTCCTGACACATAAGCACATCCAGCTGTTCCCTCAAAGCATAAACCACCTAAATTTCATCACAATGAATAAGTCATGAATGTCCAACTAATTTTGCACCCCAGTTGCATATTGGGCAGACTAAGCGATGTTGTCATTTTTAGTGTCATATATTGATCTCGAATTATTGCACTCTGTGCCATCTTTGTGGTCTTTTCTCTGCCTGCTGTTGCTACTGCTGCTGATGTTACAAACAATTTTTAACATGTGGAGACTCCACGTTGAGTCTCCATTTGATGGGTTTTCTGTAGTAGAAAGTGTATCAGAGACATATTATACTGTTTCTACTCGGTGGAAATTGATGCCACTTTAGTGGTGACTATTATTTTTTAAATGAGGAGACTCAAAGTTAGGTCTCCATCTGGTTGGTTGCCTGTAGTAGAAGGGGTGTCAGAGGCCTTTTATACTTTTTTTACTCTGTGGAAATTGATGTCACTTTAGTGATGTGTGACAATTATTTTTTGAAATGACGAGACTCAACATTGGGTCTCCATCTGGTGGGTTGCCTGTAGTAGAAGGTGCGATAGAGACCTATTATACTGTTTATACTTTGCTGAAAATGATGCCACTTTAGTGGTGTATGGCAATTATTTATTAAAATGTGGATACTCAAAGTTGATTCTTCATCTGGTGGGTTGCCTGTGGTGGAAGGTGTATCAAAGGCCTATGTATCAAAGGCCTATTATATTGTTTCCACTCTGTTGAAATTGATGCTACTTTAGTGGTTTGTGACAAATATTTTTTTGAAATGTGGAAACTCCAAGTTGGGTCTCCATTTGGTGGGTTTCTTGTGTAAGTAGGGCTCCCAGAGAGGCAGGCATCTATTCACTTTTAGTTAACTACCTGTGATTACTTTCAATTACTTTCCTTACATTTTTCTACCGATAGTACAGCATGAAATGTTGCATGAGGAATCAGGGCCCCCAGTTAAGAACTGGCATTGTCCCACACTCCAGAAATCATCGTGGGTCAGACTGTGATGCAGCACAGCATCAGTGATGTCACTGCTAGTCACTGAAGCAAACGCCGGGGCAGCTTCTCATTCATTCATCAGTGGTTTACAGCCTGGGCGGTCGCATTTAGCACCTCTCCTGGTTGTAAACTATATATGGCCCAGATATGGATTACGGCATGGTACTGAAGGCTGGACAAGTATGGTATACTAGACGGTGGCCCGATTCTAACACATCGGGTATTCTAGAATATATATGCAGTTTATTTTTGAAGATTAAATAATAATGCAATAATGCAACCCCAATCCTGATATATATGGTTCTCTCACCCCCAATCCTGATATGTATGGTTCTCTCACCCCCAATCCTGATATGCATGCTACCCCTCAACCCCCTATCCTGGTATGCATGGTCCCCTGACCCCCCAATCCTGGAATGCATGGTCCTCTCACCCCCCAGTCCTGGTATGCATGGTCCTCTCACCTCTCTTTCCTGGTATGCATGGTCCTCTTACCCCCCTTTCGTGGTATGCATGGTCCCCTCACCCCCCAATCCTGGGATGCATGGTCCCCTCACACTCCTTTCTTGGTATGCATGGTCCCCTCACCCCCCTTTGCTGGTATGCATGGTCCTCTCACACCCCAATCCTGGTATGTATGCTCACCGTCACCCCCCTTTCCTCTTATGTATGGTCCCCTCACCCCCAATCCTCGTATGCATGGTATCCTCACCCCCCTTTCCTGGTATGCATGGTCCCCTCACCCCCCTATCCTGGTATGCATGGTCATCTCACCCCCCTTTCCTGATATGTATGGTCCCCTCACCCCCCAATCCTGGTATGCATGGTCCTCTTACCCTCCTTTTGGGGTATGCATGGTCCCCTCACCCCCCAGTCCTGGTATGCATGGTCCTCTCACCCCCCAATCCTGGTATGCATGGTCTCCTCACCCCCCTATCCTGGTATGTATGGTCCCCTCACCCCCCCTTCCTTGGTATGCATGGTCCTCTCACACCCCAATCCTGGTATGTATGCTCACCGTCACCCCCCTTTCCTGGTATGTATGATCCCCTCACCCCCCAATCCTGGTATGCATGGTATCCTCACCCCCCTTTCCTGGTATGCATGGTCCCCTCACCCCCCAATCCTGGTATGCATGGTCCTTTTACCCCCCTTTTGGGGTATGCATGGTCCCCTCACCCCCCAGTCCTGGTATGCATGGTCCTCTCACCCCCCAATCCTGGTATGCATGGTCCCCTCACTCTCAATCCTGATATGCATGGTCCCCTCACTCCCTTTTCTTGGTATCCATGGTCCCCTCACCCCCCTTTCGTGGTATGCATGGTCCCCTCACCCCCCTATCCTGGTATGCATGGTCCCCTCACCCCCCTTTCTTGGTATGCATGGTCCCCTCACCCCCCAATCCTGGTATGCATGGTCCCCTCACCCCCCTATCCTTGTATGTATGGTCCCCTCACCCCCCAATCCTGGTATGCATGGTCCCCTCACCCCCCAATCCTGGTATGCATGGTCCCCTCACCCCCCAATCCTGGTATGCATGGTCCCCTCACCCCCTATCCTGGTATGCATGGTCCCCTCACCCCCTTTCCTGGTATGCATGGTCCCCTCACCCCCCTTTCCGTGTAGCCGTGACCAATCAGCATCGCGGCCCTCTGTCCGCGGAATCAGCAACGCGGCCCTGTAGCTGTGACCAATCACTGCCACGGCCCTGTACAAAAATAATATTACAAAATAAAAAAAAGTTATTCTCACCTTCCGACGGCCTCCTGTCTTCTTTCCACGCGCCTGGCCTCGCGTTCCCAGTAATGCTTTGCGGCTTAGACTGCTGATGACGTCGGTCTTCTTTCTCGCTCTCGCGAGAGTGATGTCGGTCTTCTTTCTCGCTCTCGCGAGAGTGATGTCGGTCTTCTTTCTCGCTCTCGCGAGAGTGACGTCATCAGCGGCCTAAGCCAAAAAGCATTACTGGGAACGCGAGGCCAGGCGCATGGAAAGAAGACAGGAGGCAGTAAGAAAGTGAGAATAACATTTTTTAATTTTAATTCTCTTTTTTACAGATTAAGGCCTGCACCTGTCGCTGATTGGTCGCGACCTGGCAGGCGCAGCTTACCGTTACAAACAGCTGTAAAAAGACAGAAACGATAAGGCATTTATATATATAGATTGCTGGCTTATTATTTTTTTCTTTATTACAGGGGAAGGAGGGCATCACATGGATTAGCTGAACAATAAAGACGGCAAACTAGGTTTATGGTTTTATTTAATTAAAAGAATTTATTCTGGTTGTGTGTTTTTTTTTACCACTTAACAACTCTAGTAATGGATAGGTGTCTTATTGACAACTCTCCATTACTAAACCAGGCTTGATGTCACCTGTCAATAGAAAGGTGGCATCAACCACCAACTATTACCCCATATGCCATCCACTACAGGGAAGTGGTAAGAAATTTGCGCATTTAGAGATGCACCATTTCTGGGGTGGCTAGGGGCAGATGTTTGTAGCCAGGGGGGAGCCAATAACCATGGTACCTTCCTAGGCTATGAATATCTGCCCCCAGTCACCGGCTTTCCCTCTCTGGCTTGGAAAATTGAGCGTGGAGTCCACAGCATTTTTTCCCCCGAAAAGATTCTCTTATTAAATGCACACATGCCCCCTAAATTTGCACACATTATGCTAATTATATTGGTCACTGACATCTGTATATCAAACTATTATGCATGTGTTTACTGTATGTAAACTATATCTCCTATCCTTTCGGCTCCTGCACTGATATTACAGAAGCCGACATTTGAATTAATGGCTAATCTTCTATCTATATCTCTATGCAATATAACATTTTATATATATATATATATATATATATATTTATATATATATATATATTTATATGTGTGTGTGTGTGTGTCACTGACATACATATTTACTGCTCAAAGAAATAAAGGGAACACAAACAGCCTGTTGCAAATGGAAAAGTGTTCCCTTTATTTTTTTGAGCAATATATATATATGTATATATATATATATATATATATATACTGTACACCTATTCTATGTGTATATATGTAACCTATCTTTTCTATGCTAACCTGTCAGTGTTTTTTTTACAGTAGCCGCATATGAATTGCTGGCTTTTCAAAGGACACCGGTGCATAAAAACCACACAGGACTCGCATGGTTCAAGTGCTGTGCGAGTGCTGTGTGTTTTTTTACCACACTCTTTGACTTCTATTGCGGGATGCGATCAGTTTTCTGATTACGATTGCAGCATGCTGCAAATTTTTCCCAGCCCGATCTAATTCGAGCTGGAAAAAAAATGCAGATGAGCACACAATCATAGATTACCATTGGTACGAATTCAGTCCAATTTTTTATCGGGTTGAATTTCATCACAAATGGGCATGATCCCTAACCTGCTCACACCACTGATTGACAGCTTTCTGTGTGCACTGTGTGATGGCAGAAAGCTGTGGATGGGGTTAATAAGAGCTCGTAATATGGGGTACTACATGGCAACAGGTATACTAGTTCTCTAATAATAATGTCATGTTGGTAAAACAGTGATTTATCAAAACTATAGCAAGAGTTCCCTTAAGTAATACATTGGTGGAATACAGGTCTCAGTCTCTACAAGTTCCTCTCAGGTTACGTGGCTGAAAACCTGGTGTCAGATTCCCTTTATTACATAGTGAAACTTGAAAGACGCTTTATAACTCCCCCTTCCCAACATCTTTGCTCCCAAATAGTAGAAACAAGGTCTAATTTATTTATTATTATTCATCATGCTTTGCTTATAAGGTCTTCATTGGAGATGGAGAAAATCAGGAGTGTTGTTTGATGGGGAAAATTCAATCTACAGTGGTGTTTGAAAGTTTCTGAAACCTTCATAATTTTAAAATTTTCTGCATAAATTTAAACAAAAACAAGTTTTAGAACTTGTGTAAAAATCTGATTCAGGCAAAGTAAATTAAATCAACAAATGTGTTTATTTGTTTACTCACTTACATAGCACCATTAATTCCACAGCGCTTTACATACATTATCATCACAGTCCCCGATGGGGCTCAGTATCTAGATTCCCTTTCAGTATCACTTTGGAGTGTGGGAGGACACCTGAGTACCCAGAGGAAACCCACGCAAACACGGGGAGAACACACAAACTCCTTGCAGATTTTGTTGGATTTGAACCCAGAATCCCAGAGCTGCAAGGCTGCTGTGCTAGCCACTGAGCCACCTAAATTAGTAGAAAGTATTAGACTTTGTCATTTTTTACATGATATTCAATATCATATGGTCTCTGAGTGGCAAAAGTATGTGAACCTCTGCTTTCTGTATCTGCTCACTACAAAAAACTTCACTTATATTATGTTGGTGGGTTTTCTCTTATGAACTACTGGCTTCATCTCCGTCGACATATTTTCTTACTTTTTGCGCGTCGAGCTGATGTGTTTATTGATGCCATTTTAGTGCAGATACATTCTTTTGACCGCCCGTTACTGCATATTAAAGCAATATCATGGCGACCAATAAGAACGTAATTCTGGTGTTTTGATTTTTTTCCCACTACACCATTTAGCAATCAGGTTAATCCTTTTTTTTATAGATCGGGCGATTCTGAACACGGCGATACCAAATATGTGTATGTTTGATTTTTTTATTGCTTTATTTTGAATGGTGCGAAAGAGGGGTGATTTGAAATTTTATATATTTTTTTTTTTATATTTTTAAAAATATTTTTCTTTAACTTTTGGCATGCTTCATTAGCCTTCATGGGAGGCCCGAAGCTGTCATAGCCCGATCTGCTCTGCTGCATATTGGCGATGCTCAGATCGCCTCTATGTAGCAAAATTACAGAATTGCTATGAGTGCCAACCACTGGGTGGTGCTCATAGCAATCTGGCGTCAACAACCATAGAGGTCTCAAGGAGACCTCTGGTTGTCATACTGACACACCAGTGACCCACGATCACATGACGCGGGTCAACGATGAGCGTATTTCCGGGCGAATGGCCGGAAGCGTTTGTTAAATGCCCCTGTCAGAGTTTGACAGTGGCATTTAACTATTTAGAAGCTGCGGTCAGATCGTGATTCCGCCCATGGATATTGCAGGCAAAACAGCTGACATGTCACGGCTTTGAGGTGGGCTCACCGACGGAGGATACTGACATCTGATGTATTATACCGTTTGATGTCAGTAAGGGGTTAAATTATCTGCTAGTTCTAAAGGTTCATATACTTTTGCTACTCATGGGTAAAATGTAATAATTTTCCTCATTTAAAAACTTATAAAGTCTAATATTTATGACTCATTTGTTTTATTTGGTTCTATCATCTACTTTTGTGACTTTTGATATAGTTTTAGGACAAACTTAAGCAGAGATATGGAAAATTCTGAAAGGTTTACAAACTTTCAAGCCCCACTGTATACACTTATTCCAGTTACATGTTTACAAGAAAGATAAAGACTCAAATTAGAAGGGAACAGATATGTCAATTCTGCATTATAAGTCACACAAAGATCACTTACTTCAAGTTCCAGACTTCTTCTTCTTGCTACAAAAAATGGTGTATTTCTTAGCCCCTATTTTCACATTTTTTTAACTTAGATATTTATCACTGACCCTTCTCTTCCACTTCTTGAATTTCCCCACTCACAAATGTACTTTTTTCAGATGTCACTGCGTGTTGTTCCATTACTCAGATGTCACAACATGCAATGTGCAGGTTCAACTGAGTCCTGGTAATACCAGAAGTCTTGGCCTGAAGTAAAGAAGGCCAAAGAAAATCCCTGTTATGGGGAATGAGAAAATTAAGTGTCACAAATAGAGTCGAGCGAAACGGGTCGGTCAAATTCATAAGTCGCCGACTTTCGCTAAAGTCGAGTTTCATGAAACGAAACCTGACCATAGCGTGAGGTTGACCACGAGGTCGGCGGCCAGAGCGCCAAAGTCGCATTTCAAATGATGCTTCCAGCGCCCTTTTTCAGCCAATGATGGAGGACGCACACTGTGGGCAACACGATGACATGGGCAGTGGTCACCACCATCCTTGAGAAGGGCATGCAAGTGATTGGCTGGCTTTGTGTGGCGTCACAGGGGCAATAAAAGGGTGTGCACGCCGACCGCCATCTTACTTCTGACGATCTTAGCATAATGAGGTAGAGGTTGCTGCTGCTGGTTCTGAATAAGGGAGAGCGTTAGGCAGGGAAGAACAAAAAAACTGCTTCTGCTGGTAGCGATTTTCACTGTACAACACAACAGTTTGTGTGCAGTGACAGGTGAGGCTCTATTTTTGTGCATCAGCTCTGTTGGTTATTAGGCTGCCTTATAAGGCTCCCTGATAGCTGCATTGCTGTTTGCACACTGCTGTGCAAACTGCTTTTTTAAAAGCAAAAATAATTTTCTTCCTCTTTTCTGCACAGTTACCAAGCGTTCATTTTTCCACACTTTTGTGTGCAGTAGACCTGCTTATTAGGCTGCGTGCTGCCATATTTGGACTGAGAGCATCATTGTCAGCCTCCTAAAATCTCTAGGGAGATTAAAATTCTCCCCAAAACTATATACACCTTGTACTTTGTCATACACCAGCCAATTTCAGCCTGTTAAATTGAGGTGTAATCTATAGTGGGCCTGAGATAATAGTTCAGCATACTAAAATCTTTAGGGAGATTCAAATTCTCCACAATACTATATACACTTTGTACTTTGTCATACACCAGCCAATTTCAGCCTGTTAAATTGAGGTGTAATCTATAGTGGGCCTGAGATAATAGTTCAGCCTCCTAAAATCTCTAGGGAGATTCAAATTCTCCCCAATACTATATACACCTTGTACCTTGTTTTACAGTACCATATAGCTGGTGGTATTTTGGGTACATTTTCCCAAAAATGAGGAAATATGGTGGAAGAGGCCGTGAACATGGGCGGGGGTTGCCAGCTGGTACTGATGGTGGTGGTGGTGCATCTGCTGGTAGTGGCAAAAGCACAATAGCACCTAAGGCAGGAGGTGTTGAGCCTGCGTCATCATCTGGCTCCAAAAGGCCTCGAAGGCTCCCTTTTCTGGGAGTAGGTAAACCGCTTTTAAAGCCGGAGCTTCAGGAACAAGTTTTGGCTTACATTGCTGACACAGCCTCCAGCTCTATCTCCTCCTCTTCTGAAGTTTCAAAAAATAAAAGCACTGAGTCGTCAGTGGAGGCTCCTGGTCAGGAACAACACCTTTCCTTGTGTCCTTCACCCCTACCAAAAGTGAAGTATGCGGCAGGCCACACTACAGATCACTCCATGGAGCTCTTTTCACATACCATGCCTGGGTTATCAAGTCAAATCATGAATTTCCCAGTCCAAGATGAATCTGACATGGAGTGCACTGATGTACAGCCACTGCTAGATTTTTCTACTGTTAAATTCACTCAGAGCCCTATATTGTCCTCACAGTTTACTGAGCCAGAATCGGACCCTGATGAAACTCAGGTGCCCCTTCCCACATACTATACCACCTTACACGGTGACACAGAGGAAGGTGCACATGAAATTGAAGAGGAGGTGATGGATGACCCAGTTGTTGACTCAGATTGGAATCCATTGGGGGAAGAAGGTACCGCTGTCAATAGCTCAGAAGAGGAGGAGGAGGATCCGCAGCAGGCATCGACATCGCAACAGCTGTTATCTGGTAGGCCCGTAGCAGTCCAAAAACGGGTTACAAAAACAAAAGAGTTGTAGGACAGCTTGGCCAGATGGTCAAATTAGCACAGCGTGCAAGGCCTCAAAATGTCCTCCATAGTTGGAAGAGGGTAGTGTGGCATTTTTTTTAACAAAATCCTAATGATCAGGCAAAGGTTATCTGTAAGAAGTGCACAAAGACCTTTAGCCCAGGGAAAAATCTGAGAAATTTGAATACCAGTTGCATGCTTAGACATTTAACCACCATGCACTTGCAAGCGTGGACAGACTACGAAACCTCACGTACCACATGTGCACCTGCTCCGAATGAAGGTAGTCAGCAACGCTACATCCCTTCCCCCACTGTAAGCCCACCAGCAGCAAATGTTGAGGTGTCGTCGCAAGGCCAAAGCAGTCAGGGAATCACAATGTTATTGCTACAAAAGACTGAATCTAGACCATCAGCAAGACCACCAAGACCATCACCATCACCAACCCTCTCTCAGTCTGCCACGTCCACCGCTAGCTCCACCATATGCAGCTCTCAAGTCCAGCTCACCCTACCAGAGACTCTGAGTAGGACAAGAAAGTACTCATCCTCTCATCCGCGTACACTGTGTTTGAACGCCCACATTGCCAAACTAATCTCGCTAGAGATGATGCCCTACCGGTTTGTTGAAAGCGAAGCTTTCCGCGAGCTCATGTCAATGCAGTACCACGCTATGACCTACCCAGTGGGCACTTCTTTTCTCGAAAAGCCATCCCAGCCCTCCACCTGCATGTGAAAGACCGCATTGTCCATGCACTCAAGCAATCAGTGAGTGGAAAGGTGCACCTCACAAAAGATGCATAGTCCAGAAAGCATGGCCAGGGACGTTACGTGTCCATCACTGCGCACTGGGTTAATGTGGATGCAGGGTCCACAGGGGACAGCGGCGGTAGGACAGTGCTGCCTAGCCTACGGTATAGGAAACAGTTGGATGTAGGCGTTTGACCCTCCTCCTCCTCCAGAAGCAAAAGCTCGTCCACAGAGCACAGTCGTACGAGCACTCCATCCGCAGCTGCCAGTGTTGCACATGAGGTGTCCCACTATCGAACAGCTAGTGGTAAGTGTCAGCAGGCTGTTTTGAAGATGATGTGTTTGGGAGACCACAGACACACCGCGGAGGTACTGGCCGACTACTTGCAGCGACAAACTGAGTCATGGCTGGGCAGCCTACATCTTGAGGCAGGCAAGGTATTTAGTGATAACGGCTGGAATTTTGTGGCAGCCATAGCCCTTTCAAAACTCAGACACATACCTTGCCTGGCTCACACCTTGAACCTGGTGGTGCAGTGCTTCCTCAATAATTATCCGGAGTTAACACCCCTGCTCCATAAGGTGCGAAGACTGTGCTCGCACATCCACCAGTCACCCATACATTCCAGTCGTATGCAGAAGCTTCAGCGATTGCTCCACCTTCCCAAGCTCAGCCTAATTATTGACGTTGCAACAAGGTGGGACTCCACCCTGCACATGGTTGAGAGGCTGTGCGAGCAGAAACAGGCTGTAATGCATTTGTGGGAGGATACACGAGCAGGCAGTTTGAGGGCAGACATGGAGTTGTCTTGTGTGCAGTGGTCGAAGCTGAAAGACCTCTGTAAAGTCCTTCAGTGTTTTGAGGAATGCACACGGCTGGTAAGCGCAGACGACGCCATCATAAGCATGAGCATCCCACTTATGCATCTGCTCATGCAAACTTTGCTGCACATTAAGGAGCAGGCATCTGCAGCCAAGGAGGAAGAGGAAGAGGAGGAGGGAAGCCTTGATGACAGTCAGCTATTGTCTGCTCAGGGAACTCTCCTGGACGAGGTGGAGGAAGAAGAGGAAGAGGAGGAGGAGGATGATGGGGATGATTATTTAGGGGAGGAGGATGCTTCTCAGGGGGCAAGAGAAAATGTTGGCGTGGCAAGGTCAGGTACAGGGTTTGTGCATGACTGGAGGGATGTGGATTTGCCAGAAAGTGCTCCTCCACCCAGCACTCGCAGTGCATCATTGACACCTGGAATATTGGCCCACATGTGTGATTATGCCTTGTAGATCCTAAAAAGGGACCCCCGCATTGCCAAAATGATGAATGATGACGACTACTGGTTGGCCAGCATCCTGGATCCACGCTATAAAGGCAAATTCCAAAACATCATGCCACAGGAGAACCTAGAGCTAATATTGGCTAACAAACAAGCAACTCTGGTAAACCGTTTGTTTGAGGCATTCCCAGCACACAGCAGCAGTGGTGGTTCTCACACGAGCCGTAGGGGACAACATGAAAGAGGTGTTCGTGGTGCACACATCTGAAGTGGCGTTGGAGACGCTCACACGACTGGTAATACTGCATCGATTGAAAGTGACAGGAGACAGCAGTTGTCAACTATGGTTACAAACTACTTCTCCTCCCAGGTCATTCCCCTTTAACTATTGGGCCTGTAAACTGGACACCTGGCATGAATTGGCACAATATGCCTTACAGGAGCTCACTTGCCCTGCTGCTAGTGTGCTATCCGAAAGAGTCCTCAGTGCTGTTGAATCAATTCTGACAGAAAAAAGGACCCGTCTGTCGACCCAAAATGTTGATGATCTAACCTTCATTAAAATGAACCAAGCATGGGTTTCAAGGGATTTTGTCCCACCTTCCCCTGCTGATACATAGGTTGCCAGAAAAATGGCACGCTTTTGCCCTCCTCTTCCTTGGACTTCTCCAATTCCTCCATTTGCAGCTGCTGAATGTCCAATATCAACATATGCCATTTTTTCAACCTCCCTAACTGGGCTGCCTCCCCCCCAGGGCCGGGGTCACCACCTGGCGCACGCACCCGTGCGAGTGCCGTTGCCCTGGACAGGTGGGTGGGCCCACTCTTGGGCGACGGCACTGGCACAGGGTCCCTCATAGTACAATCAAGTGTCTCTGATGATGGGGGTGCACACCCACCATCAGACACACCGGTGTACTATGAGGGGCCCTGTGCCAGTACCTCTGCCCACGAGTGGGCCCCCCCTTCTTGCTCAGGGCTCCAGCACTTGCAATACTTACCTCTCCCTGCTCCACCACTGTGTAATATGGGCTGTTAAATCCTTCACTGGGACTGCCACTACAAATTTGGTGAACTGATAGATGATGGTTAAGACGTAGCTATGTCGTGTCCTGCTGGGCTCTATCTTCAGATGATCGATGGCTTCCATTTGTTATGGACGTCGACTCACAATGACATGCAGTGGTGGTTTATCATCAGCTTTCACAGTTTTCCTGCTCACAGACTTGTGACATTCCTGCTCACATTTTTAAATGTGTCCTCTCATGCCAATCCAATAGAATCGCCTACGGCCTGTGGCTTCTGTCTTTTGAACTCCAAAGTTACCTGACAGATCATGATAGGCAGTGAGGACCATGTCTACATCTCTCCCTGTGATCACAATTTGATGGAGATGAGTAACGGTGATGGGATCCATGGTACTGCGATACAGCAACCCTTTCTTCACAAAGAACAGTTTTCGCTGTCTCCACAGACAAAGTAATTGAGGGTCAGCATCGCCTCTGAGAATTCTCCCGGGAGTTTTTCCCGTGATTAGTAATTCCAAAATTTCTACAATTACTCAACTTTCCGTCTGTACTTGTATCCATCTCGTTTCCTCTTGTGGAGAGTCTGGACTGTCTTACTGAGACTGAAATATATATGAAGATTTAAAAATACCCCAACACTGTATACTGGTGTAGGCTTCGAATACATTACCCTTTTTCTACTTTTTAGATTCTTGCCTAATCCATACTGAGGCTGTGAGTGTCTTTGTCGGACTCCGGAAATATACACAGAGATTTTTAATATTTAAACTATGCTATATATACCTGTTATCCAGTGATACTGTACCATTTCTCAACTTTCTACAATCTTGTCGAATCCATACTGGGCCTGAGACCATCTGAGTCTGCCTCATGATATACAGTGGGGCAAAAAAGTATTTAGTCAGTCAGCAATAGTGCAAGTTCCACCACTTAAAAAGATGAGAGGCATCTGTAATTTACATCATAGGTAGACCTCAACTATGGGAGACAAACTGAGAAAAAAAAATCCAGAAAATCACATTGTCTGTTTTTTTTTAATTTTATTTGCATATTATGGTGGAAAATAAGTATTTGGTCAGAAACAAAATTTCATCTCAATACTTTGTGATATATCCTTTGTTGGCAATGACAGAGGTCAAACGTTTTCTGTAAGTCTTCACAAGGTTGCCACACACTGTTGTTGGTATGTTGGCCCATTCCTCCATGCAGATCTCCTCTAGAGCAGTGATGTTTTTGGCTTTTCGCTTGGCAACACAGACTTTCAACTCCCTCCAAAGGTTTTCTATAGGGTTGAGATCTGGAGACTGGCTAGGCCACTCCAGGACCTTGAAATGCTTCTTACGAAGCCACTCCTTCGTTGCCCTGGCGGTGTGCTTTGGATCATTGTCATGTTGAAAGACCCAGCCACGTTTCATCATCAATGCCCTTGCTGATGGAAGGAGGTTTGCACTCAAAATCTCACGATACATGGCCCCATTCATTCTTTCATGTACCCGGATCAGTCGTCCTGGCCCCTTTGCAGAGAAACAGCCCCAAAGCATGATGTTTCCACCACCATGCTTTACAGTAGGTATGGTGTTTAATGGATGCAACTCAGTATTCTTTTTCCTCCAAACACGACAAGTTGTGTTTCTACCAAACAGTTCCAGTTTGGTTTCATCAGTCCATAGGACATTCTCCCAAAACTCCTCTGGATCATCCAAATGCTCTCTAGCAATCTTCAGATGGGCCCGGACATGTACAGGCTTAAGCAGTGGGACACGTCTGGCACTGCAGGATCTGAGTCCATGGTGGCGTAGTGTGTTACTTATGGTAGGCCTTGTTACATTGGTCCCAGCTCTCTGCATTTCATTCACTAGGTCCCCCCGCGTGGTTCTGGGATTTTTGCTCACCGTTCTTGTGATCATTCTGACCCCACGGGGTGGGATTTTGCGTGGAGCACCAGATCGAGGGAGATTATCAGTGGTCTTGTATGTCTTCCATTTTCTAATTATTGCTCCCACAGTTGATTTCTTCACTCCAAGCTGGTTGGCTATTGCAGATTCAGTCTTCCCAGCCTGGTGCAGGGCTACAATTTTGTTTCTGGTGTCCTTTGACAGCTCTTTGGTCTTCACCATAGTGGAGTTTGGAGTCAGACTGTTTGAGGGTGTGCACAGGTGTCTTTTTATACTGATAACAAGTTTAAACAGGTGCCATTACTACAGGTAATGAGTGGAGGAAAGAGGAGACTCTTAAAGAAGAAGTTACAGGTCTGTGAGAGCCAGAAATCTTGATTGCTTGTTTCTGACCAAATACTTATTTTCCACCATAATATGCAAATAAAATGAAAAAAAAACAGACAATGTGATTTTCTGGATTTTTTTTTCTCAGTTTGTCTCCCATAGTTGAGGTCTACCTATGATGTAAATTACAGATGCCTCTCATCTTTTTAAGTGGTGGAACTTGCACTATTGCTGACTGACTAAATACTTTTTTGCCCCACTGTATACACATAGATTTTTAATGTGTAAACTATGCTATATATACCTGGTATCCGGTGATATTGTACCCTTTCTCAACTTTCTACAATCTTGTCGAATCCATACTGGGCCTGAGACCATCTGAGTCTGCCTTCTGATATGTACACATAGATTTTTAATGTGTAAACTATTCTATATATACCTGGTATCCGGTGATACTGTACCGTTTCTCAACTTTCTACAATCTTGTCGAATCCATACTGGGCCTGAGACCGTCTGAGTCTGCCTCCTGATTAGAGATGAGCGGTGTTCAAGTCGAACTGTTCGCCAAGTTCAAATTCGAGCTGTTTTGGGCGGTGTTCGAGCCGTTCGTCGAACTCGAACACTTTGCTTAAAATTCGGCTGTTCGAGGTTCTGTTCGAGAACGGTTCGTTCACCAAAAGCGTAACTTTATTTTCACATTAATAATGGTTTTCAATGTTAATAGACAGTTTCATGGCATAGTAGTGGTGTCTGGTAGCCAGTGGTGTAGTACACCTGTCAAGGAGCTACACCGTGTGTGTTTCTAATAATTTTTTACCGCATCTTGTCCAGAAAATCCTTTTGGGCCTTGTAGCACTGTCTGCTACTCAGAAGAGGAGCCCACCCGTGAACCTAGCTATGCCACCTGTTTATGAAAGAACCAGTTTTTGACTGCATTTAGCCCAATTAATACTTTGGGCCTAGTAACTGTGCCTGCTACTCAGCAGAGGAGCCCACCCGTGAACCAAGCTGTGCTGCCTGTTTATGTAAGAACCATTTTTTAACTACATTTAGCCCAGTCAATACTTTGGGCCTAGTACCTGTGTCTACTGCTCAGCAGAGGAGCCCACCCATGAACCTAGCTATGCCGCCTGCTTATGTAAGCACTGTCTGCTACTCAGCAGAGTTGCCCACTCGTGAACCAAGCTATGCCGCCTGTTTATGTAAGAACTGTCAGCTACTCAGCAGAGGAACCCAGCTGTTAAGCAAGCTACAGCACCTGTGGTTTGGACACTTAATTTTTGCACATTCTTTCTGGAATGCCGGTTAGGCATAATTCCGGAATTGCGGTTGACCTGCACTTACTGGAAAATCCTTGTTCGCGGGGAAGAATTGGAATCCCAGATCCCCATCACTAACGGGGTTCAACGGGTTATCTGCACCTGTAAGCGACACACGCCGGTCCTTTCAATGTAGCGCACGTGCAGCCCCGGACATGTAAGGGCACGACTGACCTGTTATTGCTTGATCTCACGTGCCAGAGCCTCGCGTGTCCCTCTAGTAAGCTGGACGCGGACCACGGGGGCATGTCGGAGTCTTGTTCGTTAACGGAATTAAGCTGACAAATCGCTAGCACAACTAAAAATGGCCATGCAGCACCACCCACAGAATCGAGAAAGCCTGCAATCTGTCCATCCTTTCCGTGTGTCACGTCCGCCATGTCTGTTTTGCCTCATGAACCCCTGGAGCGGTGTGCACGCGCACCTTGTGTCTGCTATCCTGCTTGTTCCCTAGAGCAGTGTGCACGCTCACCTCATGTCTGCTAAGCTGCAAGATGCCTGCGTTTCTGCTTTGCTTTCTGTGATCTTCTCATCATGTCTAGAATCCCTGATCATGTGACGTTTCCTAGGATCCTGCACTGTCTGGTTCTGCAATCATCTCGTCATGTCTGAAACTCTGATCATGTGACCTTTCCTAGGATCCTGCACTGTCTGGTTCTGCAATCATCTCGTCATGTCTAGAATCCTTAATCATGTGTCCTTCCTAGGATCCTGCACTGTCTGGTTCTGCAATCATCTCGTCATGTCTGCAACCCTGATCATGTGACTGTGCTCTGTGATCCTGGAGCATCTGAACTAGGAAATTCTCCCCTGGTCGTGACCCGGAAGAGGAGGTGCTGTGCCCTATATCAGACCACCCCTTCCTTTGCTCAGGGCCTGATTATTGTGTTGCTTCCCTGCATGGCTCTTGGTCTGTGGGGTTGCTCCCTCTATTCTGTGCCCTTGCACTTTGCTCTGTAGTGCTTCTCTGCCTACGCTCCGATGTTAGACTCTGTCCTCACTCTGACCTGGCTCTGTTTCTGCCTATGTTCAGCTTCGAGTTCCGAACCTTGTTCCGTACCTTGTTCCGCACCTTGTTCCGTACCTTGTTCCTTGCCTTGTTTCTTGCCTTGTCTTGCCTTGTTCCTTGCCTTGTCCTTGCCTTGAACCCCGGCGTGGGTTCCCCTTGGCCGTCTCCTGTGCTGTGGCAAGTGCCTCGTGTTTGTGTACAGCCGTGTGCACTGGCCAGTGTGGCGTCCCTCCTGCGCGGCTCCTAGTACGCAGTCCTTCCTTGAACCTTGGCATGGCTCCTAGCATGCACCCTGCCCTGAACCTGGTGTGGCTCCTAGCATGAAGGTTCCTTTGCCCGCCTCCTGTGCCAAGGTCGTGCCTTGTGCTGGCGTTACAGCCATGTGCACTGGCCAGTGAGGTGTGCGTCCCACGTGGCTCCTAGCACGCATCCTGCTCTGACCCCTGGCGTGGCTCCTAGCACGCACCCTGCCTTGAACCCTGACCTTGGCATGTCTCTACACACGCACTCTGTCTTGTACCTTGTGCTTTGGCGTGTCTCTACACATGTACTCTGTCTTGTACCTTGTGCTTTGGCGTGTCTCTACACACGTACTCTGTCTTGTACCTTGTGCTTTGGCGTGTCTCTACACACGTACTCTGTCTTGTACCTTGTGTTCTGGCGTGTCTTTACACACGCACCCTTTCTCGCTTTGAACTCTGGCGTGTCCCCTACACACACACCTCGCTTTGAACCCTGGCGTGTCCCTTACACACGCACCTTGCTTTGCACCTTGCTTTGAACCCTGGCGTGTCCCCTACACACGCACCTAGCCTTGGACCTTGGCGTGTTCCCTAACACGTACCATGCCTGGATATCTGTCATGCCTCCTTGCCTGAACCCTGGTTTGCCTGCCGGATGCCCGGAACCTGCCGATCGCTGCAAGAGATCGTAAGCTGGATGACTGCGGCCTGATGTCCGGAGCTGATGTTCGCAGTCTGATGCCTTGATCATGTCGATCGTTTCCAGCGGTCCGGAGTCCAATGCCATTGTGCCTTTACCTGTACCTAGGCATGCCACCTGGCACGTACTAAGCTATGGACCTTGGCGTGCCCACGTGCACACCTTGCACGTTTTGCTTGTTTTCACGTTTGCACTGAATGTGATCCTGAAGATCTTAATGAAGATACCTTGCACTTACCTCTTGTCTTGTCTTGTTTCCTGCTTGTCTCTGGTCATCAGACACTCCCATAGTGTTCCCCTGAGCCGGCCGTCTGGTCCCAGCAGTCGTGGTGGCTCACCCCCTTGGTCTTGCCCCTGATACTCCCTGTATAGGGGGTGGATTCTCACAAGGTCAGCTCACCCTCGGTGGGTGGGTGCCACGACCCAGAGGGTCCACTCAAAAATCAGCTCAGCAGGAGCTGAGTCCGTCACACCGTGGCTGGCATGGTTGAGGTTGCTCGTGTGGAGTCCATTTAAGTCGCAGACTCCACTCCTTGTGTTGGTGCCCTTCTGGACATCCCTTTAAGGTTCAGCTTTGCAACCATACTGCCCCCCCTGTAAACCAAAAACTTTCCCTTCATGGACGCTGTTCGGAGGGTCGTGGGAATAACGCCGCCCGATCGGCAGTTGGCATAAATTATGGTGGTAAGTCCGACTGTATATGATCATCTTCGATTTTAGAATTTTTTTTGTATTTTAGATTTTTATTCCAGCCTTTCTTGACTTTATAAGGGCATGACATGCCTATATCTGTGTCTCCTCCTTTTACTCTTCCACCTCTTTTCTACTGTATATGTAGTTGCCCTTTTCCATATGTTATTTGTGTCTTCTGAGCATTTTGTCTGCTTTGGGACACCTTTTAAGGTGTTTTGTATGTGTTTTCTATGTGTTTGTATGTGTTTGTGTTTGCCTGCCATTGTTTTCAATGGGGTTCAATGGTGTTCGTTGAACGTTCGACGAACATTCGATGAACTTGCTTCCTGTCCGACGAACCGAACTCGAACACTAGCAGGGTGGCTCAACACTACTCCTGATATATAGACGTTCATTTTTAATGTTTAAACTATGCTATATATACCCGGTATCTGGTAATACTGTACCCTTTCTGCCAGAAAGTCCTTCTCCACCCACCACTCTAAGTGTATCATTGACACCTGGAACATTGGCTCACATGTGTGATTATTTCTTGCGGATCTTCTTTTTATAATGTGGTGTGATCCATCCTGAGCGTGTGAGAGTCTGTGGGTTACTCCTGCAATTTATATGTAGTAAAATTACCCCAACACTGCATACAGGTCTACGCTTGTGATACATTATCCATTTACTGGTTTTTATATTCTGGTCTAATCCAAACTGACCAAGTGAGAGTCTGTTTCTGACTCAGGAAATAAATACTGAGATTGACAATGACCCCTACACTGTGTACAGCTGTACGCTTCAGATCCATTACCGTTTTATGGCTTTTTATATTATGTTGTAATCCATACTGAGCCTGAGAGTGTCTGTGTCTGCCTCCTGAAATATATACGGAGATTTAGAATGTTTAAACTATACTACATATACCTGCTATCTGATGATACTGTACCCTTTTTCTACTTTTTATATTCTTGTCTAATCCATACTGAGCCTGTGAGCGTCTCTGTATGACTCATGAAATATATACGGAGATTTACAATTATCCTTTGACTGTATACAGCTGTACGGTTCTGATACAGTACCATACATCTGATGTTATTTTGGGTACATTTTCTCCAAAATTTGGAAGTATGGTGGAAGAGGCCGCAGACATGGGCGTGGGGGGGCCAGCTGGTACTGAAGGTGGTGGTGCATCTGCTGGTAGTGGCAAAAGCACAATAGCAGCTAAGGCAGGAGGTGTTGAGCCTGCGTCATGGTCTGGCTCCAGAAGGCCTGGAAGTCTACCTTTTCTGGGAGTAGGTTAGCCACTTTTAACTAAACAAATTTTGTTTCATTCGGGTTTCAAGAAACCCGATCCGACCAAAGTCGCTCAACTCTAGTTTTGGCTTACATTGCCGAAACAGACACCAGCAAATATGCCCTCCTCTTCTGAAGTTTCAAAAAATGCAAGCACTGAGTCGTCAAGTGCTGGCTCCTGGTCAGGAAGAACCCCTTTCCTTGTGTCCTTCACCTCCACCAAAAGTGAATGATGCAGCAGGCCACACTTCACATTAGTCCATGCAGCTCTTTCTCACATACCATGCCTGGGTTATCAAGTCAAATCGTGAATTCCCCAGTCCAAGATGAATCTGACATGGAGTGTGGGTCACCAGCCAGGGCAGTGGGGTTAATTGGTACCAGGCCAGTGTCTAAGAGGGATGTGTCACGATGGTGGTGACCCGGTCTTTGGCTCTGGGCATCCATGCAAAGGGGTGAATAACGTTTATAGGTGAATGATACGTGACGCCACCTGTGGTTTCTGATCAGATTGACCATCGCTGCAGGGTCGCTTCTCTGGGACAGATGTTGTGGTGCAGCTAAGATGTAGAAGCCCTGCACAGGTAGGGCCATAGTCGCAGGGCTGATGAAAGAGTTGGTAGATGGTGTGCAGTGCAGAATGTAGCAGAGCCGTGCATCAGGCGCAGGAGAAAGATGACAGACACAGTCGTGCAGTTCCTTTACCTGTACTTGGTAAGTGCCGTCCAGGACCCAGAATACAGATGGAGAAGGAGTTGGTCAGCCTGGAAGCAAATTAGGAATTCTCTCTCTGCAGATAGCTAGTGTGGCCTCCGTTCTAGCGCTTATCTGAGGTACTCGCAGTACTGAATTCACTGAAGTTCCCCCTGTTGACTCTCTTTTGGAACTTTCTCGTATGGCAGGCAGCCATAGTCTTTTCCTTCTGGCTCACACACGTCGCTGCTGGGGCCTCCGAGCCTTAGTTGGGAACAGAGCATATACACCTGCTACTTCCTGCAGTTTCTGCTGCAGGACCGTGAAAAATGAGGATGATTGACCTCATGGAGATCAACATCCAACACTGCGGAGACACCATCACGTGTTTCTCAACGCAGTGATTCTAGAGCACTGCCCCCATCCCTTATGGGAAATATGTAAAACATGCAAAAACAGAAGCCGCGGAGACACCATCACATGTTTCTCAACGCAAGCAATGACTAGCCAGGTCTTTCACCGGGAAGGAACAACCACGGGAAGGGCAGTCTCCAATGAAGGAAGCCACCTATGCCAAAACATGGTATCCATCCACAGACAGCTGTTTCGAGGTATTTGCCCCTCATCAGTGTGGAGTAGGAAACTGGCTAGTAGGAGCAATGCCTAGTGGAAGACTGTGAAAAATGAGGATGATTGACCTCATGGAGATCAACATCCAACACTGCGGAGACACCATCACGTGTTTCTCAACGCAGTGATTCTAGAGCACTGCCCCCATCCCTTATGGGAAATATGTAAAACATGCAAAAACAGAAGCCGCGGAGACACCATCACATGTTTCTCAACGCAAGCAATGACTAGCCAGGTCTTTCACCGGGAAGGAACAACCACGGGAAGGGCAATCTCCCCTTCTCACATCCACACACTTCCCCTTCCCTTCACAGACTGCCCTAACTTCCCTCCTCCCGACCACAGAGAGCAGCTCCTCAGCATTCAAGTTTAGAGCTCTCCCTGCTGGCCTGGA
The DNA here is from genome assembly GCF_039654945.1 of Dendrobates tinctorius. NCBI lineage: Eukaryota > Metazoa > Chordata > Amphibia > Anura > Dendrobatidae > Dendrobates > Dendrobates tinctorius. The sequence continues at coordinate 14,760,980 of NW_027361690.1, forward strand.
GTGGGAACTGTGTTGTGTGTTGGTTTAACTGCTAGAGAGATCCTTCGTTGCTCCCAAGCATGAAATCACACTCCCTAGGAGGAAGGTAATGCAACTGTGGCGACCATACTCCTGGGGGCGCCACAAGTGCACTGATGCCCAGCCACTGCTAGATGATTCGCTGGTACATTGACCCAGACCACTACATTCCCCTCACACTCTACACAGCCAGAATCTGACCCTGATCAAACTCAAGTTCCCCTTCCCGCATACTATACCACCTTACACGGTGACAAAGAGGAAGGTGCAGATGAAAGTGCAGGTTCCTTGAGCAGGTGGGGGGGCATACTCATGGGCGACGGCACTGGCACAGGGCCCCTCATATTACGCAAATGTGTCTTTTGCCGGGAGGGCCCACCCGCCGTCAGACACACTGCCGTACTATGAGGGGCCCTGTGCCAGTGCCGTTGCCAACGAGTGGGCCCCCCTGCTTGCTCAGGATCACAGCACTTGCAAAGTTGAAATACTTAACTCTCCCTGCTCCACCGCCGTGACGTCATCCGCATTTCCTGACAGTGACATTCTGGTCAGAGAGCGCGATGATATCACGTCTGTACGCCCTCTGCCTAAACAGTCCAAGTACAGAGAGATGGAAGAAGGGGACGACGAGGAGTCCAGAGTACAAGGATTCCCTAGCGAGGAGACCTATTTAATTGTTTTAAAGGTCGGGAGCAATTTTTGGGGAGCACTATACTCTGGAGAATGATATATGGGCCCACCATACACTAGAGCATTCCAAAGGTGGACATCAGACACTGGAGCAGCATTTACAGGGCCCATTATACACTGGAGCATTAAAAATGGGGCCCATTATATATGGAGCATTATTTGGGCCCATAAGACAGTGGAGCTTCATCCATGGGGACCAACATATACTGTAGCATTATGAGCTCATCATATACTGTATCGAACATTATATGGGACCTATGATTCTGTATGGAGAAATATATGGGCCTCATTACTCTTTATGGCACACTATGCGGTGGCCATAATACTGTATGGAGTAATATACTGTCCGTTTTTGGAGCTATTGGAGAATTTAAAATGGATATCAGTCACGTGATGTAAGAAGTGAAGTATTTTTCATTGTACTATACCACTGTTTCTCTGCCGTATCAGAGGATCATGAATTGTGGCATGTGTTAAAGGAGTCCAGTGACACTCTTTGGCCCTGGGCCCACTAAAATCTGGAGCCAGCCCTACCCTCCCACAACTTTAGCCAAATAACCCCCAGTTTTCAATGCCTAACTATTATTATAAAGTAAATTAAGGTTGACAAGCTTAAGTAATAAGAATTGATGTTTTGGGCATTAAAATGGGCACTGTAGGTGTGTTTCCTGTCCTCCACTCACTGACGACTTTTCTTCCCCATTGACTTGCATTAGGTTTCGTGTTTCAGTCGGCCTTCGACTTTTCACGATAATCGGCCGATTGCGTTCGACCTGACTTTTGCGAAAGTCGGGTTTCATGAAACCCGACTCAACCCGAAAAAACGGCAAAGTCACTCATCTCTAGTCACAAAGGATTGGTTGAATTGGTGCAGGGGGCAGAGACAGGTGAGCACTAAGGCTATTAATATTTAATAATTTGCTAGACATTCTTTGTTTCAGCAAAGTTGCTGACACTTTACTGAATTCTTACCTAGCATATAACAAAACATCTGTACTTTGGAGAATACAACTTTTTCTGTTATTCAGTTTCACTCAAATACATTCGCTCATCCTAATACTTGAGACCTTATGATTAGAGATGAGCGAATATGTTCGGAAAGCGATCGCCAAACATAATTTCGGCACGAATATGGTACATTCGGATTTGTAATTGGTAACACAAGTATTTTTCTTAAAATCGGAAAAAGACGGTAACAGTCGGTAAAACATATAATAAAAGCCGGCAATCCATGTACCAAGTTCTGTAAAATCACAGTGTGACAGGTTAGAATAGAATCAATAGAATAGATATAAATATACATAGAATACATACTGTATATATGTGTATATATATACAGTGTATATATATAATATATATAGAGAGAGATGTCAGTGACACATATATGTATATACAGTATATTACATAGAAGAAAAGCCGGTAACTCAGCAGCCGCGGTAGTGTAAAATCACAGCAAGAGCAGACAGGATGGAAAAGATGGATTGCACACAGTAAATACAAATAGAATAGATAGCTATATGGATGTCAGTGACAAATACAACTAGTACAGTATGTGCAGCTTAATGTACATGTATTTAGTTAATAAAAGATTATTTATCTGAAAAAATGGTAATGGTTAAGCTCACAGCTGTATACATAGCCTTCACTGGCTAATAAAATGGGGTACCCTAAAAAAATGACGTAGGGTCCCGCTATATATAGCAACCAGCAAAGGCTATGCATACAGCTGCAGGCTGATATTATTAGCTAAAGAAGGGGCCATGGATACTCCCACCCAGGCTAAAAACATCATCTCTCAGCCTCCTCAGAAAAAGCGCATCTCTAAAGGGCCTGTCACACTAAGCGATATCGTCACTGGTTTTGTGATGTTATAGTGATATTGCTAGTGATATCGCTATGTGTGATACTTACCTCCAACCGGCTCCCCCGCTGGTTATCGCTGATCGCGCGAGAACGTCCTGGGCCGTTTCTCGTTGTCAGCTTCTTGCTGGGCTTCCTGTGGCGCCGACGAGCGACGCGTGGACGCGGGTGGGAGGTCGTCAGGATCGCCTCATCTGACAGGTAAGTAGCGACCCCCGACCGCTGCTATGTTGCTGGTGAGATCTGCCTGTGTGGCAGCTCACTAGCGACCACTTAGTGATGCACCAGCGATCCTGACCACATCATATCGCTGGCCAGGATCGCTGGTGCATCGCTAAGTGTGACAGTACCTTAAGACGCACCAATTCTGGCACTTAGCCTTGCTCTTCCACTTGCCCTGTAGTGGTGGCAAGTGGGGTAATAGTTGGGGGGTTGATGTCACCTTTGTATTGTCCAGTGACATCAAAACCACAGATTAGTAATGGAGAAGAGTCTATAAGATACCTAACCACTTCTAATCCTATAGTTGTATGGTAAATAAAGACACAGCCAGAATAAAGTCTTTTGTTTGAAATAAGACTAAACACAATTTTCCATTTTTATTTAAACGCCTAATTCCAGCAAAGCCCTCAATCTCCTGTAATAAAAGTAAAATAATAAAACAACAATATACCATACCTGTCCGTCGTTCTGTCCCATGCCGTAATCCATGTTTGGAGGACAATCAGTTTTCAACCTGGATGGGGCCAACAAGCGATTGTCCAGGCTGAAACGGCAGCAGGTGTCAGATGATGGGAGCAGTTGTCCCATCAGCTCACACCAGTGACCGAAGGTAAAATTTTCACCTCCGATCACAGCTGAGCGTGGAACCGTGCTGTGGGAACCACAGCTCTCAGATCGGCGGGGATGATTTCAATGCCAATCAGAAGCGCTGTTTGCCACACTGTCATGCATATGACAGTGTATCAAACACTGTATTTTCGGCCACCCCACTCAAGTGAATGGAGTTCGAGTCTGTCTGCTGGATGACAGGCTGTATGAACGCATCATGCAGCCTGTCATCTAGATGTAGGGGAGCTGGCTATGAGGTCATATCTGGCTGTCATTGACTTTTGTGCAGCACATACTCTGCAAGAAAAGTCAACCTGTGTATTTGCAGCATTTTTTCCACCATCAATTCAAATCGATGAGTGAAAAATGCTTCAAAAATGCTGAAATTGCCCTCTATTCTTGATAACCAACCTTGCTGAAGCTGACAACTGAGTTTGCCTGGCTGGTTATCAAAAATACAGGGGAACCCAATCAGATTTTTAAAAAACTTTATTTACAGTACAGGAGCAGCTGATGAATACTCCCATCTGCCGTTCCTGCTCTCACTGTTATTAGCGACAGCAAGTGTCAGATGATCGGAGCAGTAATCCCATCAACTGACTCCAATGACCGGAGGTAAACTTTATATCTCCAATCATAGCTGAGCGCTCATGCTGTCTTTTGACGGAGTGTGAACCGCAGCGCTCTGACCGGTGGGAATGATTTCACCGCCGATCAGAAGCACTACGTTGGTATTTCCCATTCTGTCACACAGCTTGGCAAACACTGGCTTTTGTGCTGTCTATGTTCGACTATATTAAGCGATTTAATCGACAATTAATTTGGCGCATATTGTAGATTTTGGTGATCGTGAGCCGAACTGAACACTGAAATATTCGCTCATCTCTACTTATGATTCCTTAACAAAATGAAATACAATCTAATTTCTACCCCTCTTGTTGCAAGTCTTGCTGCTCAACTAAAACTTTTTCCCTGAGCTAATTAATAATGATTTTGTGTGATGTTCGCTTACTGGTGTACACTCAGAAGATGAACATCAAACTTATTGTAACATCACAATTGTCATATTTCTCTTAGTGTCTTTTAATCTCCTTACACATATGTCCCCAATAATTTTCTAAGCACCACTTTTAACCCCTTTACCCCCAAGGGTGGTTTGCATGTTAATGACCGGGACAATTTTTACAATTCTGAATACTGTCATTTTATGAGGTAATGACTCTGGAATGCTTCAACGGATCTTGGCGACTCTGAGAATGTTATTTCATGCCATATTGTGGTTCACTTTAGTGGTAAAATTTCTTTGATATAACATGCGTTTATTTGTGTAAAAAACGGAAATTCGGCAAAAATTTGGAAAATATTGCGATTTTCAAACTTTGAATTTTTATGCCCTTAGAACAGAGAAATATGTCACATAAAATAGTTAATAAATAACATTTTCCACGTCTACTTTACATCAGCACAATTTTGGAAACAAATTTTTTTTATTATAAAGTTGTAAGGGTTAAAAGTTGAGCAGTAATTTCTCATTTTACAGCAAAATTTTAAAAACTTTTTTTTAGGGACCACCTCACATTTGAAGTCACTTTGAGGGGTCTATATGGCAGGAAATACCCAAAGGTCCAAAAGTGACACCATTCTAAAAACTGCACCCCTCAAGCTGATCAATACCACATTCAAGAAGTTTATTAACTCTTTGGGTGTTTTACAGGAGCATAAGCAACGTGGAAGGAAAAAATGAGCATTTTACTTTTAGTCACAAAAATTAGATTTAGAAACAATTTTTTTATTTTCCCAAGGGTAAAAGGAGAAGATGAACCACAAAAGTTTTTGTACAATTTGTCTTGAGTACGCTGATACCCCATATGTGGGGGGAACCACTGTTTGGGCGCACGGCAGGGCCCTGAAGGGAAAGAGGGCCGTTTGACTTTTTCAAACTAAAATTGTCTGGAATTAAGAACAGACGCCATGTCATGTTTGATGAGCCCCTAAAGTGCCTAAACAGTGGAAACCGCCAACAAGTGACCCCATTTTGGAAATTACACCCCCTAAGGAACTTATCTAGATGTATGGTGAGTACTTTGAACCCCAAAGTGCTTCACAGAAGTTTATAACGCCCGTGCGTGATAATAAAAAATCATATTTTTTCCACAAACATGATAGTTTAGTCCCCAATTTTTAATTTTCCCAAGAGTAACAGGAGAAATTGGACCCCAAAAGTTATTGTCGAATTAATCCTGAGTATGCTGATACCTTATATATGGGGGAACCACTGTTTGAACGCACAGCAGGGCTCAAAAGGGAAGGAGCGCTGTTTGCCTTTTTCAAACTAAAATTGGCTGTAATTGAGATCAGACGCAATGTCATGTTTGACGAGCCCCTGATGTGCCTAAACAGTGGAAATCCCCCACAAGTGACCCGATTTTGGAAACCAGACCCCCTAAGAAACTTATCTAGATGTGTGGTGAGCGTTTTGAACCCCCAAGTGCTTCAAAGAAGTTTATAACGCCCGTATGTGAAAATAAAAACTCCTACTTTTTGCCCACAAAAATGATCGTTTAGTCCCCAATTTTTATTTTCCCTAGGGTAACAGGAGAAATTGGACCTCAAATGTTGTTGTCCAATTTGTCCTGAGTACGCTAATATCCCATATATGGGGGAACCACTGTTTGGGCGCACGGCAGGGCTCGAAAGGGAAGGAGCGCCGTTTGCCTTTTTCAAACTAAAATTGGCTAGAATTGAGATCGAACGCCATGTTGTGCCTAAACAGTGGAAACCCCCCACAAATGACCCCATTTTGGTAACTAAAGCCCCTAAGGAACTTATCTAGGTGTGTGGTGAACACTTTAAACTTCCAAGTATTTCACTAGCATTTATAATGCCCGGTCGTGAAAAAAAAAATTTCCACAGAAATGATTTTTAGTCCCCAATTTTTTATTTTCCCAAGGGCAACAGGAGAAATTGGACCCCAAAAGCTGTCCAATTTGTACTGAGTACGCTGATACCCCATATGTGGGGGTTGACCACTGTTTGGGCGCACGGCAGGGCTTGGAAGGGAAGGAGTGCAGTTTGCCTTTTTCAAATTAAAATTGGCTGGAATTGAGATCGGATGCCATGTCGCGTTTGATGAGTCCCTGATATGCCTAAACAGTGGAAGCCCCCAACAAGTGACCCCATTTTGAAAGCTAGACCCCCTAAGGAACTTATCTAGATGTGTGATGAGAACTTTTAACCCCCAAGTGTTTAATTAGAGTTTATAATGCCCGGGCATGAAAATAAAGACTCCTATTTTTTGCCCACAAAAATGATTGTTTAGTCCCCAATTTTTTATTTTCCCAAGGGTAACAGGAGAAATTGGACCCCAAAAGTTGTCCAATTTGTCCTGAGTACGCTGGTACCCCATATTTGAGAAAAAACTGTTTGGGCACATGTCGGGGCTTGGAAGGGTACTAGTGACATTTTGGAATGCAGACTTTGATGGAATGGTCTGCTGGCATTATGTTCCATTTGCAGAGTCCTTGATGTGCCTAATCAGTAAAAAAACACACAAGTGACATCATTTTGGAAACTAGACACCCAAGGAACTTATCTAGATATGCCCCCTTTCTGGAAATAATCTACAGTTTCCTGTAAATTAAATTAGTATTGCTTGGAGGTGTGGTACAATATGAAGCAATCCTTCATACACAGGTCAAGTTTTTTGTGGCAGGTGTCTCATTCATAAATGGTGTCCTTGCATATTCCCCTGTTGTATCACACTCGGTAACTTTTTTGTGACTTACCTATTTTTCCAGTTTGTGGGACCTCCTCCGGGAAATGCTGACCTGGTACGATACAAGCACCTTTAGTTCCAGAAGTACTGGGGCCCGCTCCTTCCGGATTGCCAAACATCAGGGCCTTAACCACTACCTCCTGGAACTGAAAGTATGACGTATCGGTGTGGCGTGCACATTGTGACAGCAGGAAAGCGTTGAGCATTGCCATTTGTACGATGTGCACGGACAGCTTTTTGTACCACACCTTGGCACTTCTCAAAGCACTGTACAGTTGGAGGAGTTGATCGGACAGATCAATGCACCCCATGTTTTTGTTTTTACTTCCTAATCGGGTCCAGGTGCGGCAATGTAATATATGTGGTCCGGGGTTATTTATTTATGCAAACCATATACATTGTTTCAACTGATGCAATATGCGGTTTCTTGAATTATATACTAAGCCTTTTTTTTTTTCCATGTATATAATGTGAGAAATGCCTTTTTCCTTAAGACACTTTATATGAGCAAGACGCATACCCTATGATTTGGTCGTGTGCGCGGATCTTTCTATAATGATTTCTCCATTCTGATAGTACTGGGGATCCTAGTATGGAGTGCCTGTTGCGCAAGCGCATTATTCAATTTTGGACACGGCTGCCTGAGTGACCTTCTTCTGCCGGAAGGGATGCCTGGTGTGTCTGATGCGTAAGCGGACTAATCTATTTGTGACATGATGGCCTGGGTGACCCTCTTCCGCCGGATGTGATATCCGAGTGCAGACCCGTGTATGATTGATCACTCGGCTCCGCCTCTCCACACGCTACAATGCAGGTACATACCGCAGCTATTGCTTAATGTGTAGTATTATGATCATATATATTGTACGTCGGTCAGACCAGTCTCTCAGCCCCTGATGAAGCTGCCTGTGCGGTAGCGACACACGTTGGGCATCCACAGGCTCCCCCTAACTTTGGTATGGTACGGCTGCTATATTTTTAAGAGCACAGGTTATGCGCTACTCTGGAGGATGGTCATCTGGCTCTGAATATATTTCTGCAGGGCTCAGCTGCACCATTGAAAAAATGTTTCCGCCTCTAGATTATGTCCTTTGCTCACACTATGGGGCAGGTTGATTAAGGTTTCATCTTATACTATTTAGCAGTTTACTGTCATTGGTTTTCTATTGTGTCCATTTGGACTCTATTTATTCATCTGTATCATATGTTTTGTGGAATAATACAATGTGACTATTGATTCCATGGACCAATTACCTGTCTGTATTATACCTGTACCTTAAGTTATAGGGGAACCTTTTATGGGTTATATTATTAACCTTATAGGTATATTGTCATTGAGTGACTTTTTAATGTTTTTAATTGTGTCTTGGTCTAATTTGACATTAAATAAATACATTTTGATATTTTTGTGACTTATTGTGGTGATCCCAGTTCTTGGTCAGTAGCTTTCTCTTATTTCTATTTTTCCAGTTTCTTATACTGAATATTGTTGTATCCCCGTGTTTATTGTTGGTGGTGCCCTCCCCATCTCTACTATTGTGGTATCGGTGTGGCGTGCACATTGTGACAGCAGGAAAGCGTTGAGCATTGCCATTTGTACGATGTGCACGGGCAGCTTTTTGTACCACACCTTGGCACTTCTCAAAGCACTGTATGGTTGGAGGAGTTGATCAGAGAGATCAATGCACCGCATGTTTTTGTTTTACCCCAGCACACAGTCCGGTTTGCAGACCTGTGTAGAGGTACCCTGTACAGTGCTGAGAGCGCTACTGTCACCGTGTGTGGTGGCCAAGAGAAGGACATCCCTCCTGTTCTTATACTTGACCACCAGCAGGTGGTTGCTACATTGGGCTCTGCTGTCACCCCTTCTGAGCATCTGCCCAATTAGCGTCTTCAGGAGTACTCTCTGATTTTTGCAGACAGTACCTTCTTTTTTCTTCTTTCTTCTGTCTTCTTTCTTCAGCAGGAATTGTGGTGTCACAAGCTGCTGTGGCACCACAAATCCCAGCACAGGAGGAGCTCTGGCAGTGTGACAGCTCTGCAGGTATCCTCAGCTAGTGTGAGGACCCTTGCAGTGTGCAGTGTGATCACACAGGTCACAGGCAGGTGACAGACAGTTCACAGAGCAGTCATACCGCTGATGTGATCTTTCATTGGTGGGATCGAATGATCACATCAATCCCACCAATCACAGCTGGCCCTGGTGACCCTGGCAACAGCCGAGGATTGGAGCTCACAGCTCCGATTCCTAGACAGGTCACAGCCAGGTCACCAGCAGGGCACAGAGCCGTCACACCATGACCGCAAATGTGTCCTGTGATTGGCGCGATCGACAATGACATCGATCATGCCAATTAGCTCCTGCTGGCCCTGCTAGGCCTGTCCTAGTCTCTGGCCTAGGATCGGTACTATTACAGCACTGATTCAGGAAGGTACTGGCAGAGCACAGCGGGGTAATACCGCTGCTGTGCCCTGCGATTGGCACGATCGATGTGATCGGCAATCGCGCCAATCCGGGGGGTTTCGCCTGTGCCTGGTGTTGCCAGGCACCAGCCTAGGATTGAGTACATCAATACTCAATCCTTGCCTGGGACCTCATTGTTTCAGCCAATCCAGCAATGCCTCGCCACATCTACCCCTTATTTTTTGTTAAGAGGCTACAGTTTTGACATCACTACTACTGTAAATGTGAAAGCTGCAGTCAATCACTAGGCTTAGTGTATGTTTATGTATGTGGCACAAGATCCCTAAGCCTAATGGCCAACATTTTTTTGGTCTTCATGCAGAAAATCTCTCACATGCTTTGTATAGCTGAATTATTTGTGGTAGACCACTCTCTGTAAACTGATGGATGCTAAGGAATCTTAACCCATTACTGACCACCAATACGTCTTTGTCTGACCTACGATATAAGAGGCTAGCATCCCCCGACAAGACACAATCCTTTAGCTGTCAGGTGTAAACTATAGCTGACAACTTGTTGCATCAGCCATGATCAGTGTTGGCACTGACTATAGTCATATAACCCCTTAAATGCTGCTGTCAATAGGGACTATGTCATCTAGATGGTTAACAGATGGTGGGGGAACACTCTTTAATCTCTTTGGCACCTTGAGTTCTTGATCATGTGGTTCTGATGTTTGCCATGGCAGTTCATAGCCAAATAACAGCTTTGAAGTCTGCCAGCTAGAGGGGCCTGTTCAAAAGTTATCAAAATTTAGCAGGTAAAAATAACATTTTTTTTACTGTCATGCCACTTTGCATTAGTTCCTGAAAACCACCTGGAGAGTTAATAAGCTACGTGAAAGCAGTTTATGAACTTCCTGAGGGGTGCAGTTTTTAAAATGATATCACTTTTGAGGGTTACCAATATATAGGACCTCCAAAGTCACTTCAAAACTGAACTAATTCCGCAAAAAATGAGTTATATAAATTTCCTTGAAAAAATGAAAAATGACTGCTACATTTTTAAACCTTCTAAAATAACAACAAAATAAAACATCATTTAACAAAGGGTGCTGATATAAAGCAGACATGAGAGAAAAATGTTATTTATGAATGTTTTTGAATGGTATGACTATCTAGATTAAAGGAATAATCATTCAAAGTTTGAAAATTGCACATTTTTTGGATTTTTTGTCAAATTTATGATATTTTTATAAATAAATGCAAACTATATCAACCTAAATTTACCATTATCATAAAATATGAAGTGTCATGAAAAAGCAATCTCAAAATCAATGGAATGTGTTGAAGCGTTCCAGAGTTATTACCATATAAAGTGACACTGAACAGATTTTTTTTTAAAATTGTCGTCACTAAGGGGTTAAAATATAAAAACTAGTGTCCGAATGCATTACAAAAATGGCACAATTGCTTGTACACTTAAAAACTGCACGCATTTATATACACTACCGTTCAAAAGTTTACGGTCACTTAGAAATTTCCTTATTTTTGAAAGAAAACAGTTTTTTCCAATGAAGCTAACATTAAGTGATTCAGAAATACACTCTATACATTGTTAATGTGGTAAATGACTATTCTAGCTGCAAACGTCTGGTTTGTAATGCAATATCTTCATAGGTGTATAGAGGCCCATTTTCAACAACCATCACTCCAGTGTTCTTATGGTACTTTGTGTTTGCTAACTGTGTAAGAAGGCTAATGGATGGTTAGAATACCCTTGAAAACCCTTGTGCAAGTATGTTAGCACAGCTGAAAACAGTTTGGCTGATTAGAGAAGCTATAAACCTGACCTTCCTTTGAGCTAGTTGAGAATCTGGAGCATTACATTTGTTGGTTCCATTAAATTCTCAAAATGGCCAGAAAAAAAGAACTTTCATGTAAAATTCGACAGTCTATTTTTGTTCTTAGAAATGAAGGCTATTACAAGTGAGAAATTGCCAAGAAACTGAAGATGTCCTACAATGATGTGTACTACTCCCTTCAGAGGAGAGCACAAACAGGCTCTAACCAGAGTAGAAAGAGAAGTGGGAGGCCCCGCTGCACAACTGAGCAACAAGACAAGTACATTAGAGTCTTTAGTTTGAGAAATCGATGCCTCACAGGTCCTTAATTCGCAGCTTCATTAAATAGTACATGCAAAATGCCAGTGTCAATGTCTACATTGAAGAAGCGACTCCGGGATGCTGGCCTTCAAGGCAGAGTGGCAAAGGAAAAGCCATATCTGAGACTGGCTAATAAAAGGAAAAGATTAATATGGGCAAAAGAACACAGATATTGGACAGAGGAAGATTGGAAATAAGTGTTATGGACAGACCAATCCAAGTTAGAAGTGTTTGGATCACACAGAAGAACATTTATGAGATGCAGAACAACTGAAAAGATGCTGGAATAGTGCCTGACGCCATCTGTCCAGCATGGTGGAAGTAATGTGATGGTCTGGGGTTGCTTGGTGCTGGTAAAGTGGGAGATTTATACAAGGTAAAGGGATTTTGAATAAGGAAGGCTATCACTCCATTATGCAACGCCCTGCCATATCCTGTGGACAGCACTTGATTGGAGCCAATTTCATCCTACAACAGGACAATGACCCAAAGCACACTTCCAAATTATGCAAGAACTATTTAGGGAAGAATCATGCAGCTGGTATTCTATCTGTAATGGAGGGGCCAGCGCAGTCACCAGATCTCAACCCCATTGAGCTGTTGTGGGAGCAGCTTGACCGTATGGTATGAAAAAAGTGCCCATCAAGCCAAACCAACTTGTGGGAGGGGCTTCTGGAAGCATGGGGTGAAATTTCTCCAGATTACCTCAGAAAATTAACTGCTAGAATGCCAAAGGTCTGCAATGCCGTAATTGCTGCAAAGGGAGCATCCTTTAATGAAAGCAAAGTTTGAACGAGAAAATTATTTCAAATAAAAATCTTTTTTTCCAACCTTGTCAATGTCTGGACTAGATTTTAAATTCATTTCGCAACTCATTTGATTAATAAAAGTATGAGTTTTCATGGAAAACACAAAATTGTTTGGGAGACCCCAAACTTTTGAACGGTAGTGTATGTGCCCAGGTGTCATAAAATACTTGATCGCATTTATGCAAATGAGGATATTTAAGGAATACTTTAACCATATTTAATAATATGCTTATGTATTCCATAATGTTAATTTAAGAACCGAAGCCTTAATTTAGACATCACTGAATGACAGCTAAGAGATTATTGCCTCCTGGATATAAATAGTTATTTCACTGGTCCAAAACATCCTAAGTTTATGTTAGAAAAAGTGTGAAACTATATAATGCCTTGCTATTTCTATTTCCAGTGAAATTGTACTATTTTTGATTCACAAAAAATGGCTACAAAAATAATTTCAATGCCTACTAATTTATAGATTTTAAGGGTTTTATTAGAAAATCAATTATTTATTATGTTTACTTTCAGAATTTAGTATTACTATATATACTAGATATCTTAGGCATTACTTTATATTATTAGCTATTAGTATAATATATTATAGCAATGACTTAAAGGGCTTGTCTGTTCTTAAGCACGTGTCTGCTGTCACTCCTTGTGACTGCTGACTTGTGAATCCTCACATTGCATTCACTGTGATGTGAGGTGCCATTATGTTTCTGCATTTATGTTATTTGTATACTTCTGGGCACAATCCGACTATATTCTATCCATCGTTGCTCAATACAGTTACATTGACCAAGTCCGAGCCCATCTTGTTGGTACGTAACCACATGTATGCAAATCCTATTCAGTTGTGTGAAAAAGTGTTTGCCCCCTACCTGATTTTTGCGAACTTGGGTTATGCAGCAGGATAATGATCCAAAACACACCAGCAAGTCCATCTCTGAATGGCTTAAGAAAAACAAAATTAAGATTTTGGAGTGGCCTAATCAAAGTCCTGACATTAATCCAGTTAAGATGCTGCTAATTCTAAAGGTTCATATACCCTTAAAAAGGCAGCTAATTCTCAGAAACCTTCCAATGTGACTGAATTACAATAATTCTGCAAAGATGATTGAGCCAATATTCTTCCAGAGCATTGTAAAAGACTCATTGCAGTTGTTGCTGCTAGGAGTGGCCCAATCAGTTATAAGGCTTAGGGAGCAATCACTTTTTCACACAGAGCCCTGTAGGTTTGTATCTCTTTTTATTTTCATAATAAAGACATTCACTTAAAAACTGCATTTTGTGTTTACTTGTGTCTTCTTTGTCTTATATTGAAATTTGTTTGGAGCTTTGAAACATTTAAATGTGACAAATATGCAAAAGAATTGGAAATTAGGAAGGGGGCAAACACTTTTTCACACAATTGTACTTTCGATCACACAACCACTGCTTCCGGTGCCAGCACTGGAGAATCATCATAGCATGCAGTGTACGAGATGTGAGGATTCAGAAGGTTGCAATGACATTCATTGATTGCAGACTCAAAGCTAAAAACCAGACAACCCCTTTAAAGCAAGTGTGCAGTAGCTGCCCATACTTGAGGAGCTCAAAGTCCCATGATGGTAGGCCTCAGAAATGCTTTTATTCTGGTAACTAGAGATGAACATATATGTTTAAAAAACGATCACCAAACATAAATTCGACAAAAATATGGCACATTCAGATTCGTGATCAGAAACAGGAGCACATTTTTATCAAATCAGTAAAATTCGTAACATTCGTTAAAAGTGTGGGAAAATATTTGCGTTGCCACTAAAGCATTTTAAGCACTTTGGCTAGGATAGTGGTGGTGTATATTAGTGTGGGACATGTGTTTGATGAGTGTAGAGGGTGGGGAGTGCTCAGAGGAGCGCCGTGCTTGTAATTTTTTTTTCTAATTTTATGCACATTGCGGCTAGCCAATCAGTGGGCAGGAAACATACACAATGTCCAGACACAACGGCTTCTGTCATCGGCTGCTGAAATCACATGTCCCTCTCTATATAAAGAGCTGACATCTTGTTTTAGCACCATTTTGTCAATATAACAGCACAGAGGGGCTGCTCCTGACGCTCTTTCTTGGTGCCATATCACACCTTGTCATTTAGTGAGTGTGAAATTCATCTTTCTGCACAGCTGTTGCACACTAAAAAAAAAAAAAAAAATTCTGTTGCTAAATGTGATACAGCCCACCATATCCCACCTTGTCATTTATTGGAGGTGAAATTGTTCTGTCATTTGACCTGTTGCACAGTGAAAAAAAATATTTTTTGTCAGTTGCTAATGTGATTCAGCACGCCATCTCCCACGTTTTAATATTGCGGTGGTGAAATTTAACTGGCTGCAGAGCTCATGTAGATTTAAACAAAATAAATATTCTGTTTCAAATGTGAAGCAGCAGGTTAGAACTGAGCTTAACGCCTTTGCGACCCAGTCTTGTTTTCAACTTTATGACCCGGCCAACTTTTACAATTCTGACCACTGTGCCTTTATGAGGCAATAACTCTGGAAAGCTTAAATGTATCCCACTGATTCTGAGATTGTTTTCTCATGACATATTGTACTTTATGACAGCAGTAAAATTTCTTCGATATAACTTGCATTTTTTTGTGAAAAAAATGGAAATTTGGCAAATATTTTGAAAATTTCGACATTTTTAATTTTTATGCCCTTAAATCAGAGAGTCATATTGCACAAAATAGTTATTAAATAACATTTCCCACATGTCTACTTTACAGCAGCACAATTTTGGAACCAAAACTTTTTTGTTAGGAAATTATAAGGGTTAAAAGTTGACCAGCGAATTCTTGTTTTTTCAACAAATTTTACAAAATCTTTTTTTTAGAGACCACATCTTTTGAAGTTACTTTGAGGGATCTATATGATAGAAAATACCTAAATGTGACACCATTCTAAAAACTGCACCCGTGAAGGTGCTCAAAACCACATTCAAGAAGTTTATTAACCCTTCAGGTGTTTCACAGGAATTTTTGGAATGTTTAAAACAAAATGAACATTTAACATTTTTTCACAAAAATTTACTTCAGATCCAATTCGCTTTATTTTACCAAGGGTAACAGGAGAAATTGGACCACAAAATTTGTTGTACAATTTGTCCTGAGTACACTGATACCTCATATATGCAGATAGACCGCTGTTTGGGTACATGGCAGAGCTCGGAAGGGAAGGAGAACCGTTTGACTTTTTCAATGCAAAAATGGATGGAATTGAGATCGGACACCATGTTTCGTTTGAAGAACCCCTGATGTGCCTAAACAGTGGAAACCCCCAACAAGTGACACCATTTTGGAAAGTAGACCTCCTAAGTAACTTATCTTGATATGTGGTGAGCACTTTGAATCCCCAAGTGCTTCACAGAAGTTTATAATGTTGAGTCGTAAAAATAAAAAATCTTATTTTTTTTCACTAAATTGATCTTTTCGCCCCCCCAATGTTTTATTTTCACAAGGCTAACAAGAGAAATTGGACCCCAAAAGTTGTTGTTCAAATTGTCCTGAGTATGCTGATACCCCATATGTGGGGGTAAACCACTGTTTGGGTGCATGGGAGAGCTCGAAAAGGAAGGAACACCATTTGACTTTTCAATGTAAAATTGGCTGGAATTGAGATCAGATGCCACGCCGCGTTTGGAGAGCCCAAATGTGCCTAAACAGTGGAAACCCTCCAATTCTAATTCGAACCCTAACGCCAACACACCCCTAACCCTAGTCCCAACCCTAACCATAAACTTAACCACAAACCTAACTCTAATGCACCTCATACCCTAATTCCAACCCTAGCCCTAATCCCATCAATAAACTTAACGTTAGCCCCAACCCTAACGCTAAATTTAGCCCCAACCCTAACCCTAACTTTAGCCCCAACCCTAACCCTAACTTTAACTCCAACCCTAACTTTATCCCCAAGCCTAACCCTAACTTTAGCCCCAACTCTAAGCCTAACTTTAGCCCCAACCCTAACCCTAACTTTAGCCACAACTTTAATCCCCAACCCTAACCCCTAACAACAACCCTAACCCTAATGGGAAAAAATAAATAAATAATTGTTTTAATTTTATTACTTTTCCCTAACATAGGGGGTGATAATGGGGGGTTTGATTTACTATTTATAGCGGGCTTTTATAGCGGTTTTTTGTTTGGCAGCTGTCACACACTTAAAGAAGCTTTTTATTGCACAAAATAGTTTTTGCATCACCACATTTTGAGAGCTATGCTTTTGACATATTTTGGCTCACAGAATCATGTGAGGTCTTGATTTTTGCGGGACGCGTTGATGTTTTTATTTGTACCATTTTAGGGCTCAAGACATTTTTTGATTGCTTTTTATTTCGGTTTATGTGAGGCAGAATGGACAAAAAAAAGGAATCAATGAATTTCTTTTCGGGGGGGCGTTTATACCATTCCACGTGTGGTAAAATTGATAAAGCAGTTTTATTCTTATTCTTCAGGTCAGTACGATTATAGCGATGCCTTATATATATTTTTTTATGTTATGTCACTTTTGTACAAAAAACTATTTTATAGAAAAAATAAGTATTTTTGTATCGCTTTATTCTGAGAGCTATAACTTTTTTATTTTTCTGGTGATGGAGCTACACTACCATTTCAAATTTTGGGGTCACCCAGACAATTTTGTGTTTTCCATGAAAACTCATACTTTTATTAATCAAATGAGTTGCCAAATCAATTTAAAATCTATTCCAGACATTGACAAGATTCATAAAAACGATTTTTATTTAATAATAATAATAATTTTCTCCCTTTGCAGCAGTTACAGCATTGCAGACCTTTGGCATTCTAGCAGTTAATTTGCTGAGGTAATCTGGAGAAATTTCACCCCATGCTTCCAGAAGCCCCTCCCACAAGTTGGTTTGACTTTTTGGGCACTTTTTGTGTATCATACTGTCAAGCTGCTCCCACAACAGCTCAATGGGGTTGAGATCTGGTGACTGCACTGGCCCCTCCATTACAGATAGAATACCAGCTGCCTCCTTCTGCCCTAAATAGTTCTTGCATAATTTGGAGGTGTGCTTTGAGTCATTGTCCTGTTGTAGGATGAAATTGACTCCAATCAAGCGCTGTCCATAGGGTATGGCATGGGGTTGCAAAATGGAGTGATAGCCTTCCTTATTCAAAATCCCTTTTACCTTGTACAAATCTCCAACTTCACCAGCACCAAATCAATTTCCACCATGCTTGACAGATGGCATCAGGCACTCTTCCAGCATCTTTTCAGTTGTTCTGCATCTCACAAATGTTCTTCTGTGTGATCCAAATACTTCAAACTTGGATTCATCTGTCCATAACACTTTTTTCCAATCTTCCTCTGTCCAATGTCTGTGTTCTTTTGCCCATATTAATATTTTCCTTTTATTAGCCAGTCTCAAATATGGCTTTTTCTTTGCCACTCTGCCCTGAAGGCCAGCACCCCGGAGTCGCCTCTTTACTGTAGACATTGACACTGCCGTTTTGTCTGTACTATTTGATGAAGCTGCCAGTTTAGGACCTGTGAGGCATTGATTTCTCAAACAATAGACCCTAATGTACTTGTCTTGTTGCTCAGTTGTGCAGCGGGGCCTCCCACTTCTCTTTCTACTCTGGTTAGAGTCTGTTTGTGCTCTCCTCTGAAGGGAGTAGTACACACTGTTGTAGGAAATCTTCAGTTTCTTGGCAATTTCTTGCATGGAATAGCCTTCATTTCTAAGAACAAGAATAGACTGTCGAGTTTCACATGAAAGTTCTGTTTTTCTGGCCATTTTGAGAGTTTAATGGAACCACCAAATTCAATGCTCCAGATTCTTAACTATCTCAAAGGAAGGAAAGGTTTTTAGCTTCTCTTATCAGCCAAACTGTTTTCAGCTGTGCTAACATTCTTGCACAAGGGTTTTCAAGGGTATTCTAACCATCCATTAGCCTTTTTACACAGTTAGCAAACACAAAGTACCATAAGAACACTGGAGTGATGGTTGTTGGTAATGGGCCTCTATACGCCTATGAAGATATTGCATTACAAACCAGATGTTTGCAGCTAGAATAGTCATTTACCACATTAACAATATATAGAGTGTATTTCTGAATCATTTATTGTTATCTTCATTGGAAAAAACTGTGCTTTTCTTTCAAAAATAAGGAAATTTCTAAGTGCCCCTTTTACATGGTAGTGTATGTGGTGGCTTGTAAAGATGTTCTGAGCAGTACCACATTTATTTATATTCGTCTTTTGATCGTGTGTTATTCCACTTTTTGTTTGGTGGCATGATGATAAAGTATCTTTTTTTTCCTTGTTCTTTTTAATGGTGTTCACTAAAGGGGTTAACTGGTGGGACAGTTTTATAGGTCGGGTCGTTACCGAATATGTGTACTGTTATTGTTTTTTTATTTACATAAATAAATGTATTTATTGGTAAAATATTTATTTATTTTTTCTTTATTTGGGTTTTTTTATATTTTTACACACTAAAATATTTTTTTTACTTTATTACATTGTCCTAGGATCGCACATTACTATATAAAGTCAGATCGCTGATCTGACACTTTGCACAGCACTGTCAGGTCAGCAAACCTACAGGCATTGTAGGAGGCTTGCAGGCGCCTGCTCTTAGCAGGCACTGACAAGCCACCTCAGAGAAGGACCCCGTGGCCATCTTGGAGATGGGAGTCTCCATGGAGACCACAGCAACAACACAATCACATCACGTTGTTCCGGTAGGAGAGCGCAGGGAGCCCTTCCCTGCACGATTGTTCTCTATGCCACTGTCAGTACTGACAGCAGTATCAGAGGGGTTAAATACCCATGATTGGTGCTAGCACTGATCATGGGTGTTGCTGCTGGGTGTCAGCTGTCACATACAGCTCAGATTCTGCTGTATTCAAGGCTCATCTACAGTAAAAAATCTATTTTTTTCTTTTACTACCATGCTACTTAAAGCAGGACACATTTTATCTTTGAATCATTTTGAGCTGGTGTTGAGCTCCAGCCGGGAATCCACATTTCACAATATAAATTCTTTGTGCTAATAGCGTGGTCCTCAAACCATGCCACATTTAAGCACTGGACAGGGCTTGGAGCAATATTTCTTGCTTAGCCCCTTTCTGACATTGGGCGTACATTTACGCTGATGTCGGACTCCCTCCCTTTGATGTGGGCTCTCCGGCACATGAGATGTTTTGAACAGCTGACCAGCACCCAGAACAGTCGCGTGTGGAATTGCGATCCACCCACGGTTATTAATCCGTTAAATACAGCTGTCAAGCACTGAATGCAACATTTAACATGCACTTCCAGCAATCGTGCCGGAAATCCGCCTACCGATTACATCTGTCACATGATCGCGGGTCACCGGTGGGTGGGTATGACAAGCGGAGGTCTCCTGGAGACCTCTATGGTTGTCATTACCAGCTTGATGTCAGCGCCACCCAGTGGTCGGTGATTGTAGCAAATGAGTAATTCTACTACATACAGGCAAACTAATCATCGACTGTATGTAACAGAGCTAATCGGGTTACGGCAGCATTTAGTTTCCCATGAAAACTATTGAAGCATGCAAAAGTAAAAAAAAAGATTAACCTGATTGCTAAATAGTGTAGTGAGAAAAAAGTCAAAATGCCAGAATTACTTTTTTTTGGTCGCCACAACATTGCATTAAAATGCAATAACGGGTGAACAAAAGATCGTACCTGCACCAAAATCATATAATAAAAAACGTCAGCTTGGCACGCAGTAAAAAGCGCTAAGGCTGGTTTCACACTTGCGTTTTTTTGCGCTGTATCATAGCGCTAAAAAACGCATGCGCTTTTTTTCCTATATTTTGCATGGGATGCGCTTATGTGCGCATACACATGCGCTTTTACGCGCATGCGTTTTTTTGTGGTGTGCGCTCGGGCGCACAAAATGCATCCTGTTGCATTTTTTGGGCGTCCGACTTGCCTCAAAAAAACGCATGCACGCAATGCGTTTTTTTAGAGCAAGACACCCATTATAAGTCTATGGCTGCGCATATGTGCGCATTGGCATGCTCATGTATGCGTTTTTTTGTTGACCATTGGTTAGACAATGGAAATTAGGGGTTTGGGTTAGAGTTAGGGTTAGTTAAGGGG
This sequence comes from Dendrobates tinctorius, assembly GCF_039654945.1. NCBI lineage: Eukaryota > Metazoa > Chordata > Amphibia > Anura > Dendrobatidae > Dendrobates > Dendrobates tinctorius. The sequence goes on from NW_027361690.1 coordinate 14,781,672, forward strand.
GTTTAGGGTTAGGGTTAGGGTTAGTAAAGTCATGGTTTGGGTTAGTGTGAAGGGCCAACTAATGTTGGAAAAAACGCAAACGCGGTAAAAACGCACTAAAAACGAAAACAAATGCATAAAAACGCTGCGTTTTTTTCATGCATGCTCATAAAAATGCTTGAAAAACACACAGCGCTTGTATGCGTTTGTATGCATTTTTTCCATGCGTTTTTTTGCGGGAAAAACGCGCTGCAAAACAAAGCAAGTGTGAAAGTAGCCTAACCCAGCTCGAGATCACAAAAAATGGAGATGCTACGGGTATTGGAAAATGGCACAAATTGTTTTTTTCTTTAACCCCTTCCTGACATGAGACGTACTATCCCGTCCATGGGACCCGGGCCCCTATGCCCATGGACGGGATAGTACGTCTACCGCGATCAGCGGCGCCCACGTGGTGAGCGCCGCTGATCGCGGCCGGGTGTCAGCTGATTATCACAGCTGACACCCGGCACAATGTTAACCCCGACACGTTAACCCCTTGCACACCGCGATCAAACATGATCGCGGTGTACCGGGGGTTAAAGGGAAGCATCGGCAGGGAGGGGGCTCCCTCCTTGCTTCCCTGAGCCCCCCACAGCAGCGCAATGTGCAGCGCTGCTGTGGGGGGCTCCTTTCCTGCAGGCCCCCGAATCCAAGATGGCGACGGGGGGCCTTCGGGGGCCTGCAGGAAGCTGGCTTCCTCAGTGCCTGCAAAGCGCAGGCATGAGGAAGCCTTCTGCACTACCTGTGACAGATTGCTGATCTGTCACAGTGATCTGTGATGTGACAGATCAGCGATCTGTCACAGGACAGTGATGTCCCACCTGGGACTATTTAATAAAGTAAAAAAAAAATAAAAAAAGTGTTAAAATAAATTAAAAAAAATCGCCAAATAAATTAGAAAAAAAAAAAAATATTCCCCCAAATAAATCCATTTTTTAGAAAAAAAAAACAAAAAAAACAATAAAAGTACACATATTAGGTATCGCCGCATCCGTAACGACCCGCCCTATAAAACTGTCCCATTAGTTAACCCCTTTAGTGAACCCCATAAAAAATAAAAATAAAAAACGAAGCAAAAAATAATGATTTATTATCATACCACCAAACAAAAAGTGCAATAACGCGCGATCAGAAAGACGCATATAAATATCCATGGTACCGCTGAAAACGTCATCTTGTCCCGCAAAAAACGAGTGGTGACACAGCATCATCAGCGAAAAAATAAAAAAGTTATAGCAGAATAAAGCGATGCAAAAATAATTATTTTTTATATAAAATAGTTTTCATTGCAAAAAACCGACAAAACATAAAAAAAGACCTAAATGAGGTATCGCTGTAACCGTACTGACCCGAAGAATAAAACCGCTTTATCAAATTTATCGCACGCGGAACGGTGTAAACGCACCCCCCCAAAAGAAATTCATGAAACGCTGGTTTTTGTTCATTCTGCGTCCCAAAAATCGGAATAAAAAGTGATCAAAAAATGTCACGTGCCCGAAAATGGTACCAATAAAAACGTCAACTCGTCCCGCAAGAAATAAGACCACACATGACTCGGTGGGTCAAAATACGGAAAAATTAGAGCTCTCAATATGTGGTGATGCAAAAACTATTTTTACAATAAAAAGCGTCTTTTAGCGTGTGACCACTGCCAAACATAAAAACCGCCATAAATAGTAAATCAAACCCCCCATTATCACCCCCTTAGTTAGGGAAAAATAATAAAATAAAAAAATGTATTTATTTCCATTTTTCCATTAGGGTTAGGGTTAGGGCTAGGGTTAGGGTAGGGTTAGGGCTAGGGTTAGGGTTAGGGCTAGGGTTAGGGCTAGGGTTAGGGTTAGGGCTGAGATTAGGGTTAGGGGTGTGTTGGGGTTCGGGTTGGAGTTAGAATTGGGGGTTTCCACTGTTTGGGCACATCAAGGGCTCTCCAAATGCAACATGGTTTTAAATACAAGAGTTAGGACTGTCCCACAAGGGTTGCCGTGACGTGGCAGGATGGCTTCTACATTATTTTGATCAAAATTATGTTAACTAAATACCCTTATTATTACTATTATTACTACCTTCATGCAATTTTTGCAATATATTTTTTTACTTTTTTATTCCAGGATATTTGTTTTGTGTTTTGCTTTTGGTTTTCTCTGTGTAAAGGTGATGTGTTCATATGCAATTACATTTTGCATGCACATTAATTCACTTTTTCTGCTCAGACCCAGTTTCTCATTTGTTTCATTCTGCATTCTGTGCATATAAGGGTGTGACCGCCCTGTTTCTGAGTTGGAAAATCCATCCTGTCTGGCCTATACTATTACTGATGGTTCAGTCCCTCTGTCCTTGTTCACATTTACGTCACTTGACAAGTGGAAAGGTTTTAAATACAAGAGTTAGGACTGTCCCACAAGGGTTGCCGTGACGTGGCAGGATGGCTTCTACATTATTTTGATCAAAATTATGTTAACTAAATTATGTTAACTTGGTTTTCTAAATGCAACATGGCGTCTGATCTCAATTCCAGCCAATTCTGAGTTGAAAAAGTCAAATGGTGCTCCTTCCCTTCCAAGCTCTGCCATGCGCCCAAACAGTGTTTTACCCCCACATGTAGGGTATCAGCCTACTCAGGTCAAATTGCAAAACAATTTTTGGGGTCCAATTTCTCCTGTTACCCTTAGGAAAATAAAAAATTGGGGGCAAAAATATCATTTTTGTGGAAAAAAATGATTTTTTTATTTTCACGTCCGAGCGTTATAAACTTCTGTGAAGCACTTGGGGGTTCAAAGTGCTCACCACACATCTAGATAAGTTCTGTGGGGGGCCTAGTGTCCAAAATGGGGTCACTTGTGGGGAGTTTCAATAGTTTAGGTACATCAGGGGCTCTCCAAACGCACATGACACCCGCAGACCATTCCATCAAAGTCTGCATTCCAAAATGTCACTGCTTCCCTTCCGAGCCCCGACGTGTGTCCATACAGTAGTTTTCTCCCACATATGGGGTGTCAGCGTACTCATGACAAACTGGACAACAACTTTTGGGGTCCAATTTCTCCTGTTACCCTTGGGAAAATAAAAAAAAATTGGGGACTAATTGATCATGTTTGTGGAAAAAATACGATTATTTTATTTTCATGCCCGGGCATTATAAACTTCTGTGAAGCCCTTGTGGGTTCAAAGTGCTCACCACACATCTAGATAAGTTCCTTAGGGGGTCTCATTCCCAAAATGGGGTCATTTGTGGGGGTTTCCACTGTTTAGGTACATTAGGGGCTCTCCAAAGGCAACATGACACCCGCAGACCATTCCATCAAAGTCTGCATTCCAAAACGTCACTACTTCCCTTCCTAGCCCCGACATGTGTCCATACAGTAGTTTTCTCCCACATATGGGGTATCAGCATACTCAGGACAAATTGGACAACAACTTTTAGGGTCCAATTTCTCCTGGTACCCTTGGGAAAATAAAAAAATGGTGACTAAAAGATCATGTTTGTGGAAAAAATACGAATTTTTTATTTTCACGCCCGGGGGTTATAAACTTCTGTAAAGCACTGGGGGGTTCAAAGTGCTCACCACACATCTAGATAAGTTCCTTGGGGGGTCTAGTTTATAAAATGGTGTCATTTGTGGGGGTTTCCACTGTTTAGGTACATCAGGGGTTTTCCAATCGCGACATGGTGTCCGATCTCAATTCCAGCCAAAGACGTCAAATGGCGCTGCTTCCCTTCCGAGCTCTGCCATGCACCTAAATAGTGGTTTACCCCCACATGTGGGGTATCAGCGTACTCAGGACAAATTGCACAATAACTTTTAGGGTCCTGTTACCCTTGGAAAAATAAGAATTGAGGGTGAAAAGATCATTTTTGTGGAAAAAATATGATTTTTTAATTGTACGGCTTTATGTTATAAACTTCTGTGAAGCCCTTGGGGGTTCAAAGTTCTCACTACACATCTAGATAAGTTCCTTAGGGGGTCTTGTTTCCAAAATGGTGTCATTTGTGGGGGGTTTCCACTGTTTTGGTACATCAGGGGTTTTTCAATCGCGACATGGTGTCCGATCTCAATTCCAGCCAAAAACGTCAAATGGCGCTGCTTCCCTTCCGAGCTCTGCCATGCGTTTAAATAGTGGTTTTCCCCCACATGTGGGGTATCAGCGTACTCAGGACAAATTGCACAATAACTTTTAGGGTCCTGTTACCCTTGGAAAAATAAGAATTGAGGGTGAAACGATCATTTTTGTGGAAAAAATATGATTTTTTAATTGTACGGCTTTATGTTATAAACTTCTGTGAAGCCCTTGGGGGTTCAAAGTTCTCACTACACATCTAGATAAGTTCCTTAGGGGGTCTAGTTTCCAAAATGGTGTCATTTGTGGGGGGTTTCCACTGTTTTGGTACATCAGGGGTTTTCCAATCGCGACATGATGTCCGATCTCAATTCCAGCCAAAAACGTCAAATGGCGCTGCTTCCCTTCCGAGCTCTGCCATGCGCCCAAATAGTGGTTTACCCCCACATGTGGGGTATCAGCGTACTCAGGACAAATTGCACAATAACTTTTAGGGTCCTGTTACCCCTGGGAAAATAAAAATTGGGGTGAAAAGATCATTTTTGTGGAAAAAATATGATTTTTTAATTGTACCGCTGTACGTTATAAACTTCTGCAAAGCCCTTGTGGGTTCAAAGTTCTCACCACATATCTAGATAAGTGCCTTGGGGGGTCTAGTTTCCAAAATGGGGTCACTTGTAGGGGGTTTCCACTGTTTAGGTACATCAGGGACTCTCCAAACGTGACATGGCGTCCGATCTGAATTCCAGCCAATTTTGCATTGAAAAAGTCAAACGGCGCTCCTTCCATTCTGAGCTCTGCCATGCGCCGAAACAGTTGTTCCCCCCCACATATCAGGTATCAGCGTACTAAGGACAAATTGCACAATAACTTTTGCAGTCCAATTTCTCCTGTTACCCTTGGTAAAATAAAAAAAATTGAACCTGAAGTATTTTTTTGGTGAAAAAAAGTTAGATGTTCATTTTTTTTTAAATATTCAAAAAAATTCCTGTGACACACCTAAAGGGTTAATAAACTTCTTGAATGTGGTTTTGAGCACCTTAAGGGGTGCAGTTTTTAGAATGGTGTCACTTTTGGGTATTTTCTATCATATAGACCCCTCAAAGTGACCTCAAATGTGATGTGGTCCTAAAAATAAAATGGTGTTGTAAAAATGAGAAATCGCTGGTCAACTTTTAACCCTTATAACTTCCTAACAAAAAAAAATTTTGGTTCCAAAATTGTGCTGATGTAAAGTAAACATGTGGGAAATGTTAGTTATCAAGTTTTTTTTGTGCTGTATCTCTGTGATTTAAGGGCATAAAAATTCAAAGTTGAAAAATTGCAAAATTTTCAAAATTTTCGCCAAATTTCCGTTTTTCCCACAAATAAACGCAAGTTATTTGAATGAAATTTTACCACTAACATGAAGTACAATATGTCATGAGAAAACAATGTCAGAATCACCGGGATCAGAATTGTAAAAATTGTCCCGGTCATGAACGTGCAAACCACCCTTGGGGGTGAAGGGGTTAACAAAGTTTGGAATTTTCTTTTACCCCTTAGAAAAAAATAACCTAGACATGTTTGGTGTCTATGAACTTGGAATGACCTGGAGGATCATAATGGCAGGTCAGCTTTAGCATTTAGCAAGCCTAGTAAAAAAGCCAAACAAAAAAGTGTGGGATTGCACTTCTTTTGCAATTTCACCGCACTTGGAATTTTTTTCCTGTTTTCTGTTTCCCAACATGGTAAAACAAATGGTGTAGTTAAAATGTACAACTTGTCCTGCAAAAAACAAGCCTTCACATGGCCATATTGATGGAAAAATAAAAATGTTATGGCTCTGGGAAGAAGGGCAGCGAAAAGTAAAGATTCAAAAATGAAAATACCTCCAGGGGTTAAGGGGTTAAAGTTTAAACAGTAGCTGGTGATGGATGAGTGACAGGTGTAGACCTGGTGCTCTGAGAGCTGTGCCAAATTCAAGCAACACAAACGAAGGAGACCGAACTTGCACACTAAACATTGACAAAAGTTATGTGGGAAGATACCACTAAAAAGGCATCAATTTATCTTTATTTATTTTTTACTCACTTACATAGCATCATTAATTCTACAGCGCTTTACAGACATGTATAGACATTAGTGGCACTGTCCCCATTGGGTTTCACAATGTAACTTTCTTATCAGTATGTCTTTGGAGTGTGGGAAACAAAATGAGTATTCGGAGGAAACCCTTGTGTGCTATTAGCTAATCTTTTGCAAAGACTTTCAGCCATTACAGAGACATTTGCCTAATGTTATAATGTTATATGGTTTAATTCTATCATCTTGTGTTTGTTGTACTTTGCTGCCATCTACTTGTTACGTTATGTTGTTCATGTATTATTGTTGTGCTACCCATAATACATTTCTTTCTGCAACTCACTCTGTATTTATCTTACTTCCTTTTTTTCGTCAGTGCCATCTTGGACAACACATGCTTCAGACCTGGAGAAAGGATACTCTTGTTACCTCTAACCTAGTGCTTGAAATACTAGTTCTAAACTGCAGTTATAACTTCTAACTCACCTTCATCCCTTCATCTTCCCTGATATCTTACCTCATCTCATCAAGATACTGTGAATAAAACTTGTTGAATTCATCACTGCATCACCCTTCTAGACTACTCAGGTGCAAATCATCAAGAATAGGAGCAAAATTAAAAAGCAGCACTATCTGCCATTACTTATACAAAGATCTGTGTTCACATCCCTCAGACACTTCTCACCCACTTTCATCAGGGACAGAATACCTCGCAAATACGAAGAAAATATACAAACTCCTTGCAGATGCTGTCCTTGGTGGTGTTGGAACACAAGGAGACTCCAGCGCTGCAAGGCTGCTAATGTTTTTGCATTAACGACTCAACATTCCCAGGGTTGGAAGTCTATCACTGCGATGCACACTTTGTAGGGAAAACCACTGACAGGATTGTCTTGAAGCATATTTTGATACTGCAGCATAGGCGCATCACTTTCCAGGGGGGAAAGCAACTGATAAATTTTACTTTTGTATGGTGAATCGAACAGACTGGCAACCCAGTAATTAACACTATTTCTAATTCTAACAATTCGGGCAACAATCATAATACAGAGGGTTCTGCAAGAAGGCGCTCATGGGTTGGTCTCTTTGATGAGGTTCAAGTCCATAGTGTGTTGGTGGCAGGATAACACTCAAGTTTGCTTCCTCCATTCCCTCCTGGCAACCACAGACAACATAGAAGGAATAATTATCCTCTTCCTCTACTAACTGTTGCACGTCCACCACCTCTTCCCACTCATCATTCCCCTCATCCTTCTCCATTTATTTCTTCCATGGCAACCACATGTGAGGTGACAGACTGGAACTTAGAGATATTGTTAACTCTTACGCATCCTCCTTTGCTTCCTCTGCTTCCTCCTCTTTCCTCTGGACCACCAAAAACTCCTCCCGCAGACTATTCGAAGTGTGCTCTAGCATTTAGATGACAGGAATAGCGTTGCTGATGATGGCATTGTCGGTGCTAACTATTTTAGTATCCATTTAAAAAATGCAGAAGGGTGCAGAGATCCTTTATCAGTGTCCATTACACAAGTGTGAATTGCACCACACCCGTACTGCGCTGGGCTGTGCTATGCAAAATGTCATACTGTACCAGGTCTCGGTGTTGCAGCCACAGTTGCTGCAACATGTGCAGAGTTGAATTCCATGGTGTCGTCATATCACATATCAACCGTTTAACCAGTAGGCTGAAAGTGGAATGGGGGAGGTGAGCACACAATGACAGTGGTTTCTGCATCTGTGCATCAACGCTTGGACAGTGACGGAAGACTTGCTGTACCATTAGGTTGAGGATGCAAGCCATGTAAGGCACATGTGTGAGGTTGCCCCGGTGTAGGGCCACCACTAGGTTTGCACCATTATCATACACTGGCTCCAGGTTAAGTGTAGACAGCCATTGCTCAAACTCAGCATGGTTAGCAGTCTACAAGTCTTGATCTGTATGTGATCTCCAAGGCATATTAATTTAAGCACTGCCTGATTGTGGTTAGCCCTGGCTGCGCAGTACGGAGGTGGGGGGATTCACTCTGCAGTGTTGGAACATGTCTCATTAAGGCAGAGGTTGAGAGTGCAGGTTGAGGCCCTATTGGAGGTGGAGGAGGCAGAAGCACTGGAGGAAGTGTTAGAAGGCCTCCCCCTCACTTGACTTTCCCCTCTCCAGTCCATCCTTAGTAAAGCAGCCAGGGTCATCTATCTGGCTAATTTCTACTCAGATGCCTCCTTTCTGTTCCAGTCATTGCACTGGCTGCCCATATATTATAGGATCTCACTCACAAATCTCTCTGCAGTGCTGCACCCCCATACATTTTCTCCCTTATTTCTGTTTATCAGCCTACCCAATCGTTACGCTCCGCAAGTGACTTTCGACTACCATCCACACTAATCCGTACCTCCAAGTCTCGGGTCAAAGACTTCTCACGAGTTGCACCAATCCTCTGGAATGCCCTACCCCAAGAAATTAGGACTAGCCACAACTTACACAGGTTTTGCTGCTACCTAGAAACACATCTCTTTAGGGTGGCCTATCACGTTCCCTAATCAAAGTACTTTCATATATAGTCCATTCTCTATTTCTCTGATCATAATCCTCCTTCAAACTCCATGGCTCCCCAAAGCACTACAAATATCGGCTGGTGACCAGCTCATTCAGCCTTTATCTACCCCTCATTTCCTCAAAATGGCTGGACCATCATTGTAAATAACCACATGTACTTTGTCACCCCCACTTCATTGCAGATTGTAAGCTCTTACGGGCAGAGTCATTATTATTAGAGTTAAGCGAAACGGGTCGAACAATTTCAAAAGTCGCCGACTTTTGGCAAAGTCGGGTTTCATGAAACGAAACCCGACCCTAGGATGAGGTCGGCCACGAGGTCAGCGACTTACGCGCCAAAGTCGCGTTTCAAAAGTTTGTTTTGCGCTCTTTTCCAGCCAATCAGGATCCACGGACACTGTGGGCAACGTGATGACATAGGCAGGGGTCACCACCATCTTTCAGAAGGGCATGCAAGTGATTGGCTTGCTTTGGTGGGCGTCACAGGGGGTATAAAAGGGCGTGCACGCCGACCGCCATCTTACTTCTGCCGATCTCAGTATAGGGAGAGGTTGCTGATTCTGTAGGGAGAGCGTTAGGCAGGGAAGAAGACAAAAAAACTGCTTCTGCTGCTAGCGATTTGGCCTGCACAACACACCAGTCACTGTGTGTGCAGTGCAAAGGGAGGCTATATAGTGGTGTATCAGTGGTGTTGGTTGTTGGGCTGCCTTCTAAGGCTTCCTGACATTCCTGCATTGCTGTTTACCCACTGCTCCGCAAACTGCTTTTTTAAAAGCAATCCAATCTCCCTTATCCTCTAGTCACTTTTGTCACAGCTGTGCCATCGAGCCTGTGACATAGCGCTCAGATATCAGTGGGCCTCACACAATCCAAAAGTGTCCAGTGTCCAAAAGTGTGTGCAGAGATTCAAAATCTCCCTTATCCTCTAGTCACTTTGGTCACAGCTGTGCCATCGAGCCTGTCACATAGCGCTCAGATATTCATTGGGCCTCACACAATCCAAAAGTGTCCAGTGTCCAAAAGTGTGTGCAGAGATTCAAAATCTCCCTTATCCTCTAGTCACTTTGGTCACAGCTGTGCCATCGAGCCTGTCACATAGCGCTCAGATATCAGTGGGCCTCACACAATCCAAAAGTGTCCAGTGTCCACAAGTGTCTGCAGAAATTCAAAATCTCCCCTGTCCTATAGACACCTTGTACCTTGTTTTACATTACTATATAGTTTGTTGGATTTTGTCTACATTTCTACCAAAAATGAGGAAGGCTGGTGGAAGAGGCCGTGGAATTGGGCGGGGGTTGGCAGCTGGTAATGATGGTGTTGGTGGTGGATCTGATGGAAGTGGCAAGAGCAAAATAGGACCGAATGCAGGAGGTGTTAAGCCTGCGTCATCGTCTGGCTACATAAGGCCTCGAACGCTTAGTTTTCTAGGAGTTGGCAAACCGCTTTTAAAGCCAGAGCATCAGGAAAAAGTTTTGTCTTACATTGCTGACTCAGCCTCCAGCTCTATCGCCTCCTCTTCTTCAGTTGTAAAAAGTAAAAGCACTGAGTCGTCATTGGAGGCTCATGTTCATGAACCACACCTTTCCTTGTGTCCTTCACCCCAACCAAGATTGAAGGATGACGCAGGCCATACTACTGATTACTCCATGGAGCTGTTTTCACATACCATGCCTGGATTATCAAGTCAAATGGTGAATTACCCAGGCCAAGATGAATCTGACATGGAGTGCACTGATGCACAGCCGCTGATGGATGTTTCTGCTGGTACATTCACTCAGAGCACTACATTGTCCTCGCAGTGTACAGAGCCAGATTCTGACCCTGATGAGACTCAGGTGCCCCTTCCCGCACACTATACCACCATACACGGTGACACAGAGGAAGGTGCACATGACATAGAAAAGGAGCTGATGGATGACCCAGTTGTTGACCCAGATTGGCATCCATTGGGGGAAGAGGGTGCTGCTTCCAATAGCTCAGATGAGGAGCATCCACAGCAGACATCGACATCGCAACAGCTGTTATCTGGCAGGCCCGTAGCACTCCAAAGACAGGTTCCAAACATCAAAAGAGTTGCTGGACAGCTTATCCAAAGGGTCAAAAGATCACAGCGTGCTAGGCCGCAAAATGTCTGCCAAAGTAGGAAGAGTGCAGTGTGGCACTTTTTTGACCAAAATCCTCATGATCAGGCCAAGGTTATCTGTAAGAAGTGTGCAAAGACCTTTAGCCGAGGGAAAAATCTGAAAAATTTGAATACCAGTTGCATGCTTAGACATTTAACCAGCATGCACTTGCAAGCGTGGACACAACACCAAACCTCAAGTGCCACATGTGCAACTGATCACAACGAAGGTAGTCAGCAACGCTACATTGTTTCCCCCACTGTAAGCCCACCGGTTAGCACAGCAGCAAATGTTGAGGTGTCGTTGCAAGGCCACAGCAGTCAGGGAATCCCACTGTTATATCAACGAAAGACTGATTCTAGGCCATCAGAAAGAACACCAACTCCATCACCATCATCAACCCTCTCTCAGTCCGCCCTGTCCACCGCTACTTCCACCATATGCAGCTCTCAAGTCCAGCTCACCCTCCCAGACACTATGAGTAGGTCAAGAAAGTACTCAGTCTCTCATCCGCGTACACTGGGTTTGAACGCCCACATTGCCAAACTAATCTCGTTTGAGATGATGCCCTTTCGGTTGGTGGAAAGCACAGCTTTCCGCGAACTCATGGCCTATGCAGTACCACGCTATGACCTACCCAGTCGCCACTTCTTCTCTCGCAAAGCCATCCCAGCCCTCCACCATCATGTGAAAGACCGCATTGTCCATGCACTCAAGCAGTCAGTGAGCGGAAAGGTGCACCTCACAACTAATGCATGGTCCAGTCGGCATGGCCAGGGCCGTTACGTGTCCATCACTGCGCACTGGGTTAATGTGGTGGATGCAGGGTCCACAGGGGACAGCGGTGGTGGGACAGTGCTGCCTAGCCCACGGTATAGGAAACAGTTGGCTGTAGGCGTTCGACCCTCCTCCTCCTCCTCCTCCTCCAGAAGCGAAAGCTCGTCCACAGAGCGCAGTTGTACGAGCACTCCATCTGCAGCTGCCACTGTTGCACACGATGTGTCCCCCTATCGAGCAGCTAGTGGAAAGCGTCAGCAGGCTGTGTTGCAGATGATGTGTTTGGGCAACAGACACACCGCCGAGGTGCTGGCCAAGTACTTGAAGCGACAAACTGAGTCATGGCTGGGCAGTGTACATCTTGAGGCAGGCAAGGTAGTTAGTGATAACGGCCGTAATTTTGTGGCAGCCATAGCCCTTTCAAAACTCAGCCACATACCTTGCTTGGCTCACATCTTGAACCTGGTGGTGCAGTGCTTCCTCAAAAATTATCCGGAGTTAACAGCCCTGCTCCAGAAGGTGCGAAGACTGTGCACACACATCCGCCGGTCGCCTGTACACTCCGTTCGTATGCAGAAGCTGCAGCGATTGCTCCACCTTCCCAACCACCGCCTCATTATCGACATTGCAACAAGGTGGAACTCCACCCTGCACATGGTGGAGCGGCTGTGCGAGCAGAGGCAGGCCATAATGCATTTGTGGGAGGATACACGGACAGGCACTTTGAGAGCAGACATGGAGTTGACAGGTGTGCAGTGGTCGAAGCTGAAAGACCTCTGTAAAGTCCTTCAGTGTTTTGAGGAATGCACACGGCTGGTAAGCGCAGACGACGCCATCCTAAGCATGAGCATCCCACTTATGCGTCTGCTCATGCAAACTTTGACGCACCTTAAGGAGCAGGCGTCTGCAGCCAATGTTGATGAGGAGGAAGAGGAGGAGGGAATGCTTGATGACATTCAGCCATTGTCTGCTCAGGGACCTCTCCTGGACGAGGTGGAGGAAGAAGAGGAGGAGGAGGATGATGATGGGGATGATTACTTAGGGGAGGAGGATGCATCTCGTGGGGCAAGTGAAAATGTTGGCGTGGCAAGGTCTGGTACAGGGTTTGTGTGTGACTGGAGGGATGTGGATTTGCCAGAAAGTGCTCCTCCACCCAGCACTCGCAGTGCATCATTGACACCGGGAACATTGGCCCACATGTCAGATTATGCCTTGCAGATCCTAAAAAGGGACCCCCGCATTGCCAAAGTGATGAACGATGACGACTACTGGATGGCCAGCATCCTGGATCCACGCTATAAAGGCAAATTACAAAACATCATGCCACAGGAGAACCTTGACCTAATATTGGCTAATAAACAAGCAACTCTGGTAAATCGGTTGCTTGAGGCATTCCCAGCACACAGCAGCGGTGATGGTTCTCACACGAGCCGTACGGGCCGGGGGCAGCTTGGCAGAGGTGTTCGTGGTGCACACAGCAGAATTGGCGTTGGAGACAGGGGTTTCATGACAATGTTGTGGACTGATTTTTCAAATACCGCTCACACAACTGGTAATAATGCATCGATGGAAAGTGACAGGAGACAGCAGTTGTCAACTATGGTTACAAACTACTTTTCCTCCCATATCGATGTTCTCCCACACAGGTCATTCCCCTTTGACTATTGGGCCGCTAAACTGGACACCTGGCCTGAATTGGCCCAATATGCCTTACAGGAGCTCGCTTGCCCAGCTGCAAGTGTGCTATCGGAAAGAGTCTTCAGTGCAGCTGGATCAATCCTGACAGAAAAAAGGACCCGTCTGTCAACCCAAAATGTGGATGATCTAACCTTCATTAAAATGAACCATGCATGGGTTTCCAAGGATTTTGTCCCACCTTCCCCTGATGACACATAGGGTGACAGAAAAATGGCTTGCTTTGGTCCACCTCTTCCTGGGACTTCACCTATTTTGCCTTTTGCTTCAGCTGAATGTCCAACATCAACATATGCCACTTTCTAAAACTCCCTAACTGTGCTGCATCCCCTCCCATGGCCGGGGTCACCACCTAGCGCACGACACCGTGCGAGTGCCGTTGCCCTGGACAGGTGGGTAGGCCGACTCTTGGGCGCGGGCACTGGCACAGGGTCCCTCATAGTGCAATCAAGTGTCTCTGACGGTGGTGGTGCACACCCGCCATCAGACACACTGCTGTACTATGAGGGGCCAAGTGCCAGTACCGACGCCGAAGAGTGGGCCCCCCTTGCTTGGGCAGGGCCCCAGCATTTGCAATCTTTACCTCTCCCTGCTCCTCCGCTGTGTAATCTGGGCCGTCAAATCCATACTGTGCCTGACACCGTCTGAGCCTGCCTCCTGATGTATAGACATATATTTTGAATGTGAACGCTATCCATACATGTTATCTGGGGATACGGTACCCTTTCTAACCTTTGTGCAATCACGTGCAATCCATACTGGGCCTAACACCGTCTGAGCCTGCCTCCTGTGACATATATTTTGAATGTGTACGCTATCCATACATGTTATCCGGGGATACGGTACCCTTTCTAACCTTTGTGCAATCACGTGCAATCCATACTGGGCCTAACACCGTCTGAGCCTGCCTCCTGAGACATATATTTTGAATGTGTACGCTATCCATACATGTTATCCGGGGATACGGTACCCTTTCTAACCTTTGTGCAATCACGTGCAATCCATACTGGGCCTAACACCGTCTGAGCCTGCCTCCTGATGTATAGACATATATTTTGAATGCGTACGCTAACCATACATGTTATCTGGGGATACGGTACCCTTTCTAACCTTTGTGCAATCACGTGCAATCCACACTGGGCCTAACACTGTCTGAGCCTGCCTCCTGAGACATATATTTTGAATGTGTACGCTATCCATACATGTTATCTGTGGAAACGGTACCCTTTCTAACCTTTGTGCAATCACGTGCAATCCATACTGGGCCTAACACCGTCTGAGCCTGCCTCCTGAGACATATATTTTGAATGTGTACGCTATCCATACATGTTTTCCGGGGATACGGTACCCTTTCTAATCTTTGTGCAATCACGTGCAATCCATACTGGGCCTAACACCGTCTGAGCCTGCCTCCTGAGACATATATTTTGAATGTATAAGCTATCCATACATGTTATCCGGGGATACGGTACCCTTTCTAACCTTTGTGCAATCACGTGCAATCCATACTGGGCCTAACACCGTCTGAGCCTGCCTCCTGAGACATATATTTTGAATGTGTACGCTATCCATACATGTTATCCGGGGATACGGTACCCTTTCTAACCTTTGTGCAATCACGTGCAATCCATACTGGGCCTAACACCGTCTGAGCCTGCCTCCTGAGACATATATTTTGAATGTGTACGCTATCCATACATGTTATCCGGGGAAACGGTACCCTTTCTAACCTTTGTGCAATCACGTGCAATCCATTCTGGGCCTAACACCGTCTGAGCCTGCCTCCTGATGTATAGACATATATTTTGAATGTGTACGCTATCCATACATGTTATCTGGGGATACGGTACCCTTTCTAACCTTTGTGCAATCACGTGCAATCCATACTGGGCCTAACACCGTCTGAGCCTGCCTCCTGATGTATAGACATATATTTTGAATGTGTACGCTATTCATACATGTTATCTGGGAATACGGTACCCTTTCTAACCTTTGTGCAATCACGTGCAATCCATACTGGGCCTAACACCGTCTGAGCCTGCCTCCTGAGACATATATTTTGAATATGTACGCTTTCCATACATGTTATCCGGGGAAACGGTACCCTTTCTAACCTTTGTGCAATCACGTGCAATCCATACTGGGCCTAACACCGTCTGAGCCTGCCTCCTGATGTATAGACATATATTTTGAATGTGTACGCTATCCATACATGTTATCTGGGGATACGGTACCCTTTCTAACCTTTGTGCAATCACGTGCAATCCATAATGGGCCTAACACCGTCTGAGCCTGCCTCCTGAGACATATATTTTGAATGTGTACGCTATCCATACATGTTATCCGGTGATACGGTACCCTTTCTAACCTTTGTGCAATCACGTGCAATCCATAATGGGCCTAACACCGTCTGAGCCTGCCTCCTGAGACATATATTTTGAATGTGTACGCTATCCATACATGTTATCTGGGGATACGGTACCCTTTCTAACCTTTGTGCAATCACGTGCAATCCATAATGGGCCTAACACCGTCTGAGCCTGCCTCCTGAGACATATATTTTGAATGTGTACGCTATCCATACATGTTATCCGGGGATACGGTACCCTTTCTAACCTTTGTGCAATCACGTGCAATCCATACTGGGCCTAACACCGTCTGAGCCTGCCTCCTGAGACATATATTTTGAATGTGTACGCTATCCATACATGTTATCCGGGGATACGGTACCCTTTCTAACCTTTGTGCAATCACGTGCAATCCATACTGGGCCTAACACCGTCTGAGCCTGCCTCCTGAGACATATATTTTGAATGTGTACGCTATCCATACATGTTATCCGGGGATACGGTACCCTTTCTAACCTTTGTGCAATCACGTGCAATCCATACTGGGCCTAACACCGTCTGAGCCTGCCTCCTGAGACATATATTTTGAATGTGTACGCTATCCATACATGTTATCCGGGGATACGGTACCCTTTCTAACCTTTGTGCAATCAAGTGCAATCCATACTGGGCCTAACACCGTCTGAGCCTGCCTCCTGATGTATAGACATATATTTTGAATGTGTACGCTATCCATACATGTTATCTGGGTATACGGTACCCTTTCTAACCTTCTTGCAATCACGTGCAATCCATACTGGGCCTAACACCGTCTGAGCCTGCCTCCTGATGTATAGACATATATTTTGAATGTGTACGCTATCCATACATGTTATCTGGGGATACGGTACCCTTTCTAACCTTTGTGCAATCACGTGCAATCCATACTGGGCCTAACACCGTCTGAGCCTGCCTCCTGAGACATATATTTTGAATGTGTACGCTATCCATACATGTTATCCGGGGATACGGTACCCTTTCTAACGTTTGTGCAATCACGTGCAATCCATACTGGGCCTAACACCGTCTGAGCCTGCCTCCTGAGACATATATTTTGAATGTGTACGCTATCCATGCATGTTATCCGGGGATACGGTACCCTTTCTAACCTTTGTGAAATCACGTGCAATCCATACTGGGCCTAACACCGTCTGAGCCTGCCTCCTGAGACATATATTTTGAATGTGTACGCTATCCATACATGTTATCCGGGGATACGGTACCCTTTCTAACCTTTGCGCAATCACGTGCAATCCATACTGGGTCTAACACCGTCTGAGCCTGCCTCCTGAGACATATATTTTGAAGTGTATGCTATCCATACATGTTATCCGGGGAAACGGTACCCTTTCTAACCTTTGTGCAATCACGTGCAATCCATACTGGGCTTAACACCGTCTGAGCCTGCCTCCTGATGTATAGACATATATTTTGAATGCGTACGCTATCCATACATGTTATCTGGGGATACGGTACCCTTTCTAACCTTTGTGCAATCACGTGCAATCCATACTGGGCCTAACACCATCTGAGCCTGCCTCCTGAGACATATATTTTGAATGTGTACGCTATCCATACATGTTATCTGTGGAAACGGTACCCTTTCTAACCTTTGTGCAATCACGTGCAATCCATACTGGGCCTAACACCGTCTGAGCCTGCCTCCTGAGACATATATTTTGAATGTGTACGCTATCCATACAAGTTTTCCGTGGATACGGTACCCTTTCTAACCTTTGTGCAATCACGTGCAATCCATACTGGGCCTAACACCGTCTGAGCCTGCCTCCTGAGACATATATTTTGAATGTGTTCGCTATCCATACATGTTATCCGGGGATACGGTACCCTTTCTAACCTTTGTGCAATCACGTGCAATCCATACTGGGCCTAACACCGTCTGAGCCTGCCTCCTGAGACATATATTTTGAATGTGTACGCTATCCATACATGTTATCCGGGGATACGGTACCCTTTCTAACCTTTGTGCAATCACGTGCAATCCATACTGGGCCTAACACCGTCTGAGCCTGCCTCCTGAGACATATATTTTGAATGTGTACGCTATCCATACATGTTATCCGTGGAAACGGTACCCTTTCTAACCTTTGTGCAATCACGTGCAATCCATACTGGGCCTAACACCATCTGAGCCTGCCTCCTGATGTATAGACATATATTTTGAAAGCGTACGCTAACCATACATGTTATCTGGGGATACGGTACCCTTTCTAACCTTTGTGCAATCACGTGCAATCCATACTGGGCCTAACACCGTCTGAGCCTGCCTCCTGAGACATATATTTTGAATGTGTACGCTATCCATACATGTTATCTGTGGAAACGGTACCATTTCTAACCTTTGTGCAATCACGTGCAATCCATACTGGGCCTAACACCGTCTGAGCCTGCCTCCTGGGACATATATTTTGAATGTGTACGCTATCCATACATGTTTTCCGGGGATACGGTACCCTTTCTAATCTTTGTGCAATCACGTGCAATCCATACTGGGACTAACACCGTCTGAGCCTGCCTCCTGAGACATATATTTTGAATGTATAAGCTATCCATACATGTTATCCGGGGATACGGTACCCTTTCTAACCTTTGTGCAATCACGTGCAATCCATACTGGGCCTAACACCGTCTGAGCCTGCCTCCTGAGACATATATTTTGAATGTGTACGCTATCCATACATGTTATCCGGGGATACGGTACCCTTTCTAACCTTTGTGCAATCACGTGCAATCCATACTGGGCCTAACACCGTCTGAGCCTGCCTCCTGAGACATATATTTTGAATGTGTACGCTATCCATACATGTTATCTGGGGAAACGGTACCCTTTCTAACCTTTGTGCAATCACGTGCAATCCATTCTGGGCCTAACACCGTCTGAGCCTGCCTCCTGATGTATAGACATATATTTTGAATGTGTACGCTATCCATACATGTTATCTGGGGATACGGTACCCTTTCTAACCTTTGTGCAATCACGTGCAATCCATACTGGGCCTAACACCGTCTGAGCCTGCATCCTGATGTATAGACATATATTTTGAATGTGTACGCTATCCATACATGTTATCTGGGGATACGGTACCCTTTCTAACCTTTGTGCAATCACGTGCAATCCATACTGGGCCTAACACCGTCTGAGCCTGCCTCCTGAGACATATATTTTGAATGTGTACGCTTTCCATACATGTTATCCGGGGAAACGGTAACCTTTCTAACCTTTGTGCAATCACGTGCAATCCATACTGGGCCTAACACCGTCTGAGCCTGCCTCCTGATGTATAGACATATATTTTGAATGTGTACGCTATCCATACATGTTATCTGGGGATACGGTACCCTTTCTAACCTTTGTGCAATCACGTGCAATCCATACTGGGCCTAACACCGTCTGAGCCTGCCTCCTGAGACATATATTTTGAATGTGTACACTATCCATACATGTTATCCGGGGATACGGTACCCTTTCTAACCTTTGTGCAATCACGTGCAATTCATACTGGGCCTAACACCGTCTGAGCCTGCCTCCTGAGACATATATTTTGAATGTGTACGCTATACATACATGTTATCCGTGGATACGGTACCCTTTCTAACCTTTGTGCAATCACGTGCAATCCATACTGGGCCTAACACCGTCTGAGCCTGCCTCCTGAGACATATATTTTGAATGTGTACGCTATCCATACATGTTATCCGGGGATACGGTACCCTTTCTAACCTTTGTGCAATCACGTGCAATCCATACTGGGCCTAACTCCGTCTGAGCCTGCCTCCTGATGTATAGACATATATTTTGAATGTGTACGCTATCCATACATGTTATCTGGGGATACGGTACCCTTTCTAACCTTTGTGCAATCACGTGCAATCCATACTGGGCCTAACACCATCTGAGCCTGCCTCCTGATGTATAGACATATATTTTGAATGTGTACGCTATCCATACATGTTATCTGGGGATATGGTACCCTTTCTAACCTTTGTGCAATCACGTGCAATCCATACTGGGCCTAACACCGTCTGAGCCTGCCTCCTGAGACATATATTTTGAATGTGTACGCTTTCCATACATGTTATCCGGGGAAACGGTACCCTTTCTAACCTTTGTGCAATCACGTGCAATCCATACTGGGCCTAACACCGTCTGAGCCTGCCTCCTGATGTATAGACATATATTTTGAATGTGTACGCTATCCATACATGTTATCTGGGGATACGGTACCCTTTCTAACCTTTGTGCAATCACGTGCAATCCATACTGGGCCTAACACCGTCTGAGCCTGCCTCCTGAGACATATATTTTGAATGTGTACGCTATCCATACATGTTATCCGGGGATACGGTACCCTTTCTAACCTTTGTGCAATCACCTGCAATCCATACTGGGCCTAACACCGTCTGAGCCTGCCTCCTGAGACATATATTTTGAATGTGTACGCTATCCATACATGTTATCCGGGGATACGGTACCCTTTCTAACCTTTGTGCAATCACGTGCAATCCATACTGGGCCTAACACCGTCTGAGCCTGCCTCCTGAGACATATATTTTGAATGTGTACGCTATCCATACATGTTATCCGGGGAAACGGTACCCTTTCTAACCATTGTGCAATCACGTGCAATCCATACTGGGCCTAACACCGTCTGAGCCTGCCTCCTGATGTATAGACATATATTTTGAATGTGTACGCTATCCATACATGTTATCTGGGGATACGGTACCCTTTCTAACCTTTGTGCAATCACGTGCAATCCATACTGGGCCTAACACCGTCTGAGCCTGCCTCCTGAGACATATATTTTGAATGTGTATGCTATCCATACATGTTATCTTAGGAAACAGTACCCTTTCTAACCTTTGTGCAATCACGTGCAATCCATACTGGGCCTAACACCGTCTGAGCCTGCCTCCTGAGACATATATTTTGAATGTGTACGCTATCCATACATGTTATCCGGGGAAACGGTACCCTTTCTAACCATTGTGCAATCACGTGCAATCCATACTGGGCCTAACTCCGTCTGAGCCTGCCTCCTGATGTATAGACATATATTTTGAATGTGTACGCTATCCATACATGTTATCTGGGGATACGGTACCCTTTCTAACCTTTGTGCAATCACGTGCAATCCATACTGGGCCTAACACCGTCTGAGCCTGCCTCCTGAGACATATATTTTGAATGTGTACGCTATCCATACATGTTATCTGGGGATACGGTACCCTTTCTAACCTTTGTGCAATCACGTGCAATCCATACTGGGCCTAATACCGTCTGAGCCTGCCTCCTGAGACATATATTTTGAATGTGTACGCTATCCATACATGTTATCTGGGGAAACGGTACCCTTTCTAACCTTTGTGCAATCACGTGCAATTCATACTGGGCCTAACATCGTCTGAGCCTGCCTCCTGAGACATATATTTTGAATGTGTACGCTATCCATGCATGTTATCCGGGGATACGGTACCCTTTCTAACCTTTGTGCAATCACGTGCAATCCATACTGGGCCTAACACCGTCTGAGCCTGCCTCCTGAGACATATATTTTGAATGTGTACGCTATCCATACATGTTATCCGGGGATACGGTACCCTTTCTAACCTTTGTGCAATCGCGTCCAATCCATACTGGGTCTAACACCGTCTGAGCCTGCCTCCTGAGACATATATTTTGAAGTGTATGCTATCCATACATGTTAACCGGGGAAACGGTACCCTTTCTAACCTTTCTGCAATCACGTGCAATCCATACTGGGCTTAACACCGTCTGAGCCTGCCTCCTGATGTATAGACATATATTTTGAATGCGTACGCTATCCATACATGTTATCTGGGGAAACAGTACCCTTTCTAACCTTTGTGCAATCACGTGCAATCCATACTGGGCCTAACACCGTCTGAGCCTGCCTCCTGAGACATATATTTTGAATGTGTACGCTATCCATACATGTTATCCGGGGATACGGTACCCTTTCTAACCTTTGTGCAATCACGTGCAATCCATACTGGGCCTAACACCATCTGAGCCTGC
The DNA here is from genome assembly GCF_039654945.1 of Dendrobates tinctorius. Lineage (NCBI taxonomy): Eukaryota > Metazoa > Chordata > Amphibia > Anura > Dendrobatidae > Dendrobates > Dendrobates tinctorius. The sequence goes on from NW_027361690.1 coordinate 14,803,410, forward strand.
CTCCTGAGACATATATTTTGAATGTGTACGCTATCCATACATGTTATCCGGGGATACGGTACCCTTTCTAACCTTTGTGCAATCACGTGCAATCCATACTGGGCCTAACACCGTCTGAGCCTGCCTCCTGAGACATATATTTTGAATGTGTACGCTATCCATACATGTTATCCGGGGAAACGGTACCCTTTCTAACCATTGTGCAATCACGTGCAATCCATACTGGGCCTAACACCGTCTGAGCCTGCCTCCTGATGTATAGACATATATTTTGAATGTGTACGCTATCCATACATGTTATCTGGGTTTACGGTACCCTTTCTAACCTTTGTGCAATCACGTGCAATCCATACTGGGCCTAACACCGCCTGAGCCTGCCTCCTGAGACATATATTTTGAATGTGTACGCTATCCATACATGTTATCTGGGGAAACAGTACCCTTTCTAACCTTTGTGCAATCACGTGCAATCCATACTGGGCCTAACACCGTCTGAGCCTGCCTCCTGAGACATATATTTTGAATGTGTACGCTATCCATACATGTTATCCGGGGATACGGTACCCTTTCTAACCTTTGTGCAATCACGTGCAATCCATACTGGGCCTAACTCCGTCTGAGCCTGCCTCCTGAGACATATATTTTGAATGTGTACGCTATCCATACATGTTATCCGGGGATACGGTACCCTTTCTAACCTTTGTGCAATCACGTGCAATCCATACTGGGCCTAACACCGTCTGAGCCTGCCTCCTGAGACATATATTTTGAATATGTACGCTATCCATACATGTTATCTGGGGAAACGGTACCCTTTCTAACCTTTGTGCAATCACGTGCAATCCATACTGGGCCTAACATTGTCTGAGCCTGCCTCCTGAGACATATATTTTGAATGTGTACGCTATCCATGCATGTTATCCGGGGATACGGTACCCTTTCTAACCTTTGTGCAATCACGTGCAATCCATACTGGGCCTAACACCGTCTGAGCCTGCCTCCTGATGTATAGACATATATTTTGAATGTGTACGCTATCCATACATGTTATCTGGGGATACGGTACCCTTTCTAACCTTTGTGCAATCACGTGCAATCCATTCTGGGCCTAACACCGTCTGAGCCTGCCTCCTGATGTATAGACATATATTTTGAATGTGTACGCTATCCATACATGTTATCTGGGGATACGGTACCCTTTCTAACCTTTGTGCAATCACGTGCAATCCATACTGGGCCTAATACCGTCTGGGCCTGCCTCCTGAGACATATATTTTGAATGTGTACGCTATCCACACATGTTATCTGGGGAAACGGTACCCTTTCTAACCTTTGTGCAATCACGTGCAATTCATACTGGGCCTAACATCGTCTGAGCCTGCCTCCTGAGACATATATTTTGAATGTGTACGCTATACATGCATGTTATCCGGGGATACGGTACCCTTTCTAACCTTTGTGCAATCACGTGCAATCCATACTGGGCCTAACACCGTCTGAGCCTGCCTCCTGAGACATATATTTTGAAGTGTATGCTATCCATACATGTTATCCGGGGAAACGGTACCCTTTCTAACCTTTGTGCAATCACGTGCAATCCATACTGGGCTTAACACCGTCTGAGCCTGCCTCCTGATGTATAGACATATATTTTGAATGCGTACGCTATCCATACATGTTATCTGGGGATACGGTACCCTTTCTAACCTTTGTGCAATCACGTGCAATCCATACTGGGCCTAACACCGTCTGAGCCTGCCTCCTGAGACATATATTTTGAATGTGTACGCTATCCATACATGTTATCTGTGGAAACGGTACCCTTTCTAACCTTTGTGCAATCACGTGCAATCCATACTGGGCCTAACACCGTCTGAGCCTGCCTCCTGAGACATATATTTTGAATGTGTTCGCTATCCATACAAATTTTCCGTGGATACAGTACCCTTTCTAACCTTTGTGCAATCACGTGCAATCCATACTGGGCCTAACACCGTCTGAGCCTGCCTCCTGAGACATATATTTTGAATGTGTACGCTATCCATACATGTTATCCGGGGATACGGTACCCTTTCTAACCTTTGTGCAATCACGTGCAATCCATACTGGGCCTAACACCGTCTGAGCCTGCCTCCTGAGACATATATTTTGAATGTGTACGCTATCCATACATGTTATCCGGGGATACGGTACCCTTTCTAACCTTTGTGCAATCACGTGCAATCCATACTGGGCCTAACACCGTCTGAGCCTGCCTCCTGAGACATATATTTTGAATGTGTACGCTATCCATACATGTTATCCGGGGATACGGTACCCTTTCTAACCTTTGTGCAATCACGTGCAATCCATACTGGGCCTAACACCGTCTGAGCCTGCCTCCTGAGACATATATTTTGAATATGTACGCTATCCATACATGTTATCTGGGGAAACGGTACCCTTTCTAACCTTTGTGCAATCACGTGCAATCCATACTGGGCCTAACACCGTCTGAGCCTGCCTCCTGATGTATAGACATATATTTTGAATGTGTACGCTATCCATACATGTTATCTGGGGATACGGTACCCTTTCTAACCTTTGTGCAATCACGTGCATTCCATACTGGGCCTAACACCGTCTGAGCCTGCCTCCTGAGACATATATTTTGAATGTGTACGCTATCCATACATGTTATCCGGGGATTCGGTACCCTTTCTAACCTTTGTGCATCACGTGCAATCCATACTGGGCCTAACACCGTATGAGCCTGCCTCCTGAGACATATATTTTGAATGTGTACGCTATCCATACATGTTATCCGGGGATACGGTACCCTTTCTAACCTTTGTGCAATCACGTGCAATCCATACTGGGCCTAACACCGTCTGAGCCTGCCTCCTGAGACATATATTTTGAATGTGTACGCTATCCATACATGTTATCCGGGGAAACGGTACCCTTTCTAACCTTTGTGCAATCACGTGCAATCCATACTGGGCCTAACACCGTCTGAGCCTGCCTCCTGATGTATAGACATATATTTTGAATGTGTACGCAATCCATACATGTAATCTGGGGATACGGTACCCTTTCTAACCTTTGTGCAATAACGTGCAATCCATACTGGGCCTAACACCGTCTGAGCCTGCCTCCTGAGACATATATTTTGAATGTGTACGCTATCCATACATGTTATCTGGGGAAACGGTACCCTTTCTAACCTTTGTGCAATCACGTGCAATCCATACTGGGCCTAACACCGTCTGAGCCTGCCTCCTGAGACATATATTTTGAATGTGTACGCTATCCATACATGTTATCCGGGGATACGGTACCCTTTCTAACCTTTGTGCAATCACTTGCAATCCATACTGGGCCTAACACTGTCTGAGCCTGCCTCCTGAGACATATATTTTGAATGTGTACGCTATCCATACATGTTATCTGGGGATACGGTACCTTTTCTAACCTTTGTGCAATCACGTGCAATCCATACTGGGCCTAACACCGTCTGAGCCTGCCTCCTGAGACATATATTTTGAATGTGTACGCTATCCATACATGTTACCCGGGGATACAGTACCCTTTCTAACCTTTGTGCAATCACGTGGAATCCATACTGGGCCTAACACCGTCTGAGCCTGCCTCCTGAGACATATATTTTGAATGTGTACGCTATCCATACATGTTATCCGGGGAAACGATACCCTTTCTAACCTTTGTGCAATCACGTGCAATCCATACTGGGCCTAACACCATCTGAGCCTGCCTCCTGATGTATAGACATATATTTTGAATGTGTTCGCTATCCATACATGTTATCCGGGGATACGGTACCCTTTCTAACCTTTGTGCAATCACGTGCAATCCATACTGGGCCTAACACCGTCTGAGCCTGCCTCCTGAGACATATATTTTGAATGTGTACGCTATCCATACATGTTATCCGGGGAAACGGTACCCTTTCTAACCTTTGTGCAATCACGTGCAATCCATACTGGGCCTAACACCGTCTGAGCCTGCCTCCTGATGTATAGACATATATTTTGAATGTGTACGCAATCCATACATGTAATCTGGGGATACGGTACCCTTTCTAACCTTTGTGCAATCACGTGCAATCCATACTGGGCCTAACACCGTCTGAGCCTGCCTCCTGAGACATATATTTTGAATGTGTACGCTATCCATACATGTTATCTGGGGATACGGTACCCTTTCTAACCTTTGTGCAATCACGTGTAATCCATACTGGGCCTAACACCGTCTGAGCCTGCCTCCTGAGACATATATTTTGAATGTGTACGCTATCCATACATGTTATCCGGGGATACTGTACCCTTTCTAACCTTTGTGCAATCACGTGCAATCCATACTGGGCCTAACACCGTCTGAGCCTGCCTCCTGAGACATATATTTTGAATGTGTACGCTATCCATACATGTTATCCGGGGATACAGTACCCTTTCTAACCTTTGTGCAATCACGTGCAATCCATACTGGGCCTAACACCGTCTGAGCCTGCCTCCTGAGACATATATTTTGAATGTGTATGCTATCCATACATGTTATCCGGGGAAACGGTACCCTTTCTAACCTTTGTGCAATCACGTGCAAACCATACTGGGCCTAACACCTTCTGAGCCTGCCTCCTGATTTATAGACATATATTTTGAATGTGTACGCTATCCATACATGTTATCTGGGGATACGGTACCCTTTCTAACCTTTGTGCAATCACGTGCAATCCATACTTGGCCTAACACCGTCTGAGCCTGCCTCCTGAGACATATATTTTGAATGTGTACGCTATCCATACATGTTATCCGGGGAAACGATACCCTTTCTAACCTTTGTGCAATCACGTGCAATCCATACTGGGCCTAACACCATCTGAGCCTGCCTCCTGATGTATAGACATATATTTTGAATGTGTTCGCTATCCATACATGTTATCCGGGGATACGGTACCCTTTCTAACCTTTGTGCAATCACGTGCAATCCATACTGGGCCTAACACCGTCTGAGCCTGCCTCCTGAGACATATATTTAGAATGTGTACGCTATCCATACATGTTATCCGGGGAAACGGTACCCTTTCTAACCTTTGTGCAATCACGTGCAATCCATACTGGGCCTAACACCGTCTGAGCCTGCCTCCTGATGTATAGACATATATTTTGAATGTGTACGCAATCCATACATGTAATCTGGGGATACGGTACCCTTTCTAACCTTTGTGCAATCACGTGCAATCCATACTGGGCCTAACACCGTCTGAGCCTGCCTCCTGAGACATATATTTTGAATGTGTACGCTATCCATACATGTTATCTGGGGATACGGTACCCTTTCTAACCTTTGTGCAATCACGTGTAATCCATACTGGGCCTAACACCGTCTGAGCCTGCCTCCTGAGACATATATTTTGAATGTGTACGCTATCCATACATGTTATCCGGGGATACTGTACCCTTTCTAACCTTTGTGCAATCACGTGCAATCCATACTGGGCCTAACACCGTCTGAGCCTGCCTCCTGAGACATATATTTTGAATGTGTACGCTATCCATACATGTTATCCGGGGATACAGTACCCTTTCTAACCTTTGTGCAATCACGTGCAATCCATACTGGGCCTAACACCGTCTGAGCCTGCCTCCTGAGACATATATTTTGAATGTGTATGCTATCCATACATGTTATCCGGGGAAACGGTACCCTTTCTAACCTTTGTGCAATCACGTGCAAACCATACTGGGCCTAACACCTTCTGAGCCTGCCTCCTGATTTATAGACATATATTTTGAATGTGTACGCTATCCATACATGTTATCTGGGGATACGGTACCCTTTCTAACCTTTGTGCAATCACGTGCAATCCATACTTGGCCTAACACCGTCTGAGCCTGCCTCCTGAGACATATATTTTGAATGTGTACGCTATCCATACATGTTATCTGGGGATACGGTACCCTTTCTAACCTTTGTGCAATCACGTGCAATCCATACTGGGCCTAACACCGTCTGAGCCTGCCTCCTGAGACATATATTTTGAATGTGTACGCTATCCATACATGTTATCCGGGGATACGGTACCCTTTCTAACCTTTGTGCAATCACGTGCAATCCATACTGGGCCTAACACCGTCTGAGCCTGCCTCCTGATGTATAGACATATATTTTGAATGTGTACGCTATCCATACATGTTATCCGGGGATACGGTACCCTTTCTCACCTTTGTGCAATCACGTGTAATCCATACTGGGCGTGAGAACGGCTGGCGAGCTGTTAAGCAAGCTATAGCACCTGTGGTTTGCACACGTAAGTTTTTCATTTTTTCAGGAATGACGGTTAGGCCTAATTCCGGAACTGCGGTTGACCTGCACTTACTGGGAAATCATTGTTCGCGGGTAATAATTGTAATCAGTGATCCCCATCACTAACGTTGTTCAGCGGGTTATCTGCACCTGTAAGCGACAAACGCTGGCCTTTTCAGTGTAGCGCACATGCAGCCATGGACATGTAAGGGCATGACACACCAGTTATTGACCAATCTCATGTGCTAGAGCCTCACGTGTCCCTCTAGTAAGCCAGACTCGGACCGCGGGGCATGACGGAGTCTCGTTCCCTAACGGAATTAAGCTTGCAATGTGTGCATCTGTTCTGTAGCTGGCATGGTTGAGGTTTCCCAGGTGGAGTCGAATTTAACCGTAGGCTCCACTCCTGGTGGTGCCCTTCTGGACATTCCTTTAAGGTTCAGCTTTGCAACCATACTGCCCACGTAAAACAAACACTTTGCCTTCATGAACGCTGTTTGGAGGGTCATGACTCGTGGGAATAACGCCGCCCAATCAGTTAACCTGCTAGAGAGATCCTTCGTTGCTCCCAAGCATGACATCACACTCCATAGGAAGAAGGTAATGCCACTGTGGCAACCGTACTCCTGGGGGCGACACAAGTGCACTGATGCCCAGCCACTGCTCGATGAATCTGCTGGTACATTGACCCAGACCACTACATTCCCCTCGCACGCTACACGACCTGAATCTGACCCTGATGAAACTCAGGTTACCCTTCCCATATACAGTTCCATCTTACACGGTGACAAAGAGGAAGCTGCAGATGAAAGTGCAGGTTCGGCCCACCCGCCATCAGACACACCACCGTACTATCAGGGGCCCTGGGCCAGTGCCGTCGCCAACGAGTGGGCCCCCCCTGCTTGCCCAGGATCACAGCACTTGCAAAGTTGAAATACTGTGCAGTGAGATGGAAGATGGGGACGACGAGGAATCCAGACAAGTACAGGGATTCCCAAGCGAGGAGACTTATTTGATTGTTTTCAATGTTGGGACAGCAATTTTTGGGGAGCACTATACTCTGGAGAATGATAGATGGGGCCCACCATACAATGGAACATTCCAAAGGTGGACATCAGACACTGGAGCAGCATTTACAGGGCCCATTATACACTAGAGCATTAGAAATGGGGCCCATTATGTTTGGAGCATTATTTGGGCCCATAAGACAGTGGAGCTTCATCCATGGGGACCAACATATACTGTAGCATTATGTGGAGCTCATCATATACTGTTTCAAACATTATATGGGACCAATGATTCTGTATGGAGAAATAGATGGGCCTCGTCATGAGATGTAAAAAGTGAGGTATTTTTCATTGTACTATACATATATGTACATATGTACTATAAAGCTGCCATATCGGAGCATGATGAGTTGTGGTATGTGTTAAAGGGGCGCTCTTTCGCCCAGGGCACATGAAAACCTGCAGCCAGCCCTCCCCCGCACAACTTTAGCCAAATAACCCCCATTTTTCAGTGCGTAACTTGTATTATGAAGTTAATTAAGGTTGACAAGCTTAAGTAAGAAGAATTGATGCTTTTGGCATTCAAATGGGCACTGTAGGTGTGTTTCCTGTCCTCCTCTCACTGCCGACTTTTATTCCCCATTGACTTACATTGGGTTTCGTGTTTCGGGACGACCCCGACTTTTCCCTATAATCGGACGATCTTGCTCGACCCGACTTTTGGAAAAGTCGGGTTTCACGAAACGAAACGCGACCCTAAAAAAACAAAAGTCGCTCAACTCTAATCATTATCTTTGCATTAATTATTGTATTCTCGTTAAATTTTCTATTACTGTTGTATATGAACTGTTGAATTGTAAAGTATTGCAGAATATGTTGGTGCTATATAAACACAGATTATTGTTATTATTATTAGATACAGAAGTTTGTCCTTCAAGCCCTGGGGATTCCATGACTTAGTGATACTTCTGTCTAGTGCTTTAATTCTCCATCCCCTTGTGTGTAGTAGTTTATTTCTCCAACCCAAGCTGCTTAGTAGTTTAATTCTCCAACCTTTTGTCTATTACTTTAGTTCTCTATGTTCTGATGTGCATTTATTTTATTCTCCAACCCTAGCTCTTTAGGAGTTTAGTTCTCCAATCCCAGTAGTCCAGTAGTTTAGTTCTCCATGTTAAGGTGTGTAGTGCTTTAGTTAGCCAACTTTAGGTATTTAGTTTATTTTAACACGCCCTGTTGTCTAGTAGTTTAGTTCTAATTCTTAGGGTGTGTAGTGGTTTAGTTCTCCATCCCCAAGCAACATGCAAGTCTTGGTGATTCCAAGACATGTGGATTAGCCCTTCCCCGACTGCCTCCACAGCCACCAGATGAACTGATGACTTGTAAGGCTCTGCGGAATATGTTTGCGCAATATAAATAAAGGTTATTATTATTAGTAGATTAAAGATCGTGAAGTTCAAGCTCTTAGCTTTGAAGTGTCAGAGGAGGAAACAATCTTGAACATGAGCACAACTGCACAAATGAGGGCTGACTGCTATGGTAACAGAGGGTGAACATGACAAGCTGCTGGACTGTGAGACAGGTGCAGGCAGAGATATTACGGTGTACCGAGAAAGATGGTGTATGCATAGAATCTAAGATCAGTAAAAAATAGCAGACATGACCAATTCTGTATCAGCTGATGGGCTGAGGATACATTGCTTGCCGTGGTTGCATAACTCTGTGTCTGCGAGAAGCTACAACGTAACCTTCTCCTCTGCTGAGCTACTCAGCTGCATGCCTCTTTGTTTACTCCAAGTGGGATCTACAGACGTAGTCAAAATTGTTGGTACCCCTGGTTTAATGACAGAAAAACCCACAATGGTGACAGAAATAACTTGAATCTGACAAAATTAATCAAAAATCAAACAATTCCTGTAACTGTCAATGAGACTTCTAGACCTCTCAACAGGTATTTTGGCCTACTCCTCAAAAGCAAACTGCTCCAGTTGTCTCATGTTTGAATGTTGCCTTTTCCAGATGGCATGTTACAGCTCTTTCCAAAGATGCTTAATAGTATTTAGGTCAGGGCTCATAGAAGGCCACTGCAGAATGGTCCAATGTTTTCCTCTGAGTCATTCTTGGGTGTTTTTAGCTGTGTGTTTTGGGTTATTATCCTATTGCAAGACCTATGGTCTGTGACTGAGACAAAGCTTTCTGACACTGGGCACTTGATAGTGAAGAGATGTAATTGTACCCTGCACAGATTCTAGACACCCTGTGTCAGATGCAGCAAAGCAGCCCCAGAACATAACAGAGCCTCCTCCTTGTTTCACAGTAGGGACTGTGTTCTTTTCTTGATATGCTTCATTTTTCCATCTGTGAACATAAAGCTGATGTGCCTTGCCAAAAAATTCCATTTTTATCTCATCTTTCCATAAGACATTCTCCCAGAAGAGTTGATGCTGTGATAATATTTTTTGAAGGCAAAATGAGGTCACCCCAAATAATGGTTACATTTAAATTCCTTTTTTTCATTCACTGTGTATGTTGTTTGCTGTTAAAAATAAACTTTTAGCACTTCTAATTTTGAAAGCACTCTTACTTTGCAAAATTGTTTCACACCTGCCTATAACTTTTTATTTTGCATATTACTTAGTATGTAAATTATTTATTTTAAATCTAGATGTTGTTTCATGGTTTGTCCACATAATATGAAAAATGTTTATGAATGCAACTTAAATGCAAAGTGTGAGAAATGCTCCTTACTTACAGCATACTTTTGAGAAGTTAGGCTCAAATGGCTAATCCATACACAGATAGCAGCTATCCATTGACCAACCATAAAGGTCCGGATCCAAACTCAACTGCTTAATGTATGCCTATGGGCTGTTGAGTTTGGGTCAAGTGATCTGCCATTGGTCTTGGCATTGAGTGAACTGGTAAAAATAATAGAGACTATAAGGTTAGAATGGAGGCAGCAACAATAGCTTCTCTATCAGAAATGGACGCAGCGGGTCACGGCCAATGAACCATATGGAGTCTAACAACTATTAATGGCCACCTTGTAAATTTCAAACCAACCCATAGCATACAGTTTTTCCTAGTAAACAAATGTATAGTATAAATAGACTTTACCAGAGATGTAGACACTTGACTGCATACATTTTTCTGTATTTTTTTACCTAGCCACACCTTTGTTCAGAAATCAATTCAATGGATCTGGTTGCTTTACTCATGAAACTAATTACATCCTGTATTTACCATTTATTCTGCAGTGAGAACATTCTTTGTTGCATATTTCAGAAATGTTTATCATGGTCAAAACTGAAAGCCCAGGTTAATACTGGGGAGAGTTTCTGCAAGTAATCTCATGATCAATGGCATCTATTTTTTGTATAAGTCAAGGACAGCTAGGTGAACTGAAAAGATACACAGTGTTTCTTGAAAAGGAAATAAAAAAAATGCTATCCAACCTGGGAAGTAGAAAAATAAAAAATATAAATATATACACAAGATACTGAGGATGTGGAAAAGATTGAAATTTTGTCATTTTCGATATGTTATTGATGTTCTAGCATAAAATTCTGAATCAAACAGTATACAGAACTATGTCCTCTAAAAAACAATCATACAATGATGCAATGTATCCAGGTCACTTCTGAAAATCAATGCTAAGCAGATATATAGAAAGCTAATTTGTTAGGCTTCATTCACATCTCATTTATGATGTATGCTTGATCTATGAATAAGGAGCGTGTGATAGATATATAGGCTGATGTGTTTATTAGACAAACAGAAAAATGTCTTAAGGCATTCTAGTAGTTTCAGACATTAAGAATAAGCTCTCATTTGCACTTACATGAAGAATAATAGTATTTGCGAAGATTTAATGAGACATTTTTCGCCAGTTTCACACTATGCAGGAATTATATCAAATTTTAGTTGTCTCTGGGCTAGTGGGTGAAGACTAGCTGCTATGATGTGAAATCATTGACGTCTGTTATACGGAGTACACAGAGATAAAGGATTCCTGCTCTCCTGGAAAAATAAGCCCTTATTTGGCTATGTTGACAGAAGAAATATAGCAATTATTGCTCTTGGAAGAAATTAAGAAAAAAAGGAAAGGAAAAAATGAAACCTCCCAGTTCTTAAATAACAAATTAAAATACTTAACCCCTTAACGACCAGAGGTATTTTTGGTTTTGCATTTTCATTTTTTGCTCCCCTACTTCCCAGAGCTATAACTTTCTTATTTTTTGGTCAAAATGGCGATGTGAGGGCTTGTTTTTTGCAGGACGAGTTGTATTTTTGAACAACACTATTGGTTTTAACATATCATGTACTGGAAAATGGGAAAAAAAAGTGCTGTGAAATTGCATAAAAAGTGCAATCCCACATTTGTTTTTTGTTTGGCTTTTTTACTATGTTCACTAAATGCTAAATCTGACCTGCCATTATGATTCTCCAGGACATTATGAGTTCATAGAAACCAAACATGTATAGGTTCTTTTTTGTCTAAGTGGTGAAAAAAAATTTCAAACTTTATTAAAAAAAAATTGCTTCATTTTCTGATACCCATAGCGTCTCCATTTTTCGTGATCTAGGGTTGGGTGCAGGCTTATTTTTTGCGCACCGAACTGACGTTTTTAATGATACCATGTTGGTGCAGATACAATCTTTTGATCGCCAGTTATTCCACTTTAAAGCAATGTCGTGGAGACCAAAAAAACATAATTCTGACGTTATGACTTTTTTTTTGCTGCGCCATTTAGCGATCAGGTTAATCCTTTTTTATATTGATAGATCAGACGATTCTGAATGCGGTGAAACCAAATATGTGTATATTTAATTTTTTTATTGTTTTAGTTTAAATGGGGTGAGAGGGGGTGATTTGAACTTTTATTTATATATATATATATATATATATTATATTCTATTATACACTCAAATGATACACCATTTGAAAGGTAAACTTGCCCCCTTCAGCAAGAAAATAGCCAAACAAACCACACTTCCACGATTTGATCAAAAAATACAGTTTAAACATTAATTTTCATAAACCTGCGGGGTAAGAAAAAATGACCTGCAGCTGGCACCACACAACCCCAAAGCACACTACCAAAAAGCTTCTTACAGACATCACAAACAAATCCAAACATTTGCTTTGGGGGCTTTCCAGCTTGCTGAACTGCTTGTCCAGCCTGTTTGAGGCAAATTGGACGATTGCACATTTCACTGCAGGTGAGTCACATGCAAACACAATTGTAAACATGCACTGCCTATTGAATTGCACACCTGCTCTGTTCAAATTCCACCCACACAAACAAATGATACACCATTTGATAGGTCAAATGACCTGCAGGTGGCAGCACACTACCCCAAAGCACACTACCACAAAACTACTTACAGACATCACAAACAAATCCAAACATTTGCCTTGGGGTCTTTCCAGCTTGCCCAGCATATTTCAGGCACATTGGAGGAATGCACACTTCACTACAGATGAGTCACATATGCAAACACATTTGAAAACATGCACTGCTTTTTTGGTGATTAATTTGCCCCAAACACACAAATGGTGAATCAATATGCAAACACATTTGTAAACATGCACTGCTTTTTCGCTGATTACTTCGCCCCACGCACACAAATGATATGCTGTTATGATTGAGTCACCGTAGGAGGCAAAAATAGAAATGCTAGCTAAGTCCAGAGAACCAGAGAAGTTGGCAGCTATCGGATTGCAGACCCCTGAACCTATCAACACAACTAGCAGTAGCCGTGGGGGGCTCCTACGATGCCCTAGGCCCCTCGATCACAGCCGGAGGACTACATAGCCTAAAGACAGAAAGGGAAATCTAAACTGCCCCAGAGCAGACCCCAAAGCAAAAGGCAGCCCCCCACATATAATGACGGTAAAGCAAGAAGAAAGAACAAAACACAGACAGAAAGATAGACTGAGCAAAGATGGGGCCCACGCTAGCTTAGATAGGAAAGGACAGGAAGGCTGCTGTCTGCAATCCGTGAAAAACCCTATGAAAATAAGAGCCAACAAACTGACAGTAAAAAAAGGCCCTGAAGACGCTAGGCTTCAAAAAAGCTATGTCAGTACTCAGGAATATTCTGAAGACAGAGTAACAGGCAAAAGGAGATTCAGCTCAACCCAGCAGGGAATGGCAGAATCCAGAAAAGCAAGGAAAACAAAACACTAATGCAAAAAGGCAAAGCAGAAATCTTAGCTTTAGATGAGCAGGAATCAGACTGGTTTCCTAGAAGTCCACAGAGAAATCACCCGCAGGCCAGAAGGGCGTCGGCAGCCTTATATCCAGTCATTAACTCCACTCAGCCTGTCATCATCATCAGCCCCAGGTGTTTGACAATCAGGCTCACTACCTTTCTTCACCAGAAGACGGAGTTCCTCAGGCCTCAGTAGTGAAAGGGAAAATGAACTCACAACAATATGCCATTTGAAAGGTAAATTTGCCCCCTTCAGCAAGAAAATAGCCAAACAAACCACATTCATGATTTTTTCACTAAATACAGTTTAAACACTCATTTTCATAAATCTGCGAAAGAAACAATAACCTGCAGGTGGCACCTAAGCAGGAAGACATTTTTTTGGCCTCTACTTATCAAACCAATTTATTGTATTACCAATCTACATATATAAATACATGAAAGAAACACATTTAGGGAAAATTGGGTGGTAAGATACATATTCCTTATTGCAAGGATAGTCTCAAACTACTCTATAATGCATAAAAGGACTATCAGAGAGTCATTTTTAAGTCCCAATACCAGTAATCGTTAGATCAATATAACTAAATACATAGGTAAAAAATGCATAGATAACAATTAACAATCCAAAAGTGACACAATAATCAAGAATAGGCAGGCAGCTATATAACCATGCAAGCAATGGCTAGCACCATCACAATGGACATATCAATTGTCCATTTACAATGAAGTAAAATGAATTATAATTAAAGTTCATAGTGCAATTCATCATAAATAACAATGATACTTTTACATTACATGTGTCCGTGTAAGCAATGCACAAAGGACAATAATGACAAAGGGTTAACACCTCCATACGTAAACTAGATAAGTACAATAATCCACATAATGTGCCCATTAGATAATGATCCAGAGGTATAAGATTTACATATAAATAGTCACTAAATCTGCCTTATGCAGAGCTTACCCATAATGGATATGTAACCAGAGCGCGGGTGCGCCGACGCGTGTTTCGCTGTGGCTTCCTCGGGGGGCAGTGCACATTGTGTTGACAGCACCATCTTTACATCTACCACCCAAAATACTGACATCCAATGAGCGAGCGGACTCAAGCCGCATCATGTAAGTGTGCCAGTTCAGGACCTCCCAAGTATGACATCACATCCGGCGCCAGAGAGCGCAACATAATAAACAGGCCTTCCAGCATTTCATGTGAGTATGGGGAGGTGGAATACCTTAACCAAACGTCACATCCTGCTTCAGAAGACTCAGTGTGATGGACAAGCTTAACACCAACGTCCAATAAGTGTGTGGAGGTGGGATATCCGAAGCACAACGTCACATCCGGCATCAGGAGGCGGTGGATGGGGAAATTAGTATTCCATCCCTCACACACAAAAATACACCCCTTAATGATGTCATAAGTGACTCACACTACAGGACGGCTGTCGACACACACTACCCACAGTGGAAAAGAGTGCCCAGCATACATTTATAAAACGCGCATAGTATCATTTTATTTACAGACAAGAAAGAGAGTGCATATGGTGAGAAATAGATTTACAGAAAAATCATATATAAATGCGCATATAGTTTAGACAGTTCATTACTAGATACTATTATACTTTTATCACTTCAAAATTATAAAGTGCATAAATGCATGCTTCATCCAAAAGGCATGTTAATCCAAAAGTCCAAGAGATTGGTTAAGCACAAATACCAGGAATGTCAAAAATGGCCATCTTATGGTTAAAATGCATAATTGCATGCTTCATCCATCACAGGTGTTAGACCAAAAACTCAGGAAATTCACCGCGCACAAAATCCATTGATGTCAGGATAGCCTTATTTTGTGTAAAGATTCAAAGGACGCAGGTTAATGCTGAGGTAACATCCACTACTAGGAAATTAAAAAAACACAAAAACACATGATTAAAAAAACATAAAAGAACCCAAGAACAGATGAACTACATTGAAAAAGAGAAGAGACGAGGAGCAAAAATATCATAAAAATAATGTAAAAACTTAATTTTTCATTAAGACCAAAAGGGGTCATGGTATTGAGTGTAATGATCCATTTACATTCAATCTGCGCCAGCCTGCGCTTCAGATCCCCCCTTTAATACGACCATGTATTCGGTCAATACCCCTTATCCTAAGGAGATCCGGATCACAGGCATGGCGCAGCTTGAAATGGTGGGGAATTGTCTTTAAGGACGCAACATCTACCACAGTTTGGGCCGCCTTGAT
The DNA here is from genome assembly GCF_039654945.1 of Dendrobates tinctorius. Taxonomy (NCBI): domain Eukaryota; kingdom Metazoa; phylum Chordata; class Amphibia; order Anura; family Dendrobatidae; genus Dendrobates; species Dendrobates tinctorius. Next base: position 14,819,189 of record NW_027361690.1, read on the forward strand.
GTCTCTAACATGTTCCCTAACACGGACCCGCAATTCCCTAGATGTTAGTCCTACATAAATCAGCTTGCAGGGACATGTTGCATCATAAACAATAAAATCGCTGCTGCATGAAATATATTCTCTAATTTGAAAGGTTTTAGTACCATCAGATGTACTAAAATCCTCAGCCCATACAAAGTTACGGCTGGCCAAGTAGGACCCACAAGGGAAACATCCCTGACTGGGTTTACCAGTGTTGAAATGGAAGGAAGGCCTAGCCACATAGTGGCTCTTAACTAACATGTCCCTTAGATTGCTGCTTCTTCTAGCGGTCATTAATGGTCTAGATGAGAGTGATTCACCAAAAACTGGTTCCGATTTAAGTATAGGCCAATGTTTGTTGAGGATGCCCCTAATCTTATTCCACCTGTTGTTATATGTAGAGATGAAACAAATTTGATTAGGGTTACCTCTAGATCTATGTGAGCCAGACAAGAGCTGGCCATGGCTTGACGTTTTAGCACGAAGGTATCCTTTTTTCACACAGCGTTTGCTGTATCCACGTGTATAGAATCTATCCCATAGGTCCAGTGCCTGCTTCTCAAAACATTCCTCTGTAGAGTAGAGGCATCTGATCCACAGGAACTGTGCCGGCGGGATAGCTCTCACCGTGGATGGCGGCATGAGGGCGGATGAAGCATGTAGGAGGGCATTCACCGACATCTCCTTACGGAAGATGTCAGTTTGTACCCTCCTATCATTACTCACAAGAACCTGGATATCTAAAAAATTAATCTTTTGTTTATGAAATTAAAACGTAAATTTGATGTTATAATCATTGGTATTCAAGTAACTCATAAAATTACAGACATCATCACTGGACTCCTGCCAGATTATCAAAAGATCGTCAATGTATCTGTGATGATCTCTGTAATTTTATGAGTTACTTGAATACCAATGATTATGACATCAAGTTGACATTTAAATTTCATAAACAAAAGATAGATTTTTTAGATATCCAGGTTCTTGTGGGTAATGTTGGTTCACTGGACCCACATTTTGTATCTTGGTATGGATCACATTGTAGTCCTTGCCAAACAATTGCAGGGCCTGTCACTTGAAGTGTCAGACCTGCAATCTAGAGTCTCTCAACAGCAGATTGTTGGTCTGGCGGGCAGTCAGACTGAACTGAAACCTAGGGTGGCCATCCAGGATAGGTTTTCTTTAGGACAGGATTAATTTATGGTGTTCTGTGAAGCTTGCAAGTTGTATTTTAGGCTTTGTCCTCATCCATCTGGGAGTTAGGAGCAAAGGGTTGAGATTGTTATTTCTCTCCTTCAAGGAGATATTCAAACTTTCGGCAATGACTGTGTATAGGTAGCTGCTGTAGCTGTATAGTCATCATCACTCACTGTGTGATTGTGAATTAATACATCTATGATATACTGCAGCGACAGTGCCATGATAGCTGCTCTTTTCATATTGTGCCAGAAAGCAAGGGTAGTACTAAACCCATTTTTTACAGATTTGGAACTGAATCCAAATGCTGAGTTCACAGGCTTATTTCTGCTTGTAAATGAAATTGTGATCCCTGTAATTTGAGACACATCATTTGCTCTTTTGTATTTTAAAAGAGAAGTCTCCATAATAATGAAAAACATAAAAATGTTTACCTACCAAAGTATGCACGCTGTTTAAAATAATTTTGTGTGCCACTTCATTGCTCTATTAGTATAAGATATATATATATATACACACGCCACCTAAATATAGCTGTCAGTCTCAGGTGCTTGATTTTGGGACATGATTCTGCAAACATTTTCTGGTCCCATCCGTGACCTTTTTTACAGCTTTAACATAAAATGTCTTTTTCTTTCTATCTTTGGAATACCTGTTTTAATAATAAATAATAATAATATTAATTTGTCTATTTTTGCTACCATACAGACAACGACCATATTACCCAATAATTGGGTAATCTTCCTTTCTATTGTTGGTTAGTGCTTTTGTATAATAGAGAGTTTCTTTTATCCCTGTTTTGTCTTGTGTGGCTTGTTCACATTACATTTCTGCCCCAGGTTCCATGGGGTGGGGGATGTAACAGACCTCAATTGTGTAAAGACAATTTTGGTTTTATTTTGTGAAATTATTTCCAAGTTGGCTTTTTTCTCAGGTTTTTTATATGTTGTTCCAATACACACAAAGGAATTAAACATGTGTCTAACAATACGTGTAAATGCAATAATATTCTGGAAGAAATACTTCACTTTCTGGAACAATTTCAAGAATGCCAACACTTTAGGCCATGACTGTATCACTTGAATCTTGTATTTCTATTCACAGACTGAGGATATCACTCTCATTTTCAATTTTATATATCAGCACTGAAGTAGTTCATCATGATCGAATTATGTCTTTTCCTATTTCTATCATATGAGCTTTGAGCTCTTATCTCTACACCGTACAAGCATAAAATGGCGTTCCTTGGGCAGTCCCTTTGATTTAGAATGTCTGTGATAGATCCCCCTGATAGGCTGTGCTACAACATGTGATAAGATTGCTGCATGGCATTATGGAAAAGCCTATTATGCTGCACCTGATGCCATTAGCATGCTCACTGTGTGTGCAGCAGTCATAAAATGGCAGTGGTCTTTTTTTTTTGCCAATCCTTGTGAATTGTATTGTAGATTGTTCTGATTAATGTGACAATGCGGATTTCATTACATTTGACAAACTCAAACCTCTACAGATCGAGCCATTCATCTCTACTATTCAGTGTGGCATAGAAGAATATGCATTTGATGTGCAAAGAAAAATGCAAAAGAAGTGCTAAAGGGTGCACCTAATGGAACACAGTTTAATTCTGGGAAGTATGCATGACTCTGTAGTGGGGCTGTGTGCCTGGATTATCTCTACTGTATATCTGTATAGTGATAAAGTTGTACTCCTAAGTAGTTCATAAATAATTTAAACACTGGTCCTCAGGTCATCATTACTTTGTTCTTTTCAATGGAACAGTTCGACACTGGAAAATAGCAAAAGAAGTCCTATAAATCTCAATATGGTGTTCAGCTGGGTGCTATAAGGGCAAAGGAAGAATAACATAGTAATACAACAAGCCATGGATCAAGACTAATTTCTATTCTCTGCAAAATTCATACCTAGAATGGATTATTATGACATCTCAGGCTATCACGTCTATTGGTGTGTTGTGTGTCATGATCCAGGCTGGGTTTTGTATCCTGTTTCTCTTTCCCAGTCTGATCATGTCAAGGATTAACTTTTCTTTGCCTCGTTCTGACGTCAAGTCGGCTATTTCTCTCCATTGCATCCTGCAGATGATGTCAGTTATAGCTTCTGCCTACAGCGTGTGTAGCTGACTCTGTGCACCCTAATTGGTCCTGCAACTTTGGCTGACTGTACACATGTCTGTTTATTGAGGTTGTCAATCCAGTTGCATTTTGCTTATGCTTACCTCCATTGCTTCGGATTCCCAATGTGTTCCATAAGTCCCTCCTGAAGTAATTTGTACCTTCCGCTGTTGAGTCTCCATCCCTTTTGTCACATGTCTCTGTTTATGGTCAGACTGATTATGAAATGAAATGGATTGTGGATTCTCACATCGTCTGCCATTCACTTCAGTATTTGGTTAATTGGAGGGGTTACGGCCCTAATCGCCCGGTTTGGGCCTTTCACGCTAGTTATCCTGGGAAGCCTGGAGGTCCGGTGGCCCCCCCTTGAGAGGAGGGTACTGTCATGATCCAGGCCAGGTTTTGTATCCTGTCTCTCTTTCCCGGTCAGATCATGTCAAGGGTTAACTTTTCTTTGCCTCGCTCTGATGTCAGGTTGGCTATTTCTCTCCACTGCATCCTGCAGGTGGTGTCAGTTACAGTTTCTGCCTGCGGAGTGTGTAGCTGATGCAGCATACCCTGATTGGTCCAGCATGTACTCACTGAACACATGTCTGTTTATTCCCCACTTCCCGTCCCGACTCTGTGTTTCCCTTTCATGTTTGAATTCCCTGGTTCTTGACATGGCTTGAATCCTTCCTGACCTGCTGATTTATCTCTTGTCTTTGGCATATCTGCGCTAGACCAGTACTGACCCTTTTGACTTGTTTCTGACACTGTGTTTACTTATTCCTTTGGTACTGCGCTACAGACTAATATCGCTTTACTAATCTGCTGCCACCTGGTGGTGCCCTCGCTGCTACGCTGCAGGTGTGCTCCTGCTGTGTGCAGTCCTCCCTCCACTCCATTGTCATCTATTGGAGCTTGCTTCTGCCTGAATTGCAGCCAGGTGACATTGTGGCCTTAGATGGACCTACTTTTATGCTGGTTTCACTCATCCGAGTTTCACTGTTTGAGAGCAAACTCTGATGGGCGTACTGGACACAGGTCTTCTGACTCATACTCAACTGCCTTATAATGCCTATGAGGCTTTTGAGATTGAGTGGAGAGCCCCATGACAAGTTCATGCATCGTGGTCTGTAGTCAGACTGTGAAACATGGATCTGTGAAACTATTTTTACTGAGATAAAACGTAGCAAATTATGTGGAATTACAGTTTAATCAGTAAGTAATATTAGAAGTTTGTGTGAAATTCTGTCAGCAATATGTTATTCATGTAATGAACTCTTTATGCGGTGAAAATCAGTTTAATGATGCAGTGGTAGAAGTATACTGTATATGGAGGAAGCCACAAGACTCATGAAGACAACCCTTGGGGTTATCTAAAAACTTTTTTGCAGTTCTTAATTAAAATTATCATCTTGAAGTTTAGGTTCTAGGCTGCCACGAGGCAAAAGTGATAATTATGAAAATGTTTTCTTGCCAGTAAGGAAATTATAAAACTATTACTAGCACTTTGAGAAATAATTTGACATTTTACCTCGCAATAACCCAAATTGTAGCAATATTTGACAATGAAGATATCAGTAAAGTTGAAAAAATGAATATGACCTGCAAATTCAACTTGATAGCTAAAGAAAGGCAAAACGTCTCTATGGGATATTTTACATATGTCATATCACAATTTTAGAAAAATGAGAATTCTTTGTCAATAAGAATAGGTCCAATTACTGATTTCACATAATCTTTTGCAGATTCTAGGGGTAATAGTAACTCAGCAAATATCAGCTATCCTGTGCTGATTAACTCTCGATGGTGTCAATGCTACTGGATCGAATGCCACTAGACGTGATATTAGCAGAGAAACTGTGCATGTTACCCTTGTACAGAGGGTTTCTGTGCTATAGCAGTTAGTCATGATCATCAACCCAAAAATATCAGAAAGTTACCTTTCACAGTCAACATTAATGCCTGATCTAGTAAAGATTCTTTATCGGAATAAGCACAATTTCCATGTTTATTTATTTTACTCACTTATATAGCGCCATTAAATCCACAGCACTTTACAGACATTAATGTCACTGTCCCCGATGGGGCTCACAATCTAGATTCCCTATCAGTTTGTTATTGGAGTGTGGGAGAAAATCCAAACAAACACGGTGAGAATATACAAATTCCCAGATGTTGTCCTTGATGGGATTTGAACAAAGGACCCCAGTGCTTCAGTGCTCAACACTGATTCACCATACTGCCCTAGCTATTCTACCTATCTATACTAAAAATTGTTAAGCATACATTCTTTGCATACACAGGACATTATGAATGTCTATAATTTGATAGTTATAGCACAAGAGGTATTTAGAACCCTGGGGGGTAAATTATTCTAAACTATACCATTAGTGCAATGGAAGTTGCAAACCTATTTTATGTAGGTGTCCACAAGTAAGGGCCCCGTCACACATAGCGACTCACCAGCGATCCCAACAATGATATGAACTTGTCAGGATCGCTGGTGTGTCGCTACATGATTGCTGGTGAGCTTCCAAACAGGCAGCTTCACCAGCGATCAGCACCAGCGACGGTGAGCGGACGCATCTATGTGTACCTTAGATACCAGCACGCTGGTGCAGGGAGCTGGTAACCAACGTAAACAGCGGGTTTCTAAGCGCCGTGCGGCACTTAGAGACTGTCATGTCGGACGCTGTTCACACCACAGAGTCCGGCAGGCAGCGGTAGTTCCATCTCCGTCCACTATAGCCTCAGTGGCGCCGGCTTGATTTTACTCAGGTTATCTGGGGTTAATCTAGCTGGAAATCAGGTGGGATGTTTGGTCACACCCACGGTCTTTAAATAGTCGTGCTGGCCTGTGGGCGTCGCCGATTATAGCTTGTGTTTTGTGCCAAGTGGTTCCGGTCTGGAGTGGAGGTGTTGGAGAGAGAAATTCATATCTGGTGTCGTATGATCCGTTGTTACCTTTTCGCCTTCCTATATATGTGCTTTGTTTTGCCCTGTTCACATTATAGTATTGTCCTGTGTGTTTGCGGCGCGGTGTGGTTTGAGTTCTCCCTGTCTGTCATTACTGTGTGGGTTTTGGTGGTTTGACAACTCACTGGGTGGAGGGTGGAGGGTTCAGCTTAGGGCTGAGCAGGAGATAAGGAGAGGCTGGAGGCTCAGGCATTTGCACCTTTAGCAAAAACCCTGGGTTGAGGGTCAGACAGGGTTTTCCCTAGTTTGAGGGACTCCGCAGGGGCCCGGGTTTTGTCAGCCTCCTTCGACCTAAGCCTCGCATAACATTATAATCGGCCCAACATTTTTCCATGGATTCCATGACTTCCATAAACCGCCAGTTGGCGGCGCTGTCCGTACAGGTCACCGAGTTGAAGGGGGCAGTTCAGCAGCAGGGCCTGGTGGTAGCTAATGTACAAGCGGCTTCTGCTGGTGCAGGTGCAGAGCCTAAGATTCCGCTGCCTGAACGATTCTCTGGGGAACGCAGCAAATTTGTCATCTTTCGGGAGGCCTGCAAGTTATACTTTCGCATGCGCCCGGTCTCCTCAGGTAATGAGGCTCAGCGGGTGGGTCTGGTGTTATCATTACTGAGTGGGGACCCCCAAGCATGGGCGTTTTCCTTACCAGCCGACTCTGCTACGTTTCATTCGGTTGAGAATGTTTTTTCAGCACTCGGGCTCATTTATGATGACCCCGACAGATTGGCTTTAGCAGAATCTAAAATCCGCGCCCTCCATCAGGGGGAACGTATGGCGGAAGACTATTGTTCAGAATTTCGCCGTTGGGCAGTAGACACACAGTGGAACGACCCAGCGCTGCGGAGTCAGTTTATTCATGGGGTCTCAGAAAGAGTTAAACAGGCCCTCCTGATGTATGAGACTCCTGCATCGTTAGAATCTGCCATGAGTTTGGTTATTCGTATTGATTGCCGTTTGCGTCAAGGGGTGCAGGAGACGCTGCCTCTGGGGGAAAGCAGGGGTGCCAGTGTGGTTGCTGCAGATGAGCCCACGGAACCTATGCAAATTGCTGGGGTATCACATGTGCAGCGTCGCGTTCCTGGGTTCAGGAAGCATGGAGCATGTTTTTACTGTGGTAAAAGAGATCATTATGTAAATGCTTGTCCTGTGCTACCAATGAAAGTCGCACCGGCGGAAAACTGGTAAGCTCAGAGGGTATGGAGGAGGCCCAACTGAGCGTATGCATATCCTCCATGATGGTATCTCAATGTATGCTCCCTGCCAGGGTTATTATTGTGGGCAGAGAGCTACCAATATCAGTGTTTGTGGATAGCGGTTCAGCCACCAATCTCATCGATGAGGAGTTTGCACGCATGGCAGGTTTCAAGATCGAAAAACTCCCTCATCCTATTCGCGTGGTTACCATTAATGCCGCTCCCCTCCCACAGGGGGAGATTACTGAGTTTGTAGCTGAGGTTAAACTCCACATTGGGGTCCTACATTCTGAGTGGGTTACATGTAAGGTACTGAATAATCTCCCAGCACAAATAGTCCTGGGTTTCCCATGGTTGTCTAAGCACAACCCGGTGATTGACTGGAGAACCCAGGACATAGTCCAGTGGAGCAGTTTCTGCCAGGAAAATTGCTTGCCCACATGTGTGTCCGCCGTTAAGCCCAGCCTTCCGGAGGCATTGCTGGATTTTGCGGACGTATTCTCTGAGAGGGGTTGCTCAGAACTACCTCCACATCGAGCCTATGACTGTCAAATTAGGTTAAAACCCGGGGCTAAATTGCCAAAGGCGAGGATGTTTAGTATTTCTGGTCCGGAGAGACAAGCTCTTAAGGACTACATTGCGGAGAGTTTAAGTAAAGGGCACATCCGGCCTTCATCCTCACCTGTAGCAGCGGGGTTTTTCTTCATTAAGAAAAAAGATGGGGGGTTACGCCCGTGTCTGGATTTCCGGGAGTTAAACCAGATTACGGTCCGTGATCCCTACCCGATGCCTCTGATCCCTGATTTGTTCAACCAGGTGGCTGGTGCGAAGTGGTTTTCCAAACTTGACCTCAGGGGGGCATATAACCTCATAAGGGTCCGTCAGGGGGATGAGTGGAAGACGGCATTTAATACCCCTGAGGGTCGTTTTGAAAGCCTAGTTACGCCATTTGGGTTGACAACCACGCCTGCTGTGTTCCAACATTTCATAAATGATGTATTTGCTCATGTGCTGGGGAAATTTGTGATTGTGTACCTGGATGATATCCTTATTTATTCGAATGACCAGGACACTCATTTAGAGCATGTCAGGCAGGTGTTACAGCTGCTCCATGAGAATAAGCTCTATGCTAAGCTTGAAAAATGCGTGTTTTTTGTTCAAGAGTTGCCTTTTTTGGGATATATTGTGTCCGCCGCAGGGTTTAAAATGGATGCTGCGAAGGTGCAAGCGGTGCTGCGATGGGAACGGCCTGGTAATCTAAAAGTGCTCCAGCGGTTCCTTGGGTTTGCCAACTATTATAGGAAGTTTATTAAGAATTTCTCTACTATAGCCAAACCGCTCACGGACATGACGAAAAAAGGTACCAATCTCGCTATCTGGTCTGAGGATGCGGTGCGTGCATTTGAGCTTCTGAAGAACCGTTTTGCTTCAGCCCCCATTCTGGTGCAACCGGATGTATCTAAACCTTTTACGGTGGAGGTCGATGCGTCTGAGGTGGGAGTGGGGGCAGTACTGTCACAGGGCTCGTCCTTGAGCAATTTGCGTCCATGCGCCTACTTCTCCAAGAAGCTGTCGCCGGCCGAACGGAATTACGACATCGGCAACAGGGAGTTGTTGGCCATCAAATTGGCTTTTGAGGAATGGCAACACTTCTTGGAGGGGGCGGCCCACCAGGTCACAGTCATCACCGACCATAAAAACCTGCTCTATCTGGAGTTGGCCAAGCGTCTGTCTCCCAGGCAGGCTCGCTGGGCATTGTTTTTTACATGTTTTAACTTTCTGGTGACTTACCTTCCTGGGGCGAAAAACACCAAGGCGGATGCCTTGTCCAGGTGTTTTCCAGCGAGAGAACCTCGGGAAGAGCCGGTACCCATCCTCCAGGAAGGTGTAGTGGTTTCGGCTCTCACGACTGAGGTAGAGGCGGAGATTGCCGAGGCCCAGGAGGAGGTACCACCAGGACTTCCCGCTAATAAGTCGTTCGTACCCCTTCATCTTCGTCTTAAAGTGTTGGGGGAACACCACGACTCGGTCCTGGCCGGTCATCCAGGGGTTAGGGGCACCTTGGAACTGGTATCGCGCCGCTTCTGGTGGCCAAAAATCCGGCAGGATGTGGCTTCCTACGTGACAGCTTGCATCACGTGCGCCAGGGCCAAGTCGCCCAGAACCCGTCCTGCTGGCACTCTACAGCCTCTGGGGATACCTAGTAGGCCATGGACAGAAATCTCCATGGACTTTATCACAGACTTGCCTGCCTCGGCGGGAAACACGGTCATCCTGGTGGTGGTTGATCGATTTTCGAAGATGGCGCATTTTGTGTTGTTGCCTTCCTTGCCCAACGCGAAGACGTTGGCTCAGGTCTTTGTGCAGGAGGTGGTCAGACTGCACGGAGTTCCGTCGGACATAGTGTCTGATAGGGGTACCCAGTTTGTGGCGAAGTTTTGGAAAGCTTTTTGCTTACGATTGGGGATCAAGTTGTCTCATTCGTCGGCGTATGAACCAAAATCTGGAGCAGTATTTGCGATGTTTTGTGTCTGACAACCAAGAGGAGTGGTCGACGTTCCTTCCCTTGGCCGAGTTCGCATTAAATAATCACCGCCGAGAATCATCGGGAGAGTCTCCGTTCTTTTGTGTTTATGGGCACCATCCTCAATTTTGTACCTTGCGTCAGGGGGGCTCTGGGGGCGTCCCAGAGGAGGACCGGTTAGGAGTTCAACTATCATCGGTCTGGAGGAGTGTGAAACAGCGATTGCTGAGCATGAGTGCAAGATACAAACGTGTGGCTGACTCTAGACGCGTGCCAGGTCCGGACCTGTGTGTGGGTGATTGGGTGTGGTTAGCTACTAAAAACATAAAACTCAAAATTCCATCATTGAAATTGGGTCCAAGGTTTATTGGCCCTTTTAAGATTGCTGCCATCATAAACCCGGTTGCTTATCGGTTGGAGCTTCCTGCGGTATACAAGTGTGACGGACTCAGCTCCTGCTGAGCCCATTTTTTGAGTGGACCCTCTGGGTCGTGGCACCCACCCACCGAGGGCGAGCTGACCTTGTGAGAATCCACCCCCTATACAGGGAGTGTCAGGGGCAAGACCAAGGGGGTGAGCCGCCACCACGACTGCTGGGACCAGACGGCCGGCTCAGGGGACACTAGACGAGTGTCTGACAACAAGGACGAGCAGGAAGCAAGACGAGACTAGACGTAGGTGCAAGGTATCTTCATTAGAATAACACAAGATCACATACAGAGAAAACAAGCAAAACGTGCAAGGTGCGCGCGTGGGCATGCCAAGGTCCATAACATGGTACGTGCCAGATGGCACGCCTAGGCACAGGTAATGGCATGATGGCATCGGACTCCGGACTGCTGGCAAACCGACAGGGTCCAGGGATCAGGCTGCGGACGTCAGCTCCGGACATCAGGCCGTAGTCATCTGGTTCCGGACCTCTGGCAACGGTCGGCAGGTTCCGGGCATCCGGCAGGCAAACCAGGGTTCAGGCAAGGAGGCACGACAGATATCCAAGCAGGGTGCGTGTTTAGGGAACACGCCAAGGTCCAAGGCTAGGTGCGTGTGTAGGGGACACGCCAGGGTCCAAGGCTAGGTGCGTGTGTAGGGGACACACCAGGGTTCAAGACTAGGTGCAAGGCAAGGTGCGTGTGTAGGGGACACGCCAGGGTTCAAAGCGAGGTGCGTGTGTAGGGGACACGCCAAGGTTCGCAAACGAGACAGGGTGCGTGTGTAGCCACGCCAAAGCATAGAATAAGACAGTGCGTGTAGAGACACGCCAAGGTACAAGGTATAAGAGAGAGTGCGTGTAGAGACACGCCAAGGTTCAAGGTACAAGACAGAGTGCGTGTAGAGACACGCCAAGGTACAAGACAGAGTGCGTGTAGAGACACGCCAAGGTACAAGACAGAGTGCGTGTAGAGACACGCCAAGGTACAAGACAGAGTGCGTGTAGAGACACGCCAAGGCACAAGACAGAGTGCGTGTAGAGACACGCCAAGGCACAAGACAGAGTGCGTGTAGAGACACGCCAGGGTTCAGAGCAGGGCTGCGTGCTAGGAGCTACGCAGGGACGCACACCTCACTGGCCAATGCACACGGCTGTAACGCCAGCACGAGGCACGACTAAGGCACAGGAGGGGGCAAAGGAACCTTCGTGCTAGGAGCCACGCCAGGTTCAGGGCAGGGTGCGTGCTAGGAGCCACGCCAGGGTTCAAGGCAGGGTGCGTGCTAGGAGCCACGCCAGGGTTCAAGGCAGGGTGCGTGCTAGGAGCCACGCCAGGGCACAAGGAAGGGCTGCGTGCTAGGAGCCACGCAGGGGGCACGCCACACTGGCCAGTACACACGGCTGTACACAAACACGTGGCACTTACCACGGCACAGGAGACGGCCAAGGGGAACCCACGCCGGGGTTCAATGCAAGGACAAGGCAGGGAACAAGGCAAGGAACACAAGCAGAAACAGAGCCAGGTCAGAGAGAGGACAGAGTCTAGCAGCGGAGCGTAGGCAGAAGCCCAGAGCCGGGCCAAGGGAAGACCTTGGGACTAGACAAAGAAACGAGCACTAAGGAGAGGAGAAATGGTGCGTGTGCCAGGGAGCACTACAGAGCACCATAGGAGAGAGCGAGGCAGAGCAAGCAAAGACTGAGACCATAGGGAGGAACACAAAGCAAGGAATAGCAAGGCAGAGAACACAGGGAGGACTACAAGTCAAAGCATAGCAAAAGCAAGACATGGCAAAACAGGCAAGGCAGAGAACACAGGGAGGACTACAAGTCAAAGCATGACAAAGACAAGACATGGAACTAGAGACAACACAAGACATGGCACAAGACAAGAGACGGAATTCGAGCACGGAGCGTGTGCAGAGATGCACGACAGAGCAGAGTGCAAGGGCACAGAATAGAGGGAGCAACCCCACAGACCAAGCAGCCATGCAGGGAAGCCACACAATAATCAGGCCCTGAGCATAGGAAGAGGTGGCCTGATATAGGGCATAGCACCTCCTCCTCCAGGTCAGGACCAGGGGAGCACTTCCGGGATTCTAGACATGACGAGATGATAGCAGAACCAGACAGTGCAGGATCTTAGGAAACGTCACATGATCAGGGTTTCAGACATGACGAGATGATTACCGAACCAACCAGTGCAGGATCCTAGGAAGAACACATGATCCGGGATTCTAGACATGACGAGATGATTGCAGAACCAGACAGTGCAGGATCTTAAGAAACATCACATGATCAAGGACTCCAGACATGACGAGAAGATCACAGAAGGCAGAGCAGAAACGCAGGGATCCTGCAGCTCAGACATGAGGTGAGTCTGCACACAGCTCTAGCGAACATGCAGGACAGCAGACAAAACATGCGCATGCACATCACTCCAGGAGTTCTTGAGACAAACAGACATGGCAGACATGGCGGACGTGACAGTACCCCCCTCTTTAAGCCCCCTCTCACTGGGGCTAGAAGGAAGAAAAAAAAAATTTTCTTCGGCAGAAACCAGAGTTTAGTACAAAACCACTCCAACAATGTTGATCCGACATCTGAAACGGACACCTGCACCGGTCAAGACACAGGAGCCGCTGACGAGACATGAAGATCCAGTGGGGAGGACTGCGGTTAGACAAGAAAGTCTTCTTACTCTGGCTGCCATCATTTCCAAATGAGTCCAGAGGTCAAGGGCCAGGTCTGATTTACATCAGAAGAGTGGCCGGGGTACCGCCATATTCAGGAGAGTCCAGGAGACAGAGCAGATCAGATTCTATAACAGACGGGTCATCAGACGGGTAGCCGAGGTACCAGCGGAGTCCAAGGCCTGATTAACTGTGACGGACTCAGCTCCTGCTGAGCCCATTTTTTGAGTGGACCCTCTGGGTCGTGGCACCCACCCACCGAGGGCGAGCTGACCTTGTGAGAATCCACCCCCTATACAGGGAGTGTCAGGGGCAAGACCAAGGGGGTGAGCCACCACGACTGCTGGGACCAGACGGCCGGCTCAGGGGACACTAGACGAGTGTCTGACAACAAGGACGAGCAGGAAGCAAGACGAGACTAGACGTAGGTGCAAGGTATCTTCATTAGAATAACACAAGATCACATACAGAGAAAACAAGCAAAACGTGCAAGGTGCGCGCGTGGGCACGCCAAGGTCCATAACATGGTACGTGCCAGATGGCACGCCTAGGCACAGGTAATGGCATGATGGCATCGGACTCCGGACTGCTGGCAAACCGACAGGGTCCAGGGATCAGGCTGCGGACGTCAGCTCCGGACATCAGGCCGTAGTCATCTGGTTCCGGACCTCTGGCAACGGTCGGCAGGTTCCGGGCATCCGGCAGGCAAACCAGGGTTCAGGCAAGGAGGCACGACAGATATCCAAGCAGGGTGCGTGTTTAGGGAACACGCCAAGGTCCAAGGCTAGGTGCGTGTGTAGGGGACACGCCAGGGTCCAAGGCTAGGTGCGTGTGTAGGGGACACACCAGGGTTCAAGACTAGGTGCAAGGCAAGGTGCGTGTGTAGGGGACACGCCAGGGTTCAAAGCGAGGTGCGTGTGTAGGGGACACGCCAAGGTTCGCAAACGAGACAGGGTGCGTGTGTAGCCACGCCAAAGCATAGAATAAGACAGTGCGTGTAGAGACACGCCAAGGTACAAGGTATAAGAGAGAGTGCGTGTAGAGACACGCCAAGGTTCAAGGTACAAGACAGAGTGCGTGTAGAGACACGCCAAGGTACAAGACAGAGTGCGTGTAGAGACACGCCAAGGTACAAGACAGAGTGCGTGTAGAGACACGCCAAGGTACAAGACAGAGTGCGTGTAGAGACACGCCAAGGCACAAGACAGAGTGCGTGTAGAGACACGCCAAGGCACAAGACAGAGTGCGTGTAGAGACACGCCAGGGTTCAGAGCAGGGCTGCGTGCTAGGAGCTACGCAGGGACGCACACCTCACTGGCCAATGCACACGGCTGTAACGCCAGCACGAGGCACGACTAAGGCACAGGAGGGGGCAAAGGAACCTTCGTGCTAGGAGCCACGCCAGGTTCAGGGCAGGGTGCGTGCTAGGAGCCACGCCAGGGTTCAAGGCAGGGTGCGTGCTAGGAGCCACGCCAGGGTTCAAGGCAGGGTGCGTGCTAGGAGCCACGCCAGGGCACAAGGAAGGGCTGCGTGCTAGGAGCCACGCAGGGGGCACGCCACACTGGCCAGTACACACGGCTGTACACAAACACGTGGCACTTACCACGGCACAGGAGACGGCCAAGGGGAACCCACGCCGGGGTTCAATGCAAGGACAAGGCAGGGAACAAGGCAAGGAACACAAGCAGAAACAGAGCCAGGTCAGAGAGAGGACAGAGTCTAGCAGCGGAGCGTAGGCAGAAGCCCAGAGCCGGGCCAAGGGAAGACCTTGGGACTAGACAAAGAAACGAGCACTAAGGAGAGGAGAAATGGTGCGTGTGCCAGGGAGCACTACAGAGCACCATAGGAGAGAGCGAGGCAGAGCAAGCAAAGACTGAGACCATAGGGAGGAACACAAAGCAAGGAATAGCAAGGCAGAGAACACAGGGAGGACTACAAGTCAAAGCATAGCAAAAGCAAGACATGGCAAAACAGGCAAGGCAGAGAACACAGGGAGGACTACAAGTCAAAGCATGACAAAGACAAGACATGGAACTAGAGACAACACAAGACATGGCACAAGACAAGAGACGGAATTCGAGCACGGAGCGTGTGCAGAGATGCACGACAGAGCAGAGTGCAAGGGCACAGAATAGAGGGAGCAACCCCACAGACCAAGCAGCCATGCAGGGAAGCCACACAATAATCAGGCCCTGAGCATAGGAAGAGGCGGCCTGATATAGGGCATAGCACCTCCTCCTCCAGGTCAGGACCAGGGGAGCACTTCCGGGATTCTAGACATGACGAGATGATAGCAGAACCAGACAGTGCAGGATCTTAGGAAACGTCACATGATCAGGGTTTCAGACATGACGAGATGATTACCGAACCAACCAGTGCAGGATCCTAGGAAGAACACATGATCCGGGATTCTAGACATGACGAGATGATTGCAGAACCAGACAGTGCAGGATCTTAAGAAACATCACATGATCAAGGACTCCAGACATGACGAGAAGATCACAGAAGGCAAAGCAGAAACGCAGGGATCCTGCAGCTCAGACATGAGGTGAGTCTGCACACAGCTCTAGCGAACATGCAGGACAGCAGACAAAGCATGCGCATGCACATCACTCCAGGAGTTCTTGAGACAAACAGACATGGCAGACATGGCGGACGTGACAACAAGATACACAACGTGTTTCACAGGTCTTTATTGAAAAAGGTGGTAGGCTCTGTGGACACGACGCCGATGCCACCTCCAGTCATGGTGGATGGCGATTTAGAGTTTGAAGTCTCCAAGGTGGTGGACTCTCGAGTACTGCGCCGTACTCTTCAGTATTTGGTGCACTGGCGGGGGTATGGTCCGGAGGAGAGGTCTTGGGTACCAGCCTCGGACATACATGCGGATCGGCTGGTCAGTTCCTTTCACCGCCGTCATCCGGACAAGCCGGGTCCTATGAGTCTTGAGGGCCCTGGGGTCCCTCGTAGAAGACGGGGTACTGTCATGTCGGACGCTGTTCACACCACAGCGTCCGGCAGGCAGCGGTAGTTCCATCTCCGTCCACTATAGCCTCAGTGGCGCCGGCTTGATTTTACTCAGGTTATCTGGGGTTAATCTAGCTGGAAATCAGGTGGGATGTTTGGTCACGCCCACGGTCTTTAAATAGTCGTGCTGGCCTGTGGGCGCCGCCGATTATAGCTTGTGTTTTATGCCAAGTGGTTCCGGTCTGGAGTGGAGGTGTTGGAGAGAGAAATTCATATCTGGTGTCGTATGATCCGTTGTTACCTTTTCGCCTTCCTATATTTGTGCTTTGTTTTGCCCTGTTCACATTATAGTATTGTCCTGTGTGTTTGCGGCGCGGTGTGGTTTGAGTTCTCCCTGTCTGTCATTACTGTGTGGGTTTTGGTGGTTTGTCAACTCACTGGGTGGAGGGTTCAGCTTAGGGCTGAGCAGGAGATAAGGAGAGGCTGGAGGCTCAGGCATTTGCACCTTTAGCAAAAACCCTGGGTTGAGGGTCAGACAGGGTTTTCCCTAGTTTGAGGGACTCCGCAGGGGCCCGGGTTTTGTCAGCCTCCTTCGACCTAAGCCTCGCATAACAGAGACCCGCTGTTTACCTTGGTTACCAGCTCCTTGCACCAGCGCGCTGGTAACTAAGGTACACAGAGGGTTTCTAAGTGCCGCGTGGCGCTTAGATACCTGCTGTTTACCTTGGTTACCAGCTCCAACTCACTGATCGCTGGTCTCCCACCTGCCACACGCAGCGATGAGTGCTGGCCAGCGGGAGACCAACGTAAAAAAAATGTACAGGGCTTTCCACAACGATCAGCGATACCTGGCAGGGGGGCCGGTCGCTGATAGGTGTCTCACACAGCAATCTCGCTGGTGAGATCGCTGTTGCATCACAAAACTTGTGACTCAGCAGCGATCTCTGTTGTGAACTCATTTTCTGGTCTGCCTCTGGTTTCTGGTGAGGGAGCTGGTTGTGCTGACAGAGGAGTTGAGAGTTCTCTTTCCGGGCTCCCTCAGGAGGTAGTAAAGCTGATCTAATTGACAGAGACCTGCCACCTGATAATGAGGAAGAGGATTGGACATCTGGAGTCTCAGACTGGATTTAAGACAGCCGACTCCCTATTCCCATGCTGGTGATTTTTTCCTGCCTCCTGAGGTCTTAGTTTCCAGCTCAGTTCCTGCCTTCTCAAGCTAAGTTGTTTTTGCTAATGTTCACATTTGATTTGGTTTGGTCTATTCAGTTTTTTGTGTGGTCTGCCAGCCTCGGCTGGGGCTGTGCTGAATTTCCACTCTTATGTCACTGTATGTGCCAGTTTGCTTTTTGTCCCTTATTAGATTGGCCTCTTTTTGCTCTGCTCTCAGAATATGCCAGAGTGCTGATATAGTGGGAGAAGTCCAGTGACTTCAGGGTATTTTTTGCTATCAGAAGTGTTGGACATTTTTGCAGGGTTTTTTTGACGTGATTGCAGACAGTATCTTTCCTTTCTTGTCCTTTCTAGCTAGTGTGGGCCCATCGTTTACTCAGCCTATTTTCCTACCTGTGTTCATGTTTTCATTTTGTCTCACCATCAATACATATGTGGGGGCTGTCTATAACTTTGGGGTCTGCCATGGGGCAGTTTTAGTTTTCCCCTTTTCTTGCTTTAGGCTTATTTAGTCCTCCGGCTGTGACGAGGCATTTAGAATCATCGTAGGTACGCTCCACGGCTGCTGTTAGTTGTGTGATTAGGATCAGGGGGTCTGCAATCCGCGTAGTTACCAACCTCTCTGGTTTTCTGTGACTTTGCTTGGTCTTGTTTTCCTCCTCGGTGACCCATTCATAACAGATCTCACTAGCAGGATCGCTGATGGGGGACTTAAGGCCACTTGAACAAGTTATTTTAAATAATAATGTGTTGATTTTTTTAACTAATCATGACTGAATTTGAAATTTTGCAATAAAATCCCCTGTGTTACGCAGCGAATAGAACTGGATGTTTTGTATTGATAATTCAGTTACTTTTTCCAAAGTGAGATAGAAGATTTCATCAAAGAGTGATTAGGTAAAGGAAGAGATGAATCCAATTGGGATATTAACAACGATGATAAAGAGGAATTATTATTAGAAGCTTTTTCAAGTTCTGTCCAGCCAGGTTTGCCAGATTCAAGGAACCAGTACCTTCTTTGAAGCATGATATTAGAAGCATGGTAAGCATAGATATTAGGTAGGCCGATTCCACCATTTTTCTTATGTTTAAACAGCGAAAGTTTTGAGATCCTCACGGGTTTAATTTGCCATATAAAATTGGATAATTGTTTCTGCAGTTTATTAATTCATTGGTCAGGGATTTGAACGGGGATAGTACAAAATACAGTATGTATTGGAGCTTAGGAAGGATCATCATCTTTAAAAGAATAATCCTGCCTAACCAAGATGTATCGGATTTATCAAAGTTGTCAAGGTCATCTTATATAAAGTTCTGAATATTACGTAGATTTTCATCTAAGATTTTGTAGCTTGGATTAGTAATTTTTATCCCCAAAAAAGGAATACAACATTTCTCCCATGAGTAAGGAAATTCCTTTTTCAATTTCCTTAGGCTTGAATCTATGAAAAGCCCAGTATTTTTGATTTCTTTATATTTATTGTATAAGGAGACACCAAGGAAGAGAACTTAATCACTGAGGAAACTGCTCGTAATGAATTTATAGGATCTGAAAGAGTAATTAGTGTATCATCCACAAAGAGTACTATTTTATGTTGTCTAGAATTTGCAATGATACCTCTAATTAAATGATTAGCCCTAATAGATTCAGCAAAAGGCTCCATTATCAAGGTAAAGAGTAATGTGGATAATGGGCACCCTTGTCGAGTACCGTTAGTTATGGAGAAGTAATTAGAAAAAATACTGTTAAGAGATACTTTTGCCGATGGGAAGGAGTATAAAGCAGAGACGGCTCTTAGAATTTGCCCTTTAAACCCAAATCAAGAGTGGAAAATGTGTAGTTTCAGTTTATACGGTCAAACGCCTTTTCGGCATCTAGTGATAAAAGAATTGAGGGGCTCTTCTCTACTCTATGTATGAT
This sequence comes from Dendrobates tinctorius, assembly GCF_039654945.1. Lineage (NCBI taxonomy): Eukaryota > Metazoa > Chordata > Amphibia > Anura > Dendrobatidae > Dendrobates > Dendrobates tinctorius. The sequence goes on from NW_027361690.1 coordinate 14,838,394, forward strand.
AGCAAATTAAAAATTCTTCTTGTTCCATATTTCCCTTAACAAAGCCAACCTGGTATGAATGTATAAGCCCCTGGAAAACTTTTAGCAGTCTCTGGGCAATCGCATAGTTCTTTATATCTGAATTTAGTAATGAGATAGGCCTATAGCTCGATATGACGAGGGATCGCCGCCTTGTTTTGGAATCACAACTATAGTGGCTTGGAGAGATTCTTTGGGTCAGAATGGGATGTCTGGAGAACACCGATGCTATCTCCAGTAAGACCCTGAACACATGGCAGCTGACAGAAGGATAAACAAGTTTGGTATGATGTAGCTAACCGGTGGGTTCTGGGTACATGGGTATAGTCTGGCTCTGGCATTGTCCAGAGTTTCAGATGGTCGAGTAGTGGAATGGGACGGAACTGGCATAGACAGTATGGACATCGTCCTGGACAGCCAAATAACAGATAGCTGACAGTCTGTGGACACAAACAGTGTAAGCGGAACCGGAAGCTAGCAACAGAAGATACTTGTTGCTCTGGTGTCCTCCCTATGGCGGAGGGGGCCAGAAATAGTAATCAGTACCACACCATTGGTTAAAGGCATTTTTTAAAAACGCGTGCTGTCTCTTTAAGAGGCCAGAGCACGTGTGCGCGACCTTCGCATTCTCCCCAGGGACCTGCTGACAGCGCAACAGGAAGCAGAGGGGAGGAAAGGAGCAGAGGCTGTGGTAGGACAGCATGAGGCTGATACAGAACAGGAGTCCCGACGGGTACCCAGCGGAGGAAGAGAACCAGAACCGGGTGCAGCAGGACCAGGACCGGGACGGGGCGTAACAGTTTCTCCCTCTTTATGCCCCCTCTTTTTCAAGCTTGCATAAAATCTTTTGAGTAGAAGAGGGGCCTGGATGTTCTCTTTAGGCTCCCATGACCTCTCCTCTGGACCGAAGCCACTCCAGTCCACCAGATAATAGGTCTTACTCTTTACTCTCTTAGTAGCCAAGATATGTTCTACCTCAAAGAAATCATCCTCATTGATGGGGTCAGGAGTGGTATCCGGGTCTTTGAAGGAGGGGCTCAAAACTACAGGTTTGAGGAGGGAAACATGGAAAAAGTTAGGCACACATAAAGAGGCAGGCAATTTCAATTTGTAAGAAGCCACATTGATTTGCTTCAGGACTTCAAAGGGTCCAGTGAAGCAAGGACCCAGTTTGTAGGAGGGCATCTTCAGGCAGATGTGCTTGGAGGACAACCCCACCTTATCTCCGGGTCGAAAAGTAGGAGCATCCAGGCGTCTCTTGTCCACATGCCTTTTCATACATCGAGAAGCTTTCTCCAAGGCAACTTTGGTGTCGCTCCACACTTTTGAGAATTCCTCCACAAAGATATCAGCTGCGGGAACTCCAGAATGTCCAGAGATGGGGAGCGGAAATCCGGGTTGAAGACCAAACACAATCTGAAAGGGCGATTTTCTCGAGGATTTGCTTACTTGGTTGTTGTACGAGAATTCTGCCCAGGGCAGCAACTTGACCCAGTTGTCATGATACATGTTGACGAAGTGGTGCAGGAATCCGGACAAAATTTGATTGGTCCTCTCCACTTGATCATTAGATTGAGGGTGGTATGCAGAGGCAAACTCCAGTTCTACCTTCACCAGATTATACAGACTGCTCTCCAGAACCTCGAAGTGAACTGGACGTCCCTGTCGGACACTATGTGGAGAGGGAAGCCATGGAGATGGAAGATGTGTTGAATGAAGTAATCAGCAAGCTCTGGGGTGGACAGGAGACCGGGTAGCGGAACGAAGTGAGCCATCTTCGAAAAGAGGTCCACCACAACCCAGACAATAGAATCATAGAATCATAGAATCGTAGAGTTGGAAGGGACCTCCTGGGTCATCTGGTCCAACCCCCTGCTCAAAGCAGGATTCGCTAAATCATCCCAGTCAGATGTCTGTCCAGCCTCTGTTTGAAGACTTCCATTGAAGGAGAACTCACCACTTCTCGTGGCAGCCTGTTCCACTCATTGATCACTCTAACTGTCAAAAAGTTTTTTCTAATATCTAATCTGTGTCTCTTCCCATTCAGTTTCATCCCATTGCTTCTAGTCTTTCCTTGTGCAAATGAGAATAAAGTTGATCCTTCTACAATGTGACAGCCCTTTAGATATTTGTAGACAGCTATTAAGTCTCCTCTCAGTCTTCTCTTTTGCAAACTAAACATTCCCAAATCCTGCAACCTTTCCTCATAAGACAGGGTTTGCAGACCGGTCACCATTCTGGTCGCTCTTTTCTGAACTTGCTCCAGTTTGTTGATGTCTTTTTTAAAATGTGGTGCCCAAAACTGGACACAATATTCCAGATGAGGTCTGACCAAAGAGGAGTAGAGGGAAATAATGACTTCACGTGATCTAGACTGTATGCTTCTGTTAATACATCCTAGAATTGCATTTGCCTTTTTTGCTGCTGCATCACACTGTTGACTCATATTCAGTCTGTGATCTATTAGTATACCCAAGTCTTTTTCACATGTGCTGTCACTTAGCCCTATTCCTCCCATTCTATATATGCTTTTTTCATTTTTATTGCCCAGATGTAGTACTTTGCATTTCTCCCTGTTAAAAACCATTCTGTTAGTTGCTGCCCACTTCTCCAGTTTATTTAAATCTTTTTTCAATGGAGCAGCCAGAAGAGATGGGAAGATCAGTAATGAAATCCATCGCAATGTGCTGCCAGGGAGCAGAAGGAATCGGAAGAGGCAGAAGTTGCCCGGGTGGCAAACATTTTGCTGTCTTGTTACAGGCACACGAAGGGCAGGCTGCGACATAGTCATGGGTCTTTTTCTTACCAGCGTGACCAGCCAATTTGGAAGAGTGACCCCACCGGAGGACACGATTCCGGTCTGGAGTAGTCATGAGAGTCTTTCTTGGGGGAAGCCAAGCAAGGTTAACAGTGGCTACTGACACTAACCTTGACAGCTCGATGATGTGTGGAGGTTCTTCCTCAGTGTCAGGAGGCAGAAAGGCTCTGGAGAGTGCACCAGCTTTGATGTTCTTGTCTGCTGGATGGAAATGAAGAACAAAATTAAATCGGGCAAAAAACAAGACCCAGCGGGCCTGACAGGGATTCAGCCTCGGTGCGGATTGGAGAAAAGCAAGGTTTTTATGGACGGTGAATATAACAACTTGATGGACTACTCCCTCAAGGAGGTGTCTCCATTCTTGCAGAGCCAGCTTGATTGCCAACAGCTCCCGATCTCCTATGGAGTAGTTCCTTTCAGCCGGGGAAAAAACCTTAAAAAAAAACCCCACAGGACACCATACGACCAGTATCCGACTTCTGGGTGAGAACTGCTCCAGCATCTATGGAGGAAGCGTCTATCTCCAGAAAAAATTGCTTATCTGAGTCCAGTCGATGGAGAACATGTGAAGAAGAGAAGACCCTCTTTAGAGAAACAAAAGCCTCCTCTGCCTTGGGAGTCCAATCCTTGGCGTTTGCACCTTTCCGGGTTAAGACCGAGATGGGTGCCACTTGGGTAGAAAAGTGTGGGATGAATAGACTGTAGTAGTTGGCACACCCCAGGATCCGTTGTATGGCTTTCAGGCCGGATGGGCGAGGCCACTTGAGGACAGCAGACAACTTCTCCTGATCCATCTCTAATCCTGTGGACGAGACTATATAACCGAGGAAAGGCAGTGAGGATTGTTAAAAGAGGCACTTTTCAAATTTAGCACAAAGTCTGTTCTCTCTAAGTCTTTGTAAGACCTGACGTACTTGCCTCTGGTGTGAGGCTAAATCTGCAGAGAAGATCAAGATATCATCCAGGTAGACAACAACACATGTATAGAACACATCCCTGAAAATGTCGTTTATGAATTCCTGAAAAACTGCAGGTGCATTACTTAAGCCAAACGACATCACCAGGTATTCATAGTGTCCATCCCTGGTGTTGAAAGCTGTTTTCCACTCATCTCCTTCCCAAATAGGAATCAGGTTGTAGGCCCCTCTGAGATCCAATTTGTTGAAGATCTTGGCCCCTCTGAGACTATCAAACAGCTCTGAAATTAGAGGTAACGGGTACCTGTTTTTTACCGTGATCTGGTTCAGCCCCCTGTAATCTATACATGGCCATAGGGATCTGTCTTTTTCTTCACAAAAAAGAATCCTGGCCCTTCCAGCAAAGACGATTTCTGGATAAATCCTCTGGCCATGTTCTCCAGGATGTTCTCAGACATGGACTGGGTCTCTGCTTAAGAAAGAGGATAGATTCGCCACCGAGGAAGGGATGTTCTGGGGAGCAGATCAATCAGGCAGTCATACGACCTGTGTGGAGGTAGTCTCTCTGCTTCCTTTTTCCTGAAGACATGAGAGAAGGCCCAATAAGAGGAAGGTAGGCACAGCAAGGCAGTTGGCTGGACCGGAGGCAGAACAGGTTGAGCAGGAATGATACAAAGATCAGAGCAGGAGTCTCCCCAGCGCAGAACCTCTCTTATCTTCCAATATAAGACAGGTTTGTGCATCCAGAGCCAGGGTACACCTAAAAGCAAGAGGTGAAACAAACTAGGCAACACATATTGTAAAGATGGATTCTTTCTGAATGCATTAGACCTACCCAGAGTTCCACTGGCTCAGTCTGGAACTGGACAGGCTCAATCAGGGGTTTGCCATCCATGGAAGTCTCCCACAACGGATCAGAGAGATGCTGGACTGGTATCTGGTAACGGTCCACAAGTTGCACAGATAGGTCGTGATCTTGTCCTGTTGATCCCTCAGATGGGTAACCTCGTGACATAGCTCCATGGCTGGGGGTCCCTGGGATCCAGCGGGTTCCTAGACCGGAGCAATCTGTAATGAATGGAAAAAGAGGCACAGATGATGAAGTTCACATTCATTTTTTATTGCAACTTTTGTGGAACCTCGGGACCACGGTCCGGGGGACTCCGAAGGGGGCGTGACTAAATGAGCCCCAGACACCTGTATTAAGTCCCCTCGAACAGGGTCAAAATGGGATGTCTGGAGAACACCGGTGCTACCTCCAGTTAGACCCCGGACACGGAGAATATATGGCACATGAATATATACAAGAATCAAACCTATAAGTTAATGTGGACGCTTTGCTGAATACTAGAATTATGTAGCTTTAAGATATTTCTGATTCTCTAAGACTCATTTCTGTATCAGGATTCAGGATGTATTTTGAGATATGCTGATATTGACATGGACTTTGGCAAGTTGTGTAATCCACCTACTTTCATCGAAACTAGGTTAGGCTAGAATCAATAATCATTTGCGTAATGATTACATAGTAGCAAAGATAATAATATAGAGCATGTGAGATCAATAGTAATTTGTGATATCAATAGTAAATTGTGATAATCATTAATTTGGAAAAAAACCATGATATAGTATACTAAGACAGCTCGATTTTTGCTATAAAAGGTTGTACACTCCGGGAAATAAATCAGAAATCATTTGAGAGACAATTGCTTGCATTTGTACCCTGATTTCTCTGGCCTAAAATTTTACGTTCAATTTGGAAGCAGACAATTAAGATGAGAACAGGCGCATTCTGTGTGTCATAACAACGGGGAAACTGTCCCAGTAGAACGAACAAGTTTAACAGGTATGATGGAGCTGACCGGTGGGTTCCGGGTACACGGATATAGACTGGCACTGGCATTGTCCAGAGGTTCGGTTGGCCGAGTAGCATAACGGGACGGAACTGGCATAGACAGTACAGACGTTGTCCTGGACAGACGAATTACAGGTAACTGACAGTCTGTGGACACAAACAGTGCAAGCGGAGTACTTGGCAGAACATTGCAAAAGCACAGGCACAACAACAGCGGAACTGGAAGCTAGCAACAGAAGATACTTGTTGCTCCTGTGTCCTCCCTGTGGCGGAGGGGCCAGAAATAGTAATCAGTACCACACCATTGGTTAAATGCATTTTTGAAAAATGCATACTGTCTCTTTAAGAGACCGGGACGCCTGCGCTTGTGACCAAAGCGCTTCTCCCTGGGGACCTGCTGACAGCTTGACAGGAAGCAGAGGGGAGAGAAGAAGCAGAGCCTGCGGCAGGACAGCGCGAAGCCGGTACAGAACCGGAGTCCCGACGGGGACCCCGTGGAGGTATGGAACCAGGACTGGGTGCAGCAGGACCGGGCATAACATTGACTAAATATTTTATATTCATTTGGTATCCCATCTGGGCACGGTGACTTATTTTCCTTTGATTTGGAAAAAGCTATATAGTATCTCAAAAACTAATAAATGTAACATTAATCCCAACAAACTTACTATCTCAATTTTTCATAGAGCTCTACTGAATTTTCTATGTAAAAAATGGTTGGAACTATAGACTGTTCTTCACTTATAACGGGGCCTAAGTTAGTCTCTATTATACACTTGCAGTCATTGAAAACCCTATACAATCTTCCTAACGAAGAATTCTATCATTTTCTAGAGTTAAGGAAGTATATTAGAAATAAATTCACTTTACCTTTGACCCTTTCAAGAGAAATTGTTACTCTTTTGAAAAATCCTATGAATAACTTAATTTGGAATATGAGGAATATCTATTCGATTTTTAACTCTGATGTCTCTTTTGAAAAACTGAATAATATGTGGAGATGGGAAAAAAATTTCAATAATAATTTCCTCCTAGATAAAAAGGAAAAAGTGGTGGAACTAGTGTACAAATCTTCTATTAGCGCAAACTTACATGAAAATTATTGCAAAATTTTATCTAGGTGGTTCTACACTCCCTCTATATTTAAAAATGCATTTCCCAATCAATCCGATTTATGCTGGAGGAATTGTCGTCAAAGAGGTAATCTTCTTCACATATTCTGCTATTGTCCCAAACTTTCCATACTTAGGAAAGATGTGTCAAAATTTTTCCCCAATTGGCTCTCCTTTTTCCTTTTTCTGGAAGCTGATGACCTCCCTCAAAAATTAGACAAGTTTATTTACATATTTTTTTCTGTCATAAAAACTTGTATTGCATCAAAGTGGAAATCGATGGATACTCCCTCTATTTCTGACATAATTGCTATTATGTTCTCTCATAACTCCTTTGAAATGTCCTTAGCTTAAAGGAATAACTCTCTACCGAAATATAATTCCAAATGGTCTTCTTGAAATGTAATTTTTTCTCCAAGCAAGAAAGCATCTTTATTTGATGTCTTATTACTGTGCCAGAACACTTTTAATCTATACTATATTTTATGCTGTTTTTGCACTTGGTATATTAATTGTTGCGGTGCAACTATGTTTACATGATCTTTATTTCTATTTATTTTCCTTCTCTCCTCTTCCTCCCTAACCCCTTTCCTCTTTTCCTTTGTATGGTTACCTTCCTTTCCATTCATTGCTTTCCCGACTCATTATCCCCTATACCTTAAAAATCCCCTGGCAGTTTTTGAGCAGGGTCAAAGGAAGCAGGGTTGCTGCTTTAGGAGGCCAGCAGCAGAGGCAGGAGCGGGTCGATTCTGTAGTGCTTGAGATCACAGAAGGTGTCAGCGCTGGTGAGCAGAGTCCATATCCCTGTGGTGGGCTCGTAAAAATGGCTTTCTCTGGTGACGCATGCACAAATTAAGATCTCTTCTTTCAAGATCTCAATCTGCGCATGTGCCGCCTCCGGCAGCCATTTTCCCGAAGCCCACAGCAGGGCTATCATATAGCAAATGGACTCAGCTGACTGTTACTGACATCTTCTGTGATCCCACGCACTGTAGCACTTCACCGTTTCTGCTGCCGCTGGCCTCCTGAGGCATGGACCCTGCCTCCTGTGTCCCCACTCCATTGCAGCCATTCCTAGGTAAGCTACTTTTTAAAAGACAATATACAGTAAGAAGCATCACCATTTTAATAAAAAAAAAGTGTTTTTCCTATTTTGTACCCTAAAATTTAGAGTGCATTTTATTGTCCTGTGTGTCTTATAATCCTCAAAATATGGTATCACATATTTTAAAAAATTCAAAGAATTCAGCTTTTGAGTACCTAAGAAATGTTCGTATGTACAAATACACAAATACACTACTGTGACTGATCCCCTGGACTAAATTAGTCCTTGCACACTTTGTGCTATTCTTCCCACTCTGTTTAGATAGCTCAAACCTCAATGTTTGTTCCAACATAATCCTCGGCATTCCCAAGACGTCCAGTGAATCTCTAGATTCTCTCACGGCGATATCGTTAATTACATCATTGCCCTTTAGAGAATTTAGAGAATCACCAGAAGATGTGGGAACACCGAGGATTACATTGGAACTGCTGGGATTCTTTTTTTAATAATAAATGGTAAACCAGGGAATATGTGTGGAAGTCTTTATTCAAAATTTATTCAAAAAAAATGTATTTCCTGTGTGTGTGTATATATATATATATATATACATTTTCTTAGTGGGTGACTAATGAGGGTGTCTGATAGAAGGCTCTCCATTACTAACACCTAAGTTTGCTGATACCATATTGTCAGAGGAACACCCTCTTTTGGCTATGCCCTTATAGCCACCTTGATAATACTTATTTGATGATTTGATCCTGTTATAGAACTGAAATGTGCCTACAAATATTGTTCCTAATATTATTAAATTGTAAACTGTAAGAAATACTAAAAACTACCTTTATCCATATTGTTTGTTTTGTAACGGTTATTTTTATTTTCTTTGGAATTTAGATAGAAACTATTATTCCTTCTTGTCTTTGATTTTGTAATCAATATATAACATATAATTTCTGCCAGCAGTTTTTTTTGCTATATAATCTAAAGGCAGCAGAAGATAGAGGCTGAAACAAAGAATTCAGGGATGTGTCACTTGTCAATGTGTGTGCCATTGTTTACCAACTGTGAAGGATTTATCACTAAGAGATTAACATTGCCAGACTACCCTAGTCTGGCAACGCCCCCTCGCCCTATGATAAGTAGCTCACTGTCTATAACTATGGTACACCAAGAGCCTGAGTGAGTTTAGCTTTTCAGCTCTGCTTCATTTTGCATGATTGTGTCAGATTTGCTGCACCCAGTAAATTAAATGATACATCGTTGGATTCAGAGTCTGTTTACCTTCATTACCCTGCTCTCTGAAGAGATAGCAAAAATCTGTGTGCAGATTCCCGTTAAAGGGAACCTGTCATGTCCTTTATGTGTTTTAAACTGCCTTTAGTGTGTTGTTAATGATGCAGTGTGCATCACTAACATTTTTTTCTAGAAGAAAAGAATCCAGTGTATATATGTGTAAAAACACTTTATATCATTGGTTGATTGCATCATATACCTTTAATTTCACTCATAGGGGTGGCACTTTTTACCGCTTCAGCCACAGTCAGTCATGGTTCTGCTCAAAATTATTCACACCCACCACATTGTGATTGATTGCTGTGACTGGCCTGACATCACAGCAACGACCTTGGAAAGCCCAGGATGTCGCAGACAACATCACCTGTTCCTTGAAACAATGTATGTCTGACAGGGTGCATTTCACCACTGACACCTGGACGAGAAAGTATGGACACAAGTGTTACATCTCGGTGACTGGGCACTGCGTGACTCAGGTGGCTGTGGGGGCAGGCGGGCAAGGGTCTGCTCCAAAAGTCTTGGAATCCCCAAGGCTTGCAGGGTGCTTGAGGATGGATAACTAAACCACTACACACCAGAGGATGGAGAACTAAACTACTAGACATAGGAGTTGGAGAACTAAACTACTAAACACCTTGGGTTGGATAACTAAACCACTACACACCAATAGTGAACTAAATCACTAGACACCAAGGGATGGAGAACTAAACCACTACACACCAGAATATGGAGAATGAAACTGCTAGACAATAGGGGTTGGAGAACTAAACTACTAAACACCTAGGATTGGGTAACTAAACCACTACACACAAGGGAATTGAGAACTAAACCACTACACACCAAGGGATGGTGAACTAAACCACTAAACACCAAGTCTTGGAATTCCCAAGACTTGCAGGACAAACATCTGTATCTAACACTTCCTCCACTGCTTCTGCCTTTGCCACCTCCTTTAGAACCTCCATCTCCACCCTCAACTTTTTTCCCTTAATGCGACAGGCACTCCAACAGTGCAGAGAGAATCCCCCCACCTCTGTACTGTGCAGCCAATGCTCACCACAATCAAGCAATGTTGAAATTAATATGTCTTGGAGATTGCAGTCACACAACTCAAGAGTTGTGCACAGCTATCCAGGTCAAGTTTGAGCAATGGTTGTCTCCACTGAACCAGAAGACAGAGAAGGCCATGTGAGACAACAGTGCAAATCTGGTGGTGGCCCTACACTGTGGCAATCTCACATACATGCCAAGCATGGCTCACATCCTCAACTTGGTGGAACAGCAATTTTTCCGTCACTATCACGGTCTGGATGAGCTGCTGCAGAAAGCAGGGTCACTGGGTGCTCACTTTCGACGATCGCACCCTACATCTCATCGAATTGCATCACTACAGAGGTATTTCAGCCTACCGGTTAACCGGTTGATATGCAATGTGCCGAAACAGTGGAATTCCACTCTGAACATATTGTATTGCAGCGACTGTGGCAGCAGTGACAGGCCCTAGTGAAGTATGTCATTTTGCATAGCCTGGGCCAAGGCAGTACAAACGTGGTGCAAATAACGCTTGCTGAGTGGGCACAGATGAAGGACCTCTACACACTTTTACACAGTTTCAAAATGGCTACTAAGATGGTAAGTGCTGATTATGCCATCCTGAATTTGTTAGGGTTCTCAGAGTACCAGGCCTACATCTGTTACTGATCATTGTTTAAGCTAGAAATGCTGGTCCAAGCCCTGTCCCATGCATCCATGCTGCACAATTATACTATTTGTAGTCTGGGTCAGATGGGCGGTTGGAGAGATGCGACAAGGAAGAAAATAAGGATAATTGGGGTGCCACCTCTGAGTACTGTACTGTGTGTAATGTTAAGGTGGAGGAAGAGGAGGAGAGGCCACTTGATGCAGCACTTGCCATCCACTGGTGCACATGCTCTTTTTGGCCCTCATCTACAAAGCGTACTTCTGTGCGGCTGCCAAAATAAGGATTTGAGTAGCCCATTCAGTAACAGCAGTTGTCAGATGTCTTTGGATAGAGCAAGCCTGTGTTTGTTCAGTAAACTTTCAGTAACATTACCACCTACCCCATGCACACCTCGAACACCAAGCCTATTCCCCCTTCCACCATGACCTCACTTTTTCCCACTCATATTAGATGTACCCTTCCTCTCTTTTAGCCAACTGTTTCACAACCCTATGCCCATACCTGTCAGTAAATTAACAATCTGTATTTATTTGCTGAGATGTGGCTGGGCCACGTAATTTTCACAATGGATTAAGATGCTGAAATATGGACTCCAGGATGGGCAACACAATTATCACAAATGATTTACATGCTAAATTGTATACTGCTGGCTGGACCGCACAATTTGCTTAAAGGTTTTGTATTCTAAAATGTGGACTCCTGGCTGGACCACACTATTAGCAGAAATTATTTAGATTCAGAAATGTGGCCTAGTGTCTGGACCACACTATTAGCAGAAAGGATTTAGATTCTTAAATTTGGACTCATGGCTGGACCATACGATTACTATTTAGATTGTGAAATGTGGACTCTTGGCTGAATCACACTATTAGCACAAACAATTTAAATTCTGAAATGTGGACTCCTGGCTACAGCACGTTATTAGCTCAAATTATTTAGATTCTCAAGTGTGGATTCCTGACTGCACCACACTGGAGGCTGATGCACAGACTCTGGATAAAGATCCATCTGATGAGCTGCATCTTCATGTCCAGGAGTTGACCAAAGGTATGGCTGCACTTGCTAAAACTGTGCAGTCCCTGCAGGTGTCCTCCAAGGAGAAGATCCAGCTTGCTTCCAGTCCAGAGGATGTCCCGTGGCTAAAGAAGAAGAGGATCCCGCCACTCCGAGGAAGGAACAACGATCGCTATGACCAGGATGGACGTCCCATCTGTAGTCACTGTCACAAGGCAGGCCACATCGCAAGATTCTGTTACTTAAACGAGCAACCCCTGGGGCAGAGGGCCAACCCCCAGGAGTAGGACCAAAAGACCCAAAGAACTGGCAAGCCAAGTATGTTGGAGGGAGACCGACCCTTCCAGTGGTGATTGACGGCATCCCCATGAATGCTTTGCTGGACACTGGCTCCCAGGTGACCACTATGCCCTATATCCTCTACAAGCGGTATTGGGCAGACTCTGAACTTACCCATGGCCCAAATGATGAACTGACAGTAGTTGCTAGTAATGGTCAGTCTTTACCGCAGATAGGATGTAAAGAAATTACTGTTAAAGTGGGTCGAGAAGAGTTAAAATCTCAAGGTCTGATAGTTGTGGATATTGATCGACGAGAATGTAATCCCATGATGACTCTTGGTACAAATGTAATTGAAAACTGTCTTTCCGAGGTTATTGTCTTGTTGCAACAGGTGGCGGAGACTGCTGGTTCCAGTGAACAACGAGTCCTACAGAAGGAGATCAGATCCCTGATGCAAAGACAGAAGTTAGAACTCTCTGGCAGGGAAATTGGCAGCGTCAGAGTGAGTGATGCTTTCCCCATTGCAATACCCCCCAGATGTGAAATGTTGATTTGGTGTCGGGCAGCTATAGGTCTCAGAGGAAAGGATTACCAGGCATTGGTAGAGCCAGTATACTCTGATAGCAGGCCCACTGTCCTGACAGCCAGAGGGGTAGTTGATGTCTGTAAAGGGAGAGTACCTGTATGCCTTTTGAATTGTGGGGAGAAGGAGGCCACAATACCTCGGTATGCCACAGTTGCTAAGCTGCTCACAGTCAGTAACAATGCAATGGAGGCAGCAGAGCCCTTGGTCTCATCTGACCAGGTGGAGGACAATGACTCTGTCAAGCAGCTGGAGGAGTGGTGCCAGCAACTGCAGGTGGGAACTGACTCCACACCTTCATACCAGAAAAACGGGGTTTACAGAGTGACTCCGGAGTATGAGGTTGTATTCAGTAAACACTCTCTAGATTTTGGGAAGGCAAAAGGGGTTCAACACCATATCCCCACTGGAGATCATCCACCCATTAAAGAAAGGTACCGGCCTATACCCCCAACACAATACCCATGTGCTAAAGGTATGTTGAGAGAGATGAAGGAAGCTGGGGTTATCAGAGACAGTTGTAGCCCGTGGGCAGCTCCAATGGTTTTTGTAAAGAAAAAGGATGGTACCATGAGAATGTGTGTTGATTACAGGAAAATTAACAGCATTACACATAAAGATGCCTACCCATTACCTAGAATTGAGGAGTCCTTAGCTGCACTTAAAACTGCTAACTACTTTTCCACCTTGGATCTCACTAGTGGGTATTGGCAGGTTCCCGTGGCAGAGGCAGACAAGGAAAAAACAGCATTTACCACTCCAATGGGTCTCTGTGAGTTCAACTATATGCCATTCGGGCTCTGCACCACCCCAGGAACATTTCAACGGCTGAAGGAGTGTTGCCTGGGACACAAGAACTTTGAGACAGTCCTGTTGTACCTTGATAATGTCATTGTTTTCTCCAAGACTTATGAAGCCCATCTGAAGCACCTGGCTGAGGTGTTTGAAGCATTGTCTAACTTTGGCTTGAAGGTGAAGCCTTCCAAATGCCACCTCCTGAAGCCCAAGGTACAGTACCTCATTCAAGTGGTGAGTGCAGAAGGTGTGGCACCAGATCCGGACAAAGTCACAGTCATCCGGGACTGGCCGAAGCCCAGCAACCTCCATGAAGTACGCCAATTCCTCGGGTTGGTAGGCTACTACCGAAGGTTCATCAAAGGCTTCACGGAGATAGCCACCCCTATGCAAAATCTTCTGGTGGGGCAGTCCAAGAAGGCCAAACAGAAAAGTTCCACCTTTGAATGGACTGAGGAGTTGGAGAGATTCTTCACTCGACTGAAGATGGCTCTCACAGGGGATGAAGTTCTGGCCTACCTAGAATATGACAAACTATTTGTGTTGTATACAGATGCCAGCAACGTGGGACTGGGAGCAGTACTGTCACAGGTACAGAATGTCAAAGAAAGGGTGATCTCCTACGCCAGCAGGATGCTTCGTCCTACTGAAAGGAACCCTAACAACTACAGTTCCTTCAAGCTGGAGTTCCTCGCCATAGTCTGGGCTGTGACTGAAAGATTCAAGCATTGCCTAGCTTCAGCCAAGTTTACCATCTTCACGGACAACAACCCGTTGACTCACTTGGAAACTTCAGAACTAGGTGCACTGGAGCAGTGATGGATGGCTCGGCTGTCTAACTATGAGTTTACCATCAAGTACCGAGCAGGGCACAAGAATGCCAATGCTGATGCGCTGTCCAGAATGCCTAATCTGCCAGATGCAGGAGAAGACCTTGAGGCTCTTGAAGAAATAGAGTTACCTCCCTTCCACCGGCCAATTGCGGCCCAACGTGCTCAAGGATTGAGAAACAGGTGGTCTGGATAGAAAGAGGTCACCCTAAATCCATTGCCCCATCACAATTTGGCAGAAACGCAGGATAGCGACCCCGCAGTCCGCATGGTGAAGGAGCTACTGTCACAAGCTGACTCTCGCCCAGAGTCGGATGCTCCTGAAGAAAGCCAGCAGTTATGGAAGGAAAGAGGCCGGCTGTTCATCTATGAAGGAAAGCTGTGTCGGAGGAGTATCAATGCCCGCACTCATGAGCTTGTCTGGCAGGTGGTAGTCCCAAAGAGGGAGGCATCAATGGATGGAAGAAGTTGGAGGACTTTCTCCGGGACAGATTCTACTGGGCTGGTATGAGGAAAGCCATTGAAAATTGGTGCCGGGAGTGTGGACAATGTAACCTGTGCAGAAAGGATCGAAACAGCCAGAGAGCTCCTTTACAGCCAATAATAACCAAACAACCACTCGAGTTGGTAGCCCTGGACCATGTGAAGCTGGTTCCAAGCCGTTCAGGCTACATCTATGCTCTTACCATCGTGGACCACTACTCAAGATTCCTGGTAGTTGTGCCTGTCAACGATCAAACAGCCAGGACAGCAGCCAGAGCATTTCAACAGCACTTCTGTAGACCACATGGATACCCCGAGCGAGTGCTTACAGATCAAGGTCCAGCTTTTGAGGCAGAAGTGTTCCAGGAATTCTGTAACTTGTACGGTTGTAAGAAAATCCAGACAACACCATACCATCCACAGACCAATGGCATGTGTGAAAAGATGAACCAGGTGGTGATCGACCTACTGAAGACCTTGCCTTTGGAGGAGAGGAATCTGTGGCCAGAAAAGTTGCCAGATCTGGTAGACCTCTACAATCACATACCTGTGAATTCCACCAACTGCACTCCAGCCTACCTAATGAGAGCGAGACCTGGCAAGCTGCCCATTGATTTGGACATGGGAGTCCTAACACCTGAAGTAACATCACTCTGAAGTACCATTGACTCTGCAATAGTAGGCCTCATCACAGGAGGTGATGAAAGAGAGTACAGAGACACTAACCCAGCTTTTGTGGAGTGGTGTCAGAGGAACCACCTTAGGATTAATTCCGGGAAGACCAAGGAATTGGTGGTGGACTTTCGCAAGGGCAAATATCCACCAGTAGTGGTGAACATTCAGGGAAATGACATTGAGATAGTCGACACCTATAAGTACCTTGGTGTGATCCTCAATAATAAGCTTGACTGGGCCCATCACTTGGATGCAGTGTACAGGAAGAGCCAAAGTAGGCTTTATCTGCTCAGAAGGCTGAGAGCCTTCGGAGTTAGAGGGGCACTCCTTGCATCCTTCTTCAAATCTGTTGTGGCATCAGTCATCTTCTTTGGTGTGGCTTGCTGGGGTAGTGGCATATCAACCAGGGATAGGAATAGGCTGGATAAACTGATTAGAAGGGCCAGCTCTGTCCTGGGATGCCCCCTTGATCCAGTTCAGGAAGTAGGCGACAGGAGGATACTGGCCAAGGTGATCTACATGGTGCAGAATGATTCCCATCCCATGCATGAGACCGTGACAAAGATGTGCAGTACTGTCAGTGACCGGCTACTTCATCCTAAATGTGAGAGGGAGCGCTATTGAAAGTCATTTCTTCCTGCTGCAGTTAGGCTGTATAACCAGCACTGTCCAAAACGGAGAATGAACCAAACAGTGAACTGATAGATCCAAAGTTGTGACAGTCCGGTTACATTTTTTTTTTTTCCCCGTATATGTACCTATCTACTGTCAGTGTAATGCCTTTATGCATCTGTATCTGTACTTGTTCCTGCCTTGCTACTGTAATGCTCTGAATTTCCCCATGGTGGGACAATTAAAGGATTGTCTTATCTTATCTTATCTTATCAGATGCTGACTGGGATACAGAGAGGCAACAACAGTACCATATAGTACAAGAGTGTGTTGAAAAGAGTCTAGCTCAGGCAAGACAAAAACAAGAAAAGAACTACAACCAACATGCACCTGCAGTTCCCTTGTCACCAGGAGAACAAGTCCTCAAGAGGAAAAGAAGACTGCATAAATTGGATGACCAATGGGAAGCTGAACCCTACACCATTCTACCCTCAAACTTTGACAATACCAAGGTGTGCCTTATTAGTAAAGATGGAGGAGAAACCTCAACAGCAATATCAAGAGATCATTTGAAATTATGCCCTGACCAGTTGAAATAAAGATTGGAAGAACAAAGTAACATCCAACCCATAGAAGAAGAAGAAAAGGTCAGCACTATACTTGGGGAATTCCCCGCAAATTGGACTAAAGTAAATGATGCCATAGTGGTGCCAGTGTTAACATTTCCCCAACTGGTGGTACACAGACTGCCCCCGACACGTTAACCCCTTGCACACCGTGATCAAACACGATCGCGGTGTACCGGAGGTTAAAGGGAAGCATTGGCAGGGAGGGGGCTCCCACAGCAGCGCAATGTGCAACGCTGCTGCGGGGGGCTCCTTCCCTGCAGGTCCCCGGATCCAAGATGGCGACGGGGACTTTCGGGGGCCTGCAGGGAGCTGGCTTCCTCAGTGCCTGCAAAGCGCAGGCATGAAGTCTGATCAGCGATCTGTCACATGACAGCTATGTCCCCCCCTGGGACAATGTAATAAAGTTAAAAAAAAGTGTAAAAATAATTTTTAAAAAATCGCTAAATAAATTAAAAAAAAATATTCCCTAATAAATTCATTTTTTGGAAATAAAAAAAAAAACAATAAAAGTACACATATTTGGCATTGCCGCGTCCGTAACGACCCGCCCTATAAAACTTTCCCATTAGTTAACCCCTTTAGCGAACCCCTTAAAAAATAAAAATAAAAAATGAAGCAAAAAATAATGATTTATTATCATACCACCGAACAAAAAGTGCAATAACGCATGATCAAAAAGACACATATAAATATCCATGGTACCACTGAAAACGTCATCTTGTCCCACAAAAAACGAGCCACAATACAGCATCATCAGTGAAAAAATAAAAAGTTATAGCTCGCAGAATAAAGCGATGCAAAAATAATTATTTTTTATATAAAATTGTTTTCTTTGCATAAAAGCGCCAAAACATAAAAAATTACATAAATGAGGTATCGCTGTAACCATACTGACCCGAAGAATAAAACTGCCTTATCAATTTTAACTGCATGCGGAACGGTGTAAACGCACCCCCAAAAGAAATTCTTGAAATGCCGTTTTTTGTTCATTCTGCGTCCCAAAAATCGGAATAAAAAGCGATCAAAAAAGTCACGCGCCCGAAAATGGTACCATTAAAAGCATCAACTCGTCCCTCAAAAAATAAGACCTCACATGACTCTGTGGGTCAAAATACGGAAAAATTATAGGTCTCAAAATGTCGTGATGCAAAAATTATTTTTACAATAAAAAGCATCTTTTAGCGTGCGACAGCTGCCAATAATAAAAACCCCTGATGAAGTGAGCTGGGACTGGCTCAGGAAATGCATTAGCAATAAAGATATCTTGAATTCTACCACAGCAGCGCAGTTTCTTATTGCACTACCAGCCTTCTCTTAATAATAAAAACCCGCCATAAATAGTAAATCAAACCCCCCGTTATCACCCCCTTAGTTAGGGAAAAATAATAAAATAAAAAAAATGTATTTATTTCCATTTTCCCGTTAGGGTTAGGGCTAAGGTTAGGGCTAGGGTTAGGGCTAGGGTTACGGCTAGGGTTAGGGATAGGGCTAGGATTAGTGCTGAGATTAGGGTTAGGGGTGTGTTGGGGTTAGGGTTGACGTTAGAATTGGGGGATTTCCACTGTTTGGGCACATCAGGTGCTCTCCAAATGTCTGATCTCAATTCCAGCCAATTCTGCGTTGAAAATGTCAAATGGTGCGCCTTCCCTTCCAACCTCTGCCATGCGCCCAAACAGTGGTTTACTCCCACATATGGGGTATGAGCCTATTCAGGACAAATTGAAAAACAACTTTTGGGGTCCAATTTCTCCTGTCTCCCTTAGGAAAATAAAAAATTGGGGGCAAAAATATCATTTTTGTGGAAAAAAATATGATTTTTTTATTTTCACGCCCGGACATTATAAACTTCTGTGAAGCACTTGGGGGTTCAAAGTGCTCAACGCACATCTAGATAAGTTCCATGGGGGGTCTAGTTTCCAAAATGGGGTCACTTGTTGGGAGTTTCAACAGTTTTGGCACATCAGAGGCTCTCCAAATGCAACATGACACCCGCAAACCATTCCATCAAAGTCTGCATTCCAAAACATCACTACTTCTCTTCCGAGCCCCGACGTGTGCCCATACAGTAGTTTTCTCCTACATATGGGGTATCAGCAGACTCAGGACAAATTGGACAACAACTTTTGGGGTCCAATTTCTCCTGTTACCCATGGGAAAATAAAAAAATTGGGGACTAAAAGATCAAGTTTGTGGAAAAAATTTGATTTTTTTATTTTCACGCCCGGGCGTTATAAGCTTCTATAAAGCACTGGGGGGTTCAAAATGCTCACCACACATCTAGATAAGTTCCTTACCTGGTCTAGTTTCCAAAATGGGGTCACTTGTTTAGGTACATCAGGAGCTCTCCAAAGCAACATGACACCAGCAGACCATTCCATCAAAGTCTGCATTCCAAAATGTCACTACTTCCCTTCCGAGCCCCGACGTGTGCCTATACAGTAGTTTTCTCCCACATATGGGGTATCAGCAGACTCAGAACAAATTGGACAACAACTTTTGCAGTCCAATTTTTCCTGTTACCCTTGGGAAAATAAAAAAATTGGGGACTAAAAGATCATGTTTGTGGAAATAATATGACTTTTTTATTTTCATGCATGGGCGTTATAAGCTTCTATGAAGCACTGGGGGGTTCAAAGTGCTCACCACACATCTAGATAAGTTCCTTAGGGGGTCTAGTTTCCAAAATGGTGTCATTTGTGGGGGGTTTCCACTGCTTAGGCACCTCAGGGGCTTTCCAAACGCGGCATGGCGTCCAATCCCAATTCCAGCCAAAAAAGTCAAATGGTGCTGCTTCCCTTCCGAGCTCTGCCATGCGCCCAAATAGTGGTTTACCCCCACATATGGGGTATCAGCGTACTCAGGACAAATTGCACAATAATTTTTGGAGTCCTGTTACCCTTGGAAAAATAAAAATTGAGGGTGAAAAGATCATTTTTGTGGAAAAAATGTGATTTTTTAATTGTGCAGTTGTACGTTATAAACTTCTGTGAAGCCCTTGGGGGTTTAAAGTTCTCACCACACATCTAAATAGGTTCCTTGGGGGGTCTAGTTTCCAAAATGGTGTCATTTGTGGGGGTTTCCACTGTTTCGGTACATCAGGGGCTTTCCAAACGCGCCATGGTGTCCAATTTCAATTCCAGTCAAAAAAGTCAAATGGCGCTGCTTCCCTTCCGAGCTCTGCCATGCGCCCAAATAGTCGTTTACACCCACATATGGGGTATCAGCATACTTAGGACAAATTGCACAATAACTTTTAGGGTCCTCTTACCTTTGAGAAAATAAAAATTGGGGGTGAAAAGATCATTTTTGTGGAAAAAATATGATTTATTAATTGTACGGCTGTACCTTATAAACTTCTGTGAAGCCCATGTGAGTTCAAAGTTCTCACCACATATCTAGATAAGTTCCTTGGGGGGTCTAGTTTCCAAAATGGGGTCACTTGTGGGGGGTTTCCACTGTTTAGGTACATCAGGGGCTCTCCAAACGTGACATGGCGACCGATCTGAATTCCAGCCAATTTTGCATTGAAAAAGACAAACGGCGCTCCTTCCCTTCTGAGCTCTGCCATGCGCCGAAACAGTGGTTCCCCCCCACATATCAGGTATCAGTGTACTCAGGACCAATTGCACAATAACTTTTGCAGTCTAATTTCTCCTGTTACCCTTGGTAAAATAAAAAAAATTGGACCTGAAGTAATTTTTTTTTGTGAAAAAAAGTTAAATGTTCATTTCTTTTAAACATTCAAAAAATTCCTGTGAAGCACCTGAAGGGTTAATAAACTTCGTGAATGTGGTTTTGAGCACCTTGAGGGGTGCAGTTATTAGAATTGTGTCACTTTTGGGGATTTTCTATCACTTAGACCCCTCAAAGTGACTTCAAATGTGATGTGGGCCGTAAAAATAAAATGGTGTTGCAAAAATGAGAAATCGCTGGTTAACTTTTAACCCTTATAACTTCCTAACAAAAAAAATTTTGGTTACAAAATTGTGCTGATGTAAAGTAAACATGTGAGAAATGTTACTTATTAAGCTTTTTGTGTGCTACAGTTGTGGCCAAAAGTATTGACACCCCTGCAATTATGTCAGAAAATACTCAGTTTCTTCCTGAAAATGATTGCAAACACAAATTCTTTGGTATTATTATCTTCATTTAATTTGTCTTAAATGAAAAAACACAAAAAGAATTGTCCTAAAGCCAAATTGGATATAATTCCACACCAAACATAAAAAAGATGGTGGACAAAAGTATTGGCATTGTTCGAAAAATCATGTGATGCTTCTCTAATTTGTGTAATTAACAGCACCTGTAACTTACCTGTGGCACCTAACAGATGTTGGCAATAACTAAATCACACTTGCAGCCAGTTGACATGGATTAAAGTTGATTCAAACTCTGTCCTGTGTCTTTGTGTGTACCACATTGAGCATGGAGAAAAGAAAGAAGACCAAAGAACTGTCTGAGGGCTTGAGAAACCATATTGTGAGGAAGCATGAGCAATCTCAAGGCTACAAGTCCATCTCTAAAGACCTGAATGTTCCTGTGTCTACCGTGCGCAGTGTCATCAAGAAGTTTAAAGCCCATGGCACTGTGGCTAACCTCCCTAGATGTTGACGGAAAAGAAAAATTGACAAGAGATTTCAATGCAAGATTGTGCGGATGTTGGATAAAGAACCTCGACTAAATCCAAACAAGTTCAAGCTGCCCTGCAGTCCGAGGGTACAACAGTGTCAACCCATACTATCCGTCGGCATCTGAATGAAAAGGGACTCTATGGTAGGAGACCCAGGAAGACCCCACTTCTTACCCCGAGACATAAAAAAGCCAGGCTGGAGTTTGCCAAAACGTACCTGAAAAAGCCTAAAATGTTTTGGAAGAATGTTCTCTGATCAGATGAGACAAAAGTAGAGCTTTTTGGGCAAAGGCATCAACATAGAGTTTACAGGAGAAAAAAAGAGGCATTCAAAGAAATGAACACGGTCCCTACAGTCAAACATGGCGGAGGTTCCCTGATATTTTGGGGTTTCTTTGCTGCCACTGGCACTGGACTGCTTGATCGTGTGCATGGCATTATGAAGTCAGAAGACTACCAACAAATTTTGCAGCATAATGTAGGGCCCAGTGTGAGAAAGCTGGGTCTCCCTCAGAGGTCATGGGTCTTCCAGCAAGACAATGACCCAAAACACACTTCAAAAAGCACTAGAAAATGGTTTGAGAGAAAGCACTGGAGACTTCTAAGGTGGCCAGCAATGAGTCCAGACCTGAATCCCATAGAACACCTGTGGAGAGATCTAAAAATGGCAGTTTGAAAAAGGCACCCTTCAAATATCAGGGACCTGGAGCAGTTTGCCAAAGAAGAATGGTCTAAAATTCAAGCAGAGCATTGTAAGACACTCATTGATGGTTACCGGAAGCAGTTGGTCGCAGTTATTTTGGCTAAGGCTGAGTTCACACGTGGCGTTTTTTTCGCGTTTCCGCGGCGGTTTTAACCGCGCGATTTTGCCGCAAAAACGCAAAAAATAAGCATCCCATGCATTCCTATGGGATTCCGCAATGCTGTGCTAATGCTGCGGTTTTTACCGTGGCGGAATCGCTTCGCGGTAAAAACCGCAGCATGCTCATTAATTTGCGGAATCGCGGCGATCCCGCACCCATAGGAATGCATTGTTCCGCTTATTTCCCGCATGTGGCTGTGCACACCATGCGGAAAGTAAGCAGAACATTTGCGGATGGTACCCACGGTCCGGAGGAGAGGAGACTGTCCTCCAGGCTTTGGGTAGCCCTGTAAAAAATAGAATTTAAAAATAAAAAATATTGTTATTCTCACCCTCCGACGTTTCGCGCAGCATTCCTGCTTCTCTCCACGCTCTCGTTCCCAGTAGTCCTTTGCGAAAATGCTCGCGATGACGTCCCTTCTCGCGGGATCGCGAAGTCTCGCGGTCATTCGCGCGACATCATCGCGAATTACCGCGAGACGTCGCAATCCCGCGAGAACTGACGTCATCGCGGGCATTTTCGCAGAGGATTACTGGGAACGGATGCGCGGGACGTCGGAGGGTGAGAATAACACCGTTTTTTATTTTTTTTTTTACATTCTATCTTTTACGACTGATGCTGCATAGGCAGCCTCAGTAGTAAAAAGTTGGTCACACTCGTCAAACACTATGTTTGACGAGTGTGACCAACCTGTCAATCAGTTCTCCAAGCGATGCTTCAGATCGCTTGGAAAACGCTAGCATTTTGCAAGCTAATTACGCTTGCAAAATGCTAGTTTTTCCGCGGGAAAATCGCGGGAATTTAAAATGCGATTTTCCCGCGGACTGGAATTCCGGAATTCTCGCGGTAATTTCCGCGAGAGTTCCAGTACGTGTGCACTTAGCCTAAAGGTTGTGCAACCAAGTATTACGCTGAGGGTGCAAATTCTTTTGTCTGGCTCATTTTTGGAGTTTTGTGTGAAATGATCAAAGTTTTGCTTTTTGCTTCATTCTCGTTTGTGTTTTTTCATTTAAGACAAATTAAATGAAGTTAATAATACCAAAGAATTTGTGTTTGCATTCATTTTTGGGAAGAAACTGAGTATTATCTGACAGAATTGCAGGGGTGTCAATACTTTTGGCCACAACTGTATATTTCTGTGATTTAAGGGCATAAAAATTCAAAGTTGGAAAATTGCGAAATTTTCAAAATTTCCGCCAAATTTCAGTTTTTTTCACAAATAAACGCAAGTTATTTGAATGAAATTTTACCACTAACATGAAGTACAATGTGTCTTGAGAAAACAATGTCAGAATCACTGGGATCCATGGAAGCGTTCCAGAGTTATTACCTCATAAAGGGACAGTGGTCAGAATTGTAAAAATTGGCCCGATCATGAATGTGCAGACCACCGTTGGGGGTAAAGGGGTTAAAGAAGAAAGAGAAATAAAAAAGTATTGAAAATATGGATTTTTCTTTATTCCATTAATGCCTTGCCCTACCATTTCCACTGCTGTTTTTCTCTTGTTCTTAATTTAAACCATGAGATTGCCACCTGGCGAAACATAGGTTTGAGTCCCTGGGTACTTGCTCTGGTAAATGAACTTCTTTATATTATTTTTTTGTTATGATGTCTGTATAGGATCATTCATGTGTGCGTCAACTATATATGGTTATATGGATGCTATTACTATATTCACACTGGTCATTTGGCGGCATTGTGGAAGTTTAATGTGATCTATTGATTACACCCACTCCCTGTACGTTTTCCTTTGATTTCCCTGTATAGGACTTTTTATCACCTCCTATATGTTTCTTCATTGTTTTCATAAATATATGTATTTTATTCTTGTTTATTAATAAAAATATGTATTTTTCTAGATTTTTTGTGTCTATTCAATTTTGGGGGCATGAATCATATTGATTGCATGTTGATCAATTGATTCCTGAATGATAGCCAATGCAAAATATGCATATATCATTATATAGTGAAATCTCAAAACTGTTTATTTAAAATGAGGCTGTCTATAGGTTATGTGACAACTTGATAATCAGTGGGTATCCTACTTTTGGGACTCGTAACTATCAGTAGATCATGGAATTCCAAAAAGAAAACATTTATCCCTGTTACAACAAGAAGTGGCAAGTCAGTTACCCTACCATCAATCCATTTATTCTTTACTAGCTGAAGAGCCCGGCGTTGCCCGGGCATAGTAACCAACTGTGGTTAGTTATAACAAACTATAATGATTATATTGCACATCAAAAAATTTCACATTATATATTCAACGCTACAAATTTGCAACACAAATTAACTAAACGATTACCCAAGTATCTTCTCCTGTGTGATACTTTCTGCTGAGCTGTGTATTTAATCCTATCGTGTGTTACTGACTGCTCAGCCGTGTATCTAATCCTATCCTGTGTGATACTGACTGCTGAGCCGTGTATCTAATCCTATCCTGTGTGATACTGACTGCTGAGCCGTGTATCTAATCCTATCCTGTGTGATACTGTCTGCTGAGCCGTGTATCTAATAGACGATAACACCATAGAAATGATAAGAATAATAGGCCTCAGTTACCACAACTGTCTACAAAGAAAACTGTTGCTGATAGCAAACAATCACAGCTCATTTTTCATCTTTTAGGCTAGTTTCACATTTGCGCTTTTGAGCGCAGCGACGGCCTGCGCACGGCCGCCGCTAAGCTCCGCCCCTGCCGCGCCTCCGCCGGTAGCTCCGCCTACCGGCGCAGGACGTTACATGCGTCCTGCGTCCCCTATCTTTATCACTGGGGGCGCAGGCCGTGCGCAGTATGCGTTTGCCGGTGCATGTGTCCTTTTCACGGTGTGCCGACCAGCGCCAAATGCAACCTGCTTCAGTTTGGTTGCGCTCGGTGCACCGTGAAAAGGACGTCTGTGCCGCCAAACGCATACTGCGCATGACCTGCGCCCCCAGTGATAAAGATAGGGGATGCAGGACGCATGCAGCGTCATGCGCCGGTAGGCAGAGCTACCGGCGGAGGCGCGGCAGGGGGCGGGGCTTAGCGGCGGCCGTGCGCAGGCCGTCGCTGCGCTCAAAAGCGCAAATGTGAAACTAGCCTTAAACAGCTCTGGGACAGTGTGGCGACTTTTGTGTTTCGACTTTTATGTGGCGAGGTTGGTGTATGTGTGGTGAATAGTGTTGAGCATTCCGATACCGCAAGTATCGGGTATCGGCCTATACTTCCTGTATCGGAATTCCGATACCGACTTCCGATATTTTTTCAATATCGGAAGTCGGCATCGGAATCGGAAGTTCAAAGTTGATTGACAGCCGAAATGACGTCATCATGATGCGCGGTGTGTGCGCATCATGATGCGCCATCATTTCGGGCCTTCCGGGGGTCTCTGCCGGCCTGCCGGGGGGCTGTGTGGACTGCCCGGGGTCTGTACCGGCCTGCCGGGGGGCTGTGCCGGCCTGCCGGTGGCCTGTGCAACCTGTGGGGGTCTGTACCGGCCTGCCGGGTGGCTGTGCCGGCCTGCCGGTGGTCTGTGCACCCTGTGGGGGTCTGTACCGGCCTGCCGGGGGGCTGTGCCGGCCTGCCGGGGGGCTGTGCTGATGTCCGGGGGTCTGTGCAAGCATCGTCCGATGGGACTATAAGTCCCATCTGGCGATGCCTGCTACCATGACAGTGATTGACACATTAGCCAATGATGGGACAGTAGTAGTCCCATCATCCGGCTAATGTGTTAAATGTTAAAAAAAAAAAAAAAAAATACTACATACATACTACATACATACTACATGCATGCTACATACATACTACATGCTACATACATACTACATATATACTACATGCATGCTACATACATACTACATGCTACATACATACTACATACATACTACATACATACCACATATATACTACATACATACTACATGCATGCTACATACATACTACATACATACTACATACATACTACATACATACCACATATATACTACATACATACTACATGCATGCTACATACATACTAAATACATACTACATGCATGCTACATACATAACACATATATACTACATGCATGCTACATACATACTACATGCTACATACTACATATATACTACATACATACTACATACATACTACATGCATGCTACATACATACTACATGCTAAATACATACTACATATATACTACATGCATGCTACATACATACTACATGCTACATACATACTACATATATACTACATACATACTACATACATACTACATGCATGCTACATACATACTACATGCTACATACATACTACATATATACTACATGCATGCTACATACATACTACATGCTACATACATACTACATATATACTACATACATACTACATACATACTACATACATGCTACATACATACTGCATGCTACATACATACTATATACATACTACATACATACTACATACATACCACATATATACTACATACATACTACATGCATGCTACATACATACCACATACATACTACATACATACTACATACATACTACATGCATGCTACATACATAACACATATATACTACATGCATGTTACATACATACTACATGCTACATACATACCACATACATACTACATACATACTACATACATACTACATGCATGCTACATACATACTACATGCTACATACATACTACATATATACTACATGCATGCTACATACATACTACATGCTACATACATACTACATATATACTACATACATACTACATACATACTACATGCATGCTACATACATACTACATGCTACATACATACCACATACATACTACATACATACTACATGCTACATGCTACATACATACTACATATATATTACATGCATGCTACATACATACTGCATGCTACATGCATGCTACATACATACTACATACATACTACATGCTACATACATACCACATATATACTACATACATACTACCAATACCAATGGCTGGATATCCTTAAAGACAAAAATGTCCAGGAAGGATGGGAAATCTTGAAAAATGAAATTCTCAAAGCACAGTTGTTAACAATTCCAAAAAGAGGGAAGAATAGGAAGCATTTAAGGAAACCAGGATGGATGAACACAGAACTTAAGCACTTGCTAAAAAGGAAGAAAAAAATGTTTATAAAATGGAAAGAGGGAGGCATATCTAAAGAAGAATATAATGCTGTTTGCAGAACTTGCAGGGCACAAATCAGATTATCTAAAGCTGAAAATGAATTGAGGCTTGCAAGAGATGTCAAAAGCAATAATAAAGGATTTTGGGGATATGTCAAAAGTAAAAGAAAAGTCAAAGATGCTATAGGATTTTTACAGGATGAAAATGATGAAATGGTAAGACAGGATGTTGAGAAGGCTGAACTTTTAAATTCCTATTTTGCATCTGTTTTCTCTGAGAAAGGAAATGTAACATCAACTGTTATTCACTGTCCTATTAAGGGAATAGAAGAATCCAGGATATCTATAAACAGAAAGATAGTAAGGAAACACTTGGCTAACCTAAATGAATTCAAGTCTCCAGGACCAGATGAATTACACCCCAGAGTACTGAAGGAGATAGCAGAAGAAATTTTTGAACCCCTCTCCATAATCTTTGAAAATTCTTGGAGAACAGGAGAAGTGCCAGAAGACTGGAGAAGAGCAAATGTTGTTCCTATCTTCAAAAAGGGGAAGAAGGTGGACCCAGGCAACTATAGGCCGGTGAGTCTGACTTCTATACCAGGAAAGATCTTTGAACAAATTATTAAACAACATGTATGTCAATACCTGGATAAGAATGAAGTGATTAAACAGAGTCAGCATGGGTTTGTAACTAATAAGTCATGTCAGACTAACTTAATTTCCTTCTATGACGGTATCACTGATTGGGTGGATCAAGGAAATGCTGTAGATATAGTATATCTTGACTTCAGCAAAGCATTTGACAAAGTCTCTCATAAAATCCTTATTGAAAAAATGACTAAGTATGGAATGGACAAGGCAACTGTTAGGTGGATTCATAACTGGCTTAGTGATCGGACCCAAAGAGTGGTCGTAAATGGCTGCACATCCAGTTGGAAGAATGTCTCAAGTGGGGTACCACAGGGCTCTGTCCTGGGCCCTGTATTGTTCAACATCTTTATCAATGATTTAGATGAAGGAATTGAGGGTAATCTGATTAAATTTGCTGATGACACAAAGCTAGGAGGGATAGCTAATACTAGAGAAGAGAGAGAGAGGATTCAAAAAGATTTAAATAAACTGGAGAAGTGGGCAGCAACTAACAGAATGATTTTTAACAGGGAGAAATGCAAAGTACTACATCTGGGCAATAAAAATGAAAAAAGCATATACAGAATGGGAGGAATAGGGCTAAGTGACAGCACATGTGAAAAAGACTTGGGTATACTAATAGATCACAGACTGAATATGAGTCAACAGTGTGATGCAGCAGCAAAAAAGGCAAATGCAATTCTAGGATGTATTAACAGAAGCATACAGTCTAGATCACGTGAAGTCATTATTTCCCTCTACTCCTCTTTGGTCAGACCTCATCTGGAATATTGTGTCCAGTTTTGGGCACCACATTTTAAAAAAGACATCAACAAACTGGAGCAAGTTCAGAAAAGAGCGACCAGAATGGTGACCGGTCTGCAAACCCTGTCTTATGAGGAAAGGTTGCAGGATTTGGGAATGTTTAGTTTGCAAAAGAGAAGACTGAGAGGAGACTTAATAGCTGTCTACAAATATCTAAAGGGCTGTCACATTGTAGAAGGATCAACTTTATTCTCATTTGCACAAGGAAAGACTAGAAGCAATGGGATGAAACTGAAGGGGAGGAGACACAGATTAGATATTAGAAAAAACTTTTTGACAGTTAGAGTGATCAATGAGTGGAACAGGCTGCCACGAGAAGTGGTGAGTTCTCCTTCAATGGAAGTCTTCAAACAGAGGCTGGACAGACATCTGACTGGGATGATTTAGCGAATCCTGCTTTGAGCAGGGGGTTGGACCAGATGGCCCAGGAGGTCCCTTCCAACTCTACGATTCTATGATTCTATGATTCTATGATACTACATACAATACATTCATACAATACATACATAGACATACAGTACATATAACATAGAGTAACATACTTACCAATACTTGTCACATTGTTCCCCGAAGCCATTGTCTTTTACGGAATAAATATTAACATAACAAACCACAAAAATACTCACCCACGATCCTAAGCAGTCCACGAGTGTGTCCCACGACGATCTTGGGTAGAGAACTGCAGCATCAGCTGATGCTGCCGTTCTCTACGGGCTGCAGGAATCCAATGACGGAAGGTAGGTATCCTTCCGCACTGTATTCCTCCGCCACTTAAAAAAAAAAAAGTCCCTAGTCTCACTTTATGCCATTGCTGCGTGGGAAATTCCCACACAGCAATGGCATAAAGTGAGACTAGGGACTTTTTTTTTTTTAAGTGGCGGAGGAATACAGTGCGGAAGGATACCTACCTTCCGTCATTGGATTCCTGCAGCCCGTAGAGAACGGCAGCATCAGCTGATGCTGCAGTTCTCTACCCAAGATCTTCGTGGGACACACTCGTGGACTGCTTCGGATCGTGGGTGAGTATTTTTGTGGTTTGTTATGTTAATATTTATTCCGTAAAAGACAATGGCTTCGGGGAACAATGTGACAAGTATTGGTAAGTATGTTACTCTATGTTATATGTACTGTATGTCTATGTATGTATTGTATGAATGTATTGTATGTAGTATGTATGTAGTATATATGTGGTATGTATGTAGCATGTAGTATGTATGTAGCATGTATGTAGCATGCATGTAGCATGCAGTATGTATGTAGCATGCATGTAGTATATATGTAGTATGTATGTGGTATGTATGTAGCATGTAGTATGTATGTAGCATGCATGTAGTATGTATGTAGTATGTATGTAGCATGCATGTAGTATGTATGTAGTATGTATGTAGCATGTAGTATGAATGTAGCATGCATGTAGTATATATGTAGTATGTATGTAGCATGTAGTATGTATGTAGCATGCATGTAGTATGTATGTAGTATGTATGTAGTATGTATGTGGTATGTATGTAGCATGTAGTATGTATGTAGCATGCATGTAGTATATATGTGTTATGTATGTAGCATGTAGCATGCATGTAGCATGCATGTAGTATGTATGTAGTATGTATGTAGTATGTATGTGGTATGTATGTAGCATGTAGCATGCATGTAGTATGTATGTAGTATATATGTGGTATGTATGTAGCATGTAGTATGTATGTAGCATGCAGTATGTATGTAGCATGCATGTAGTATGTATGTAGCATATATGTAGTATGTATGTAGCATGTAGTATATATGTAGTATGCATTTTGCATGCATGTAGTATATATGTAGTATGTATGTTGCATGTAGTATATATGTAGTATGAATGTAGCATGTATGTAGTATGTAGTATGAATGTAGCATGTATGTAGTATGCATGTTGTATGTATGTAGCATGTATGTAGCATGTAATTTTTTTATTTTTTTTTTACATTCAACACATTAGCCGGATGATGGGACTACTACTGTCCCATCATTGGCTAATGTGTCAATCACTGTCATGGTAGCGGGCATCGCCCGATGGGACTTGTAGTCCCATCGGACGATGCCTGCACAGACCCCCGAAGCCTGCACAGACCACCGGCAGGCCGGCACAGCCCCCCGGCAGGCCGGCACAGCCCACCGGAGCCTGCACAGACCACCGGCAGGCCGGCACAGCCCCCCGGCAGGCCGGCACAGACCACCGGAGCCTGCACAGACCCCTTGGCAGGCCGGCACAGCCCCCCGAAAGGCCCGTACAGACCCCAGAGAGGCTGTACAAGGCAAAAACAGGGTTTTTCTTATTCCGATACCGGAACTCCCATAGACTTGAATGGGACTTCCGGTTTCGGAATCGGCGATACCGATACTTTTTTTAAGATCGGCCGATCCATTCCGATCCGATACTTTGAAGTATCGGACGGTATCGCTCAACTCTAGTGGTGAAATGTGTGCTGAGGGTGGTATATGTGTTGAAGCACGTGGTAGTGTGTGGAGCATTTTGTGTGTGTGTTCATATCTCCATGTGTGGTGAGTATCCCATGTCAGGGCCCCACCTTAGCAGCTGTATGGTATATACTCTTTGGCGCCATCGCTCTCATTCTTTAAGTCCCCATTGTTCACATCTGGCAGCTGTCAATTTGCCTCCAACACTTTTCCTTTCACTTTTTCCCCAGTATGTAGATAGGGGCAAAATTGCTTGGTGAATTGGAACGCGTGGGGTTAAAATTTCACCTCAAAACATAGCCTATAACGCTCTCGGGGTCCAGATGTGTGACTGTGCAAAATTTTGTGGCTGTAGCTATGACGGTGCAGATGCCAATACATACACTTTTTCCCCATTATGTAGATAGGGGCAAAATTGTTTGGTGAATTGGAAAGCGTGGGGTTAAAATTTCGCCTCACAACATAGCCTATGATGCTCTAGGGGTCCAGACGTGTGACTTTGCCAAATTTTGTGGCTGTAGCTACGACGGTGCAGATGCCAATACATACATGCACTTTTTCCCCATTATGTAGATAGGGGCAAAATTGTTTGTTGAATTGGAACGCGCGGGAGTTAAAATTTTGCCTCACAACATAGCCTATGACGCTCTCGGGGTCCAGACGTGTGACTGTGCCAAATTTTGTGGCTGCAGCTGCGACGGTGCGGATGCCAATACCGGACATACACACACACACACACATACATACACACCCACATTGAGCTTTATATATTAGTAGTGTTGAGCGATACCGTCCGATACTTAAAAGTATCGGATCGGATGGTATCGGCCGATCTAAAAAAAATATCGGGTATCGCCGATTCCGATACCGGAAGTCCCATTCAAGTCTATGGGACTTCCGGTATCGGAATAAGAAAAACCATATTTTTGCCTTGTACAGCCTCTCTGGGGTCTGTACGGGCCTTTCGGGGGGCTGTGCCGGCCTGCCGGGGGGGTCTGTGCAGGCTCCGATGGTCTGTGCCGGCCTGCCGGGGAGCTGTGCCGGCCTGCCGGGGGGTCTGTGCAGGCTTCGGGGGTCTGTGCCGGCCTGCCGGGGAGCTGTGCCGCCCTGCCGGTGGTCTGTGCCGGCCTGCCGGTGGTCTGTGCAGGCTCCGGTGGTCTGTGCAGGCATCGTCCGATGGGACTACAAGTCCCATCGGGCGATGCCTGCTACCATGACAGTGATTGACACATTAGCCAATGATGGGACCGTAGTAGTCCCATCATCCGGCTAATGTGTTGAATGTAAAAAAAAAAAAATTACATGCTACATACATGCTACATACATGCTACATACATACAACATGCATACTACATATATACTACATGTAACATACATACTACATACATGCTACATACTACATGCATGCTACATACATGCTACATACTACATACATGCTACATACATACTACATATATACTACATGCATGCAACATACATACTACATATATACTACATGTAACATACATACTACATATATACTACATGTAACATACATACTACATACATGCTACATACTACATGCATGCTACATACTACATACATGCTACATACATACTACATACATAATACATATATACTACATGCATGCAACATACATACTACATATATACTACATGCATGCAACATGCATACTACATATATACTATATACAGTATACTACATGTAACATACATACTACATATATACTAAATGCAACATGCATACTACATACATGCTACATACATACTACATACATAATACATATATACTACATGCATGCAACATACATACAACATATATACTACATGCATGCAACATGCATACTACATATATACTATATATACTACATGTAACATACATGCAACATACACACTACATGCTACATACATGCAACATGCATACTACATACATGCTACATACATACACACTACATGCTACATACATGCAACATACATACTACATACATGCTACATACATGCAACATACATACTACATACATACTACATACATGCTACATACATACCACATGCATGCAACATGCATACTACATATATACTGCATATATACTACATGCATGCAACATACATATATACTACATACAATACATACATATAGACATACAGTACATATAACATAGAGTACATACTCACCGTCACTTGTCACTTTGATCCCCGAAGCCATTGTCACCTGAGGGATAAATATCAAAATAAAAAAACACCAATATACTTACCCCGATCCGCAGAAGTCCACGAGGGTCCCACGTCCATCTTGCGTGGAGAACAGCAGCATCAGCTGATGCTACCGTTCTCTACCAGCTCCAGGAATACAATGACGGAAGGTAGGTATCCTTCCGCACTGTATTCCTCCACGACTTTAAAAAAAAAAAGTCCCTAGTCTCACTTTATGCCATTGCTGCGTGGGAAATTCCCACATGTAGTATGCATGTTGTATATATGTAGCATGTATGTAGCATGTATGTAGCATGTAATTTTTTTTTTTTTACATTCAACACATTAGCCGGATGATGGGACTACTACTGTCAGCACAGCCCCCCCGAAGGCCCGAACTGACGGCGCATCATGATGCGCACAGACAGCGCATCATGATGACGTCATTTCGGCAGCCAATCAGAGCCACAAAAGGTCAGCACACTGCAGATGTCACCACACTGCTAATGGTGCCGCTGAAGCATCGGACACTAGTAAGCACTAATATAAAGGAGCTAAAGCTTAAATCTACTATTATTTTAGATGAAGGAACTGAGGGAGAGCAAAGTTGTGATACTATGAGGACACAAAATGGGGCAATGGGGACCATTATGGGGCAATTAGGGAGGGTTTTGAAAGGAGGCATAGTATAGTGAGGGTGGGGGAAATTTATGCAGAGAGGCAATGTGGAAGAGCTATGGAATAGGCCAGTTGGCTGGATATTTTGAAAAGAGGCAGCGTATGTGTGAAAAATTTTGGAGATCTGCATTTTGTGGGAGAACACTATTGAGAAAAGCAGTATGTAGGAGGATGTCATGGAAAGGGACAGGGTGTAGTGGACATTAAGGAGAGGGGCAGTGTGGTGGGATATTATAGCGAAGGGCAGTGGGGAGGATATTTTAGAATAGGTCAGTGGGGGCTATAATACGGAGAGTGGACAGTGTGAATGAAACATTATGGAGAGATGCAGTGTGGGGGATATTTTGTGCATGAAGCACAGTAAGGGTCAATTATATATTTGGGATGCAGTATGGAAGACACTTTTATTTTTAAGGGCACAATATGAGGCTGTGCAGTTGAAGTTAGAGAAGAAGGGAAGTCTGCAGAGGCGAGATGTGATCATGAAATCTCATCATGGAGTCTATGCTACTTGGACAAAAAATGTATGTGAATTACTTCAGTCACAGGAGATGTCACCTATCAGGTACCTAGATGTAAATATTCATTTGTGATGCTGAATATGTCTCAACAGTACTGTGGTTCCTGTATGGTCTGAAGTCGGATAATGGTTGGTAACAACAACTTCCAGTATCTCCTTATTGCTGTTAATCACATACTTGGAAGTATATGTTCAGGAAATACAATTATATATGGGGCTGACCTGACATTACAATTCATTTCTGTTCTAAGTTTTTCACAGAATTCATGTACTGATGGCAGCTCTGATGCTGTATTCATGTACTGATCGTGGTTTTAGTGAAGTTGTCATGTACTGACAGTGACCCAGGGCTGTGGAGTCGGAGTCGTGGAGTCAGAGTCGGAGCTCATTTTGGTGGAGTCGGAGTTGGTATAAAATGGACCGACTCCGACTCCTAAAATATATAATAAATTGGGTACAGTAGTTCAATGCAGAATGTGCTGAATATTTTTTCATAGGAATTTGGGAAAGTTATGAAATGTCCTATAAATGGCTGTTCTATTCCAGATCTAAGGCTACATTCACACACAACGTTTTTGCTGCGTTTTTTGAGGATACATTTTTCAGCTGCAAAAGCAGATCAGCTTTTTAAAAAAACGCATCACCTGAAAGGTTTTTGAGCTCATAGATAATGTTTTCAATAGCAAAAGCAGATTAGAAATCTGCTCTATCTATCCATCCAATTATCCATATCTGTTTATCCATATCTTATCTGTACCAAAAAGAATGAAAGACGGGTAGCACACAGACTAACACTCCTTCTTTTTTTAGCACCAGTCAGATACACCTCATAGCTGCCCAAAAGGACGCCCAGGACAGGCATTGCTCGTCTTCAGTAACACATCAATATCAATTGATAGTTGGAATAAATAGACTGCATTCACCACATCTTAAGGTGCAGGCTTTATTTTCAAGTGTAGGGGTGTGCCAGTATAAGGTTCTGCAGCAGCTGAGGTGTGCAGTATGAGATTCTGCAGAACAGTATGAGGTTCTGCCCCCCTAGCTTTGATCCTGGCTAAAACCGTTTCTTATAGATATGATGAACCCTCAGGTAACCCTAAATGAAGGTCAATGGACACAGGTGGTTGAATTGAAGGAATTGCTTAATCACCTCTTTACCGTGACTAAAAAATTACAAGCTGAGGATTTAACTCCTGGCATTTTCATAAGGAAGTGGAAGAACTTGCTATTTTGCCTGTCCCAAAGAGGAGATTTAATCGCAGATGGCATTTCTGCTTCAATGAAACGGAGAGAGACACAGTTATTGGAAAATAAAATTTTTCTGGCAGCTGTTTATGTGGACCCAAGTCATTGTATATTGCTTGATGATCAACAGCTTACTAAAGGAAAAGAAGCTCTGACTGAGGTAGCAGTTAGGATGAGTGGTCTACAGGAGGACTGCCAGGTGCAAGAGGACTTGGGTCCTGACAGTGCTACTGCTGCCATATCTTCATCCTCATCAGATGAGGAGTTTGACTTTGACAATTATTTAGATGACATGGAGCAGGCAAAGCGTTGGTGCAAGGAAAAAGATTTCACTCCATCTCCTATAGCAAGCAGATTGACCATATTTCAGCAAAATGTTTCACTTGCTCTCAAAGAAAAAGAAAAATTCAACCGTTCATCAAAACTGACTGTGCATGAGGCAATTCCTTTATACTTGGAAATTGTTAGAGATGTTGCCCATGTGGTTACGGCTTTGCCCCCAACCCAAGTTAGTGTAGAGAGGTTGTTCTCTGGCCTTAAAATTATTAGGTCAGATTTGAGGTAATCTATGAAGGAGGATCTGATGGAGGCAATTCTATTTCTTAGAACAAATTCATAGACTGCACAAATGTTATTTAGTATGTTTTTGTTGAAAACTGTTTTTTGCCACTTACATAGTTTATTACATAGTGTTTTATATATATACATATATATATATATATATATATATATATACTAAATATATATGTAATCAATATTACATAGTGTATTACATATTTATAATTTATTACAGTTTTTGTGTTCTAAAGTTGTATTCCAATAAATATATTATGTTCTATCTAAATGTCTTTATTATTGTATCATAAAAATGATTAAAGGGAATCTGTCACCTACCCTTTGGTGGGCGATGAAAACAAGGTCAGTCCGGTCTCATGGGCGGTGTTCCCGATGTGTGCCGCCTCCCCATCCTTGCCCGCCGTCCGCAGGTTATTGCTGAATTGGAGTAGGTGTACGCCATTTTTTGCGCGTGCGCTAAGCACGTGTCTTAACTTTGCATCAATCCAATCCTCGAAGGCATCAAAGTTCAAAGGCTCACTTTCCTTGACTTTGCTGCTGCAAAAAGGTCTATTGCAGCAGAATAGTCGGCTTCCTCTGCCAACTCCCCAACCGACTCCATTCCCTCACATCTCCTCCAGTCTCTCTCTCCAGTCGTCACAACTCACCTAACTGCAATCTTTAATCTCTCCCTCTCCTCTGGCATCTTCCCCTCCTCCTTCAAACACTCTATCATTACTCCATTACTAAAGAAACCCACCCTCGACCCATCCTGCACAAACAACTACAGACCAGTCTCCAATCTCCCCTTCATCTCTAAACTCTTGGAGCGCCTGATATACTCCCGCCTTACCCGTTACCTCTCCACTCACTCCCTCCTAGACCCTTCACAGTCCGGTTTCCGCCCCCTACATTCGACAGAAACTGCACTCATCAAAGTGACCAATGACCTTCTGACAGCAAAACGTAATGGTGACCACTCTCTGCTCATTCTTCTCGACCTTTCTGCAGCTTTCGACACTGTTGCCCATCCTCTCCTACTCTCTAGGCTCCAGTCACTAAGGACACTGCTCTTTCCTGGTTCTCCTCCTATCTTTCCGACCGCTCCTTCGGTGTTCTGTTTTCTGGCTCCACTTCATCTCCTCTTCCTCTCGATGTTGGGGTACCTCAGGGCTCAGTCCTTGGCCCCCTTCTCTTCTCTCTCTACACGGCCCCAATTGGACAGACCATCAGCAGATTTGGCTTTCAGTACCATCTTTATGCTGATGACACACAACTGTACACATCATCCCCTGACCTTACCTCCGCTGTACTACAGAACGCCACTGACTGTCTGTCTGCAGTCTCCAACATCATGTCTGCTCTCTATCTGAAACTCAACCTCTCCAAAACTGAACTTCTTCTGCTCCCACCATCTACCAACCTCCCTAAATCTGACATTTCCCTCTCTGTGGGTGGCACCATAATAACACCCCGACAGCAGGCGCGCTGTCTGGGTGTTATGTTTGACTCCGATCTCTCCTTCACCTCCCATATACAATCTCTTGCCCGCTCGTGCCGCTTACACCTAAAGAACATCTCTAGAATCCGCCCTTTTCTCACCATGGAAACAACAAAAACTCTCACTGTCGCCCTGATCCACTCCCGCATGGACTACTGTAATGCTCTATTAATTGGCCTCCCTCTCACTCGACTCTCCCCTCTCCAGTCTATCCTTAATGCAGCAGCCAGGGTTGTCCATCTGGCTAATAGTTACTCAGACGCGTCCGCTCTTCGCCAGTCATTACACTGGCTGCCAATTCATTACAGGGTACAATTCAAAGTACTTGTTCTCACCCACAAAGCTCTCCACAGTGCGGCACCCCTTTACATCTCCTCCCTCATTTCTGTCTATCGGCCTAACCGACCGCTGCGCTCTGCAAATAACTTTCGACTAACCTCTGCCCTAATCCGTACCTCCCACTCCCGACTCCAAGACTTCTCCCGTGCTGCGCCAATTCTCTGGAATGCTCTACCCCAAGATATTAGGACCATCCACAATTTGCATAGTTTTAGGCGCTCGATCAAAACACATTTGTTCAGAGCGGCCTATCACATTCAGTAATCAAAGTCATGTTATGTTTGTGTGTGTGTAGCCCATTCACTATCTCCATCTAACCCCCACCCCCTGAAGATGACTGGACCATCATTGTAAATACATCATTGTAAATACAAACCTGTGCTTTGTATCTCCCCCACCTCATTGTAGATTGTAA
Organism: Dendrobates tinctorius; assembly: GCF_039654945.1. NCBI lineage: Eukaryota > Metazoa > Chordata > Amphibia > Anura > Dendrobatidae > Dendrobates > Dendrobates tinctorius. The sequence goes on from NW_027361690.1 coordinate 14,877,025, forward strand.
GCTCCCACGAGCATGGTCGTCTTATTTCGCTTTAATTATTGTATTGTTAATGTTGTTACTTATGACTGTTGTGTTTGAAACTGTTCAACTGTAAAGCGCTGCGGAATATGTTGGCGCTATATAAATAAAGATTATTATTATTATTATTAACTCGCTCTCGATCGCTAAAATAGCCAGGGCCGATAATCCTTCTTTCATCATTGTAGAACGCAAGTATGTTTTTATTAGCTTTAACTTGCTAAAGCTCCTTTCACAACTTGTAACAGTAATTGGAATAGTCAATAAAATTCTCATTGCAAACGCACCACAGATATTACCACAAAATCCTTCCCTCCACCCCGATATAACAAACACAAACAGCAGCCGGGTAAGCACCCCAGATATTGCCCCCAAACTCCCCCCCCCCCAATATTACACACAATGACAGCAGGCTAAGTACCCCAGATATTGCCACCACAACCCGTCCCTCTCCCATATTACACAAAAAAACAGCAGGCTAAGCTAAGCACCATCCACCACAGATACTGCCAGTGCCAGCAAACACAACGCAACCCCCCGATATTACAAGCAAAAACATCAGGCTAAGCACCCCAGATCATGCCACAAAATACCGCAATACAAAATACCAACCTCAATCTGGGCCAGGCACGGATATAGCAGCAAAGTCCCTGGATCCAAACAGCAGCGATCAGGCAGCGTCCGTCTCTCACTATCCTTCCTGTGTGAGAGCATGGGGGCATTCCTCGGACAGTCGCAGAAGCAGAGGAGCTCAGGAGCAGGTAAGTGAGTTATAGGAGTGAGTCACGTGTGACGTCACTCACTTACTTACACTATCTCCGTGCGCGGCGCCCTGCTGGCTGAGCCCAGCCTGTCACTGTGAATGATTATTTATTTTCTGCTGGCTGTTTCACTTCAGGGAGGGGGGTTATCGCCCCCCTGCCTGGGCTTGTAGGGAGACAGACACAGACAGCTAGGCTAGGCACTAGGCAGGCACCCCCTGGTGCCCCGGGCGATCGCATCCCCCTTCCCCCCCCTAAAAACGGCCCTGGACCTAGCAACCCATGGATAGCTTCCACAGCAGCAGCCAAAGACCACAAAAGCAGATGATCATGCAGTGGAGCAAAGACTCAACAACACATGTATGGCTACGCAGCAAAGTAGGGAACTGAGCAGAATCCATACAGGTAACAGTCAACAGTATAGCAGCTGGTTAAGGGGAAAGGAGCAAAGGGTAAGAGCACAGACAAAGTAATGCTGGGGAAATAAGGAGCAAAAACACCGCCATTACAACACCAAAGAGAAATTACTTTAAATACAGACCAAGTAAAGACATAAAATCACAATTTATTGAACAAACCATAAAAACCATAAATACAGTATATACTGTATATGTTAAAAATTAAGAAATAACACAAATGAGGCGAATTGGTGAGAAGCCCGGACCATATACAACATATAATTAATCAAACAAAGACGGCAGAGACCGTAAGTATGAGCAATCTTAAAAACATATACAAAATTGTTGTAAACTGGCAATCATAACAAAATATGCTCTGTAAACAATGTGCATACAAGGTATAGGTGAGAACTCGGGTAACAGGTACATAAGTCTAATAATACATCACTCACACATACCTTGTAGAGTATAAAATTGATATAAAATGATACCTAATAGGTAGAGTTGAGCGATACCAGCCGATACTTGAAAATATCGGATCAGAATGGATCGGCCGATCTTAAAAAAAAGTATCGGTATCGCCGATTCCGATACCGGGAACCAATGCAAGTCAATGGGGCCAAAGTATCGGAATTAAAAAAAAACCTTTCTTTCCTTGTAGGTTAATTCTACATGAAGAAAAACAACTAAGAATAATGTAGAATGTATTGTGGGAGGTGGAGGAGACATTAAAGCCATAGAGGTTTAGCCCAATCAAATGGAATAGCAGGAATTAAACTTTTTTTTTAAAGACGTTAGGAGTTACAAAGATATTGACTATGTTAGCCTCATTTATATTTTGCCAGACATGTATGTCTTCTTCTTCTTTCTTCTTTCTTCTTCTTTCTTATTCTTCTTCCTTTTTTTACCTTCTTCTTCTTCTTCTTATTCCTTTTTTTACATTCTTCTTCTTCCTTTTTTTACATTCTTCTACTTCCTTTTTTTACATTCTTCTTCTTATTCCTTTTTTTACATTCTTCTTCTTCTTCCTTTTTTTAAATTCTTCTACTTCCTTTTTTACATTCTTCTTCTTCTTCCTTTTCTTACATTCTTCATATTCTTCTTATTCAACAATTATTATTCTACATATTCAACTTCTTCATCTTCTTCCTATTCATCTTCATCATATTCTTATTTGTGTCAGGCATTCCTGTAGTTGTTATCTAGAAAAGTTAGAAGTTTATACCTTCCGTTCTGCCTGTCACAAAAGATTTACAACAGGATTTGTCCGCGTTCAGTTTGGCCTGCAGCAGCAGGCCTTTTCCAGGGGCACCATGAGGAGGAACGGACTCACCCCCATACACTGCTTAGTCTTCTTCTGCTTATAAATAAGATAATATCATTTGCTCAGAGTATTAGTCTTATGCTTAATGTTCTTCTGCTTTGTTTTTTTATGCTTCTTTGTCTTCTCTCTCTTGTTGTTCTGCATTTTGGTGGTTGTCTTCCTGTTCTTTGTCCTCTTGAACCAGCTGACGGTACTGGCACCCGGAGGGGCAGCAGAAGGAACAAGAGCCAATGGCACTACCGAGGACCAGCTGACGGTGCTGGAACCCGGTTACTAAGCAGGAGGTACCTGTGCTACAAAGCACTACCAAGGACCAGCAGACGTTGCCGGAACTCGGATACCGAGATGGAGGCACCTAGGCCAAAGGCTCTGCCGAGAACCAGCTGATGGTGCTGGAACCCGGATGGGTAGCATAAGCTGCAAGAGCAAATGGAAATAGCGAGGACCAGCTGATAGTGCTGGCACCCGGAGGGACAGCAGAAGGAATAAGAGCCAATGGCACAACCGAGGACCAGCTGACAGTGCTGGAACACGGTTACTAAGCAGGAGGTACCTGTGCTACAAAGCACTACCAAGGACCAGCAGACGTTGCCGGAACTCGGATACCGAGATGGAGGCACCTAGGCCAAAGGCTCTGCCGAGAACCAGCTGACGGTGCTGGAACCCGGATGGGTAGCATAAGCTGCAAGAGCAAATGGAAATAGCGAGGACCAGCTGACAGTGCTGGCACCCGGAGGGGCAGCAGAAGGAATAAGAGCCAATGGCACAACCGAGGACCAGCTGACGGTGCTGGAACACGGTTACTAAGCAGGAGGTACCTGTGCTACAAAGCACTACCAAGGACCAGCAGACGTTGCCGGAACTCGGATACCGAGATGGAGGCACCTAGGCCAAAGGCTCTGCCGAGAACCAGCTGACGGTGCTGGAACCCGGATGGGTAGCATAAGCTGCAAGAGCAAATGGAAATAGCGAGGACCAGCTGACAGTGCTGGCGCCCGGAGGGGCAGCAGAAGGAATAAGAGCCAATGGCACAACCGCGGACCAGCTGATGGTGCTGGAACCCGGTTACTAAGCAGGAGGTACCTGTGCTACAAAGCACTACCAAGGACCAGCAGACGTTGCCGGAACTCGGATACCGAGATGGAGGCACCTAGGCCAAAGGCTCTGCCGAGAACCAGCTGACGGTGCTGGAACCCGGAGGGGCAGCTGAAGTTACCCCTGAAAAGCAAAGTTGGCATGCCGCAAGCTGGCCGCAGTTACCGAATCACACAGTCCTACAGGGGGTGCTTGTCCTACTGGCACTACGGAACAAGCCTTTCTTACCAGAACCCGCAGTCCACATAGGAAGCACCTAAACTGCTGGCACCCTAGCCTCGGCTAACCCAACCGCAACACGACATGGCAACATGGGGTGGCAAACTGACATTGACACTTCCCGGAAACAGCAGGCAGGGCTGGAACCAAGCTGGGCAGGAGGGAGTACCCGTGCCAAAGTCAGTTATGAGCAGCAACTGGCGATGTTGGAGCCCAGGGTCAAGCACTCAACTAGTTATGGGAATGTGGACAGAGCAGGCGACATTGCCGGACACACATCAGGGGATTAACTGACCGGACTGAACACCTGAAACACAGGAAAAAGTGTGGATTGTGCAGACGCCACTTCGGAGCTGTAACTGGCGGGGTTGGAGGACAGGGGAAATACGAGAGACAGTGGAGCCACAGGACTAATTGGAGCACGGTTAAAAATCAGTAGTAGTAGGACTGTGTAGGCAGCAGGAGACTTTGCTATCCACACAGCAGGGGATCAGCTAGCGTTACTGAACCCCACTGAGACACGGGAGCAAGTGTCTCTTTCCGTGTGGACGGCACTTCCGAGCTACAACTGGCTGTGTTGAAGCCCAGGAAACAGGAGGGTGTAGGCAGAGGCCTACTGTCTTTGGAATGCGGAGACAGCAGGAGAGACTGCCATCCACACAGCAGGGGAACAGCTGACGTTACTGAACCCCACTGAGACACGGGAGCATGTGTCTCTTTCCGTGTGGACGGCACTTCCGAGCTACAACTGGCTGTGATGAAGCCCAGGAAATAGGAGGGTGTAGGCAGAGGCCTACTGTATTTTGAATGAGGTGACAGCAGGAGTGACTGCCATCCACACAGCAGGGGATCAGCTGACATTACTGAACCCCACTGAGACACGGGAGCAAGTATCTCTTTCCGTGTGGACGGCACTTCCGAACTACAACTGGCTGTGTTGAAGCCCAGGAAATAGGAGGGTGTAGGCAGAGGCCTACTGTATTTTGAATGAGGTTACAGCAGGAGAGACTGCCATCCACACAGCAGGGGATCAGCTGACGTTACTGAACCCCACTGAGACACGGGAGCAAGTATCTCTTTCCGTGTGGACGGCACTTCCGAACTACAACTGGCTGTGTTGAAGCCCAGGAAATAGGAGGGTGTAGGCAGAGGCCTACTGTATTTTGAATGAGGTTACAGCAGGAGAGACTGCCATCCACACAGCAGGGGAACAGCTGGCGTTACTGAACCCCACTGAGACACGGGAGCAAGTGTCTCTTTCCGTGTGGACGGCACTTCCGAGCTACAACTGGCTGTGTTGAAGCCCAGGAAATAGGAGGGTGTAGGCAGAGGCCTACTGTCTTTGGAATGCGGAGACAGCATGAGAGACTGCCATCCACACAGCAGGGGCACAGCTGACGTTACTGAACCCCACTGAGACACGGGAGCAAGTGTCTCTTTCCGTGTGGACGGCACTTCCGTGCTACAACTGGCTGTGTTGAAGCCCAGGAAATAGGAGGGTGTAGGCAGAGGCCTACTGTCTTTGGAATGCGGAGACAGCAGGAGAGACTGCCATCCACACAGCAGGGGAACAGCTGACGTTACTGAACCCCACTGAGACACGGGAGCAAGTGTATCTTTCCGTGTGGACGGCACTTCCGAGCTACAACTGGCTGTGTTGAAGCCCAGGAAATAGGAGGGTGTAGGCAGAGGCCTACTGTCTTTGGAATGCGGAGACAGCAGGAGAGACTGCCATCCACACAGCAGGGGAACAGCTGACGTTACTGAACCCCACTGAGACACGGGAGCAAGTGTCTCTTTCCGTGTGGACGGCACTTCCGAGCTACAACTGGCTGTGTTGAAGCCCAGGAAATCGGAGGGTGTAGGCAGAGGCCTACTGTCTTTGGAATGCGGAGACAGCAGGAGAGACTGCCATCCACACAGCAGGGGAACAGCTGACGTTACTGAACCCCACTGAGACACGGCAGCAAGTGTCTCTTTCCGTGTGGACGGCACTTCCGAGCTACAACTGGCTGTGTTGAAGCCCAGGCAAAATCTGGGTGTAGGCTGAGGCCTACTGTCTTCGGAATGCAGAGACAGCAGGAGAGACTGCCATCCACACAGCAGGGGAACAGCTGACGTTACTGAACCCCACTGAGACACGGCAGCAAGTGTCTCTTTCCGTGTGGACGGCACTTCCGAGCTACAACTGGCTGTGTTGAAGCCCAGGAAATAGGAGGGTGTAGGCAGAGGCCTACTGTCTTTGGAATGCGGAGACAGCAGGAGAGACTGCCATCCACACAGCAGGGGAACAGCTGACGTTACTGAACCCCACTGAGACACGGGAGCAAGTGTCTCTTTCCGTGTGGACGGCACTTCCGAGCTACAACTGGCTGTGTTGAAGCCCAGGAAATAGGAGGGTGTAGGCAGAGGCCTACTGTCTTTGGAATGCGGAGACAGCAGGAGAGACTGCCATCCACACAGCAGGGGAACAGCTGACGTTACTGAACCCCACTGAGACACGGCAGCAAGTGTCTCTTTCCGTGTGGATGGCACTTCCGAGCTACAACTGGCTGTGCTGAAGCCCAGGCAAAATCTGGGTGTAGGCTGAGGCCTACTGTCTTTGGAATGTGGAGACAGCAGGAGAGACTGCCATCCACACAGCAGGGGAACAGCTGACGTTACTGAACCCCACTGAGACACGGCAGCAAGTGTCTCTTTCCGTGTGGACGGCACTTCCGAGCTACAACTGGCTGTGTTGAAGCCCAGGCAAAATCTGGGTGTAGGGTGAGGCCTACTGTCTTTGTAATGCAGAGACAGCAGGAGAGACTGCCATCCACACAGCAGGGGAACAGCTGACGTTACTGAACCCCACTGAGACACGGCAGCAAGTGTCTCTTTCCGTGTGGACGGCACTTCCGAGCTACAACTGGCTGTGTTGAAGCCCAGGCAAAATCTGGGTGTAGGCTGAGGCCTACTGTCTTTGTAATGCAGAGACAGCAGGAGAGACTGCCATCCACACAGCAGGGGAACAGCTGACGTTACTGAACCCCACTGAGACACGGCAGCAAGTGTCTCTTTCCGTGTGGACGGCACTTCCGAGCTACAACTGGCTGTGTTGAAGCCCAGGCAAAATCTGGGTGTAGGCTGAGGCCTACTGTCTTTGGAATGCAGAGACAGCAGGAGAGACTGCCATCCACACAGCAGGGGAACAGCTGACGTTACTGAACCCCACTGAGACACGGCAGCAAGTGTCTCTTTCCGTGTGGACGGCACTTCCGAGCTACAACTGGCTGTGTTGAAGCCCAGGAAATAGGAGGATGTAGGCAGAGGCCTACTGTCTTTGGAATGCGGAGACAGCAGGAGAGACTGCCATCTCCACAGCAGGGGAACAGCTGGCAGTGCTGAACCCCACTAACACTTGAACGAATGTGTTTGGCTCTGTGGAGACGACACTTCTGAACACCAACTGACGCTGTTGGAGCCCAGGATCAGGCGAGGAGCAGTCTGGGGCCTACTGGATTTTGGCAGGTGTAGGCAGCAGGAGACTTGCCATCTCCACAGCAGGGGAACAGCTGGCATTGCTGAACCCCACTAACACTTGAACGAATGTGTTTGGCTCTGTGGAGACGACACTTCTGAACACCAACTGACGCTGTTGGAGCCCAGGATCATGCGAGGAGCAGGCTGGGGCCTACTGGATTTTGGCAGGTGTAGGCAGCAGGAGACTTGCCATCTCCACAGCAGGGGAACAGCTGGCAGTGCTGAACCCCACTAACACTTGAACGAATGTGTTTGGCTCTGTGGAGACGACACTTCTGAACACCAACTGACGCTGTTGGAGCCCAGGATTAGGCGAGGAGCTGGCTGGGGCCTGTTGCTTTTGGCAGGTGAAGGCAGCAGGAGACTTGCCATCTCCACAGCAGGGGAACAGCTGGCAGTGCTGAACCCCACTAACACTTGAACGAATGTGTTTGGCTCTGTGGAGACGACACTTCTGAACACCAACTGATGCTGTTGGAGCCCAGGATCAGGCGTGGAGCAGGCTGGGGCCTGCTGGATTTTGGCAGGTGTAGGCAGCAGGAGACTTGCCATCTCCACAGCAGGGGAACAGCTGGCAGTGCTGAACCCCACTAACACTTGAACGAATGTGTTTGGCTCTGTGGAGACGACACTTCTGAACACCAACTGACGCTGTTGGAGCCCAGGATCAGGCGAGGAGCAGTCTGGGGCCTACTGGATTTTGGCAGGTGTAGGCAGCAGGAGACTTGCCATCTCCACAGCAGGGGAACAGCTGGCATTGCTGAACCCCACTAACACTTGAACGAATGTGTTTGGCTCTGTGGAGACGACACTTCTGAACACCAACTGACGCTGTTGGAGCCCAGGATCATGCGAGGAGCAGGCTGGGGCCTACTGGATTTTGGCAGGTGTAGGCAGCAGGAGACTTGCCATCTCCACAGCAGGGGAACAGCTGGCAGTGCTGAACCCCACTAACACTTGAACGAATGTGTTTGGCTCTGTGGAGACGACACTTCTGAACACCAACTGACGCTGTTGGAGCCCAGGATTAGGCGAGGAGCTGGCTGGGGCCTGTTGCTTTTGGCAGGTGAAGGCAGCAGGAGACTTGCCATCTCCACAGCAGGGGAACAGCTGGCAGTGCTGAACCCCACTAACACTTGAACGAATGTGTTTGGCTCTGTGGAGACGACACTTCTGAACACCAACTGACGCTGTTGGAGCCCAGGATCAGGCGTGGAGCAGGCTGGGGCCTGCTGGATTTTGGCAGGTGTAGGCAGCAGGAGACTTGCCATCTCCACAGCAGGGGAACAGCTGGCAGTGCTGAACCCCACTAACACTTGAACGAATGTGTTTGGCTCTGTGGAGACGACACTTCTGAACACCAACTGACGCTGTTGGAGCCCAGGATCAGGCGTGGAGCAGGCTGGGGCCTACTGGATTTTGGCAGGTGTAGGCAGCAGGAGACTTGCCATCTCCACAGCAGGGGAACAGCTGGCAGTGCTGAACCCCACTAACACTTGAACGAATGTGTTTGGCTCTGTGGAGACGACACTTCTGAACACCAACTGACGCTGTTGGAGCCCAGGATCAGGCGTGGAGCAGGCTGGGGCCTACTGGATTTTGGCAGGTGTAGGCAGCAGGAGACTTGCCATCTCCACAGCAGGGGAACAGCTGGCAGTGCTGAACCCCACTAACACTTGAACAAATGTGTTTGGCTCTGTGGAGATGACACTTCTGAACACCAACTGACGCTGTTGGAGCCCAGGATTACGCATGCCGCATGCAGAGGCCAATGGGCAGCGGTTTTTATGGAGGTTGTTGACTACTACTGATTCTAACCATGCTCCACTTAGGCCTCTGGCTCCACTGTCTCTACTATTTACCCTGGCCTCCAACCCCGCCAGCTACATCTCTGAAGTGGCGTCAGCACAATCTACACTTGTTCCTGTGTTACTGGTGCTCAGTCCCGTCAGTTGATCCCCTGATGTTTGTCCGGCAAGTTCGCCAGCTCTGTCCTCATTCCCACTACTGGTTATGGGAATGTGGACAGAGCAGGAGACCTTGCCGGACACACATCAGGGGATAAACTGATGGGACTGAGCCACAGGAACACAGGAACAAGTGTAGATTGTGCTGACGCCACTTCAGAGATGTAGATGGCGGGGTTGGAGGCCAGGGGAAATAGTAGAGACAGTGGAGCCAGAGACCTAAGTTGGGCACGGTTAAAAATCAATAGTGGTTTGAATGTTGATGGAGCTGGTGACTTTGCCGTCCACACAGCAGGGGATCAGCTGGCGTTACTGAACCCCACTAACACAGGAGCTAGTGTGTTTCTCTGTGCAGATGACACATCTGAGCGACACCTGGCTGTGTTGAAGCACAGGGATTATAGTTCAGGTGGTAGAAAAATGAACACACCAGCAGACCTGGATACAGTTGCCAACCAATTATTTAGTCGGGAAGTCGACTGGCAAATTCTGGGGAGATCCAGGCCTTGTTCATTTTCAGAAAAGTAAGCCGGTCGACGTTATCGGAAAAAAGTCGCGTGCGACGGTCTGTTAGTACACCACCTGCGGCACTAAAGACGCGTTCCGATAATACACTGGCAGCAGGGCAAGCCAGCACCTCCAATGCATACTGGCTAAGCTCTGGCCATGTATCCAGCTTAGAGACCCAAAACTTGAAGGGGGAAGAGCCATCTGGGAGTACAGTGACAGGGCAAGACATGTAGTCTGACACCATCTGACGGAAGCGTTGCCTCCTGCTGACTCGAGGCGTCGCTGATGGTGTAGACAATTGTGGTGGACACACAAAACTTTGCCACATTTGGGCCATAGTGGTCTTGCCTTGTGCTGCTGCGCTGCCTCTGCTCCCTCTTTGTGCAGAGTTTCCTCCACTGCCTCGACGCACAGAGCTGCTTTGTAAAGCACTAGCAACAATGCTGTCGGGTGGAATGGAAAACATTATGGACTGCACCAGTGACTCTTCGTACTCCCGCAGTTTACGCTCCCGGTTCAACGTTGGTATGAGCCTTTGTACGCTGTCCCGGTAGCGAGGATCTAGGAGGGTGTACACCCAATAATCAGCCGAGACGAGAATGTGGGCGATGCGGCGGTCGTTTCTCAGGCACTGCAGCATGAAATCAACCATGTGCTGCAGACTCCCAACTGCCAAAGAACCGCTGTCCCCTGTTTGAGGCGTGACCTCGGCCTGCTCTGCATCACCCCACCCTCGCTGTACATACTGAGTAGAGGTTTGTGTACCTCCCTCCTCTGGAGAGATGTCTTCCTCCTCCATCGACTCCTCCTCATCCTCCTCACAAAGTGTCCCCTGCCTAGGCCTTTGTGAGGAAACACGTAGCGCAGACTGTCCAGAAGCAGATGGCATTTGGGACTCCTCATCCTCCACCTCTTCCGAAACCTCATCCAATAGTGCTTGCAGTGTTTGTTGAAGCAGGCAGATAAGGGGGACAGTCATGCTGACTAGTGCATCATCTGCACTCGCCATCCGCGTGGATTCATCGAAGGCACGCAAAACGAGGCAGATGTCCTTCATAGAGGCCCACTCAATGGTGCTGAAGTGTGAACGGCGCACAGTGCGACTTGTTTGCGCCTGATGAAGCTGGTACTCCATGACTGCTGCCTGCTGCTCACACAACCGCTCCAACATATGTAACGTTGAATTCCACCGGGTGGGTAGGTCACATATGATGCGATGTTCCGGAAGGCCAAATCGTCGCTGCAGAGCAACGAGGCGCGATCTTGCCGTGCTGGAACGCCGCAAGTGAGCGCACTCTATGCGGACCTTGTGCAACAGTGCATCAAGATCCGGATAGTCCCTCAGAAAGCTCTGCACGACCAAGTTAAGCACATGTGCCAGACATGGGATGTGAGTGAGGTTGCCTAGGCCAAGAGCTGCCACCAGATTTCGGCCATTGTCACACACTACCAAGCCTGGCTGGAGATTCGCTGGCCCAAACCACACATCGCTCTCCTGCTTGATAGCATTCCAGAGCTCCTGCGCTGTGTGGCTTCGATTCCCCAAAGAAATTAATTTGAGTACAGCCTGTTGACGTTTGGCCACGGCTGTGCTCATATCGGTCGTAACAGGCTCCTGCTCTGCTGTTTCTGAGGAACTTGAGTAGGAGGAGGAGTCTATGTGTACAGACTGGAGTCCTGCAATCCGTGGGGTTGGAAGAACACGTACAGCGCCACTCTCCAGATCTGTACCCGGCTCCACAACATTGACCCAGTGGGCAGTGAGGGAAAGGTATCGTCCCTGTCCATGGTTACTGGTCCACGCATCGGTGGTCAGGTGGACCTTGCTACTAACGGCGTTTAGTAGCGCATGTTTTATTTTGCCCTCAACATGTTTCTGCAGGGCAGGGACGGCTCGCCTGCTGAAATAAAAGCGGCTGGGCACGTTGTATTGGGGGACTGCCAATGCCATTAAGTCCCGGAAGGTGTCAGTGTCCACCAGCCTGAATGACAGCAGTTGCTGAAGTTTGGCAATGCCAGCATTCAGAGACTGTGCTCGGGGATGGTTTGCCGAGTAAGGGCGCCTTTTATCCCATGCCTGTGCTACCGATGGCTGTGATGGATGGGAACGTGCTGCTATGGGTGGAATCTGACAGGGTCTCCGGACAACAGTGGCAGAGGTTCTTCCTTGGCGATCCTGTGAGGAAGCCGAACCAGCAGTGTGTGAGCTGGAGGAAGAGGCCCCAACACGAACTGAAGAGGTGGTAGGTGGTGCTGTACGTTGGCCTACGTCTTCAGGGTGTCTCTGCAACTCCAACTCGTGCTTGGTGCGCACATGTTTCCACATATTTGTGGTATTGAGGTTGCTGACATTTCTCCCTCTTTTGACTTTCTGATGACACAGCTTGCATTTGACAAAGCAAATGTCATCTGCAACTGTGTCAAAAAAGGACCACGCACTGCAAGTCTTGGGAGCGCCCGTTTTGCCTTTGGAATGAGGAATGCTCCTAACGGGTGCCGAAGTGGAGAGTACAGGCAACCAAGTCTTCCCCCTCCCTCTGCCTCCTGTTTTGGCCGGTAGGGGAATCTCTTCCTCCGAGCTGCTCCCACCACCTTCCTGTTCCTCACGCCATGATGGGTCAAGGACCTCATCATCTTCCCTCCCCTCTTCAAACAGCTGCTTCTCCGGGGTTGTCTCGCCAGCACCGTACGCACCAGAAAGTGGCAACTGAGTCTCGTCATCATCTGATGTGTACTGAGGTGTGCTGACCATAGGCACTGGCCCACTCGCCTCTTCAGATTCAGAGGGACAAAGAAGTTGCGCATCACTGCATACTCCCTCTTCTTCACATTCAGGAATGCTGCTTGGCTGGCCCCCTCTTTCCAAGCCAACAGATTCCGAGAACAGAAGTAGAGACTGTGATGGCTCCTGTCCATGTCTCTCTGACTGCCTGGGCACTTTGGCAGGTGGTGAAGAGACAGATGGTTGCTCTTCGGTGCTCTGGTCCTGAGAGGCTGTCGAAGTATTTGAAGTCGATGCGTTAGCTGCCATCCATCCGTCAACGGCTTCAATTTGTTCCTCCCGCAGCAGTGGGGTACGTTGAGGTCCTACAAAGCTGCGCATAAAGGACTGTTGCGTGCTAAAACTGGGGGATGCTGATCCACTGGTGCCGGCAGCAGGCCCAGAATCCCCACGTCCTCTACCTGCAGAATCCCCACGTCCTCTCCCTGCTGAAACTCCACGCCCACGCCCACGCCCACGCGCCTTACTCCCTGCCTTCTTCATCTTGCCAGACTGCTTAAGATAGGCAGAGAAGTACAAAGGGGGGCCTTAGTGTGCTTATTCCTGAACAGCTGGTTACAGGTACAAGAAACACTAATTTTATGAAGTGTGTGTGTGTGGACTACACTTTAATAGGAGCTGATGTGGCCTACACAAGTTCCAAATGTAGTGTTTGGTGAACTTTTTTTGTGGTTTCTTTGTTGGAAACAAACTCAAAGTATGTGAACAAAGAATTGAAACTGATAGTATCACCAACTTTTTGGAGCTATTACAATGCAGGCAGGTAACCTACAATGCAAAAGATGAGGCTCCAAAAAAATTGGGTAATACTAATCTGGCTGCGCCGGCAGGGCACAAGCCAGAAAAAAAGGCTCCTCTATCTACTCCTATATAGTGTTTGCAACCAACCAATGTTGATGGATACGGATGGATGCACACTAATAGGAGAAGAAAAAATGAGCTGCACTCAAAGACAAATATGTGTGAGGCAGTGACGCACGTTGAGCGTCCTACAACCAGACGTAGCTGCAGGACACTCTACTCAGCGTGAGCTGCACTCACACACAGTCAAGAGACCTCTCAGACAGCCGTGAACAGTGCAGCTAAGTGGGCACTGGCACTGACAGGCTGCAGAAAGGCTCCGCTGTGTACTCCTATATAGTGTTTGCAACCACCGTAGATGGAGACGGATGGATGCACACTAATAGAAGAAAAAATGAGCTGCACTCAAATAAAAATATGTGTGAGGCACTGACGCACGCTGAGCGTCCTACAACCAGACGTAGCTGCTAGGACACACTACTCAGCACGAGCTGCACTCACACACAGTCAGAGACCTCTCAGACAGCCGTGAACAGTGCAGCAAAGTGGACACTAGCACTGAAAGGCTGCAGAAAGGCTCCGCTGTCTACTACTAGTGTTTGCAACCAACGTATATGGATACGGATGGAAGCACACTAGATTGAAATTATGTAAAAAATGCAGCTCAAAAATTAAAAGATGTATGAGGCAGCAGTGAGGCACGCTGGGCAGCCTACAACCAGACGTGGCTGCAGGACCCACTCCACAGCGTGAGCTGCACTCACACAGCCCTTGCAGACAGCTGTGAACACTGCTGCTAGGGCAAAGAAGGCTACAGTGGTGGTTTATGTAGCCTGGGTAAAGCACTAGATGTTTGGTGGAATCGCTATTTCTAACTGTCCCTCACAGTCTTCTACAGCAGCCTGTCCCTAACTGAATTCACAGCAGAGTGAACCAGAAATGGCGGCTGCGGTGGCTTTTATAGTGCATCATGACATCATTTTGGCAGCCAATCACAGCCATGCCAATAGTTAACATGCCTACATGCCTAACAGGATGTGCCCTCACTTCGGAGGATTCCCATTGGCTTAATCAAAGCAAGCAGGCTCATAGCATGATGGGAACTTCCAATTCCGGTATCCGATATGACAAAAGTATCGGAAGTCAGTATCGGAATTCCGATACCGCTAATATCGGCCGATACCCGATACTTGCGGTATCGGAATGCTCAACACTACTAATAGGTAATATTATATGCAAATGATATCAAAGTTAATTACAACACATTATATGCCACCATATATGGCTGTCAAATAGGAGATAAACAGAACTATGGCAAAGTTAAAATATGCCAGCAAGGTGCCTGGCACAAAAAGTGATAATAGTTACATATCAATTACCTGGTTAATACCACCAGTCCGAGCGACCATCAGCGATATTAACCAGGAATTCGATACGTAACTGTTAATTATCACTTTTGTACCAGGCACTTTACTGGCATATTTTGCCCTAGTTCTGTTTATCTCCTATTTGACAGCCATTTATGGTAGCATATGCTGGCCATGCTTGGTTGTCCAGATGACAGTGGTGAAATAGACCCTGGCAGACATAGATTATTTCAAGGAATGGGTGATGTTGTCTGTGACATGCTGGTGTACCGAAGGTACTGTATAGCTTTCTTAAAGAAGTAATGGCAATTTGGAAACTAGTACTTACGGACTGCAACTGCCATCAGCTTTCAGCTTTCAGAAACCGTCTGTATCCATGAGGCAGAAAGGCAGCATTTCTGTGGCCAAGAGATTGGAGATGGTGGAGTTCAAGCTCTTAGTTTTGGCATGTGTAAGAGGAAACATTCTTTTATGTGACCACAACTTCGGGACCGAGGGTTGGCTGCTGTGACGAGAGAGGGCGGAGTAGGGTGAACATGACAAACTACTGGAATGGGAGTGCGGTGCAGGCTGAGATGTTATGGTGTATTGAGAAAGATGTGTTGTGGTAGGTGAAACAAAAGCAGCAGCCATGTCTACTTCCATAACAGTTGATCAGCTCTGACATGGAAGCAGAGAATAGGAAAGGAGAGTGATCTCACCCAAGTTGCAGCATGGATCATGCTGGTTGCTTCGCATGGACATGCCTGGGAACTGATGAGGCAAAACAAAGGCATGGAAGTCCAGCAAAGCAGCTGGTGTATACCATAAAATCCAAGTTTATTATTGAAAAGAATTTAAAGGTGCATGGCAGTTCCAATGTGACTGAGACCTATGCGTTTCACAGACATCGTTTTACAGACATGCCTTGCATGGCTCACTTTCTCTACCTGATGGTACAGCAATTTCTCCGCCACTATCCCAGCCTGGATACGCTGCTACAGAAAACACTGTCGCTGCTTGCTCACTTCCAATGATTTCACCATGCAGGTCATCAACTTTCATTGCCACAGAGGTCTCTTGGCCTACTGGTTAACCATTTGAATAGCAATGTTTCAACACTGTGGAATTGGAGTCTGCACATGTTACAGCGACAGTGGCAGCAACAACGAGCCTGTAACAATTATATGTGTACCACAGAATCTGATTGCCTGGGATAATATGTCATTGAGACCAAAGTTTATGCAAATAAGTATATTTAACAAGTGTAACAAAACTAACTGTACTTCCTGCAATAGTATCGAAAGCACAGCACAATATGGAATGATGCAAGTAAAGCAAAACTAATAGAGCATTTCCTGCAAATGTAACGAAAACTCAGCTCAATATAGAAATGTCCAGAGTAACTGAAGAGCGGGGCGCGACCCCTATTATAACCAGTCCAACAGTAATAAAACGCAGGTGTGTACAAGGCATTAAACATAGGAGTCCAGCAGAAAGTATGTGAGTAAGCACAACGCATTTAATGAGGCAGTCCAGCGATATTAAGAATGAGCACGCACACAGCACTCAAGTGTAGAAGTCCAGCAATCGTAAGGGTGGGAATGCACTCGGCACTTAAACGTGGAAGTCCAGCTTTATACCAGAGTAGCATTAACAAGAGAAGGTCACTATGTGTACCTTTTAGGCTGTAAGTCCCGCACAAGTCCCACACAGCAGCCCACACAAACACAGACCTAGAGGAGAAGATGATGTCAGGATTCCTTACAGGCCACAGCAGTACCATGAGTGAATAGCTCCAACTAGAAGTCCAGGCAGTAGTTAAGCACAGACAGCATCAGGGAGACGCCCTGAGGACTGTAGGCAGCAGAATGACGAGAGGCAGAGCACCGAGTAACGAGAAGCAGCAGCAGGGAATCCACCAGCAGAAGCACAAGAGCCAACAGCAACAAAATACTCAGGCAAAGAGGAGCGCACAATCTGGACTTAAATAGCCAGGACAGACAGGAAGTTCCATGGCAGGGCGAGATACAGGACTCTATATTGGATAGGGGAAAACAGGCACAAAGGAAAGCCCGAAATCCTTACAGAGCCCTGGTGCAGTAAGTCCTTTTGCATAGCCTGAGCCTACTCAGTTCGGACATGGTGCAAATCACGCTTGCGGAGTGGGCACAGGTGAAGGACCTCTGCATACTTCTGCACAGTTATAAAATAGCTAATAAGGCCTGTTTCACATTTCTGTCCTTCAAGGTCAGTCCAAATCCGCCAGGCGGTTAAAAAACGGATCCATTTCAGTCATGGGCCAAACTGATGCTACCGGATCCGTTTTCGAAATGGATCCGCTGCAGCCGGCAAGTGGGTGAGAGAGAGAGAGAAGAGAGAGGGAGAGAGAGATTTCACGGCCTTTCCAGAACGCTATTCAGGGTTAAAATCCCTGGCAGAGTACATCTGGCGGGCATGCGCAATAGAAAATAGAGGACCGTCGTTCAGAAAAAACGTCTGTCTCCTCCGCCTGGGAATCGCTAGAATTCTGATGGATCTGTGAAAAAATGGATGCGACGGAAGACCGTCAGTCAAAATAAGCCGCTAATGTAAGTCTATGGGGGAAAAAAACGGTTCCGCCAAAAAAGGGGCGGATCCGTTTTTTTCTAAAAGTGGCGGATTTTGACTGACGTCAAAAAACGGAAATGTGAAACAGGCCTAAGATGGTTAGCACTGACCATGCCATCATCAGCATCACTATTCTGGTCATCTACATGCTGGAGCACACTTTGAATTTTCTATGTGAGGTGGTGAGGGTCTCAGAGGAGGAGTTGGAAGCATTGAAGGAAGTGGAATGGATAACAATATTTCAAATTTCTGGACTGCTAATGCACAGGGGGGTGCCATGGGAGGGTGGATTACAGCGATCAAGGGGGGCTCATGGTACAAGACAAAATGTTAGTGAAGATGCAGGAGCTGAGGAACAAATTGAGGAGGATGAGGTGATGGATGCGCAACAGTCAGGAGATGAAGAGGATAATGATATGCTCTCTGTTTTCTGTGGTTGGTGAGAGGGGATGGAGATGAAGAGGATAATGATATGCTCTCTGTTTTCTGTGGTTGACGAGAGGGGATGGAGGAATCAAACTTGAGTGTTACACCACCATCAACACAGCATAGACTTCGACCTCATGGAAGCGCCCAACAGAGAAGCTCCTTCTTGCTGCATATTTTCAACATGATTTCCATATTCTTAGGGTTAGAAATAGTGTTGACCACTGAGTTGCCACTCTGTTAGTTCTGTTAGATGGAGTATCGAAATACACATGTAGAACGCTTGTAGACGGTCTTAAGAGTGTTATTCCTCAAGACAGTAGTGAGACACACAGTGTGAATCCCAGATGTAGACGTCCAACCTTGGGAATGTCAAGACGTCATCGCCAAAACATTAGCTGCAGCAGCAATGTAAGCAGCATAAGCAATTTCTGTGAGTCATTTAACACATTTTTTAGACCAGCCCGTAAACCTGCTGAGCAGAGTACAAGTCTGGTACATTGTGAACGACTGGATAGGATGGTGCAGGAGTATCTGGAGCTCAATATTAATGCCATCAGGTGAGTTTGGACCCGTTTACATTTTGATCTTCAAAAATGGAAGAGTGGCCTGAGCTCGCCAGTTACACCTTGAGGGTTTTGTCATGCCCGGCAGCCAGTATTCTCTCATTGCGTGTTTTTGGCGCTGCTGGCGGTGTCCTGATGGATAAGAGCATCCGACTGTCCCCTCAAAGTGTAAACCATCTAACTTTCATTAAAATGAACAAGTCATGGATCTTCAATGATCTTTGCACCACAGTTGCAGATAGGGCAGACTAGGCGATGGTGTCATTTTTAGTGTTATGTATTGATCTTGCGTTAATGTAGTCTGTGCCATCTTTGTGTTGTCTGCTGTGATGCTGTTGCTACTGCTGCTGTTACAAACAAATTTTTGAAATGTAGAGACTCTAAGTTGGGTCTCCATATGGTGTGTAGCCTGGGGTGGAAGGTCAGAGGCCTATTGTAATATTTCTACTCTGTGGAAATTGATGCCACTTTAGTGGTGTGTGACAATTATTTTTTCAAATGTGGAGATTCCAAGTTGGGTCTCCATCTGGTTGGTTGTCTGTGGTGGAAGGTGTGTCAGAGACCTATTGTAATATTTCTACTGTGTGGAAATTGATGCCACTTTAGTGGTGTGTGACCATTACTTTTTGAAATGTGGAGACTCCAAGTTGGGTCCTCATCTGGTCAGTTGCCTGGGGTGTGTCAGATGCCTATTATACTTTTTTTACTCTTTGGAAATTGATGGCACTTTTGTGTCATGTGACCTTAATTTTTTTGAAATGTGGAGACTCCAAGTTCCATCTCCATCTGGTGGGTTGCGCTTGTAAGTAGGTGTCCCAGACAGGCAGGACTGCACTTACTTTCAGTCAAATACCTGTGTTACTTTCCTCAAATTTTTCATTACCAATATTACTGTATGAAATTGATGTTTTTGCCATCTGAGTGTGACTGTAATAAAAAAATAAAAATTGAAGGTGTTGCATCGGATATGAGGTCTCCCAGCTAAGTAGTCTTACACCACTCCATTAACTACCAGGTCCTCATTGAAACTTCAGTTCCAAACTGTAAATACTTTGCCAGAGACTGATATCTCATGCATGGCCCATGGATGACTGCTTCTGTGCCATTATAGAAGTTACTGCTGTGGGTTAATTGATCAGTCAACTACCCGTGTTACTATTCTTAACTATTTCTACCAATAGTTGTCTATGAAACTGATGTTTGTGCCATCTGAGTGTGGCTGTAATAAAAAAAAATTGGAGGTGTTGCATGAGGTATCAGGTCTTCCATCTAGGAAGGCTTACACGGCTCCCTTAACTACCATGTCCTCATTGAAACTTCAATTCCAAGCTGTAAACTGGCAGCGTTGAGCTCCTGCACTGACCGGGCGGGATATGCTGATATTTCAGCATCTCTCACATGTGAATATGTGGATGTACCATTGAAGTTTCATTTAGTTGTAAAATGAAGTGTACCTTGACTGAAAGGTAAGTAAAATTTTGAAGCTGTGATCATCTGATTGCTTTTACTATATATTGCAATACAGATTGGTGACAGGTACTCTTTAACTGGCATTGAACAGCAAATGAGACAGAATGATAACTTGTTGTCTCAGTGGCCATTATTTTGGCAATTCTTCAGAATGAAAACATTATTTTGGGTTAACGTAGAACTGCAATAGTTATTGTGCAATTTGTCCTGAGTACGCTGATACCTGATATGTGGGGGGGAACCACTGTTTGGGCACATGGCAGAGCTCGAAAGGGAAGGAGCACCGTTTGACTTTTTCAACACAAAATTGGCTAGAATTGAGATTAGATGCCATGTCTAGATATGTGGTGAGAACTTTGAACGCACAAGGGCTTCACAGAAGTTTATAACGTACAGCCGTACAATTAAAAAATCATATTTTTTTCCACAAAATTTATCTTTTCACCCCCAATTTTTAGATTCCCAAGGGAAACAGAACCCCAAAAGTTATTGCGCAATTTGTTCTGAGTACACAGATAGCCCATATGTGGGGGTAAACCACTGTTTGGGCACATGGCAGAGGTCAGAAGGGAATGAGCGCCATTTGACTTTTTCAATGCAGAATTGGCTTGAAGCCATATCGCATTTGGAGAGCCTCTGATGTGCCTAAACAGTGGAAACCCCTCACAAGTGACCCCATTTTGGAAACTAGACCCCCAAGGAACTTATCTAGATATATGGTGAGCACTTTGAACCCCCAAGTGCTTCACAGAAGTTTATAACGCTCGGGTGTGAAAATAAAAAAATCATATTTTTTCCACAAGCATCATCTTTTAGTCCCAATTTTTTTTATTTTCCCAAGGGTAACATGAGAAATTGGACCCCAAATGTTGTTGTAAAATATGTCCTGAGTACGCCGGTACCCCATATGTGGGAGAAAACTACTGTATGGGCACATGTCAGGGCTCGGAAAGGAAGTTGTGATGTTTTGGAATGCAGAATTTGATGGAATGGTCTGCGGGTGTCAAGTCGCATTTGGGGAGGTCCTGATGTGCCAAAACTGTGGAAACCCCCCACAAGTGACCCCATTTTGGAAATGAAACCACCCAAGGAACTTATCTAGATGTGTGGTGAGCACTTTGAACCCTCGAGTGCTTCACAGAAGTTTATAACATAGAGCCATAAAAATAAAAAAATCATATTTTTTCCACAAAAATGATATTTTTGCCCCCAATTTTTTATTTTCCCCAGGGTAACAGGAGAAATTGGACCCCAAAAGTTGTTGTGCAATTTGTCCTGAGTAGGCTGATAACCCATATGTGGGGGTAAACCACTGTTTGGGCGCATGCCAGAGCTTATAAAGGAAGGAGTACCGTTTGTTTGACTTTTTCAACACAGAATTGGCTGGAATTGAGATCAGATGCCATGTTGCATTTGGAGAGCTCCTGATGTGCATAAACAGTGGGAACCCCCCAATTCTAACTCCAACCCCAACCCTAACCCTAGCCCTAACCATAGCCCTAGCCCTAGCCCTAGCCTTAACCCTAACCCTAATGGGAAAATACATTTTTTTAATTTTACTATTTTTCCCTAATTAAGGGGGTGATAAAGGGGGGTTTGATTTACTGTTTGTGGCGGGTTTTTATGTTTGGCAGCTGTCATACACTAAAAGACGCTTTTTATTGTAAAAATAGTTTTTGCATCACCACATTTTGAGAGCTATAATTTTTCCATATTTTGACCCACAGAGTCATGTGAGGTATTATTTTTTGCAGGACGAGTTGAAGGTTTTATTGGTACCATTTTTTGGCATGTGACATTTTTTGATCACTTTTTATTCCGATTTTTGAGGCGCAGAATGAACAAAAACCAGTAGTTCATTAATTTCTTTTGGGGGGGCGTTTACACCGTTCTGCATGTGGTAAAATTGATAGAGCAGTTTTATTCTTCGGGTTAGTACGATTACAGCGATACCTCATTTATATGATTTTTTATGTTTTGGCGCTTTTATACAATAAAAGCAATTTTATATAAAAAATAATTATTTCTGCATCGCTTTATTCTGTGAGCTATAAGTTTTTTATTTTTTTGCTGATTACGCTGTTTGGTGGCTCGTTTTTTGCAGGACAAGATGACGGTTTCTGCGGTGCCATGCTTATTATATCCGTCTTTTTGATCTCGTGTTATTGCACTTTTTAGTAGGCGGTATGATGATAAAGCATTGTTTTTTGCCTTGTTTTTTTAAGGGGTTCACTAATGGGGTTAACTGGTGGGACAGTTTTATAGGGCACGTCATTGCAGATGTGGCGATATTAAATATGTATACTTTTATTTTTTTTTATTATTTACAAATAAAAGAATTTATTAGGGAATATTTTTTTTATTTATTTATTTAGGAATTATTAAAAAAAAAATTTACGCTTGTGTTTTTTTTTTTTACTTTATTACTTTGTCCCAGGTGGGGACATTACTGTAAAATGTCAGATAGCTGATCTGACACTTTGCAGTTGCCCTGTGTCAGATTAGCGATCTGACAGGCATTGAGGAGGCTTTCTCAGCACCTGCTCTCAGCAGGCACTGAGAAAGCCACCTCCCTACAGAACCCCGAAGGCTGCTGTGGCCATATTGGATCCGGGGTCTGCAGGGAGGAGGCCTCGGAACAGTGCAAGCACATCGTGCTGTTCCGAGGATCTCAGGGAAGCACGCAGGGAGCCCCCTCATTGTGTGATTCATTCCTTTGCCCCAAGTACACTGCGATCATGTTTGATCGCAGTGTGCCAAGGGTTAATGTGCCAGGGCGGTCCATAACCGCCCCTAGCACATAGTGCTGGATGTCAGCTGTGCTAATCAGCTGACACCCGGCCACGATCAGCAGCACTCCCCCTGTGAGCGCTTCTGATCGCGTGTGACATACTATTGCGCCAATGGGACTTAAGTCCTAGGTCACATGGACACAATAATATGTCCAATGTATGACAGGGGTTAATAACTTGCTTTTTTTCCAGGTTATTTTTTAAGTCCTAAGGAAAAAAAATTCTATTTAGAATAAGGATGAGAAAATGTGCTCAGTGATACTCGGATATCCCCAGTGTATCTGGGTGCTCGGATGTGCTTGGCACTCAATAAGCATTGGCTGGTATTTGGATTTGAGGCTTCAATCCCCGCCCCACATGTCTGCTATGTATTAAACATGCAGGGATTGCGTGCCGGTCACTGTAATGCTGTAGCCATCTTGTTGGTGGCATTACTGTTTGGCCACATTACCTCATCAGAAGTTATAAAAGGACAGGTGCTGCCATGCTCAGCACACTGATGCCATTGCACAGCTGAGGAATATTTCTGATTGGATGGAGAGAGAAGTTTTCCAGGCCAGAGTATTTAACTAACCAGAGAAATACTTGTGCTGGTGCTGAAGCATCATACCAATAGTCCTTCTAAAGGCTAATTTTGTGCTTTGCTGTTTGTATCAGATACATTCTGCATTTAGCCTAGTGAGGGATACTTTCAAGAGTAGGGAAAGTGGCAGAATATAACATCTAGGCAGATCTTAGGGCTTTGGAGTCCATTGCTAAATATATAGCTGCTGCATGTGACCACATGCATTTTTTCTGGAGTGAAAAAATTTACTATATTTTCATCCGTAAAGTATTATGTGCTTTTGTCACATTACGGTGGTATATAATGCTGCAAAAAATTTTATTTTTTTTCCCTGTATTCAATTAGTCATCTATACAGTTTAACGTGGTAAGTGTTACACTTCAGGGGTATATAACACTCTGAAAAGCGACCAAAATATTTTCTGGATTGAATTTGTTATCCATAGAGTATAATGTGCTTTGTGTTACAATTTGGATGTATATAACACTCCAAAAAACATTCAAAAAGTTTTATGGATTGAATTTGTCATCCATAGAACATTACTTAGTTTGTGTTACATTTTGGTGGATAATTACACTGCAAAAAAGCTTTCAACATTTTTCTGGATTGAATTCATCATACATAAAGTATTACGCAGTTTTTGTTACATTTTTTAGTAAAATATAACACTCAAAAAAATGTCAATTTTTTTCTGGATAAATTTAGTAATCAATACAATGTAACATGGTTAGTGGGCAGCAAGGCGACAAAGATGTGGTCTGGAACCTGCCACTTTCCCGAAACCACCAAGGCCCGAACCCAGACCATAGTATTCACAGCTGGGGCTCTTGTTGACTGCAGATGGGAAAGCCAGGATCAAGAAACTAGTGAGCGAAATTTGGGGGCTAAGGACCCGTCATCCCATCTTGTTCAACCAGCAGACAGTAGAGATGGGATAATTGCCTCGAGGGCACCAAGAGCTCACAGCTGGAACCAGGGCCACATTCCTCAAAATGGAGGAGTGACATTGCTGGTATGTACAGGGGGCTGTTGCCCATTTCTACAAGTCGTGGGCTCCGGCACTACCCGAAGCAGGGTCACTTAAAGCCCAGGTGCTTGGGAATCGTGCTCCAGGAAGCAGGTGGAGGCAGTCCACCCAGCCTTCTGAAAGAGAAGAATTGGACACATGAAGAGGATTACTCCATTACCTCTACTTATCATTTTCTTCTGGCTTTTCACTTTGTGTAAAGCCTTTATGAGTACATGAACCACACATTCAAAATATTTGAATGAGACCTGCAATTTGTTGCCTTCAAGGGTCTATGATTTACTGTATTACCCTCCTTATCATCTTTTTTCTTGGCTTTGCACCTTGTGCAAAGACTTTATAAGTGTAGGAGTGCATCAACTACACTATTATATTTGAATGAGGGCCTCCAGTAGTTGCCTACAAGAGTCTATGGATGACTGGATGACCCTCCTTATAATTTTGTTCTGAGGTTGCACTGGGTGCAAAGCCTGTATGAGTGTAAAAGTGCTATAACTACACTTTCTTAATTTTTCATGAGGAACTCCATTTGTTGCCTTCAAGAGTCTATGTGTGACCCTGCTTTCAATTTTTGCCATTCTTTGCACTGTGTGCATAGCTTTTATGATTTTTGTTTTATATTTTTTTAACGTAAACTTCAATTTTTCATTGATTTTGAATTTTTGTTGTCATTCCTTAAAGTGGATTAAAAGCATGACACAATTGTTCTCAGCAATCTGGGTGTCAAAGTTCCTTCCAGGGGTCTTCTCCATGCTGATCTCCTTCCATTCACCACTTTTTATATCCATTTCAACATTTTTACTGTCCCCCAGACTTCCTTTTAGAGGGTCTGCCAGAAAAATGCTCAGATTTCCCACTGACTCCCATCATGTTTGTTACTCAAAATGAGTACCCGAGCATTGGGAACTCCTTGGTTCGAGTAAGAAGCGTTTGAGCATTTTAGTGCTTGCTCATACCTTATTTAAAACATTGGCCCCTATTCATAAAAATGTTTACGCTTAAGAAAACACTATGAGAAGTCACTAATATTTTGTGCAATACGGAATTGTGCAAAAATATTGCTGCTTCTGGTGTTTTAATTACAATTTCAGTCACTTATGGTGGAATGGGAGCAGGATGGGGTATGGTGATGCCTGCTCATCTAATTCATGAAGAGATGTAGCGTGTCTTGTGCCACAAAATCTTAATCCAGTTTTTGACTAAGGTAAGATTTGTTGTGAGGTGCCCTAACTCATTAAATGGCTTGTACACCTTGTAATGAATCAGGCTCTTCTGATTCCAAGAGATTGCTGCATTTTGAGTAAAAATGACTGGAACCCTCAAAATGCCACAAGCAAACTCATTTTAGATGAACATATTTAATAAAAATGTCCATATGCTTTAAAGTAGGATCTGACTGCAATTATTTTTACTTAAAGACTGTTAGAATAATTGAAAATGCAGTGGAAAAAACTCAGTGACATGCTATATGTAAATCCAGGTTAAGACAACGTTCACACTTTCAGTATTTGGTCAATATTTTACATCAATATTTGTAAGCCAAAACCAGGAGAGCCAAAACCAATCAGAGGCAAACTATATTTGAAACACATCACCACTTCTGTATTTTTCACGCATTCCTGTTTTTTTCTTACTGATGTAAAATAGTGACCAAATACTGAATGTGCGACTGTGGCCTCAGAGACATTTTGAAAATGAATCCTTTTCATTGGCTGAACACTTGTGTCAAGATAAAAGCTGATACACCAATTGTAACATAAACGCCTATTTACTATCTTCTGTCAAAAAAACATTGATTTTTCTTGACCGATCCATGTTTCATACTGTTTTGAGTGTACAGTACATCTTCCACTTTAAAAACATGATTTGCAATCCCGAGATAGTGTTATATCAAAGTACATAGAACACTTGTGGGGTTTTGGAAAACAACTAAACTCTAATGTTTTCAGGTTAGCCAGCTCTACCTCTACTGTTATTAATATGGTCTGTAAAGAAGATCTGTTTTCTCAGAGGTTGCAGCAATGACTTGTTGATCATTAGTCACCTGCAATACATTTTCTTTGCAGCCTGTAAAAATACAAGTGTGTTTTTCCCGGGAGATAATCCATATCACCAGTAACGAGTCTGTCTCATACAAAACAAGAAATCTTCATTTCAGTATAAGATTCCAATGTCTAGTGGAATCTTGAGTGTCAAGTCGGAACATTTATATTTTCTTCTAACAGGTATGTACTCTTCTGTTTTAAATGTCCTTCCAGATTTTGTGTTCTCTTGAGTGTTATATGACAGCAGAAATTCCTTGAAGCAGCATTACAGTAATATCTTAACATTTCAGAAATTTCATATAATAATAACCTAATTTGTTGCTTCTCTATTAGAAAAATTGCAAATAAAAAATAATTAATTGTGTCAATGAGCTGTCCCTTCGTCTTTGCTTGTATGACAGAGTAACTGATACTGGAAGCATTTTGTCATCAAAAGGTGCGCCTGTTTTTTCTTAGAGTTTTTGTGTATTACCAAGTACAAAACCATACTGAGTGGCAGGAACACCGCACTGAACTTGCTCACTGAGCCAGTGCGCGTGTCCTGAGTAAAGCGAACAGTGCTCAAAGATACCTGTGGAGCAGGCAGCAGCCGAGTAGGTGCTTACTTCAGAACAGCAGGACCTGAAGCACGTGACTGCTAGGGGCGTGGCCTAAACTCCACAGAGCTAAGAGCTGCAAGATAACTCCTAGCAGGGTAACTGCGAGACAAAGTTACCAGGGGGCATAGACAGGGAGGATAGTCAGGACATAGCCAATGAGTCACACACAGAGATAGCTGCAAAGGTACAAGAGGGGCGAGCAGAGAGTAGTCAGGTCACAGGCAATGAGTAATACACAGAGATAATAGCGCAGTACAAAATCAACAGGCAAACTCACAATGGGAAACAGAACCAGGTCAGAAACATATAAACAAGCTATAGCAACAAACAGGCACACAGGGGACAGCACACTAGGCCAAAGGCAAAAGTATAACTGGCAGGCATTGAAGCTTTCCAGGGGTTTAAGAAGCTCTCCCAGAACCAGAAAGAGGCCGCAATCATTAACCCCAGGTATGCAGGTCAAAACCTGCACCGAGCTCCAGACATTAACCACAGGTGTGCAGCTCAAAAACCTGCACTGGGATCATGACACTGAGTATTTTAATCGGTAACCAATTTCTACAACTAAGGGCAGAGTCAGATTGCTGTATAAATTAGAGTAAGATCATAATGCAGTGTATGGATTGGTCGGCGGCTCTCCCAACTCGAGGGTAGCAGCTGCATAAAAATACATGCAGAAGTCACTCTCGGGTCAGGAGAGCCGCTGGTCAGTCCATGCACTGTGTTGCAATATTGCTCCAGTTTATACAGCCAATTGACTATTCCCTAAAGCATATTTATTAGTAATGAGTGAATTATTCTGATGCAAAACAAACTTGTGTTGAACTTTTAGGAATTAGCTAAATAATCTCAAACAATTTGAAATTTGCATCACACAAATTGCCATTTTAAACAATGCAGAAGATTACATCAGACAGAGAAATATCAAATGACCTCAGGTGGGCCTCTCCATAACGTCTTGAAGTTCTCGCATCACATGGTATAGCACTGCCAATTATAGGTACTATCATAGTCTGTAGAAAAGCAGAAGCAGGGAATGCAGATGCCAGCACAACTTACACCTTAGCTATAGAGAAAAAGCCACAAAACACTTAGGAACCTGTAAAGATAGAACATGTATGTATGACAGCACAGCAGTGAAGAAGAATAATGTGTAAGGAAAAAAAGAATATTATCATACTTGTTTTTCAGGACAAATTAATGCTTTGCAGTACTTTAGAATTATCGCAAATCAAATTTCCTTGAAGTTTTTGTCAAAACTCAAATTTCGAAAGTTGAAAGTTTTAGAATTGCCCTCACAGAACTGTAAGAATTTTCCAAGGAAAAATAGATGAAAATCTCACACAAGAATTGAAAAATTGTTGTCTGGTTTTAAAAAGAGTTTACAATCTGTGATATGTTCTAAAAGGCAGTGCTACTAGGTACTAAACATTATTCACCAGATGTATTAAACACAACAATAGATGCTTTAACACCAGTGCCAAAGAAAAATTATATACAACAAATTGTCAAACAACTGGTGTATTGGAAGGAATGGCAGACCATTTGGAAATTAACATAAACCCAAAGAAAAGAGCCCGAACATAAGGTCAAAGAGTAATAGGACAATAGAAGTTATTATGCATAAAATACCTATATTAAGGCTATGTGCGGGAATTACGTAATTCCATTCCGCGGGAAATATGCAAGAAAACCGCATTTTAAATTCCCGCCTATTTCCCGTGGAAAAACTAGCGATTTGAAAGCGTAATTAGCTTGCAAAATGCTAGCATTTTCCAAGTGATCTGTAGCATCGCCTAGAAAACTGATTGACAGGTTGGTCACACTCGTCAAACATAGTGTTTGACGAGTGTGACCAACTTTTTACTATTGAGGCTGCCTATGCGGCATCAGTAGTAAAACGATATAAAGTTAAAAACAATAAAAAAAATAAAAAATGGTGTTATTCTCACCTTCCGACGTCCCACGCAGCGTTCCTGATCATCGCGATGCTCCCGGCAACTCCCGTTCCCAGCGATGCCTTTCAACAATGACCTTTGATGACGTTGCGGTCTTGTGAGACCGCTACGGTATCACGAGACCGTGACGTCATCAATGGTCATTGTCACAAAGCATCCCTGGGAACGGGACTTGCCTGGAGCATCGCTGAGGCCTGTTGACGCTGCGAGGGACGTCGGAAGGTGAGAATATGACGAGTTTTTTATTTTCATTTTATTTTTTTACAGGGATATGGTACCCAGAGCCTGGAGGAGAATCTCCTCTTCTCCAGACCGTGGGTACCCTCCGCAAATGTTCTGCTTTCTTTTCGCATGGTGGGCACAGCCACATACGGAAAGTAAGCGGAACAATGCATTCCTATGTGTGTGAATTTTCCCGTGATTCCTCACAAAGAATGAACATGGTGCGTATTTTTCCGTGATGCAATTTCGTAGCAGAAAAATCTGCAGCATTAGCACAGCATGTGCGGAATCACATAGGATTGCATGGGATGCTTTTTTTGCGTTTTTATGGCAAAATCGCGCGTTTAAATTTGCCGCGGAAATGCAAAAAAATGCTACGTGTGAACACAGCGTAACGGTGGTAGGTAATACTACAAATACATAAAGTGCCAGCACAAATAATAATACATAGTATATATAAAAATTATAGAAGTACAATAAATTATATGACACGTATATTCATCTAAAGACCACCTCATCAGGAAAAAATATTAAAATAGATAAAAAGGGGGATCCCAAAGTACAACTGCCCAATAAATAAACCAAAATTTCAGTATATGCTGAGCAGCTAAATGGCTAAATGAGGTGAAAAAGCATTGTGTGACAAACAATGTTGCAAAATAATTTTATATAAGAAATTTTTTTTATAATAAAACCTCAAAAAATGAAGTGACAACCTCAAAAATAATCTAATACTGTAAAGTACAAGGTGCTGAGTGGAATTTTAAAAAATTATATGCCAAATAGCTGATACCAAGATGCCACTGCCCCCTCCGACTTCCCTAATCTCTGCCTAGAACTTTGCCATGCACTTCAAAAATAGGATAGACCAAACAAGGCAAGTCTTTGGTTACCAGTCCAATGCACTAACCCCATATCTTCCCTCTCCAAAATCATTGAAAGAGAACTTCCTCATCTTCTCTCCAAATCACACCTCACCACTTGGGCACTTGACCCCTTCCCATCCCATCTTCTCCCCAACCTCACCACAACACTTATCCCATCCCTAACCCATCTCTTCAACATATCACTAACTTCTGGTACCTTCCCATCTGGTTTCAAACATGCCACAATCACATCTATCCTCAAAAAGCCATCCCTTGACCCGAGCACTATGTCCAGCTCTCACCCCACATCTTTGCTATTATTTGCTTCCAAACTCCTTGAGCAGCACATCCACACTGAAATTTCCTCTCACTTTGCATCTAACTCGCTCTTCGACAACCTACAATCTGGCTTCAGTCCCCACCATTCCACTGAGACTGCCCTGACCAAACTTACTAATGATTTACTTACAGCCAAAGCCTACAGACAAGTCTCTATACTCCTCCTTCTAGACCTGTCCTCTGCCTTCAACACAGTTGACCACTGCCTCCTACTACAGATCCTCTCTTCCTTTGGTGTCAAAGACCTTGCCCTATCATGGATTTCATCATACCTTACCAAACACATATTTAGCGTGTCCTACTCCCACACTGCCTCCTCATCTCACCCTCTCTATGTTGGTGTCCCTCAAACTCTGTCCTACGACCCCTTCTCTTCTCAATCTATACCCTTGTCCTGGGATAATTCATAAAGTCCTATGGCTTCCAGTACCATCTATATGCTGATAACACTCAGATCTACCGCTATCCCCCCAGATTTCACCTCTCTGCTGTCCAGAATCCCAGACTGTCTATCAGCCATATCCTCCTCCTTCTCCTATTGCTTCCTCAAGCTCAATGTGGACAAATCTGAACTAAATATTTTTCCTCCATCTCGCATATCTTCCCTACCTGATCTATCTAGCACAATAAATGACATCGCACTTCCCCTATCTCGCAAATCTGCTGCATTGAAGTAACCCTTGACACTGCCCTGTCCTTCATACCGCAAATACAAGCTCTCACCACCTCCTGTCGCCTCCAGCTCAAAAATATTTAAAGAATCCGTCATTTCCTCAACCTTCACTTTACCAAAATGCTTGTGCATGCCCTAATCATTTCCCGCTTCGATTACTGAAACATTCTCCTCTGTGCCCTACCTTCTAACACTCTCGCACCTCTCCAGTCCGTCCTTAACTCCACTGCCCTACTAATTAATCTCTCTCCTCGCTACACTCCTGCTTCCCCTCATTGCAAATTCCTTCTCTCACTGTTAGGGCTGACAGAACACTCCAAATAATAAAAAGATGGTAATAAGTAGGGTATGCAGCCCGGGGTCCACCGTGCAGAGAAGGTAAACTGCTGCCTGGTAATGGCAGACGCTAGATGGCGGTATAAAGGAAGAACACAAGCGGGTTAACGTCACCCGGTGTGTACAGGGCAAACTCTGTTACCTCACAGAGCCGCACTACCGCAGATCATAAATGCCGGAGCCTGTTTAAGCTCACAGAGCTCGGCAAAGGGAACGCTCAGTAAACAGTCACAGAACTCAGCCCCTAGGACATGGGGTCAGAGTCCCTCTAGACCTACTAAGCATGCGGTGTCGCACCTGCGGATGCCACTATTAGACGCTGGCTACCATGGAGTGCAGAGCACGAGCACCGTGACATACAGACAAAGCCACCAGTTGGCACTGATGCCAGTCTTCGACTCTGCCTCCTGACTGCACCTCAGCCTGGGCACTTAACAGGCTAGGCTACACAACACATGCGTGCCAAGGGTAGGGGTTTCATAATGAGTCATTTACCTGAGATATACATAAGTGCATACAACACTCACTCCTCATAGTCGGATAATGCAGTCTATACTAGCGCACGGCCATGCGGTTGTGCGATCCTTTTATAGACGCAGCTTCCGGGACCTTCTTGATGGCCCAATCCGAGCTGCAATAGGACGTGAGCATGTGACTTCCGACCTCCAATGAGAGATCATCCCATGGGCATGCTCAGTAGAAGAAAAGCAGGACTTAGTCCCAGTGGCCTCTGCTCACCGCTGACTAATGCCTGATGCTATAGGTGAGCCTGGAGCGGCAGTAGCAACCAGACACATAGCATTAGCCTGGGCAAGACGCCCGGACCGACATCTCTGCTGAGCAGGATCCTCTGTGGCGGCAGAAGAATGGGAGACTGCAGAGGACATGGCTTGACATTCCCATTGTGCAGTGGAAGAATCTCGGCGCCTAACACTCACTCCCAATTTCCCAGCATTTCTAGTTTAAATTACTAACACTGACCTACAAAGACATCCATAACCTTTCTCCTCCATATATCTCCAAACTAAACTCCCAATATCTCCCCTCATGTAATCTCTGGTCCTCCCAAGATCTCCTTCTCTCCTCCACGCTTATTTGCTCCTCATCCAATCACCTCCAAGATTTCTCCTGAAAATCTCCCATCCTCTTGAATTCTGTGCCCCAACACGTCCAGTTATCCACCACATTTGGATTCTTCAGACGGAACCTGAAAACCCATCTCTTCAAAAAAAGCTTACAACCTGTAATGTCCATGCTGCCACCTCAACATTATCGGAGCCACTGCAACCCCCGACCTACTGTCTCCTTCCCCATAATCCTGTAGATCATATGCCCTCAAGGGCAGGGTCCTCTCCACTTTGTACCAGTATGTCATTGTTAGTTTGTTTACTGCAACTGATATTTGTATTTTGACCCCTTATCATGTACAGCACAATGGAATCAATGGCGCTATATAAATAAATAAAAACAAAAATAATGTCAACACCATGCTATTCCATGACTATAAATTCATATAGCCCATATGTAGAGTTGAACGAAACGGGTCAGACAATTTCAGAATCCGCCGACTTTTGCTAATGTCGGGTTTCGCCGATCGAAACCCGACCATAGCGTGAGGTCGGCCACGAGGTCACCGACTTGCGCGCCAAAGTCGCGTTTCCCACAATCCTTCCAGCGCCTATTTTCAGCCAATCATGAAGGACTCACACTGTGGGCAATGCGATTACGTCAGCAGTGGCCCCTACCATGTTAGAGAAGGGCATGCAAGTGATTGGCTGGCTTTTTGTGGCATCACAGTGCCTATAAAAGGCCGTGACCGCAAAACGACATCTTACTTCTGCCGATCTTAGCATAGTGAGAGGTTGCTGCTGATCGTTCTCAATAGGGTGAGTATTTAGGCAGAGAAAAAGAGAAAAAATTGCTTGTGCTGATAGTGAATGTCACTGTAAACAGTGACAGGGGAGGATATATTTGTGTGCAGCAGCTCTGTTGGTGATTAGGCTGCCTTATAAGGCTCCCTGATAGCTGCATTGCTGTTTGCACACTGCTGTGCAGACTGCTTTTTTAAAAGCAAAAATCCTTTTATTCCTTTTTTTCTGCACAGTAGATACTAAGCGTACATTTTTTCACACACCGTATAGAGGAGTACGCTCCTCACACACTACCGTGTACCGGCTGGTATCATGGACAAATACATGCTATATGTATGTGACTCCAACAAAGAAAAAGAAAAAACCCTCAAAGTACATTTTCAATGCATGCTGTGCAAGTGCACAAAAAAGCTCCAAATGTAGATGGAGACGTAGGATCGACTCAAAAAGACCATGAAAAAAGGGAGAAACTGAGTCCAAAGCTACGATAAAGCAATATAATTTATTGAGGAAAAGCAATGTGGAGACAAGACAAAAAAGGCCTAAAATAGATTCAAATGAGATAGCATAGTCATCATCACCGGATACAAAAAGCACCCTGTACAGAGGTGGGTGTTAGGCTGAACGAGGGTATGTATAAAAGTTGACACATAACGGGCGAGCAAAGAGACACAGAGGAAAAATTAACACCCTCCAAAATCCACATTCAAAAGGTGACATTCCATATGAAGGAGGAGTTGGAGGAGTTGAATTCTATTAGATTTAACATCAAGTTGACATATAATTATAGTCAGACGGAGGTCGATTTTTTGGACATTAAAATCCTTGTAGATCAACAGCTATGTCTGCAGACAGATGTATATAGGAAACCCACCTCCTTCAATTCCCTCCTCCATGCCGACTCTTGCCATCCATATGCAACGATACGGGCCATCCCAGTTGGTCAATTTTTGCGAATGCGTCGCATATGCTCCACGGACCAGAGATTTCAATTACAGGTAGATGATTTAAGGGAACGTTTTCTTGTGAGGGGCTACAGCCATCGTAGCATCAAGAGGGGCTTCAATTGCGCTAGGAAATCTAAACGTTCGACTCTGCTGCATCCTCGGCCTAGGAGGAAGGATTCACAGGACATGGTGAGATTTATTTCCACCTTCAATGGGGAGTGGGATGCCATGAGGGAATGTCTCGATAGACATTGGGATATCTTGCGGACAGAACCAAGTCTGAACCAGTTTGTGTCGGGATGTCCCCTCATGGCATACCGCAGGAGTCCCAATTTGGGAGACCTTTTGGTACACTCCCACTATATTCCCCATCAGAAAAATGTCTTTGATTCCCGTGGCCCTCCACAGGGGTGTTTTCCTTGCGGTCATTGTGTCGCTTGTAAAAATATATTACGGACGTCCACCTTTCAGTCAGCTGATGGAGTACAGACCTTTTCCATCCGCCAACACATCACTTGTAGTACAACCCAAGTGGTTTACTATGCTACTTGTGGATGTTCGAAAATATATATTGGCCTAACGTCCTGTCAGCTGAAGGTGCGTACTAGAGAGCACGTCAGGGACATCATGGCGGCGGCAGATGTCTCTGACATTTCTCAATTGAAAACTATACCCAGACACTATAAAGTCCATCATGGTTGTGACCCCAAATCATTTTTGGTGAGGGGTATGCAACATCTAAGGAGTGGCATCAGGGGTGGTGATATTAAACGCCTGATAGCACAAGCTGAGTGCAGGTGGATCACCATCCTTGGTACCATGACCCCCCATGGACTCAATGAGTCCCTGGGCTTTGCGTCATTCCTATGATGCTGATGTTAGTATTATTACTACTATTTGACCTCCTGTGTCTTCTGGTCCCCTCGACCCCATTGTGTGTGTATATATGTTATGCATGTATTGTTTTTAAATTTATTGTTTTTTTATATGTTTTTAATTATTGTTTCTTGTGCCCATAGCTACTCATTTGGTCGTATTATACCATACACATTGTGATTCGAGATCAGCCAACTTTTTCCATGACTTTAGACTTTAACAGATTGCCAGGCTTCTGGTGTCTCTTCAATCCTTTTATCTCCTTATCAAGAAAATATCAAGAGACAGTATATTGGAGAGAAGGAGAGAGAAGAATTCTTTTGACTGCTCACTAATTTAATTTATAATAACTTATGCCTTTGTTATTTACTTGCAATTGGACATATTGGTATCTAGGTGCTGTTATAGATATAAATATTCATTGTATTGTCCTTCTTTTATATGAGCAGCCATGTGAATCGGACACTCTCCGTCCCCCTTTTTGTCCCGTTTATGAGGATTATCAATGCATATAACTTGATAAAAGATTGTCTTTTTGTATTATAGGTGCATTTTTTATGTATGGTATCTTTTTGTTGCTTTTGTAATCAATACATGGTTATATTTTTTAATATGCGCCTTGGTGGATTGACCTCTTTCCTCCCTCCCTTGCTGAGACCGGGCGGGTGCAGTTGCTGGGTGGCGGCCTTTTTTGGCCGTCCCGCCTACTGCACGGCTTCCTGTTGGGCGGCTGGGGCAGTGGGGTTGAGTGTACATTCTCCACCTTGCAGACATTATTAGCCTTCTCGTGATTGGACACACTAGGCGCACGTGATTGTGAGGCGCTTGTGGGCGGAGTCTTCTCTTCCTGTCCAGCTGCTCCTTCTGGCGTGCGCCGTCACTGGGTAATGGCTAGGCGCCAGTCATCCCTCCGTCGGCGTCACTTCCGGTTGGGGCAGTGAGGGCGAAAGTCCTCACTCCTGTTCAGAGCGCAGGTGCCAATGTCTGCCTCCATGATTGGTTATTTGGCTCCTTGTGACTGACTCCTTTGAGTATTTAATTGGGCACTTGTCATTACTCAAGCCACGCCCCCCGAGGAGGCAGTTATACCGCGAAACGTGCATCGGGGCTCTCCTGTACAGTGGCAGGTTGGAAACTGCAATGATGGGTATGTTTTACACATTGTGAATATCCTGGGCTCAGTGCTTAAACCAATGGATTTTGTCTCCTTTCCTCCACTTTACTATTTATGATGATTGTATTCATATGGAATGTCACCTTTTGAATGTGGATTTTGGAGGGTGTTAATTTTTCCTCTGTGTCTTTTTGCTCGCCCGTTATGTGTCAACTTTTATACATACCCTCGTTCAGCCTAACACCCACCTCTGTACAGGGTGCTTTTTGTATCCGGTGATGATGACTATGCTATCTCATTTGAATCTATTTTAGGCCTTTTTTGTCTTGTCTCCACATTGCTTTTCCTCAATAAATTATATTAAATTATATTGCTTTATCGTAGCTTTGGACTCAGTTTCTCCCTTTTTCCATGTATGTGACTCCGTAAAAAGATACACGGAGATTAACATTTTTCCATACATACACCGTATAGAGGTGTCTGCTTGTCAAACAGTATCGGCTATCTGCTGTTCTTATTACTGTCACATCTACACAGAGTCAGCGTGTGTGTGTGACACTCCATAAATACATATACGGACATTTCCATTTCTTTATACACCATATTGAGCAGTTTGATTGTCAAACAGTATCGGATATCTGTTCTTCTTATTATTGTCACATCTACACAGAGTGAGTGT
Organism: Dendrobates tinctorius; assembly: GCF_039654945.1. Taxonomy (NCBI): domain Eukaryota; kingdom Metazoa; phylum Chordata; class Amphibia; order Anura; family Dendrobatidae; genus Dendrobates; species Dendrobates tinctorius. The sequence goes on from NW_027361690.1 coordinate 14,913,749, forward strand.
GTGTGTGTGTGTGTGACACTCCATAAATACATATACGGACATTTCCATTTCTCCATACACCATATTGACTGCTGTCCGATTATCAAACAGTATCGGATATTTGGCGCTCTTAGTTATTACGGTCACATCTCCACAGTCAGTGTGAGTGTGTGTGACACTCCGTAAAAACATATGCAGACATTTCCATTTCTCCATACACCATATTGACTGCTGTCCGATTATCAAACAGTATCGGATATCTGGTGTTCTTAGTTATTACGGTCACATCTCCACAGAGTCAGCTGTTATGAATGAGTCACCGAGGAGGAAAAAACAAAAAGCAAGCTAAGCCCAGAAAACCGGAGAGGTTGGTAACTAGCGGATTGCAGACTCCTGATCCTATCCACACAGCTAGCAGTAGCCGTGGAGCATGCTAAAGGTGGTCCTAGACGCCTCGTCATGGCCGGAGAACTAAATAAGCCTAAAGAAAGAAAGGGAAAATCTAGACTGCCCCAGAGAAGACCCCAAAGCAATAGACAGCCCCCAACAGGTATTGACGGTGAAACAAGATGAAAACACAAACAGATTGAAAGATAGGCTGAGCAAACGATGGGGCCCTCACTAACTAGAAAGGACAGGACAGAAAAGCTGCTGTCTGCAAAAAAACCCTGCCAAAAAATGTCCAACACGTCTGATAGAAAAAGGCCCTGAAGTCGCTAGATTTCAATTCCCTATATCAGCACTCAGGTATATTCTGAAGACAGAGCAAAAGAGATCAACTGATCAGAGACAAAATAGGGATTCAGCCCAGTCCCAGCCAGGGCTGGCTGAACACAAAAACTAAGTAAACCAGACGAAAACTCATATGAACAATAGCAGAAAAAACTTAGCTTTAAGAAGGCAGGAACCAAACTGGAAACCAGAAGCCACAGTCAGGAGAAATCACCAGCAAGAAACTAGGGAGTTGACTGCCTTAAATCCAATCAGAAATTCCTGATGTCCAATCACAGTCCTCTTCCTCAGGTGGCTGGTCTCTGCCATTTAGATCAGCTTCATTACCTCCCTTCACCAACAGAGGGAGTCCAGATAGAGAACTCACTACTCCTCTGTCAGACCAGCCAGCTCCATAACCCTCACCAGAAGCCAGAGGCAAACCCAAAAATGAGCTCACAACAGTACCCCCCCTTGAGGAGGGGTCACCGGACCCTCATCCACGCCACCGGGCCGATCAGGACGGGCCCGATGAAAAGCACGAACCAATCTATCGGCATGAAAATCAGAGCCAGAGACCAAGAATTGTCCTCCTGGCCATAACCCTTCCACTTGACCAAATACTGGAGTCTCCGTCTAGCCAGACGAGAATCCAGTATTTTCTCTACCTCATATTCCACATTACCTTTAAACAATACAGGGTCAGGAGGTGCCGCCATAGGAACTACTGGCTCAACATATCTCTTCAACAGCGACTTATGAAACACATTATGGATCTTTAACGTAACAGGAAGAGTCAATCGAAAAGAAACCGGATTAAGAATCTCCAAAATCTTGTAAGGTCCAATAAATCTTGGCTTGAACTTTGGAGAAGCCACCTTCATAGAGATATTCTTTGATGACAACCAAACCATATCACCCACTTTAAACCGGGGACCAATGGTCCTATGCCGGTTAGAAAACCGCTGGGCCTTTTCCTGGGAGAGAGACAACTTATCCACTACTTGGTCCCAAATCTGCTGCATTCTCTCTACCATAGTGTCAACACCTGGGCAGGCTGAAGATTCCACTTGCCCTGAAGAAAATCGAGGATGAAACCCAAAGTTACAGAAAAAGGAGGACATCAAGGTGGCAGAACTAGCGCTATTATTTAAAGCAAATTCAGCCAAGGGCAAAAATGAAACCCAATCATCCTGATCAGCAGATATAAAACATCTCAAATAGGACTCCAAAGTCTGGTTTGTTCTCTCCGTCTGTCCATTGGTCTGAGGGTGAAACACAGAGGAGAAGGACAACTGAATTCCCAGCTTGGAACAAAAGGCTTTCCAGAATCTGGAAACAAACTGAACTCCTCTGACGGATACAATGTTCTCAGGAATCCCATGCAACCGAACCACCTGTTGTAAAAACAAGGGTACCATCTCTGAGGAAGAGGGCAACTTTTGGAGTGGTACAAGATGGACCATCTTAGAGAATCTATCACAAATCACCCAGATAACAGTCATTCTCTGAGAGACAGGAAGATCAGAAATAAAATCCATCGAAATATGTGTCCATGGCCTCTTAGGCACCGGCAAGGGCATCACCAACTCACTAGAGCGAGAACAGGGTTCAGACCGGGAACAAGTCCCACAGGACTGCACAAAATTCCTGACATCACGAGATAAGGTAGGCCACCAAAAAGACCGACTTACCAAATCTCTAGTACCAAAAATACCTGGATGACCAGCCAATGCGGAGCAATGAACTTCAGACATCACTCTCTTCCTCCACTGGTCAGGAACATACAATTTTCCCATAGGACAATGCTCAGGTTTGTCCTCCTGGAATTTTTCAAGAGCGCGTCTCAAATCGGGCGAGATGGCAGAAAGAACTACCCCCTCACCTGGGATGGTAGTAGGCTTGGTCACAATAGGAGAATCACCAAAGAAACTCCTAGAAAGGGCGTCTGCCTTAACATTCTTAGTGCCTGGAAGAAAGGAGACCACAAAATCAAAATGAGTAAAAAACAAGGCCCACCTAGCCTGTCTAGGATTCAAGCGTTTGGCCGACTCAAGGTAAATCAAATTCTTGTGGTCAGTGAGGACCACAACTTGATGTCTAGCTCCCTCCAACCAATGTCTCCACTCCTCAAATGCCCATTTCATGGCTAACAATTCCCGATTCCCCATATCATAGTTGCGTTCAGATGGGGAGAACTTTCGGGAAAAGAAGGCACAGGGATTCATTTTAGACGTCACCGGATCTTTTTGGGACAAAACAGCTCCTGCACCAATCTCTGAAGCATCTACCTCCACCTGAAAAGGAAGTGAGACATCAGGTTGCCGCAAAACCGGAGCAGAAGTGAACCTCCGCTTCAGCTCCTGAAAGGCCGAAACAGCCTCTGAAGACCAATTCAGCACATCAGCACTCTTCTTAGTTAAATCAGTCAGTGGTTTAGCAATACCAGAAAAATTAGCTATATATTTACGATAAAAATTAGCAAAATCCAAAAACTTCTGGAGAGCCTTCAAAGAAGTGGGTTGAACCCAATCATAAATGGCCTGTACCTTGGCCGGGTCCATTTCAATAGTTGACAGAGACAAAATAAATCCCAAAAATGAAATCCTCTGTACACCAAAAAGGCACTTCGATCCCTTAACATATAGGAATTCACTCTCAAAATCCGGAACACAGTCCGAACATGTTCCACATGAGAATCCCAATCACTGGAAAAGATCAAAATATCATCCAGATAGATGATCAAAAAACTTATCCACAAATTCCCGGAAAATATCATTCATGAAGGATTGGAAGACAGAAGGGGCATTAGTGAGCACAAAAGGCATCACCAGGTACTCAAAATGTCCCTCCGGAGTATTAAACGCCGTCTTCCATTCATCCCCATGCTTGATACGAATAAGATTATACGCCCCCTGAGGTCAAGCTTAGTAAACCAGCAAGCACCTTTAACTCTGGAGAATAAATCAGAAATCAGGGGTAACGTATACTGATATTTAACCGTAATTTTGTTGAGGGAACGAAAGTCAATACAAGGCCTTAATGAACCATCTTTCTTGGCCACGAAAAAAAAAACAGCACCTAAGGGCGAAGAGGATGGTCTAATATGACCCTTCTCCAACGACTCCTTAATATAAGATCGCATAGCCTTGTGTTCGAGTACAGAGAAATTGAAAAGCAGACCCTTGGGAAATTTACACCCAGGGCTCAACTCAATTGCACAGTCATAACTCCTATGAGGAGGCAAAGACGCAGACTTGCTCTCACTAAATAGATGATAAAAATCAGCCAAATAGTCAGGAACATCATGCGACTGGGGAGAGGTGGAGAAAACAGGAGGGTCGCCAAGAGCACACCGACAACCCCAATTAACCACAGACACAGATTTCCAATCCAAAACCGGATTATGGATTTGCAACCAGGGAAAACCCAGAACAATGGTATCATGTAAATTATGCAACACCAAAAATCTGCAATTTTCTTGGTGATCTGGGGCGACCCGCATTATCACCTGGGTCCAAAACTGAGGTTTATTCTTCGCCAATGGATAGCATCAATACCCCTCAAAGGAATAGGGGTCCGCAGAGGTGTCATAGGAAACCCACAACGTTTAGTAAAATCCAAGTCCATCAGGTTCAGAGCCGCTCCTGAATCCACAAAAGCCTTAGCGGAAAATGTGGACAGCGAGCAAATCAGAGTAATTGCCAGAAGAAACTTAGGTTGAACACCACCCACAGCAAATGTGTGTGCGAAACGTTTCTCTTGTTTAGGGCAGACAGAAATAATATGAGAGGCAACTCCACAGAAAAAACACAGCTTATTACACCTTCTGAACTCCTGATGTTGCGCCCTAGACAAAACTCTATCACATTGCATAGGTTCAGACATTTGTTCAATAGGTGGCAACATTTCTCGTGTAATTTTACGTTCACGTAAACGCCTATCAACCTGAATGGCTAATGACATAGAATCATCAAGACCAGAGGGAACAGGAATCCCAACATAGTATCTTTTACGGTTTCTGACAAACCCTTCCGAAAGAGAGCTGCCCAGGCACCATCATTCCAGGTAGTAAGGACCGCCCACTTTTGGAATTTTTGACAGTGCGACTCTGCAGAATCCTGACCCTGGCTCAATGCCAACAGGGCTTTCTCAGCTTGATCAATAGCATTAGGTTCATCATAAAACAACCCCAAGGCTTGAAAAAATGCATCTACATTAGTTAGAATAGGATCACCAGGTGACAAAGAAAATGCCCAATCCTGGGGATCGCCGCGCAGCAGAGAGATGACAATTTTAACCTGGTGCGCAGAGTTCCCCGATGAGTTAGGCTTCAAGGCAAGAAATAATTTACAATTATTCTTAAAATTCAAAAATTTAGACCGATCCCCAAAAAACAGATCAGGAGTAGGAATCTTTGGTTCAGCAGCATGTGAATGAGCAAGATAGGCGGAAATTCCCCACACATCAACAGTGAGCTGCTCAACACGATCAGCCAATTGCTTAATCTCCATTAAGAAAAAAAAATTCCTCCTATGGCCCCAGAGGAAAAAATATACATTAAAAAAACATACTGACAATTTTTTTTTTTACAATTCTTTCCTGCTATTGAGTACCCTAGAATCTGCAGTATGGTTGGTGATTCTGTTATGAATGAGTCACCGAAGGAGGAAAAAACAAAAATACAAGCTAAGTCCAGAAAGCCGGAGAGGTTGCTAGCTACCGGATTGCAGACCCCTGATCCTATTCATAACAACTAACAGTAGCCGTGGAGTGTTCCTACGGTGGTCCTAGATGCCTCGTCACAGCCGGAGAACTAAATAAGCCTAAAGAAAGAAAGGGGAAATCTAAACTGCCCCAGAGCAGACCTCAAAGCAATAGACAGCCCCCAACATGTATTGATGGTGAAACAGATGAAAACACAAACACAGACAGAAAGACAGGCAGAGCAAACGATGGGGCCCAACTAACTAGATAGGAAAGGACAGAAAAGATGCTGGCTGCAATCCGCAAAAACCCTACCAAAAATGTCCCAACACGTCTGATAGGAAAAACAACCCTGAAGTCACTAGACTTGAAAATCCCTATATCAGCACTCCGATATATTCTGAAGACAGAGCAAAAGAGAATTAACCCTCCGTCAGGAACAATATTCGCACCAACTCGTAATGGAACAATGTGCCTGTCAAGCGCAGGCTAGAAAAATGCCTAGAATATCTAATTTTCTCAATTTCAGTGATCTAAAAGTGATCAGAGACCTTCATAGGGATGTAATAAAAGAGACTACACATTATCAGGTGCAAAACAAACCCATTTACTCAACATAAAAGTAATAACTTTGATATACACAAATTTCAAAACTCCTGAGAAGCACACTTTCATTTGTAAGAAAATCTGCCTTATTTATATGAAATATCCACAAACCTTTCTCTATCAATTCATAAAACAAGCTAAATAAACAATAGTAATGACTAAAAACATTACATACCATCCTTATAAAGTGTGATATGTTCGGGACCAATGAGCCTGAGAAGCCAGCACAGCTATATCTTCCTTCCTGAAGCTCTGCAGACCAACTGTGGTATCAGGTTTCACACAGCAGCTAGAGCCAGGAGACTATCTAGAGGGAGGGGGTTTCCTGAAAATCTGGTGAGAAGGGAGAAATGAATGTAGAAGAGCTGCGCCAGACAGATCCATTGTTCCTGATGGAGGGTTAACCGATCAGGGACAAAAATGGAAATTCAGCAAAGCCCCAGCCGGGGCTGGCTGAACACAAAACTAAGCAAATCAGACCTAATCTCATGGAACAATAACAGAGCAAAAACTTAGCTTTAGAAGACAGGAACTTAACTGGAGGCCAGAGCTCAGAGCAGAGAAATCACCAGCAACCCTACAGGGCATCGGCTGCCTTATATCCACTCAGAGATTCCGGATGTCAAATAGCAATCCACCTGTTCAGGTAACAGGTTTCTCCCATCCAAATCAGTTTCACCACCTCCTTTCACCAGCAGAGGGAGTTCATCGGACATCAAAGGTGAACGAGAAAATGAGCTCATAACATTCAAGTGTCAAAGAAAACGCCCAATCATGGGGATCGCCGTGCAACAAGGAGATGACAATTTTAACCTGCTGCGCAGAGCTCCCCGATGAGTTAGGCTTCAAGGCAAGAAATAATTTACAATTATTCTTAAAATTCAAAAATTTAGACCGATCCCCAAAAAACACATCAGGAGTAGGAATCTTTGGTTCAACAGCATGTGAATGAGTGAGATAGGCGGAAATTCCCCGCACTTCAGCAGCAAGCTGCTCCACACGATCAGACAATTGCTTAATCTCCATCAAGGAGAAAGAAAAAAAAAGAATCCTCCTACGGCCCCAGAGAAAAAGAGGAGAAAATATACATATAAAAAAAAATTCCGAAATTTTTTTTTTTTTTCCTTTTTACAATTCTCTCCTGCTTTTGAGTACCCTAGAATCTGCGGTATGGCTGGTGATTCTGTTATGAATGAGTCACCGAGGAGGAAAAAACAAAAAGCAAGCTAAGCCCAGAAAACTGGAGAGGTTGGTAACTAGCGGATTGCAGACCCCTGATCCTATCCACACAACTAGCAGTAGCTGTGGAGCGTGCCTACGGTGGTCCTAGATGCCTCGTCATGGTCGGAGAGCTAAATAAGCCTAAAGAAAGAAAGGGAAAATGTAAACTGCCCCAGAGCAGACCCCAAAGCAATAGACAGCACCCAACATGTATTGTCGGTGATGAAAACACAAACACAGATAGAAAGATAGGCTGAGCAAACGATGGGGCCCTCACTAACTAGAAAGGACAGGACAGAAAAGCTGCTGTCTGCAATTATGCAAAAAGCCCTGCCAAAAAATGTCCTACACGTCTGATAGAAAAAGGCCCTGAAGTCGCTAGACTTCAATTCCCTATATCAGCACTCAGGTATATTCTGAAGACAGAGCAAAAGAGATCAACTGATCAGAGACAAAATGGGGATTCAGCCCAGTCCCAGCCAGGGCTGGCTGAACACAAAAACTAAGTAAACCAGGCGAAAACTCATATGAACAATAGCAGAGAAAACTTAGCTTTAAGAAGGCAGGACCCAAACTGGAAACCAGAAGCCACAGTCAGGAGAAATCACCAGCAAGAAACAAGGCAGTCGGCTGCCTTAAATCCAATCAGAAATTCCTGATGTTCAATCACAGTCCTCTTCCTCAGGTGGCCGGTCTCTGCCATTTAGATGAGCTTCATTACCTCCCTTCACCAACAGAGGGAGTCCAGATAGAGAACTCACTACTAGAGTTGAGCGACTTTTGGTTTTTTAGGGTCGCGTTTCGTGAAACCCGACTTTTCCAAAAGTCGGGTCGAGCAAGATCGTCCGATTATAGGGAAAAGTCGGGGTGGTCCCGAAACACGAAACCCAATGTAAGTCAATGGGGAATAAAAGTCGGCAGTGAGAGGAGGACAGGAAACACACCTACAGTGCCCATTTGAATGCCAAAAGCATCAATTCTTCTTACTTAAGCTTGTCAACCTTAATTAACTTCATAATACAAGTTACGCACTGAAAAATGGGGGTTATTTGGCTAAAGTTGTGGGGGGGGAGGGCTGGCTGCAGGTTTTCATGTGCCCTGGGCGAAAGAGCGCCCCTTTAACACATACCACAACTCATCATGCTCCGATACGGCAGAGAAATAGCGGTATAGTACAATGAAAAATACCTCACTTTTTACATCTCATGACGAGGCCCATCTATTTCTCCATACAGAATCATTGGTCCCATATAATGTTTGAAACAGTATATGATGAGCTCCACATAATGCTACAGTATATGTTGGTCCCATGGATGAAGCTCCACTGTCTTATGGGCCCAAATAATGCTCCAAACATAATGGGCCCCATTTCTAATGCTCTAGTGTATAATGGGCCCTGTAAATGCTGCTCCAGTGTCTGATGTCCACCTTTGGAATGTTCCAGTGTATGGTGGGCCCCATCTATCATTCTCCAGAGTATAGTGCTCCCCAAAAATTGCTGTCCCTACATTGAAAACAATCAAATAAGTCTCCTCGCTAGGGAATCCCTGTACTTGTCTGGATTCCTCGTCGTCCCCATCTTCCATCTCACTGCACAGTATTTCAACTTTGCAAGTGCTGTGATCCTGGGCAAGCAGGGGGGGCCCACTCGTTGGCGACGGCACTGGCACAGGGCCCCTGATAGTACGGTGGTGTGTCTGATGGCGGGTGGGCCGAACCTGCACTTTCATCTGCAGCTTCCTCTTTGTCACCGTGCAAGATGGAACTGTATATGGGAAGGGTAACCTGAGTTTCATCAGGGTCAGATTCAGGTCGTGTAGCGTGCGAGGGGAATGTAGTGGTCTGGGTCAATGTACCAGCAGATTCATCGAGCAGTGGCTGGGCATCAGTGCACTTGTGTCGCCCCCAGGAGTACGGTCGCCACAGTGGCATTACCTTCTTCCTAGGGAGTGTGATGTCATGCTTGGGAGCAACGAAGGATCTCTCTAGCAGGTTAACTGATTGGGCGGCGTTATTCCCACGAGTCATGACCATCCAAACAGCGTTCATGAAGGCAAAGTGTTTGTTTTACGTGGGCAGTATGGTTGCAAAGCTGAACCTTAAAGGAATGTCCAGAAGGGCACCACCAGGAGTGGAGCCTACGGTTAAATTCGACTCCACCTGGGAAACCTCAACCATGCCAGCTACAGAACAGATGCACACATTGCAAGCTTAATTCCGTTAACGAACGAGACTCCGTCATGCCCCGCGGTCCGAGTCCGGCTTACTAGAGGGACACGTGAGGCTCTGGCACATGAGATTGGCCAATAACTGGTGTGTCATGCCCTTACATGTCCGTGGCTGCATGTGCGCTACACTGAAAAGGCCAGCGTTTGTCGCTTACAGGTGCAGATAACCCGCTGAACAACGTTAGTGATGGGGATCACAGATTACAATTATTACCCGCGAACAATGATTTCCCAGTAAGTGCAGGTCAACCGCAGTTCCGGAATTAGGCCTAACCGTCATTCCTGAAAAAATGAAAAACTTACGTGTGCAAACCACAGGTGCTGTAGCTTGCTTAACAGCTCGCCAGCCGTTCTCACGCCCAGTATGGATTACATGTGATTGCACAAAGGTGAGAAAGGGTACCGTATCCCCAGATAACATGTATGGATAGCGTACACATTCAAAATATACACTCACTGGCCACTTTATTAGGTACACCTGTCCAACTGTGTGTTAAGACTTAATTTCTAATCAGCCAATCACATGGCGGCAACTCAGTGCATTTAGGCATGTAGACATGGTCAAGACAATCTCCTGCAGTTCAAACCGAGCATCAGTATGGGGAAGAAAGGTGATTTGAGTGCCTTTGAACGTGGCATGATTGTTGGTGCCAGAAGGGCTGGTCTGAGAATTTCAGAAACTGCTGATCTACTGGGATTTTCACGCACAACCATCTCTAGGGTTTACAGAGAATGTTCCGAAAAAGAAAAAAAATCCAGTGAGCGGCAGTTCTGTGGCCGGAAATGCCATGTTGATGCCAGAGGTCAGAGGAGAATGGGCAGACTGGTTCGAGCTGATAGAAAGGCAACAGTGACTCAAATTGCCACCCGTTACAACCAAGGTAGGCAGAAGAGCATCTCTGAACGCACAGTGCGTCGAACTTTGAGGCAGATGGGCTACAGCAGCAGAAGACCACACTGGGTACCACTCCTCTCAGCTAAGAACAGGAAACTGAGGCTACAATTTGCACAAGCTCATCGAAATTGGACAGTAGAAGATTGGAAAAACGTTGCCTGGTCTGATGAGTCTCGATTTCTGCTGCGACATTGGGATGGTAGGGTCAGAATTTGGCGTAAACAACATGAAAGCATGAATCCATCCTGCCTTGTATCAACGGTTCAGGCTGGTGGTGGTGGTGTCATGGTGTGGGGAATTTTTTCTGGGCACTCTTTGGGCCCCTTGGTACCAATTGAGCATCGTTGCAACGCCACAGCCTACCTGAGTATTGTTGCTGACCATGTCCATCCCTTTATGACCACAATGTACCCAACATCTGATGGCTACTTTCAGCAGGATAATGCGCCATGTCATAAAGCTCGAATCATCTCAGATTGGTTTCTTGAACATGACAATAAGTTTACTGTACTCAAATGGCCTCCTCAGTCACCAGATCTCAATCCAATAGAGCATCTTTGGGATGTGGTGGAACGGGAGATTCGCATCAGGGATGTGCAGCCGACAAATCTGCGCCAACTGTGTGATGCCATCATGTCAATATGGTCCAAAATCTCTGAGGAATGCTTCCAGCACCTTGTTGAATCTCTGCCACGAAGAATTGAGGCAGTTCTGAAGGCAAAAGGGGGTCCAACCCCTTACTAGCATGGTGTACCTAATAAAGTGGCCAGTGAGTGTATGTCTATACATCAGGAGGCAGGCTCAGACGGTGTTAGGCCCAGTATGGATTGCACGTGATTGCACAAAGGTTAGAAAGGGTACCGTTTCCCCGGATAACATGTATGGATAGCGTACACATTCAAAATATATGTCTCAGGAGGCAGGCTCAGACGGTGTTAGGCCCAGTATGGATTGCACGTGATTGCACAAAGGTTAGAAAGGTTACCGTATCCCCGGATAACATGTATGGATAGCGTACACATTCAAAATATATGTCTCAGGAGGCAGGCTCAGACGGTGTTAGGCCCAGTATGGATTACAAGTGATTGCACAAAGGTTAGAAAGGGTACCGTATCACCGGATAACATGTATGGATAGCGTACACATTCAAAATATATGTCTCAGGAGGCAGGCTCAGACGGTGTTAGGCCCAGTATGGATTGCACGTGATTGCACAAAGGTTAGAAAGGGTACCGTATCCGCGGATGACAAGTATAGATAGCGTACACATTCAAAATATATGTCTCAGGAGGCAGGCTCAGACGGTGTTAGGCCCAGTATGGATTGCACGTGATTGCACAAAGGTTAGAAAGGGTACCGTATCCCCGGATAACATGTATGGATAGCGTACACATTCAAAATATATGTCTCAGGAGGCAGGCTCAGACGGTGTTAGGCCCAGTATGGATTGCACGTGATTGCACAAAGGTTAGAAAGGGTACCGTATCCCCGGATAACATGTATGGATAACGTACACATTCAAAATATATGTCTCAGGAGGCAGGCTCAGACGGTGTTAGGCCCAGTATGGATTGCACGTGATTGCACAAAGGTTAGAAAGGGTACCGTATCCCCGGATAACATGTATGGATAGCGTACACATTCAAAATATATGTCTCAGGAGGCAGGCTCAGACGGTGTTAGGCCCAGTATGGATTGCACGTGATTGCACAAAGGTTAGAAAGGGTACCGTTTCCCCGGATAACATGTATGGATAGCGTACACATTCAAAATATATGTCTCAGGAGGCAGGCTCAGACGGTGTTAGGCCCAGTATGGATTGCACGTGATTGCACAAAGGTTAGAAAGGGTACCGTATCCTCGGATAACATGTATGGATAGCGTACACATTCAAAATATATGTCTCAGGAGGCAGGCTCAGACGGTGTTAGGCCCAGTATGGATTGCACGTGATTGCACAAAGGTTAGAAAGGGTACCGTTTCCCCGGATAACATGTATGGATAGCGTACACATTCAAAATATATGACTCAGGAGGCAGGCTCAGACGGTGTTAGGCCCAGTATGGATTGCACGTGATTGCACAAAGGTTAGAAAGGGTACCGTATCCCCAGATAACATGTATGGATAGCGTACATATTCAAAATATATGTCTCAGGAGGCAGGCTCAGACGGTGTTAGGCCCAGTATGGATTGCACGTGATTGCACAAAGGTTAGAAAGGGTACCGTTTCCCCGGATAACATGTATGGATAGCGTACACATTCAAAATATATGTCTCAGGAGGCAGGCTCAGACGGTGTTTGGCCCAGTATGGATTGCACGTGATTGCACAAAGGTTAGAAAGTGTACCGTTTCCCCGGATAACATGTATGGATAGCGTACACATTCAAAATATATGTCTATACATCAGGAGGCAGGCTCAGACGGTGTCAGGCACAGTATGGATTTGACGGCCCAGACTACACAGCGGAGGAGCAGGGAGAGGTAAAGATTGCAAATGCTGGGGCCCTGCCCAAGCAAGGGGGGCCCACTCGTGGGCGTCGGTACTGGCACTGGGCCCCTCATAGTACGGCGGAGTGTCTGACGGCGGGTGTGCACCACCACCGTCAGAGACACTTGATTGCACTATGAAGGACCCTGTACCAGTGCCCGCGCCCAAGAGTCGGCCTACCCACCTGTCCAGGGCAACGGCACTCGCACGGTGTCGTGCGCTAGGTGGTGACCCCGGCCATGGGGGGGGAGGCAGCACAGTTAGGGAGTTTTAGAAAGTGGCATATGTTGATGTTGGACATTCAGCTGATGCAAAAGGTGAAATAGGTCAAGTCCCAGGAAGAGGTGGACCAAAGCAAGCCATTTTTCTGTCACCCTATGTGTCATCAGAGGAAGGTGGGACAAAATCCTTGGAAACCCATGCATGGTTCATTTTAATGAAGGTTAGATCATCCACATTTTGGGTTGACAGACGGGTCCTTTTTTCTGTCAGGATTGATCCAGCTGCACTGAAGACTCTTTCCGATAGCACACTTGCAGCTGGGCAAGCGAGCTCCTGTAAGGCATATTGTGCCAATTCAGGCCAGGTGTCCAGTTTAGCGGCCCAATAGTCAAAGGGGAATGACCTGTGTGGGAGAACATCGATAAGGGAGGAAAAGTAGTTTGTAACCATAGTTGACAACTGCTGTCTCCTGTCACTTTCCATCGATGCAGTATTACCAGTTGTGTGAGCGGTACTTGAAATATCAGTCCACAACATTGTCATGAAACCCCTGTCTCCAACGCCACTTCTGCTGTGTGCACCACGAACACCTCTGCCAAGCTGCCCCCGGCCCGTACGGCTCGTGTGAGAACCATCACCGCTGCTGTGTGCTGGGAATGCCTCAAGCAACCGATTTACCAGAGTTGCTTGTTTATTAGCCAATATTAGGTCAAGGTTCTCCTGTGGCATGATGTTTTGTAATTTGCCTTTATAGCGTGGATCCAGGATGCTGGCCAACCAGTAGTCGTCATCGTTCATCATTTTGGCAATGCGTGGGTCCCTTTTTAGGATCTGCAAGGCATAATCTGACATGTGGGCCAATGTTCCCGGTGTCAATGATGCACTGAGAGTGTTGGTTGGAGAAGCACTTTCTGGCAAATCCACATCCCTCCAGTCACGCACAAACCCTGTACCAGACCTTGCCACGCCAACATTTTCACTTGCCCCACGAGATGCATCCTCCTCCCCTAAGTAATCATCCCCATCATCCTCCTCCTCCTCCTCTTCTTCCTCCACCTCGTCCAGGAGAGGTCCCTGAGCAGACAATGGCTGAATGTCATCAAGGATTCCCTCCTCCTCTTCCTCCTCATCAACATTGGCTGCAGACGCCTGCTCCTTAAGGTGCGTCAAAGTTTGCATGAGCAGGCGCATAAGTGGGATGCTCATGCTTAGGATGGCGTCGTCTGTGCTTACCAGCCGTGTGCATTCCTCAAAACACTGAAGGACTTTACAGAGGTCTTTCAGCTTCGACCACTGCACACCTGTCAACTCCATGTCTGCTCTCAAAGTGCCTGGCCGTGTATCCTCCCACAAATGCATTATGGCCTGCCTCTGCTCGCACAGCCGCTCCACCATGTGCAGGGTGGAGTTCCACCTTGTTGCAATGTCGATAATGAGGCGGTGGTTGGGAAGGTGGAGCAATCGCTGCAGCTTCTGCATACGAACGGAGTGTACAGGCGACCGGCGGATGTGCGCGCACAGTCTTCGCACCTTCTGGAGCAGGGCTGTTAACTCCGGATAATTTTTGAGGAAGCACTGCACCACCAGGTTCAAGGTGTGAGCCAAGCAAGGTATATGGCTGAGTTTTGAAAGGGCTATGGCTGCCACAAAATTACGGCCGTTATCACTAACAACCTTGCCTGCCTCAAGATGTACACTGCCCAGCCATGACTCAGTTTGTCGCTTCAAGTACTCGGCCAGAACCTCGGCGGTGTGTCTGTTGCCAAAAAACACATCATCTGCAACACAGCCTGCTGACGCTTTCCACTAGCTGCTCGATAGGGGGACACATCGTGTGCAACAGTGGCAGCTGCAGATGGAGTGCTCGTACGACTGCGCTCTGTGGACGAGCTTTCGCTTCTGGAGGAGGAGGAGGAGGGTCGAATGCCTACAGCCAACTGTTTCCTATACCGTGGGCTAGGCAGCACTGTCCCACCACCGCTGTCCCCTGTTGACCCTGCATCCACCACATTAACCCAGTGCGCAGTGATGGACACGTAACGGCCCTGGCCATGCCGACTGGACCATGCATCAGTTGTGAGGTGCACCTTTCCGCTCACTGACTGCTTGAGTGCATGGACAATGCGGTCTTTCACATGATGGTGGAGGGCTGGGATGGCTTTGCGAGAGAAGAAGTGGCGACTGGGTAGGTCATAGCGTGGTACTGCATAGGCCATGAGTTCGCGGAAAGCTGTGCTTTCCACCAACCGAGAGGGCATCATCTCAAACGAGATTAGTTTGGCAATGTGGGCGTTCAAACCCAGTGTACGCGGATGAGAGACTGAGTACTTTCTTGACCTACTCATAGTGTCTGGGAGGGTGAGCTGGACTTGAGAGCTGCATATGGTGGAAGTAGCGGTGGACAGGGCGGACTGAGAGAGGGTTGATGATGGTGATGGAGTTGGTGTTCTTTATGATGGCCTAGAATCAGTCTTTTGTTGATATAACAGTGGGATTCCCTGACTGCTGTGGCCTTGCAACGACACCTCAACATTTGCTGCTGTACTAACCGGTGGGCTTACAGTGGGGGAAACAATGTAGCGTTGCTGACTACCTTCGTTGTGATCAGTTGCACATGTGGCACTTGAGGTTTGGTGTTGTGTCCACGCTTGCAAGTGCATGCTGGTTAAATGTCTAAGCATGCAACTGGTATTCAAATTTTTCAGATTTTTCCCTCGGCTAAAGGTCTTTGCGCACTTCTTACAGATAACCTTGGCCTGATCATGAGGATTTTGTTCAAAAAAGTGCCACACTGCACTCTTCCTACTTTGGCAGACATTTTGCGGCCTAGCACGCTGTGATCTTTTGACCCTCTGGACAAGCTGTCCAGCAACTCTTTTGATGTTTGGAACCTGTCTTTGGAGTGCTCCGGGCCTGCCAGATAACAGCTGTTGCGATGTCGATGTCTGCTGTGGATGCTCCTCATCTCAGCTATTGGAAGCAGCACCCTCTTCCCCCAATGGATGCCAATCTGGGTCAACAACTGGGTCATCCATCACCTCCTCTTCTATGTCATGTGCACCTTCCTCTGTGTCACCGTGTATGGTGGTATAGTGTGCGGGAAGGGGCACCTGAGTCTCATCAGGGTCAGAATCTGGCTCTGTACACTGCGAGGACAATGTAGTGCTCTGAGTGAATGTACCAGCAGAATCATCCATCAGTGGCTGTGCATCAGTGCACTCCATGTCAGATTCATCTTGGCCTGGGTAATTCACCATTTCACTTGATAATCCAGGCATGGTATGTGAAAAAAGCTCCATGGAGTAATCAGTAGTATGGCCTGCGTCATCCTTCAATCTTGGTTGGGGTGAAGGACACAAGGAAAGGTGTGGTTCATGAACATGAGCCTCCAATGACGACTCAGTGCTTTTACTTTTTACAACTGAAGAAGAGGAGGCAATAGAGCTGGAGGCTGAGTCAGCAATGTAAGACAAAACTTTTTCCTGATGCTCTGGCTTTAAGCGGTTTGCCAACTCCTAGAAAACTAAGCGTTCGAGGCCTTATGTAGCCAGACGATGACGCAGGCTCAACACCTCCTGCATTCGGTCCTATTTTGCTCTTGCCACTACCATCAGATCCACCACCAACACCATCATTACCAGCTGCCAACCCCCGCCCAATTCCACGGCCTCTTCCACCAGCCTTCCTCATTTTTGGTAGAAATGTAGACAAAATCCAACAAACTATATAGTAATTTAAAACAAGGTACAAGGTGTCTATAGGACAGGGGAGATTTTGAATTTCTGCAGACACTTGTGGACACTGGACACTTTTGGATTGTGTGAGGCCCACTGATATCTGAGCGCTATGTGACAGGCTTGATGGCACAGCTGTGACCAAAGTGACTAGAGGATAAGGGAGATTTTGAATCTCTGCACACACTTTTGGACACTGGACACTTTTGGATTGTGTGAGGCCCAATGAATATCTGAGCGCTATGTGACAGGCTCGATGGCACAGCTGTGACCAAAGTGACTAGAGGATAAGGGAGATTTTGAATCTCTGCACACACTATTGGACAATGGACACTTTTGGATTGTGTGAGGCCCAATGAATATCTGAGCGCTATGTGACAGGCTCGATGGCACAGCTGTGACCAAAGTGACTAGAGGATAAGGGAGATTTTGAATCTCTGCACACACTTTTGGACACTGGACACTTTTGGATTGTGTGAGGCCCAATGAATATCTGAGCGCTATGTGACAGGCTCGATGGCACAGCTGTGACCAAAGTGACTAGAGGATAAGGGAGATTTTGAATCTCTGCACACACTTTTGGACACTGGACACTTTTGGATTGTGTGAGGCCCAATGAATATCTGAGCGCTATGTGACAGGCTCGATGGCACAGCTGTGACCAAAGTGACTAGAGGATAAGGGAGATTTTGAATCTCTGCACACACTTTTGGACACTGGACACTTTTGGATTGTGTGAGGCCCAATGAATATCTGAGCGCTATGTGACAGGCTCGATGGCACAGCTGTGACCAAAGTGACTAGAGGATAAGGGAGATTTTGAATCTCTGCACACACTTTTGGACACTGGACACTTTTGGATTGTGTGAGGCCCAATGAATATCTGAGCGCTATGTGACAGGCTCGATGGCACAGCTGTGACCAAAGTGACTAGAGGATAAGGGAGATTTTGAATCTCTGCACACACTTTTGGACACTGGACACTTTTGGATTGTGTGAGGCCCACTGATATCTGAGCGCTATGTCACAGGCTCGATGGCACAGCTGTGACAAAAGTGACTAGAGGATAAGGGAGATTGGATTGCTTTTAAAAAAGCAGTTTGCAGAGCAGTGGGTAAACAGCAATGCCAGCCTGTCAGGAAGCCTTAAAAGGCAGCCCAACAACCAACACCACTGATACACCACAATATAGCCTCCCCTTGCACTGCACACACAGTGACTGGTGTGTTGTGCAGGCCAAATTGCTAGCAGCAGAAGCAGTTTTTTTGTCTTCTTCCCTGCCTAACGCTCTCCCTACAGAATCAGCAGCAACCTCTCCCTATACTGAGATCGGCAGAAGTAAGATGGCGGTCGGCGTGCACGCCCTTTTATACCCCCTGTGACGCCCACCAAAGCAAGCCAATCACTTGCATGCCCTTCTGAAAGATGGTGGTGACCCCTGCCTATGTCATCACGTTGCCCACAGTGTCCGTGGATCCTGATTGGCTGAAAAAGAGCGCAAAACAAACTTTTGAAACGCGACTTTGGCGCGTAAGTCGCCGACCTCGTGGCCGACCTCATCCTAGGGTCCTAGGGACCTAGGGACCTTATCCTAGGGTTTCCAAAAGTCGGCAACTTTTGAAATTTTTCGACCCGTTTCGCTCAACTCTACTCACTACTGCTCTGTCAACACAGCCAGCTCCATAACCCTCACCAGAAGCCTGATGCAAACCCGAAAATGAGCTCACAACAGTCAGCATGTGTGTGTGACACTCTGTAAATAAATATACAGACATTTCCATTTCTCCATACACCATATTGACTGCTGTCCGATTATCAAACAGTATCGGATATCTAGTGTTCTTTGCTATTACGGTCACATCTCTACAGAGTCAGTGTGTGTGTGTGTGACACTCCGTAAATACATGTACGGACATTTCCATTTCTCTATACACCGTATTGATTGCTGTCCGATTATTAAACAGTGTCGGATATCTGATGTTCTTAGTTATTTTGGTCACATCTCCACAGAGTCAGCTTGTGTGTGTGACACTCAGTAAAAACATATACGGACATTTCCATTTCTCCATACACCGTATTGACTGCTGTCTGATTATCAAATAGTATCGGATATCTGGTGTTATTATTATGGTCAGTGCACATCTACACGGAGTCAGCGTGTGTGTGTGACACTCCGTAAAGACATATACGGAGATTGACATTTTCACCAACAACATATACAGCTGTACACTTCTGATACAGTACCGTATATCTGCTTGTTGGATTATGGTCAAATACTTACTGTGTGAGCATCTCTGACTCCCAAAATATATACGGAGACTTCACTTTTTACATACACCTTACACAGCTGTGCACTCCTCATGCAGTACCATTTCTCTGCTGGTATTTTTGGTACATTTTCCCAAATATGAGGAAGTCTGGTGGAAGAGGCCGCGGACGTGGGCGGGGGGCGCAGCTGGTACTGATGGTGGTGGTGCATATGCTGGTATTGCCAAAAGCACAATAGCAGCTAAGGCAGGAGGTGTTGAGCCTGCGTCATCGTCTGGCACAAGAAGGCCTTTAAGGTTCCCTTTTCTGGGAGTAGGTAAACCGCTTTTAAGGCAGGAGCATCAGGAACAGGTTTTAGCTTACATTGCCGAAACAGCCTCCAGCTCTATTGCCTCCTCTTCTGAAGTTATAAAAACTGCAAGCACAGAGTCATCAGTGCAGGCCTCTGGTCAGGAACAACACCTTTTGTTGTGTTTTTCCCACAACAAAAGTGAAGGATGCTGCAGCACACACTTCTGATTACTCCATGGAGCTCTTTTCACATACCATTCCTGGGTTATCAAGTCAAATCCTGAATTCCCCAGTCCAAGATGAATCTGACATGGAGTGCACTGATGCACAGCCACTGCTAGATGAATCTGTTGGTACATTCACCCACAGCACTATATTGCCCTCGCAGTCTACTGAGCCCGAATCAGACCCTGATGAAACTCAGGTGCCGCTTCCCGCATACTATACCACCTTACACGGTGACACAGAGGAAGGTACAGAGGAAGGTGCAGATGACATTGAAGACGAGGTCGTGGATCACCCAGTTGTTGACCCAGATTGGCATCCATTGGGGGAAGAGGATGCTGGTGACAATAGATCAGAACAGGAGAAGGATCCACAGCAGGCATTGTCATCGCAGCAGCGGTTATCCGTCAGTCCCGTAGCTGTCAAAAAACTTGGCAAGAAAACTAAAAGAGTTGCAGGACAGCTTGGCCAGATGGTCAAATTAGCACAGCGTGCAAACTCTGAACATTTGTACCATAGTAGGAAGAGTTAAGTGTGGCACTTTTTTTAACAAAATCCTACTGATGGCGCAAAGGTTATCTGTAAAAAGTGCCGAAGGACCTTTAGCAGAGGGAAAAATCTAAGAAATTTGAATACCAGTTGCATGCTTAGACATTTTACCAACATGCACTTGCAAGCGTGGATGGACTACAAAAACTCAGGTAGCACATGTTAGCCGGCAATGCTCCATCGCTTCCCCCACTGGAAGGCCACCGCTAAGCACACAACCATCAAGAAATGTTGAGGTGTTGTCGCTAGGAAAAACCAATCAGGCAATCACAATATTTTCACGAGGAAACACTGAATCTAGGCCATCAACACCATCACCAACCACTTCTCAGTCCGTCATCTCCAATGCTAGTTCCCCCATATGCAGCTCTCAAGTCCAGCTCACCCTACCAGACACTCTGAGTAGGACAAGAAATTACTCATCCTCTCATCTGCGTACACTGGCTTTGAACGCCTACATTGCCAAACTGATCACATTAGAGATGATGCCCTTCCGTTTGGTAGAAAGCGAAGCTTTCCGAGAGCTCATGGCCTATGCTGTCCCACGCTATGACCAACCCAGTTGGCACTTCTTTTCTCGAAAAGCCATCCCTGCCCTCCACCAGCATGTGAAAGACCGCATTGTCCATGCACTAAAACAATCAGTGAGTGGAAAGGTGCACCTCACAACAGATGCATGGACCAGTAGGCATGGCTAGGGCCATTACGGGTTCATCACTGCGCACTGGGTTAATGTGGTGGATGCAAGCTCCACAGGGGACAGCGTCGGTGGAACAGTGCTGCCTAGCCCAAGGTATAGGAAACAGTTGGCTGTAGGCGTTCGACCATCCTCCAGAAGCGAAAGCTCGTCCACATCTGTCAGTGTTGCACATGAGGTGCACCACTATCGAACAGCTAGTGGTAAGTGGCAGCAGGCTGCTTTAAAAATGATGTCTTTGGACGACAGTAGACACACCGCGGAGGTACTGGCCGACTACGTGCATCGACAAACTGATTCATGGCTTGGCAGTCTACATCTTGAGCAAGTCAAGGTAGTCAGTGATAATGGGTGGAATTTTGTGGCAGCCATAGCCCTTTCAAAACTCACACACATACCTTGACTGGCTCACACCTTGAGCCTGGTGGTAACACCAAAAGAAACAAATGTTATAATATCGCCATATAAGGCAACAGCAATACTCAGAATAAGTATAACAGCCCAAAAGAAAAGGAATACACAAAGCTGTTTTCAAAATATCAAAATATTATTTTATTTAATAAAAATATTGTATAAAATACATATTAAAACCATTAGCCGGACATTATTGCAAAGGACATAAACAATGATGCATAATATGGTACATAATATCGATTTAAAGGACCGGGTCCATCATAACCCCAATGTGAAATAGTGAACACTAAAGCAATAAAATTATGTGACTGAGTGTAAATAAAGTAAAAAAGTGCACACTTTACTATAATCAATTTGAAAAAAATCTAACTAGGTCACTCCAAAGACCCTCAATAATATAAACCAAAAAAAGTGTAAGAGTGCACAAAAACAAAAACAAAAGGGGGAAAAAGATTTTTTTCTTTCTTACCTAGATAAGTCCTAATGTACCACGTGTGTTGCAGCCCCAACGTGCGTTTCGCGTCGGCTTCCTCAGGGGGCTATAAATCGATATTATGTACCATATTATGCATCATTGTTTATGTCCTTTGCAATAATGTCCAGCTAATGGTTTTAATATGTATTTTATACAATATTTTTATTAAATAAAATAATATTTTGATATTTTGAAAACAGCTTTGTGTACTCCTTTTCTTTTGGGTTGTTATACTTGAACCTGGTGGTGCAGTGCTTCCTTAATAATTATCTGGAGTTAACAGCCCTGCTCCGAAGGATGCGAAGACTGTGCTCGCACATCCGTCACTCAACCGTCTACTCCAGTCGTATGCAGAAGCTGCAGCGATCACTCAACCTCCCCAAGCACCGCCTAATCATAGACGTTGCTACAAGATGGAACTCCACCATGCACATGGTTGAGAGGCTGTGTGAACAGAGGCAGGCTGTAATGCATTTGTGGGAGGATACACGGGCAGGCAGTTTGAGGGCAGACATGGAATTGTCGGGTGTGCAGTGGTCAAAGTTGAATGACCTCTGTAAAGTCCTTCAGTGTTTTGAGGAATGCACACTGCTGGTAAGCGCAGACGGCGTCATCCTAAGCATGAGCATACCACTTATGCATCTGCTCATGCAAACTTTGATGCACATCAAGGATCAGGCATCTGCAGATGAGGAGCAACAGGAGGAGGAGGAGGGAAGCCTTGATGACAGTCAGCCATAGTCTGGTCAGGGAACTGCCGTGGACGAGGTGGAGGAAGAAGAGGAAGATGAGGAGGAGGATGAAGGGGATGATTATTTTGGGGAGGAGGATGCTTCTCTGGGAGCAAGAGAACATGTGAGCAAGCCAAGGTCAGGTACAGGGTTTGTGCATGACTGGAGGGATGTGGATTTGCCAGAAAGTGCTTCTCCACCCACCACTGGCAGTGCAAAATTGACACCTGGAACATTGGCCCACATGTGTGACTATGCCTTGCGGATCCTAAAAATGGACCCCCGCATTGCCAAAATTAAGAGGGATAACAACTGCTGGCTGGCCAGCATCCTCGATCCATGCTATAAAGGCAAATTACACAACATCATGCCACAGGAGAACCATTTTTAATGCTCCAGTGTATAATGGGCCCCGTAAATGCTGCTCCAGTGTCTGATGTCCCCCATTTGGAATGCTCCAGTATATGTTGGTCCCCATGGACGATGCTCCATTGTGTTATGGGCCCAACTCTTGTAAACAGGTTGTTTGAGGCATTCCCAGCACACAGCAGCGGAGCTGATTCTCCCATGAGCCGTAGTGGGCAAATGGATGAGGTGTTCATGGTGCACACAGTCAAACTGGCATTGGAGACAGGGGTTTCATGACCATGTTGTGGTCTGATTTCTCAAGTCCCATGCACACGACAGCTAATACAGAATCGATTGCAAGTGACAGGAGACAGCAGCTGTCAACTATGGTTACAAACTACTTCTCCCATATCGAGGTTCTCCCTCACAGGTAATTTCCTTTTGATAATTGGGCCTCAAAACTGGACACATGGCCTGAACTTGGCACAATATGCCTTACAGGAGCTTGCTTGCCCTGCTGGTAGTGTACTATTTGAAAGAGTCTTCAGTGTTGCTGGATCAATCCTTGATGATCTAACCTTCATTAAAATGAACCATGCATGGGTTTCAAAAGATTTTGTCCCACCCTCCCCTGATAACACATAGGTTGCCAGAAAAATGGCTCGCTTTTGTTCTCCTCTTCCTCTGACATCTCCAATTCCTCCATTTGCAGCAGCTGAAAGTCCAGCCTACACATCAACATATGCCATTTTTTAAACCACCTGAAATTGGCTGCCCCCCCCACCCCAGGCCCAGGGTCAACACCTGCCGCACCTGGGCAAATGCTGTTGCCCTGAACAGGTTCGTGGCCCTACCCTTTGGGCGACAGGACTGGCACAGGGCCTCTCATAGTACAATAAAGTGTCTCTGATGGTGGGGGGCCCACTCACCGTCAGACACACTGGCTTACTATGAGGGGCCCTGTGCCAGTACCGGCGCCCACGAGTGGGTCCCCCCTGCTTGCTCAGGGACACAGCACTTGCAATACTTACCTCTCCATGTTCCACTGCTGTGGAGTCTGGCCAGTTAAATCTGTCACAGGGTCTGCCACTACAAATATGGTGTACAGATCCATGATTGTTAAGATGTAGCTATGTCCTGTGCTGCTGGCCTCTACCTTCAGAATACCAATGGCTACCATTTGTAATGGACGTCAACTCCCAATCAGAAGCAGTGGTGCGTTATGATCACCTTTCACATTTTTCATAGCCACAGACGTGTGACATTCCTGCCACCATTTTCCAATGTCTCCTCTCATGGCAATCCAATAGAATCCCCTACGGCCTGTGGCTTGTGTGTTTTGCACTCCAAAGTGACCAGACAGATCATGATAGGCAGTGAGGACCATGTCTACAGCTCTCCCTGTGATCACAATTTGATGGAGACGAGTTACTGTGATGGGATCGACGCTACTGCGATACAGCAACCCGTTCTTCACTAATATGCGCTTTAACTGTATCCACAGATAAAGTTTTTAGGGTCAGCATCGCCTCTGCGAATTCTCCCAGGAGGTTTTCCCGTGATTACTAATTCAAAACATCTAAAATCACTCGACTTTACGTCTGTACTTTTATCCATCTACCTTCCTCTAGCGGAGAGTCTGGACTGTCAGACTGACACTGAAATATAAATGAAGATTTCAAAGTACTCCAACACTGTATACTGGTGTACGTTTCAAATACATTTCCCTTTTTCTCATTTTTATATTCGGGTGTAATCCATACTGAACCTGTGAGAGGCTGTGTTACTCTTGAAATATATATGTAGATCGCCAAATGACCCCAACACTGTATACAGCAGTACGCTTGGGATCCATTCCACTTTTACTGCTTCTTATATTGTTGTGTAATCCATACTGGGCCTCGGAGCGTCTGTGTCTGCCTCCTGAAATAAATATGGAGATTTTGAATGTTGAAACTATACTATATATACCTTGAATCTGGTGATACTGTACCCTTTTTCAACTTTTTAGATTGTTGCCGATTCCATACTGGCCATGACAGTGTCTGTGTCTGCCTCCTCAAATATATACGTAGATTTATAATGTTGAAACTACAATATATCCCTGTTATCTGGTGTTAAAATGAAACACCACGCAGGGCTGGGGGTTACTCAGTACCGGGCCTTTCAGGCTCTTGTAAGGGGGAAGTATGTCACGGTGGTAATTGGGACCCGGTCCGTGGCCCTGGGTGTGCAATAAAGAAGATGACAGTTGAGATGAGGGGGAAGATGGTATGATAATTAATTTGGAAAAGGGGGATCGTGACGCCACCCGTGGTACTCGGCTAGGTTAGCCGACACTGCAATGCAGATCCTCTGGGCCGGTGTTAGAGCTGTATCCCATGGCAGTTGAGATGGTGTTTGTGAGCCATTGACGGTGATGGTGAGTGTAGCGTGTGTACCAGGCGAGTTGTAAAAGCCACCAAGGACACAGTTGGGTGCAGTTTCTGAGTTTTTCCTGTTAAGTTTTGTGCACAAGATGACCCGATTGCTCATCCTGTGCCAGTGCCGACGCCCACGAGTGGACCCCCCATGCTTGCACAGGGCCACAGCACTTGCAATACTTACCTCTGCCTGCTCCACCGCCGTGACGTCTTCCGCCTTTCCTGACAGTAACATTCAGGTTACAGAGCGCAATGACATCACGTCTGTATGCCCTCTACCAAAGCAGTACAAGTGCAGAGAGCTTTGAAATGGCAATGCTGAGGAGTCCAGAGTAGAGCAGTGCCCAGCGAGGAGAGGTATTTAATTTTTTTAAATGTTGGGAGCATTTTTGGGGAGCAATATACACTGGAGAATGATATATGGGGCCCATCATACACTGGAGCATCATCCATTTGGCCGATCATATACTGGAGCAATCCAAATGGGGGACATCAAACACTGGAGCAGCATTTACGGGGCCCATTATACACTGGATGATTAGAAATGGGGCCCATTATATATGGAGCATAATTTGGGCCCATAACACACTGGAGCATCGTCCATGGCTACCAACATATACTGGAGCATTCCAAATGGGGGACATCAGACACTGGAGCAGCATTTACGGGGCCCATTATACACTGGAGCATTAGAAATGGGGCCCATTATATATGGAGCATTATTTGGGCCCATAAGACACTGGAGCATCATCCATGGGGACAAACATGTACTGGAGCATTCCAAATGGGGGACATCAGACACTGGAGCAGCATTTACGGGGCCCATAAGACATTGGAGCATCATCCATGGGGACCAACATATACTGTAGCATTATGTGGAGCTCATCATATACTGTATGGAACATTATATGGGACCAATTATTCTGTATGGAGAAATATATAGGCCTCATTACTCTGTATAGCGCACTAGGTGGTGGCCATAATACTGTATGGAGTAATATGCTGTCCGTTTTTTGAGCTATTGTAAAATTTAAAATAGATATCAGTCATGTCATGTAAGCAGTGAAGTATTTTTCATTGTACTATACCTATATTTCGGTGCCGTATCAGAGCATTATGAATTGAGGTATTGTATGTGTTAAAAGGGCGCACTGACACTCTTTGGCCCAGGGCACACGAAAACCGGGCGCCAGCCCAACCCCCCTACAACTTTAGCCAAATAACCCCCAGTTTTGAATGCGCAACTATTATTATAAAGTAAATTAAGGTTGCCAAGCTTCAGTAATAAGAATTGATGTCGTTGGCATTGAAATGCAGAGGAATTTGCCAATTACCTTGATGACAGACTGTAATATATACTGCAGGCAGGGGAGATCGGCATTGAGGAGCAGTGGACAATTCTGAGATGCTGTTTACAATACTGCCCTGGAGCATCTCGGATCAACAGCCAGAAATAATCAAGATTGGTTCGATAAAAATAACTAGGAAATAAAGGCACTCCTAGAAGAGAACATCAGCAGTACAAGGTGTATCAAAATGATACCACGTCGCTAGCTAAGAAAGATGCCTTTATAAACATAAAAAGAAAGGTACAAATCAAGCTATGCAAAATGCAGGATAACTGGTTTAGCAAGAAGGCTGATGAAATTCAGGGCTATGCAGATACTCATGATTAGAAATGCTTCTACGATGCGTTCAAAGGTGTAAATGGACCCCAGTCATCAAGCTCTTCATCACTGTTTAACGAAGATGTAACTAAGCTGCTGACAGAAAAGAAACAAATTCTGGAACGGTGGGCTGAGCAATTTAATAATAATCACAATCACCCTGCCAATATCAATGATGAAGCTATTGCTCGCCTGCCCCAGGTAGAAATTAACAAGGACCTCAATGTTCTTCCATGTGGAGATGAAGTCTGGAAAGCAGTAAAACAACTTTCTTGTGGAAAAGCACCCAGAAATGATGCTATACCTGCTGAGGTATGTAAACCTTGTGGACCTGCTCTGATGCAAACAGTGACCAAACTATTTCAGTATATGTGGGAAAAGGAACAGGTTCCGTAACAGCTGAAAGATGCCAGCATAATTCACATATACAAGAGGAAAGGTAATCGCCAATCTTGTGATAACCATCGAGGCATCTCCCTTCAGTCCACTGCAGGAAATATAATGTCTCATCTATTGCTTAATCGCCTTCTACATCACCTTGAGCAAGGCTCATTACCCGAAAGCAAGTGTGGTTTCCGTGCTAAACGTGGAACAGTAGATACGGTCTTTGCAGCAAGTTAACTCCAGGAAAAGTGCCAGGAGCAATACAGTGACCTTTATGTGACTTTTATTGATTTGACCAAGGCTTTCGACACTGTCAGCAGAGATGGCGTGTGGAAGATCATGGCAAAATTCGACTGTTAGAGCAAGTCATCCAGCAGTTCCATGATGGCATGATGGTTGTTCTGCCCTCTGATATAGGGCAGTCTGTTTGTGTTATGTGCTCTGAATAAAGCAATATGTTTGTATTATTGCTGGGTTAATTATAGCACCATCTAGTGGTGGCTGAATTTATAGCTACATCCTAAGTAGCATTTAAAGCCTGTGACTTTAACAAAAGCAATGCACTTTGGGATTGAAGCAATGCTTTGTGGGAACGAAGCAGTGTATTCTGGGAGGAGGGGACTCCATTTTCCTTTTGTGGATCTCATAGGATGCACATGTTATTTTGTCCTCCTGTGTAACCTTTGTTTTTACTGCAACTTCTCTACTTGAGTCACTACCCAGCTAAAGCATATCTGGTAAGAGTCTGTGTTTTCTTACAATGCAGTGATTCAGAGAGGTGTTATTAACTGTCTAGCAGCCAAGAGATGCCATTAACCCTTTAGTTGCCAGTTCTCAGTAAATGTAATCATAAACTAATGTATTCCTATGTAATGTTTGCATCACAATGTACACTTCCTGCGATTGTGTTAGCTGTGATCATCTGCCCAATACTTATGCATGTTATTTGTATTCCTTGTAGTTTTACCGCCCATGTTCTATACTCTTCACAAATAACCAAGTTAGACTACAGAGAACAGTCTGCTTATTTTGGAAGACAGAGCTGTGGTTTATACTGTATGCTGGATTGCACATTGCATCAGCGTACCTGAAGGCAGAATAGTAAAACAGATCGCCATATGCCTGCGGCAGTGAATTCAAGCTGTAAGGGACCGCTATCACCCAGACTGCTCCGCATATGGGTACTACAGCAGCTGCCATACAGCCGCAGGAGACAAGCCCAGGGCTCAGTAAAGGACCGCCGGTCACACGTGGTGATTGCATAGACTGTACAGGACCCCTAACACCCACTGCTCTGCATACAGGTATCACAGCAGCCACCATACAGCCGCAAAACACCACTGCAGCCCACCAAGAAGTGCTACATCTTTCCCGCTATGCGGAAGCCCGCCATACACAGACTGTGTCCCTCCAGTATACTCAGCAGTACTCAGACAAACGCACAATGTCTCGGAAAAGCACATCCTCACTCAAAACGAGGTCATGAGCAAGCTCCAGCAGATCGTCATTAACAGAGCTAGCTGCTGTCGCTTGCGCCGAGGCTGAGGCAGCCAAAGCAAGATCTTCCTTAGCCGAACGAGAGATGCATCTAAAGCTGAGACAAGCAGAGCACAAGGCAGAGAGAGAGGCTGAAACAATACGTTTGCGGACAGAGAGAGATGTGGAAACTGCACGTTTGCAAGCAGAGCTAGAGAAACTTGCGGCAGACAAAGAGACAGCTGCTGCAATAGCTAAAGCAGAGTATTTGGAAGCTATGAAAGATCCTGATTCTGAGAGACACAGCAGCTTGGACCAAATCTAGAGCAGCAAGATCCAGCGCAACATGTCGCAGAGTACGTCCGTCAACATTCCAGCATGGATGACAGCCCTGGCGCATCATATCGATCAGCTCATGACGATTACCAACGATCCAACCCCGAGCTTCACTACCATTGGTGAGGAGACATCCAGCAGAGAGATGTAGACCACAGCTACCGTTCCACTGAAAGGAAGGTACAGCTCCCATCCCGCCTTAAAGAGACACCTTCTTCACCAACAAGGTACTGCACAGGCTATCTGGAATCACAAGCGTCTTACAGGTATGGTGATGCACGACACACTAGACATGACTATTACACACCGGCTCATGCCAGCACTGATGGAGCCATCAAAGACCTTGCAAAGTTCCTTGCCCGCCAAGAATGTATTACAAAGGGACTTGCAAAGTTCACTGACAAACCCAAGAACTATCGGTCATGGCGAGCCTCGTTCCGGAATGCCATTCATGGTCTGTACCTTTCTTGTGTTGAGGAGTTAGATCTCCTGGTAAAGTGGCTCGGGAGTGAGCCAGTCGAGCATGCCAAAAGACTGAGAGACATTAATGTAAAACATCCTCGCACAGCCTTACATAAAGTGTGGGAAAGACTTGATGAATGCTATGGGTCAGTAGAAGTCATAGAGAATGCTTTATATAAAAGAATTGAGGATTTTCCTAAGATAGGACCTAAAGGTTATCTAAAGCTTAGAGAACTGAGAGATTTATTGAATGAGTTGCAGGTTGCTCAGCAGGAAGGAGACTTGTACGGATTGGCATTCTTAGATACCGCTAAGGGTGTCAATCTGATAGTACAGAAACTTCCTTACAACCTACAAGAAAAGTGAATTACATGTGGTTCAGAGTATAAACACAATCATAATGTATCATTTCCTCCTTTCACTGTATTTGTTGATTTTGTCACCAAACAATCTAGGATTAGAAATGACCCTAGTTTTGATTTTACTCTGTCGTGTTCCACTGCCACTGGTGTCAAATCTGGTAAGACATCAGTGGCAGTCCACAAAACTAACATTAATTCCACAGGCCCTCCTCGCAAGGTGAATAAACCCCCTCCAGACAAGAAAAAACCTCAGGATGTCAGTAAATATTGTCCTCTACACAAGAAACCACATCCTCTACTAAAATGCAGAGCTCTCAGGGAGAAGTCTTTAGAGGATCGCAAAGGTTTCCTCAAGGAGAACATCTGCTTCAAATGTTATGCTGCAACCTCTCACTTCGCCAGGAACTGTGAAGCTAGCATGAAATATGCAGAATGCAGCAGCACGGATCACAATACAGCCTTGCACCCTGGATCACCTCCACAAGTGTTCTCGCAAGCAGAAGAGCACGATGGGAAGCAGAAGGACACTGACGAAGAAACCCCTAAGGTCATCTCTAAATGTACTAAGATCTGTAGAGGACTCACAGGAGGAAGGCCATGTTCAAAAATCTGCCTTGTCCGAGTCTATCCTGCAGGCTGCAAGGACAAAGCCTTCAAGATTTATGCAATCCTGGGTGACCAAAGTAACAGGTCTCTAGCCAGGTCCATCTTCTTTGACAACTTCAGCAACATAGGCCATGGTTCTCGCTACACCCTGAGGATGTGTTCAGGTACCGTTGAGACGGCAGGGAGAAAAGCAACCGGATACAAAATGGAGTCCATAGATGGCCAGACCTACCTATCATTACCGACCATACTGGAGTGCAACCAGATTCCTGACAACAGGTCAGAAATACCTTCACGGGAGGTGGCGACATATCACCCCCATCTAAAGCATATAGCTCACCTGATACATAAACTGGATCCAGGAACCCCAATAGCGCTACTTCTGGGAAGAGATATACTACAAATCCACAAGGCTAGAGAATGTATAAACAGCTCCAGGAACGCTCTGTACACACAGAGGCATGACGTTGGATTGGTCATTATAGGAGACGTCTGCTTAGGAGGAGCACACAAGCCTGCCTTAGTCGACAGCATGCTTACCAATACTCTTGAAAATGGATGTCCATCTCTTTTCCAGCCATGTAAAAGTAGCTTCATGGTAAAAGAGTTGCCACACAATGCTCCTCTACCTTGTCCATTAGCTGATCCTTCCTGTGGAGACCACTCATGTGACGGCGACTAAGATCACATAGGGTGCACAGTTTTCCACAGAACAAAAGAGGACAACAAGGTAGCAATGTCCATAGAAGACAGACTGTTTTTGGACATCATGGATCGAGAGACAGCAAGAGATGAGTTGAAGAGTTGGATTGCCCTTCTACCATTTAAACCCCAGAGACAATGCTTACCCACCAGTCAGAAGTCTTGTAAGGGTTGGCACCATTGCAAACATGCATTTACCGTTCCAAACCTGGAAAATGCCAAAAACATGATAATTTGTACCATACAATGTGAGTGTTACGCCAAAGAAATAGATAAGCACAACAAAGGTCAACCCATTTCTAGAGACAGCGTCTTGATAAAGCTTGATTCAATAAATTACCAAAATGGGCTGATAAGAATTGGAGGTCGTCTTCAGGAAGTCAATGTGGAATTTGTGGAAAAACACCCTGTAATAATTCCTGGTCATCACCATGTGACTACTCTGCTCGTACAGCACCATCATGTTTCGGTGAAACATCAGGGCCGATTGTTTACCGAAGGGAATCTATGAACTGCTGGACTATGGAAAGTCGGAGCAAAGGGATCTGTGAGTAAATTCATCTTCAGCTGTGTGACTTGTCGCAAACTCCATGGCGTGACTCAAAGCCCAAAGATGGCCAATCTCCCATCAGACAGACTTAGTATGGATCCTCCCTTTACCAACGTCGGTCTGGATGTTTTCAGGCCATGGTCTGTGGTTGCACTGCACACCAGAAGAGCCCAAGCCAACGCAAAATGCTGGGCAGTTATGTTTACCTGCATGTCCATCAGAGCTGTCCACATCGAAGTGATTGAATCCATGGACACATCAAGTATCATAAACGCACTCAGACGTTTCATTGCCATCAGAGGCACCGTGAAACACATTTGCTCTGACAGAGGCACAAATTTCGTAGGAGCAGTGAGAGAACTCCAAATTCCTTCCAACCTAGACATTACCAGTGTGGAGAGATACCTGAATGAACAGGGATGTACCTGGACCTTCAATTTACCACACTCTTCTCACATGGGAGGTGCTTGGGAGTGGATGATAGGAATAGCACGTAGAATCTTAGACTCTATCGTCTTACAAGAAGGCAGCACAAGACTTACACATGAAGTTTTGACTACATTCTTGGCAGAAGTTTCTGCCATCATAAATGCCAGACCATTGACTGCACTCTCCAGTGATGCTGAAGATCCAACCATTCTCACTCCCGCCATGTTGCTCACTCAGAAAACCGACACTCCTAGCGCTCCGCTGGGAGAATTCAGCAACAAGGACCTGTACAGATGTCAGTGGAGACAAGTTCAAAGCCTCTCCAATACTTTCTGGGACAGATGGAGAAAGCAATATCTCTCCACCTTATAGCCTAGAAAAAAGTGGCAGATCAATAGGCCGAACATCAAACCCTGTGATATTGTGCTCATGAAATACAGCCAGTCACATCGAAAAGAGTGGCCACTAGGCCTCATCACCAAGGTGTTCCCAAGGAAAGATGAGAAGGTGCGCAAGGTCGAGGTCAAAGTGTGGAAGGCTGGGGAGAGTAAACTATTCCTCAGACCAGTTGCGGAACTAATTCTATTGCTTTCACCTAAAGAGCCTGCAAGTGGCATCAGTTGATTTCAAGCAGGGAGTGTTCTGCCCTCTGATATAGGGCAGTCTGTTTGTGTTATGTGCTCTGAATAAAGCAATATGTTTGTAATATTGCTGGGTTAATTATAGCACCATCTAGTGGTGGCTGAATTTATAGCTACGTCCTAAGTAGCATTTAAAGCCTGTGACTTTAACAGAAGCAATGCACTTTGGGATTGAAGCAATGCTTTGTGGGAACAAAGCAGTGTATTCTGGGATTAGAGGAATCCATTTTCCTTTTGTGGATCTCATAGGATGCACATGTTATTTTGTCCTCCTGGTTAACCTTTGTTTTTACTGCAACTTCTCTACTTGAGTCACTACCCGGCTAAAGCATATCTGGTAAGAGTCAGTGTTTTCTTGCAATGCAGTGATTCAGAGAGGTGTTATTTACTGTTTAGCAGCCAAGAGATGTCATTAACCCTTTAGTTGCCAGTTCTCAGTAAATGTAATCATAAACTAATGTATTCCTGTGTATTGTTTGCATCACAATGTACACTTCCTGTGATTGTGTTAGCTGTGATCATCTGCCCAATACTTATGCATGTTATTTGCATTCCTTGTAGTTTAACCGTGCATGTTCTATACTCTTCAGAAATAAACAAGTTAGACTACAGAGAACAGTCTGCTTATTTTGGAAGACAGAGCTGTGGTTTATACTGTATGTTGGATTGTACATCGTGTCAGCTTGCTTGAAGGTAGAATAATGGTGAAGGTTCTGAACGATGGAGACGAATCTGAGGCTTTCCCAGTAACAAATGGTGTAAAACAAGGCTGTGTGCTTGCTCCAACCCTGTTCAGTATGCTATTCTCTGCAATGCTAAGTGATGCCTTTAACAACTGTGAAGATGGAATCCAGGTTAGCCCATTACTTGCCAAATTAGCAATTTTCATTTTTTTTTAAATGACAGATTTTTAATGATTTGGGACCTAATGAATCAGAAAAATAATTTGCCAAATTTTTACAAGTACGGATTTTTCAGAAAAGGGCGTCCCAATTTTGGGACATTGGCAGAAAGTGATAGCAAAAACTCAGAAAAGACAGAACTTATTCAACTTTATTTATTTGCACTTTTTGCTTTTTTTTAAATATTATATTACAAAATTCTCCAAATAACTCAGTTAGGGGAATGGAATACAGCAAAACACTTAGCATGAAGGGGAACATCACACCATTTGCAAATTCTGGTTGTTTTTTTCTTACTTAAAGCACACCTTCTTTGTGTAGCAATTGGCTCTATCAAATGATTACCAGGATCAAATCTGACGTCATCACTAACTCGGCCACCTAATAGTTTACTCCGCTGAGGTCCTCATCGCTTTGGGGTTGATTGTGTGCTTTTGCTTAGATAGGCCAATGCAATCCTCCTCCTTGCACTTAGCAGTGGCAGACTTTCTTCTGGATTTGCCTTTTGATATGCCCTCCAGGTGTTGACAACGGCAATGTCTATCATTTGAGTGAAAAGGGGCCACCACAACTTTTTGGAACAGATTCTGACATGGTACAGGGAGATTTGTTTGTCCATTAAATCAACTCCCCCCATGTGGGAATTATATTCCTGAACCATCAGCGGCATTGAGATTTGGACATGTTTTTTCTGTTTTTGAGCGTAGAGAGTACCTACGAGCTGTTGACAAAGGCTCTATTGTGCTGAAGTTCGTGCCAAACGTCACAACCTTATTATCCTTCCATTTCACCACAAGAATGTTATTTGCTTTATCAAACCGGTAATTACAAAATCCTCTCTCCTTTTGTTTTTTAATCTCCTTGCTTGGCATAAGAGGACACTGTTTTGTGTGATTTTCTCTCATAGTGCCAGTAGCTTGGATGTTTTTGTTTTTCAGCATCACCAGAGCATCAATACTTGTAAAGAAATTGTCAAAAAATAACTTGTAACTAGAGTTGAGCGATACCGTCCGATACTTCAAAGTATCGTATCGGATGGTATCGGCCGATCTTTAAAAAAAGTATCGGTATCGCCGATTCCGATACCGGAAGTCCCATTCAAGTCTATGGGACTTCCGGTATCGGAATAAGAAAAACCCTTTCCTGCCCTTGTACAGCCTCTCTGGGGTCTGTACGGGCCTTTCGGGGGGCTGTGCCGGCCTGCCAG
This sequence comes from Dendrobates tinctorius, assembly GCF_039654945.1. NCBI lineage: Eukaryota > Metazoa > Chordata > Amphibia > Anura > Dendrobatidae > Dendrobates > Dendrobates tinctorius. Next base: position 14,948,688 of record NW_027361690.1, read on the forward strand.
GGGGTCTGTGCAGGCTCCGGTGGTCTGTGCCGGCCTGCCGGTGGTCTGTGCAGGCTCCGGGGGGCTGTGCCGGCCTGCCGGGGGGCTGTGCCGGCCTGCCGGGGGGCTGTGCCGGCTCCGGGGGGCTGTGCCGGCCTGCCGGGGGGCTGTGCAGGCTCCGGGGGGCTGTGCCGGCCTGCCGGGGGGCTGTGCAGGCTCCGGGGGGCTGTGCCGGCCTGCCGGGGGGCTGTGCCGGCCTGCCGGTGGTCTGTGCAGGCTCCGGGGGTCTGTGCAGGCATCGTCCGATGGGACTACAAGTCCCATCGGGCGATGCCTGCTACCATGACAGTGATTGACACATTAGCCAATGATGGGACAGTAGTAGTCCCATCATCCGGCTAATGTGTTAAATGTAAAAAAAAAAAAAAAAAAAAAAAAAATTACATGCTACATACATACAACATGCATACTACATACATGCTACATTCATACTACATACTACATACATGCTACATTCATACTACATAAATACTACATGCAACATACATACTACATATATACTACATGCATGCTACATACATACTGCATGCTACATACATACCACATATATACTACATACATACTACATGCATGCTACATGCTACATACATAACACATATATACTACATGCATGCTACATACATACTACATGCTACATACTACATATATACTACATGCATGCTACATACTACATGCTACATACATACTACATGCATGCTACATACATACTACATACATACTACATATATACTACATGCATGCTACATACATACTACATGCTACATACTACATGCATGCTACATACATACTACATGCTACATACTACATATATACTACATGCATGCTACATACATACTACATACATACTACATATATACTACATGCATGCTACATACTACATGCTACATACATACTACATATATACTACATTCATACTACATACTACATACATACTACATACATACTACATACATACTACATGCATGCTACATACATTCTACATGCATGCTACATACATACCACATACATACTACATGCTACATACATACCACATATATACTACATACATACAATACATTCATACAATACATACATAGACATACAGTACATATAACATAGAGTAACATACTTACCAATACTTGTCACATTGTTCCCCGAAGCCATTGTCTATTCCGGGATAAATATTAACATAACAAACCACAAAAATACTCACCCACGATCCGAAGCAGTCCACGAGTGTGTCCCACGACGATCTTGGGTAGAGAACTGCAGCATCAGATGATGCTGCCGTTCTCTACGGGCTGCAGGAATCCAATGACGGAAGGTAGGTATCCTTCCGCACTGTATTCCTCCGCCACTTAAAAAAAAAAAAGTCCCTAGTCTCACTTTATGCCATTGCTGTGTGGGAAATTCCCACACAGCAATGGCATAAAGTGAGACTAGGGACTTTTTTTTTTTAAGTGGCGGAGGAATACAGTGCGGAAGGATACCTACCTTCCGTCATTGGATTCCTACAGCCCGTAGAGAACGGCAGCATCATCTGATGCTGCAGTTCTCTACCCAAGATCGTCGTGGGACACACTCGTGGACTGCTTCGGATCGTGGGTGAGTATTTTTGTGGTTTGTTATGTTAATATTTATCCCGGAATAGACAATGGCTTCGGGGAACAATGTGACAAGTATTGGTAAGTATGTTACTCTATGTTATATGTACTGTATGTCTATGTATGTATTGTATGAATGTATTGTATGTATGTAGTATATATGTGGTATGTATGTAGCATGTAGTATGTATGTGGTATGTATGTAGCATGCATGTAGTATGTATGTAGTATGTATGTAGTATGTATGTAGTATGTATGTAGTATGTATGTAGCATGTATGTAGCATGCAGTATGTATGTAGTATATATGTAGTATGTATGTAGTATATATGTAGTATGTAGTATGTATGTAGCATGCATGTAGTATATATGTAGTATGTATGTAGCATGCATGTAGTATGTATGTAGTATGTATGTAGTATATATGTAGTATGTATGTAGCATGCATGTAGTATGTATGTAGTATGTATGTAGCATGCAGTATGTAGCATGTATGTAGTATGTATGTATGTATGTAGTATGTATGTAGCATGCAGTATGTATGTAGCATGTATGTAGTATGTATGTAGTATATATGTAGTATGTATGTAGTATGTATGTAGTATGTATGTAGCATGTATGTAGCATGCAGTATGTATGTAGTATGTATGTAGTATATATGTAGCATGCATGTAGTATGTATGTAGCATGCATGTAGTATTTTTTTTTTTTTTTTTTTTTTTTTTAACATTTAACACATTAGCCGGATGATGGGACTACTACTGTCCCATCATTGGCTAATGTGTCAATCACTGTCATGGTAGCAGGCATCGCCCGATGGGACTTGTAGTCCCATCGGACGATGCTTGCACAGACCCCCGGACATCAGCACAGCCCCCCGGCAGGCCGGCACAGCCCCCCGGCAGGCCGGTACAGACCCCCACAGGGTGCACAGACCACCGGCAGGCCGGCACAGCCCCCCGGCAGGCCGGTACAGACCCCGGGCAGTCCACACAGCCCCCCGGCAGGCCGGCACAGCCCCCCGGCAGGCCGGCAGAGACCCCCGGAAGGCCCGAAATGACGGCGCATCATGATGCGCACACACCGCGCATCATGATGACGTCAGGCCGTCAATCAACTGAACTTCCGATTCCGATGCCGAATTCCGATATTGAAAAAATATCGGAAGTCGGTATCGGAATTCCGATACAGCAAGTATCGGCCGATACCCGATACTTGCGGTATCGGAATGCTCAACACTACTTGTAACTGAATGACTGGGAATTTGGAATTACATTTGTAAGTTGTGAAATTACTCTCAAGCCTAACGGTCCTTCCTCTTTGTCAGACTTACTACAGTATGGCACAAATTTGTAGAGGTAGCCGTTGGAACTGCACAGACACCAAATTTTGTAGCCGAATTTTATTGGCTTACCTCGCATGTACATTTTTGTAGGGTGTTTGCCATAGTAGCGGACCATCATTTCATCTAAGGAAAGTTCCTGGTGTAATACACCAAATTTCAGGAATTCTTTCCCCAGTACTTCAAAGAATAAACTAACTTTGTACATCTTGTCAGACTTGTCAATTTTAGAATTGTTATTTAGGTGTATATATTTTTTAATTTCCCTAAAACGGCTCTTTGACATTGCTTTGTACACCAATGGAACTCCCACATCTTGAGCTTGTTCCCAGTACATGTCCTCTTGGGGGGAGAGAATGATATCCAGACAGTAATAATATGCCTAAGAAAACTTGTAATTCTTCCTTGCTGATGGAAAAGGAGGGTTTATTTTTTGGTTTGCATATAGCATGCTTTGGGTCAAAATAATATCCATAACATCATGGGAAAAAGCTCTTCAAATACTTCAACTTCATTTTTATTTTCTAAAAGGTCACAAATGTTGCTTATTTCGAACGTATCCTGGTCCGCACTGCTTTCATATGTTGGTTGACATTTTTTCCATTTTGGAGTTGCTGCACATTGTAATAATTCTGTCGCATTTTTTTTTTCTTGCTCACAACTGGTTTTGAAGTTTGATTCCTTGGTCGTTTTCTGCTACTGGTACTTGAAGTTCCTGCTGAGGTGGATGGTAAATTCTCAGTTGATGCCACCTCAGGAGCCTCTTCAATTTCTGTTGAAGTGTGCAATACCTCCAAAGTTCCTGCTACATAATTCAATTCATGAGCAAGAAGCTCATTTTCCTGAAAATCTTCCTCATCAGTTGCCTCATCAGGGTCAGGGGGCACAATCACTACTTCAACTTCAGAAACTTCCTCTTCTTGGTCATCTAATTCCTCAAGATAACCTAGTATTTCATCAACAGTAAGTCCTTTTTTATATCGCTATGCCATAGAATCATAGAATCATAGAATCGTAGAGTTGGAAGGGACCTCCTGGGCCATCTGGTCCAACCCCCTGCTCAAAGCAGGATTCGCTAAATCATCCCAGTCAGATGTCTGTCCAGCCTCTGTTTGAAGACTTCCATTGAAGGAGAACTCACCACTTCTCGTGGCAGCCTGTTCCACTCATTGATCACTCCATGTTCTTACTGCTGATACAACAAAAACAAAAATGAGTATAGTAACATTTAGAAAACTATAGATAAAAATATATTTTATTATTTTAAATATATATATAAATATATTTCACATTTCACTATCCATTCATAAAACAAGCTAAATAAGCAATTGTGATGAATAAAAACATAATATTCCAACCTTACATACTGTGATGTGATCGTAAACAATGTCTGACAAGCCAGCAAGTTACAGGGTCTGTTCTCCTGAGTGTCTCCAGTACAGCTGAGATATCAGGTTTCACAAAGCATATATAGTCAGGATGGTACTGGGGAAGGGGGGTGGAGGGGTGAGGGATTTCCAGACTATCTGGTAAGAAGGAAGAAATGAAACTAAAAGACCTCTGCCTGCCATATCAGTTGTAAATGATTTAGGGTTATGTATAAAAACTAGTGAATCAAACAAAAATTTCCATGTAAAAAAAACATCGAAAATAGTGCATTCTGCCAATGTCCCAAAAGTGGGATGGCAATTTCACTTGAATATAACTCTGGCCTTGGTAAATCTACATCAGTGCCATTGCATTATATATCTTCCTTCAAGTATAAACAATAGTTCTAATAAGTTTGTGATCACAGAACTGTGATTTTAAATAATAATTTCAGCTTATGATCCTAATTTTGAAAAAACCTCAAAAATTGGTGCTTTGAAAGCTCTCTGGGTGGAAGAATATTCAATTGAAAATGACAATGACATGATTTCCTGTTTTGAAAACATTCATTTTACAAACACAACACAAAAAATTGGACCTAATTATAAAATCTTAGTTGCTAGAAGCAAAAGATTAGGCATCCCAAAAAAAGGACATTGGTAGATAATGGGTTAGGTACAGGACTGATGGCAAGCTATTCAACCCAAAACGCCTGAAGGCGGTTACGAAGGTGCATGAGACTATTATCCGTGAATTTTTATTTGCTGATGACTGTTCACTTAATGCTAGCATGGAATAGCAGATGCAGCATGGACTGCTTCTAAAGCTTGCGACAATTTTGGTCTCCAGATCAACACTAGAAAAACCAAAGCCATGTATCAATCTGTTCAAGGGAAACTATGCAAGGAGCCACGTATCACGGTGAAGGAGCAAAACCTCAAAGCAGTTGAAAACTTCACCTACTTAGTGTCACGATCCATTTTTGGATCTGTGTCAGAGTCTGGACTCTCTTATATAAACCTTTTTCTTTCTGGCCCTCTGGGGTTAATATGGGTTATTGCCCCCCAGTGGCCGCTGGTGTTACTACAAGTTTAGTAAGTCTGTTGCTGGGTCCCCCCCGGTGGCCGCTGGTGTTACTACATGTTTAGTCAGTCAGCAGGTGTGACCATTCCCTCCTTCCAATAAAGGGTCATAAGGTGCTGCAACTCATGGTTGGTGATATTATTAATTTGAAGACCAACCAAGCTGGACTCAGGAGCAGGCTGTGTTGCAGTGGAGGTCCAGCTATCCCCTTGTTCTGGAGCCTTACTCTGCTGCTCAGAGCATTAGCAGCAGAGAGAAGCTAAGTCTTGTTTTTTAGTTTATTTTACCCTTAGGTGTCTGTCTTATCTTTCCTTGTTTGTTATTTGGTGCAGTACACGTTTTCCCTGTCCCACCTCCTGGGGAAGGGGTTGGGAGTTTAGCTCAGGGCTAAACAGGAGACAGGGACAGGTCGGGGACTTGGGCCTCACTACCATCAAGTGTACCCCCAAGTTAAGGAGAGTCAGGGCACCCCCTTAGCCTGAGTGGAAGTTCAGGGGCCCAGGTTCCATGTCTCCTGTTTTCCCCCTACTGCCTCATGACATTATCACCAACCCACACTTTTTTTTCTGGTGAGCCATGGCCAAAATGCAGGCCTTTGCCACACTGCTTCAGTCCCTCACTGATGAGCTTAGGGTGCTGTGTGGTGAGGTGGTGCAGCAGCTGCAGCAGTTGGTGGGGTTTGGGGCCTTGGTACAGGTGCAGGCTCAACCAGAACCCAAAATATCTCTCCCTGACAGGTTCTCTGGAGGGATAGATAAGTTTTTGGTTTTTCAGGAGGCCTGTAAGTTATTCTTCAGGCTCCATCCTCGTTCATCAGGGAGTGAGGAACAAGGGGTGGGAATCATTATGTCCCTTCTTAAAGGTGATCCCCAATCCTGGGCCTTCTCCCTGCCGGTCGATTCACCATATTTACGATCAGCGGCATTGGTGCTGGTGTATGGAAATCGTGATGGCGTCTCCCTGGCGGAAACCCGACTCCGTAAGATCAAGCATGGGGGCCGGCCTGCTGAGGAGTACTGCTCAGAGTTTAGGAGGTGGGCCACTGACACACAGTGGAATAGCCCTGCCCTTAGAAGTCATTTTGTGCAGGGTCTGTCCCCTAAGTTGCAGGATACTCTGGTGCAGTATGCCGCCCCCAGGTCGTTGGAGGCCGCCATATCCCTTGCCATTTGGGTGGATAGATGCCTCAGGGAGTGGCATACACCAAATGTGCCCCCTTAGTCCTTGCAATGGAGGAGGACACACCAGTGCTGATGGATGAACCCATGCAGGTGGGAGGAGCCCAAATGGTGTTACCTGCAGTTCGCCATGGTGGGGGGGCATGTTTTTACTGTGGGCAGACTGCTCACTTCATCAGAGTTTGCCCAATGCGCGCCAAATCTTCTGTACCAGCTAAGAAGCTGCCCGCCCCTGGTCGTGTGGAGGGATGCGACCAGGGAGTGTATATTTACTCCATTTCTTCACCTCAGTGTAACCTGCCTGCGGAGGTGGTGCTTGGCGGGGAGCCTGAGGGTCTACTGGTGCTTTTGGACAGTAGAGCAGGAGTCAATCTGGTCGATGCTCACTTTGTCCGGACCCATGGCCTGAGGTGAAGGACGCTAGCCAAACCCCTAAGCATCCAGGCAATTGACTCTGTCCTACTTAGCCAGGGGAGGTTGACCCAAGTTGTGGATAACATACATCTGCGTATAGGGACTCATCTTGGAGGGAGTGCCAGTACCTTTCGCTTTATGCCTCCCATGGTTGGAAAAACACAACCCGGTAATTGATTGGTGGTCTAGGGTAGTAGTCGGCTGGGGTCAGTCGTGTAAGGGCTGCTGCCTGGGGGCTACTGTCTCTGCCGTCATTCTACGACCACCCCCTTCTACTCCAGTGTGGGCAGCAAATGTGTTGCCAGGGAGAAGGGGCAAGTCTCTACCCTCACCATATGCTAACTCTTAGTCCTCTTGGGAGGAGGGGTCAAAGAAGGGTGGTGACTCCTTCTGAGCATTCTGGGGGTGTGAGTGTGACAACACAGGGGGACGCCTCTGTTTTCAGTTCTGTGAAGAGTTCACCATCTTGTGGCAAACGTGTGTGTGGCAATAAACGATCAGGTCTGGACCTGTGTGTGAATGAGCATGTATGGGTGTCCACCAAAAACATCCAGTGGAAGTGTGCTGCAGGGGTCTGGAGTTCTCGGGTGATCGGGCCATATCGGGTGTCAGCCATTCCCGGACGGGGACTTACCAACTGGAGTTGCCCCCAGTAATGCCCATACACAACTCATTCCCCAGGTCAGTGCTCTGGAGATTTGTGGCGCCTCCAGAGCATAAGTTGCCACCTCCATCAGCCCACATTTACCATGAACCTGAGAGTCAGGTGGTCACTGAGGTGAACTCTGGTGGATCTAGGTGTCCTCACAGTAGGTGGTTTTCTGGTGAGGTGCAGTGTTGAGGGTCCAGAGTACCCTCATTGAAGGAGGGGTACTATCACAATCCATTTTTGGATCTGTGTCAGAGTCTGGACTCTCTTATATAAACCTTCTTCCTTTCTGGCCTTTGGGGGTTAATATGGGTTTTTACCCCCGGTGGCTGCTGGTGTTACTGCAAGTTTAGTGAGTCTGCTGCTGGGTTCTCCCCCCCGGTGGCCGCTGGTGTTACTACATGTTTAGTCAGTCAGCAGGTGTGACCACTCCCTCCTTCCTATAAAGGGTCATCAGGTGCTGCAACTCACAGTTGGTGATATTATTCATTTGGAGACCAACCAAGATGTACTCAGGAACAGGCTGTGTTGCAGTGGAGCTTCAGCCATCCCCTTGTTCTGGTGCCTTACTCTGCTGCTCAGAGCATTAGCAGCAGAGAGAAGCTAAGTCTTGTTTTTTAGTTTATTTTACCCTTAGGTGTCTGTCTTATCTTTCCTTGTTTGTTATTTGGTGCAGTACACAGTTTCCCTGTCCCACCTCCTTGGGAGGGGGTTGGGGGTTTAGCTCAGGCCTAAACAGGAGATAGGAACAGGTTGGGGACTTGGGCCTCACTACCATCAAGTGTACCCCCAAGTAAAGGAGAGTCAGGGCACCCCCTTAGCCTGATGGGCAGTTCAGGGGCCCAGGTTCCACATCTCCTGGTTTCCCCCTACTGACCCATGACACTTAGGCAGCACACTCTCCCGTGAAGTAACCATAGACCCTGAGGTTAATAACAGAATTGCCAAAGCCAGTGCCTCCTTCGGGAGACTGTGTAAGAATGTCTGGGAACGAAGGGGACTCAGTCGCACCATTAAGCTGAAGGTCTACTGTACGGTGGTCCTCACCACACTTCTCTATGCTTGTGAGACCTGGACAGTCTACAGCCGGCATGCTAAACAGCTTCAACACTTTCACATGAGTTGCCTCCGCAGACTTCTCCACATTAGGTGGCAAGACAATGTCCAAGACACAGCAATTCTGGAACAAACCGGGCTCTGCAGCATTTAAACTCTCTCTCAAGCCAGGTGGGCTGGACATGTGGTCAGAATGTCTGACAGCCAACTACCGAAACAACTGCTTTACGGAGAACGGTGCCAAGGAAAGCGAGCAGTTGGGGGGCAGTAGAACCACTATAAAGACTGCCTCAAGCATCCCTCAAAAATCTGGAAGTTAACATCAATGAATGGGAAGAGATTGCCCTGGATTGTCCAGGTTGACGAGGCAGGATCACCTCAGGAGCGCATGTAACTGAAGACAGGAAAATCTTGGACGCAGAAAGAAAGTGTGCTGTCCGCAAGGCACAAACAGAATCTGATGTACTGACCACATCTACTTCCTTATGTCAAATATGTGGGCGAACCTTCAGGGCCCAGATTGGCCTCATTAACCACCTCTGGACCCATAAGTATTAATTCTCTTCTAACCCTGAAGCCATTGTCATCTTTGACTACGAAGGACAAACATCAGATTCCTGCTTCTATGGATCTGGTACTTAGTGCTTGCTCTTGTGCCGCTATGATTAGTTCCTCTGTGTTGTCTCAGAGTGAAGCTTTCTCTAGCCATTGGTAGGATTTCTCAATGTCAGCCACCTCCATTATCTGTCAATGGTACATCCCATGCAGTGGCTTGTCTTGCTATGGTGCTTCATGTTCCTGTTCTTCCTTCCAGACCTGTTGTTATTGCTGTCTTAGGCCTCTTTCACACATCAGGTTTTCGCCGTCAGGCGCGATCCGGCGCTTTTGACAGAAACCGGATCCGGCGAAATGCAATGCCGGATCCGTTTTCCCCCCCATTGACTTGCATTTGCGCCGGATCGCGCCGGATGGCCATGCTTTTCATCCGGTTTTCGCCGGATCCGGCAATGTGTCGCGATCCGGCGTCTGGAAAAAACGGTGACTGTAACGTTTTTTGTCTCCGTCGAAAAAGCCGGACACGCCGGATCCGGCGCGTCCGGCTTTTTCACACAACGAAAGCCTATGAGCGCCGCAATGCGCCGGATCCGGCTTTTTGGTCTGAGCATGCTCAGTAGCGCTGCCCACAAGACATATATAAAAGCAAGACAGTGGGACCCACAGCCACACCCAACATGCCACCCAAGATAGCAACCAGGCACAGGAGAAGGCAGGAGACCACTGCAGCACCATCCGCACCACCACCACCCCAAATGGAGCAGCAAATAGAACATGCTGAGGAGGGGAGGCCAGCAGCAGATGAGAGACGGTAATTATCAAATCCCCCATTCCTCCAAACTAGGGCTATTGAATATCAAGATATTCATTGGCCCTTTGTTTCTCTTTATTCAACAGCCGCCCAAGAGATGCAGCAGCAGCAGCAGCAGCACTGGCTTCACTGGCAGCAGCTGTAACACCACCCACAGCCATGGAGTCTGGCCAGCAAGAGGACAGCACATCTTCTGGGAGCCCTCCCTCGCATCGTCAGCGTTTGACGGTAAGTTTTTATTTCCAAAATCCATCTTCTCTGTAATATATGTCTATTCATTGCCTTTTATTTCAAAACAGGAATCACAAGATGAAGAGGAGCTCCCAGAAGAAGAAGGAAGGGGTGGACAGACACTTGGAGTGGGCTCACAATTCGTAAGTTTTTTGCATCAAACGCAGAAACACAACATCACACTACACACAACACATAGAAAACAATGTTCTGCAGACCACACACAGCAAACAAATGCCTACATCCAAAGACATAACTTTTTTTGTTTTCTTCTCTAGTCTTCCCAATCTGGTGCTTGGCCAAGAGGTCCTCGCAGTGCCTCCCAGGGTCTTCGGCGACAGCAACGCGGCGGTCACCAGCGTGTAAGTATAAATATTTTTGCTTTGTTTTTTTGCACTTTTTATTTCATTTCTTTTGTGGAGGCTAATTATGTTATTTTTGTCTTTTTCTTTAACAGCCTTCACAGCGTGCTCCCGACTCTGACGGTGAGGATGGAGGGATTGATGTGGACCGCCTCATCGATCTCGTCAGAGAAAGGGAGCCGCTCTGGAATATGGCTGACCGCCGCCACGCTGACCTGATTGTTACCCGACGACTATGGGAGGAAATCTGTTCTCTCCTTGTGGGCCGCTGGGAGGACCTCGAAGCTCGGGCCCAGATTAAAGAGCGTAAGTATATACAGTACCGGTTGCTTGATGTAAACCAGTGTTTCCCGAACTCCAGTCCTCGTGGTCCCCACGGATCATGTGTTCAGGATTTCTATTTACTATAGAAATCATGAAAACATGACCCCTGGGGACCATGAGGACTGGAGTTTGGGAAACACTGATGTTGTATACTAACCACTCCTTTCTTGTTTCAGGGAACAGAATTGTGAATCGGTGGCGGTCTGTGAGGGATCGTTTCAAGAAGGAGTTCAATAAAGAGATGCGGGCCCCGAGTGGATCTGGAGGACGCAGGAGCAAGTACAAGTACGCAGAAGCCCTGTCGTTCCTCCGGGAAACAATGGTCACCAGAAGGTAAATATTACACACCACATGTGAAAAAAAATGTTATATGTAAAAAAATTTTTCAGCCAGGGCCATACCATGTCAGTATTTTAATTGTTTTTTTTCTCTTTATTCCACAGCACGGTGAGCAGCACTCGGGAGCCGGCACGATTGGACCCTTCTGAGGCGATCCCTGAGGAGACCGGCACCGAGGGACACTTCGACCGCCCCGGTACATCTGCACCTTCCCAGCCTTCCCACACATTCGACCCATCTGTCCCATCCACCAGCACAGGAGCATCGTGGCCGCCTACATTACATGAAGCTGCTGGTGAGGAGATCGCTTTCCCTTTACCCCACCCTTCTGCCCCTGCCACCTCTAGTACACCTGCGGGTACTGGGCGGCAGCGGCAGAGGGGTCAGGAAAAGACTTATGCGCCAGAGTTCTTGCATCTGAATGCATCTTTCCAGAACTGTCTAAAAGTCTTGTCAGAGCAAATATCCGCAGGCTATCAGCAGATCAACTCCAGCATTCTGGAGGTGAAGACACTTCTGCAAACCATGCATTCAGAAGCAAGATCTTCGCCAAACCACACCTTTTTCAGGTCTGTTGTGGAGCGCATGGAAACGCTCTCTCCTGCCCAGCAGATGCATGTAATGCATTCATGCCACGCTGCTCTCCAGCAAGTTACCTCCCAACCTCCTCCCACCACAGTAGTTCCTCCACCTGCACCCCCTCCAGCCACTTTCCATCCTCCCCCTCCTATTACATCTACACCCCCTCCAGCCACTTTCCATCCTCCCCCTCCTATTACATCTACACCCCCTCCAGCCACTTTCCATCCTCCCCCTCCTATTACATACCATCCACCTCCAGCCACTTTCCATCCTCCCCCTCCTATTACATACCATCCACCTCCCCAGCACCATCCACCTCCCCAGCACCATCCACCTCCCCAGCACCATCCACCTCCCCAGCACCAGCAACCTCCCCAGCACCAGCAACCTCCCCAGCACCAGCAACCTCACCAGTACCAGCAACCTCCACAGTACCTGCAAACTCCCCAGTACCAGCAACCTCCCCAGTACCAGACATCTCCCCACTTCCAGCAACCTGCCCCGTACCAGACATCTCCCCACTTCCAGCAACCTGCCCCGTACCAGACATCTCCCCACTTCCAGCAACCTGCCCTGTACCAGACATCTCCCCACTTCCAGCAACCTGCCCCGTACCAAACTCCTTCCCCATACAACTTGCCATCAACATCATCTGCTCCTACAGTCCCTGCCCAACCCTCCACTCCACCACCCACCACCTCTTCTGCTTCCCACATGTCCACCCATTCTGTAGTTTTTTCCACACCTTCACCTCTAACTGTTCCTTCCCCACCACGATCCCAGTCCTCTCTCCACACTCCCAGTGTCGAAGTGTCCCGCAGCCCCTACAGCAGTATTTCCACCACACACTACACAGAATTATAATGTGTGTATTTAAATAAAAATGACCAGTTTTATGGTTTCAGTTTTATAGTTTCAAAGTTTTATTAAACAAGTTTATTAAAATTTTAAAAAAGTTTACTAAAAAAAACATTTTTCAATAAAAGTTAAATTATTTTACACTGGTTGTCTGTCATTTCTTTCTGCGGCGAAAAAGGTTAAATGCAGGGTATTTAAAAGGTGAAATGGTATTCAAAACTAGGTATATAACTGTGGGTAAATGTTAGCTTTTTGCCACAGTTGTGTTCCTGGTTGTGTTTGAAGCAAAGTATTTCACCTAAAAAGTTGTGTTTATTGTTGGTGATTTCCTAACAATGTACACAACTTTTGTTAAAAGGTGAAATACTTTGCATAAAACACAACCAGGTACACACCTGTGGCCTAAAGCTAAAAATAGAGACCATGACAAGATAGCCAACTTTGGTTGGCAAAGGTATATACTGTTGGTCCAGAAGGTACACAAGTTTGGTTAGGGCACAAATCTTTCACACTCTGTCATCCTGCCAGTGTACTCTGCCTTGAGGTGACATAAAGTATAGTGCAAAATTGTCCCTCATTACTGAAACCGTCACAGAACTTCTAGTGGTAATGTCATGGTAATCTTGCAAGGTGGTTTCTTCAGAGGTGTCCTCAATGGAAATGGGTTCCTTGCAGATAACAAAATTGTGGAGTACCACGCACGCTTTGATCACCTCGTCAACAGTTTCTGTCTTGAGGTTGATCGCAGTCAATAGGACCCGCCATTTGGCTGTCAGAATACCAAAGGTACATTCAACCATTCTTCTTGCTCTTGTGAGGCGGTAATTAAAAATGCGTTTTGGTCTTGTCAATCCTCTGCTAGAGTACGGTTTCAAAAGGTGTTCTGACAGCTGGAAGGCTTCATCCCCTACACAGACAAATGGCATAGGTGGACCAGATGTTTGCGGCAGCGGTCTAGGTGGTGGGAACTGGAAGGTGTTTCCATACAGTTTACGCCCCATGGCAGACAGTTTGAAAACTTGAGAGTCATTGGAGCGGCCATAGGCCCCAATATCAACCGCAATAAATTTGTATTCCGCGTCAGCGATGGCCATGAGGACAATTGAAAAATATTTCTTGTAATTGAAATATTCCGATCCCGATCCAGCTGGCTTTACAATGCGGATATGTTTCCCGTCCACAGCGCCCAAGCAGTTTGGAAACTGACATATCTGTTGAAACTTGTCAGCAATTTCAATCCACCTCTCTGTTGTGGGCTCTGGTAAAAACTCTTCAGCTAAGGAGTCCCACAGTGCACGGCATGTGTACTTCACAATTCCAGATATGGTGGAAATCCCGAGTCTGTACTGGAAATGCAGTGACGAAAGGGATTCTCCAGTTGCAAGAAATCTGTGGGGAATTAAAAAACAATAAATTAGTTTTAAATCACAGCATTACATACCAAAACTGACCTATAACACTTGGAGATACAAATTACCACCAACAAGATTGCAGTGAAAGTGTGCTCTGATGTGATCATATCCAATAAATGTGGCTTACCTTAAAGTCACCATCAGACGCTCTGCGGGTGAAACAGAGAAGCGGCAATAGGTGTCCGCTTTTCTTATGAGGTGTGCAATGCGCTCCACCAAGTAATCAAAATTCTCCATTTTCATCCTAACATATCCAAAAAATTTATCTGGGTTTCGTCGAAGGTCCATGCATAGTGTAGAATAGACCCCACGCGTCATTCTCTTGGCTGTGATGGGGTGGATCCACAAACGTTGTCTACGATGCCTGATGCGCTGCTGTCTCGCTCTCTCCTTCTCCAGAACAATCACCCTCAAACGATTCGCCTCCGCTGTAAAATCCGCCAAATTCTTCAAAATATTTCCAATCACAACATCCATCTTCGCCAGTAACTTGCTCTTCTCTCCAACCTGCACTTTCTCCTCTACAACCTGTCAAAGAAGGGCTGTAGGAACACGCTATATATAGTTTTCCAGTAGCCAATCCCGTTCGGAAGGCCACAAGGGTCAATTTTAAAAACCGGATCCGGCGTAATCCGTCGAAAAAACGGATAGAAAAACGGATGAACCGGATGAGACGGATCCGGTTTTGTCTGTCCAGAAAAAGACGGATCCGGCAGAAAACCGGATCCGTCACATCCAGTTTTCAGAAACATTTGCCGGATCCGGCGTTCCGGCACGACGCCGGATCGCGCCTGACGCCGAAAACCTGATGTGTGAAAGTAGCTTAGGCTTTTTTTCAGCATTTCATCTTTTGGTGCCATGTTTCTGATGCATTCCTGGAAACTCCTTGTTTCATCTGTGATGGTTGCTTGGATGCTTATCAAGCCTCGACCACTCTCTTTTCTGTTGGTATACAATCTTTGGGTGCTAGACCTAGGGTAGAGACCTCCATGCATTGTGAGGAGCTTCCCTGTGTTCACATCTGCAACTTCCATCTCTTCTTTTGGCCAGCACACTATGCCAGCAGGGATTCTGATATCTGGCAGGCAATTGTATTGATGGCGTGGATTTTATTCTTCCCAGTGAGCTGGCTTTTCAGAACCTGTCTTACCATTTGATTGTATTTAGATGTTGCTGCTTTCCTTGCCTCCTCATCATGGTTACCATATCCCTGTGTGATGCCAAGGTACTTGTAGCATGTAGCATGTCTGTACATCTGCTTTGTGTCCTTCTGGTAATTACACTCCATCAGTCTTGACTACCTTGCCTCTCTTTATTACTAACCGGCCACACTTCTCCAGTCCAAAGGACTTCCTGATGTCCTCACTGTAGATCCTTGTCTGGTGGATCAGTAAATTGATGTCTCATTCATTTTTCGCATACAGCATGATGTCATCCATGTAGAGGAGGTGGCTGATGGTTCTTCCACTCTTGAACTTGTATCCATAGCCAGACTCTGTAGTTATCTGACTGAGGGGGTCCAAGCCTATGCAGAACAGTACAGGAATATATATATATATATATATATATATATACATACATACACATATATATATATATATTCAGGTGGATCTCACAAAATTAGAATATCATCAAAAAGTTAATTTATTTCAGTTCTTCAAAACAACTGAATTTCATATATTGTTTAGAGTCATTATAAACAGGGTGATCTAGTTATCTAGTTCAACTGTTTAATTCTGTTAATTTTGATGACTATGGTTTACAGCCAATGAAAACCCAAAAGTCAGTATCTCAGTAAATTAGAATACTTTATAACACCAGCTTGAAAAAATGATTGTAAAATATGAAATGTTGGCCTTCTGAAATGTATGTTCAGTAAATGGACTCAATACTTGATCAGGGCTCCTTTTTCATCAATTACTGCATCAATGCGGAGTGGCATGGTGGTGATCAGCCTGTGGCACTGCTAAGGTGTTATGGAAGCCCAGGTTGCTTTGACAGCAGCCTTCAGCTCGTCTGCCTTGCTGGGTCTGGTGTCTCTCATCTTCCTCTTTTAATGTGCTGCATTTATCTTTCCTTCAACTTTGATTGTGTTTCCTGTGCCTTTGTACCTCACACAGCCCCAAAACATCAGCGATCCATCTCTGTGCTTTACAGTAGGAATGGCGTTCCTTTCATCATAGGCCTTGTTGATCTCTCTCTGTAACATTTATGGCTGTGACCAAAAAGTTTAATTTTGGTTTCCTTAATCCAAATTACCTTGTTCCTGAAGTTTTGAGGCTTGCCTCTCTGCTGTTTTGCATATTGTAGGCAAAATACTTTGTGATATTTGAGTAGTAATGGCTGTTTTCTTGTGACTCACCCATTTTTCTTCAAGTTCCTCCTTATTGTGCATTTTGAAACAGCCACACCACTAGTTTTCAGAGAGTCCAGTATTGCAGCTGTTATTTGTGGGTTTTTCTTAGCATCCAGAACAATTTTCCTGGCAGTTGTGAACAAAATTTTAATTGGTCTACCTGACCATGGCTTTGTTTTTACAGAGCCTCTGATTTTCCATTTATTAGTCATGGTTTGAACACTGCTGACTGGCATTATCAATTCATTGGACATCTTTTTGTATCCCTTTCCTGTTTTATACAGTTCAACTACCTTTTCCCAAAGATCAGTTGGCAACACTATTGCTGTCCCCATAAATTCACAATCCAGAAATGTCAGTGGCTGGATGAAAGATGCAATAGTATGTCTGGATCCAAAAAACTCACTCAGCTTTTATGCACACATATTGATTACAAGCAAACAGGTCAGAGGTGAGGATGTTAACTTTAGTAGCCATTCAAACCCATTTATGTCAACTTCTGTGCATGTTATCAGGCCAAAATCACCAAGGTATGTAAACTTTTGATGAGGGTCATTTGGGTGCTTTGGATTGTCATTATTATTACACATAACTACTAACCATGAGTGGTGAGAAAAAGGTTTGGTGTTCACCTCTTTTGCTATGACGCCACTAAAAATTTCAGGAGCAAGCAATTACCTTCCTAATTCATAAGCTTAGTGAAAGGAAGTGCACCTGTGTGCAAACGAAGTGTCACATGTAGAGTTGAGCGATACCGTCCGATACTTCAAAGTATCGTATCGGATGGTATCGGCCGATCTTTAAAAAAAGTATCGGTATCGCCGATTCCGATACCGGAAGTCCCATTCAAGTCTATGGGACTTCCGGTATCGGAATAAGAAAAACCCTTTTCTGCCCTTGTACAGCCTCTCTGGGGTCTGTACGGGCCTTTCGGGGGGCTGTGCCGGCCTGCCAGGGGGTCTGTGCAGGCTCCGGTGGTCTGTGCCGGCCTGCCGGTGGTCTGTGCAGGCTCCGGGGGGGCTGTGCCGGCCTGCCGGGGGGCTGTGCCGGCCTGCCGGGGGGCTGTGCAGGCTCCGGGGGGCTGTGCCGGCCTGCCGGGGGGCTGTGCCGGCCTGCCGGTGGTCTGTGCAGGCTCCGGGGGTCTGTGCAGGCATCGTCCGATGGGACTACAAGTCCCATCGGGCGATGCCTGCTACCATGACAGTGATTGACACATTAGCCAATGATGGGACAGTAGTAGTCCCATCATCCGGCTAATGTGTTAAATGTAAAAAAAAAAAAAAAAAAAAAAAAAAAAATTACATGTTACATACATACAACATGCATACTACATACATGCTACATTCATACTACATACTACATACATGCTACATTCATACTACATAAATACTACATGCAACATACATACTACATATATACTACATGCATGCTACATACATACTGCATGCTACATACATACCACATATATACTACATACATACTACATGCATGCTACATGCATGCTACATGCTACATACATAACACATATATACTACATGCATGCTACATACATACTACATGCTACATACTACATATACTACATGCATGCTACATACTACATGCTACATACATACTACATATATACTACATGCATGCTACATACATACTGCATGCTACATGCATGCTACATACATACTACATACATACTACATGCTACATACATACTACATATATACTACATACATACTACATACATACTACATGCATGCTACATGCATGCTACATACATACCACATACATAACACATATATACTACATGCATGCTACATACATACTACATGCTACATACATACTACATATATACTACATGCATGCTACATACTACATGCTACATACATACTACATATATACTACATGCATGCTACATACATACTACATGCTACATACATACCACATACATACTACATATATACTACATGCATGCTACATACATACTGCATGCTACATGCATGCTACATACATACTACATACATACTACATGCTACATACATACCACATATATACTACATACATACAATACATTCATACAATACATACATAGACATACAGTACATATAACATAGAGTAACATACTTACCAATACTTGTCACATTGTTCCCCGAAGCCATTGTCTTTTCCGGAATAAATATTAACATAACAAACCACAAAAATACTCACCCACGATCCGAAGCAGTCCACGAGTGTGTCCCACGACGATCTTGGGTAGAGAACTGCAGCATCTGCTGTTGCTGCCGTTCTCTACGGGCTGCAGGAATCCAATGACGGAAGGTAGGCATCCTTCCGCACTGTATTCCTCCGCCACTTAAAAAAAAAAAAAGTCCCTAGTCTCACTTTATGCCATTGCTGTGTGGGAATTTCCCACACAGCAATGGCATAAAGTGAGACTAGGGACTTTTTTTTTTTTTAAGTGGCGGAGGAATACAGTGCGGAAGGATACCTACCTTCCGTCATTGGATTCCTGCAGCCCGTAGAGAACGGCAGCATCATCTGATGCTGCAGTTCTCTACCCAAGATCGTCGTGGGACACACTCGTGGACTGCTTCGGATCGTGGGTGAGTATTTTTGTGGTTTGTTATGTTAATATTTATTCCGGAAAAGACAATGGCTTCGGGGAACAATGTGACAAGTATTGGTAAGTATGTTACTCTATGTTATATGTACTGTATGTCTATGTATGTATTGTATGAATGTATTGTATGTATGTAGTATATATGTGGTATGTATGTAGCATGTAGTATGTATGTAGCATGCATGTAGCATGTAGTATGTATGTAGCATGCATGTAGTATATATGTAGTATGTATGTAGCATGCATGTAGTATATATGTAGCATGTATGTAGTATGTATGTGGTATGTATGTAGCATGTAGTATGTATGTAGCATGCATTTAGTATATATGTAGTATGTATGTAGTATGTATGTAGTATGTATGTAGTATGTATGTGGTATGTATGTAGCATGTAGCATGCATGTAGTATATATGTAGTATGTATGTAGCATGTAGTATGTATGTAGTATGTAGTATGTATGTAGTATATATGTAGTATGTATGTAGCATGTATGTAGTATGTATGTAGTATATATGTAGTATGTATGTAGCATGTAGTATGTATGTAGTATGTATGTAGCATGCATGTAGTATGTATGTAGTATATATGTAGTATGTATGTAGCATGCATGTAGTATGTATGTAGCATGTAGTATGTATGTAGCATGTATGTAGTATGTATGTAGCATGTATGTAGTATGTATGTAGTATATATGTAGTATGTATGTAGCATGCATGTAGTATGTATGTAGCATGTAGTATGTATGTAGCATGTATGTAGTATGTATGTAGCATGTATGTAGTATGTATGTAGCATGTAGTATGTATGTAGCATGCATGTAGTATGTATGTAGTATGTATGTAGTATGTATGTAGCATGTAGTATGTATGTAGTATTTTTTTTTTTTTTTTTTTTTTTAACATTTAACACATTAGCCGGATGATGGGACTACTACTGTCCCATCATTGGCTAATGTGTCAATCACTGTCATGGTAGCAGGCATCGCCCGATGGGACTTGTAGTCCCATCGGACGATGCTTGCACAGACCCCCGGACATCAGCACAGCCCCCCGGCAGGCCGGCACAGCCCCCCGGCAGGCCGGTACAGACCCCCACAGGGTGCACAGACCACCGGCAGGCCGGCACAGCCCCCCGGCAGGCCGGTACAGACCCCGGGCAGTCCACACAGCCCCCCGGCAGGCCGGCACAGCCCCCCGGCAGGCCGGCAGAGACCCCCGGAAGGCCCGAAATGACGGCGCATCATGATGCGCACACACCGCGCATCATGATGACGTCAGGCCGTCAATCAACTGAACTTCCGATTCCGATGCCGAATTCCGATATTGAAAAAATATCGGAAGTCGGTATCGGAATTCCGATACAGCAAGTATCGGCCGATACCCGATACTTGCGGTATCGGAATGCTCAACACTAGTCACATGGTCTGTCACACCTTTTCTGAAAGGCAACAGAGGGTGCAGCACTATTGAGCAAGAGGCACAACTAACCAAACAACACCATGAAGACCAAGGAGATCTCTAAACAAGTCAGGGTCAAAGTTGTTGAGATGTACAAGTCAGGGTTGGGTTATAAAAAAACAAATATGCCAGTCTTTGATGATCCCTCGCAGCACCATTAAATCCATTATCATCAAGTGGAAAGAACATGGTACCACAACAAAACTGCCAAGAGAGGGCCGACTATCAAAACTCTCAGGTCGGGCAAGGATGGCATTGATCAGAGAGGCAGCACAGAGAAAAAAGGAACCCTGAAGGAGCAGCAGAGTTCCCAAGCCGAGACTGGAGTATCTGTCCATACGACCACAATAAGCCGTACACTCCATAGAGGTGACCTTAATGCAAGAGAGTGCAGAAAAAAATCCTTTAATTAAACACAAAAATTGTAAGGCTTGTTTTGTGTTTGATAAAAGACGTGAGGACCCAAAATATGGAGGAAGTTGCTGTGACATTGACCCAAAGCATACTGCTAAAGCAACACTCGAGTAGTTCAATGGGAAATGTGTAATTATTTTGGAGTAGCCCAGTCAAAGCCCAGACCTTAATCCAATTGAGAATCCATGGTCAGACTAGAACATTGCTGTTCACCAGAGGAAACCATCTAACTTGAAGGAGCTGGAGCAGGTTTACCTTGAAAAATAGGCAAAAATCCCAGTGGCACGATATGGAAAGCTCATAGAGACTTATAAGCTCTACAAAGTGCTTCACTTTAGGGGTTGAATAGTTATGCACACTGAAGCTTTCAGTTATTTTGTCCTATTTGTTATTTGTGCCACAAATAAAGAAAACCAAATGTTCACAGTTGTAGGTATGTTCTTTGCATGAACTGATGCAAACTCTAAAAAAAAACAGTTACATTTCAGGCTGTGAGGTAGCAAAAGACAAAAAATGTCAAGGGGGGAATATTTTTGCAAGCCACTATACAGAAAAAAATTTTCAGGCTATAGCAATGTTAATTCAAACATATCAAAATGCATTATGGGATAGGAAACATCATTGTATAGATATGGCTTGACAATTAACAGAGGTGACAGGTACATGGATTATGCTTTTCATTACTTACAATCTGTACAATATTTTTATTCCTACAACTGAAGTTTTGTTTTATAACTAATTTTATCTTTTGTTATAAAAAAGCTGTATAATGAAGACACCTACCATGGAGAAGGTCTGCAACAATGTGTGATGGATGTCTTACTATATTTCAGCAGGAATCAGTATTATGGTATTTAAATAATTGCCACAGAATTTACTTTACTAAAACACAGCCATTTTTTTTCAAATGGTCTTGCTATATTCTCAGTTTAATCCTCTTTAATGTGTTCTTATTAGAATAAAAGGCAACCAAACTACAGTACAGTGCTTAGAGACTATGCATATGGCACCTTAGTTGCACATTATTTTTATGGCTTTTCAGATGTATTCTTTTACCACAGCTAGAAAAATTAGGAAGATTTATCTCTGCAAGGTTCTCAACCGTAACTACTTGAAAGAATGGCATTTATATTCAGGCAAAAATTATAATAATATAATAAAAAAAGAGTTGAGTTTGCCTCACTTATTGAAAAAATGAAAAACCTAACATTATTAAGAAGTCTGTGACATATTTGGCAACAGGGTTATGCATTGTCTGAGTCTATGGTATTGCTACAGTAGACAAATAATACTATATATTGTGATAACTAAAGATGGGTGAACCCAAGCAGTAAATTTCAGCATCTGAACTGAACACATATTGTTCGGGCACGGACACCGAACATGGACTTCACCAAGAAGTCCGTGTTACTATTCGGGTTCAGCCCCACGAACACTGGGTGTTTGTCATGCTATCATGTGAACACCGCTTCTGATTGGCATTAAAATCATCACCCCCGGTCAGGCAGCTCGGGTTCCCACGCTCTCAAATGATAGCCTGAGCCCGCAACTGTGATCGGAGGTATAAAGTTTATCTCCAGTCAGTGGTGTCAGCTGATGGGACTACTGCTCCCATCAGTCAACGGTTGCTGCCGCTAATAACAGTGAGAGCAGGAGCGGCTGATGGGAGTATTCATCAGCTTTATACCTCTGATCGCAGCTGCACACCCACACTGTAATTTGACAGCATGTGAACTTTGGCTGTTTGATCAGTGGTATTTGCTGTGCTGCTTCCGTGCATGTACCCCGGAGTCCAACGTGCAGAAATGGTATACTGCTGGTCGGTAATGGCGAACACTTAACACCGGCGGGATAACCGCTTACTCGGTGTGTACAGGAGCGAACACTGTTACTGCACAGAGCCGCAGAATGCCTGTGCCAGAGCCTGTTAACCTCACAGGCCTCGGCAAGGTGAACAGTAGTTAAGAGACACAGGACTCTGCCCCAAGGACACAGGGTTAGAGTCCCTCTTGTCCCACTAGTGTTCGACACCGCAACTGCGATGCCTGAACTAAATAATATAATTGCACCACGTGCGCACTGCACTGGTTCAGCGGACACCACTAGCCACCCAGAGCAGGGAGGAAAGTGCTTGACTTGCGCACGGGGCCACTGTGAGGAACGCTGCTGCACATGCGGTCCAGTGGTGCCTTGTGCTGACTGGTGCTAACGCTCCACTGGAGAGTGGGATGCTCTGTGGCACATAGAGTCAGCACCAGTAGTGGCATAACCTATCTCCCTAAACCTTAACTCATACACAACCGAGGGTAGGGGTTTCATAATGAGTCAGTCACTAGTCTCATACATCCGTCATCACACACACAACTAGCCATCAGAGTCTATACTAGCGCCTGGCCAAGTGGCCATGCGAACCTTTTATAGTAGCGTCCTTCCATGACCTTCCTGATAGTCCAATCCGAGCTGCTTGAGGACCTGAGCATGTGACCTCAGACCTGCAATGAGAGGTCATCCCACGGGCATGCTAAGTAGCCTGAAAGAAGGACTTAGTCCCAGGAGCTGCTTGCTGCTGACCAGTGCAGGCTGCTGTCACTGACCCTGAGATGGCAGCAGCAACTGAACCGACAGCACTGGCCTGATCAAGATGCCAGGAACGACGTCTTTGCTGAGTAGCCTCCTCTGCAGCCAGAACTGAATGGGAGACCGCAGAAGATAAGGCTTGAGATTCCTCCAGTGCAGAGGCAGGAATCCGATGCCTAACACTGGCTACCGTCCTCTATCATCACACTCGGACGACCTGGGCTTGGACCTGATCTATCCTGTTGCCTCACCACTGAAATCTCCTCACAGGCTTCTGCAGCTTAGGTGACAGCCCCAACGGTTCGGGAACCACAGCGGAGGGAGCATGTCTAGCTGGGTTCTTCTCCTTACATTCACCCTTTCTTTGTGCTCACCATTCCACGGGCGAGAGTTCTTGTATGCGACGGCATTCTTCTAAGTTTTGGACCACTTGCTGTCAGACAAAATTTTCTTGATCAAATCGGTTGGGGGGTGTTCCTGCAGTCGAGCGTTCAGAACATCGTACCCAGGAATATCAATTGGCTCTACTTGAGTAGTGAGATCAGGCTGGATCATCGAAGGTGGAGATGTGCTCACTTCTGGAAAAACTGCCATCCCAGGTCTCGTGGGAGCCCAGGGGTCTTGGGTTCCGGTTCTCTTTCTAGTCTTGCCTACAATGATTCAAGGTATTCCTCTTCTTCACTATCACTAGCGACTCATGGAAAATTCAAAGGAGCATCGGGTTCTTCTTCCTCATTTCGAGCAGGGTCTCTTGATATGCAGGGGCATAACATATTATGGTGTACAACACGAGTAGGAGCATCTTCGGCCCCTTGGGCTGAATTTCATAGACGGGACCTTCAGCACTGTCTCGTCGCCGTACACGATATAGTGTTTTTTCCCATGGATGGTCTAACTTGTCTAAAAGACACTTCTCTATGACTAATACCTGGTCTCCGGCCAGTAGAGCTGTCCCACGTAGTGGAGCCATCTCTGGATGTTCCAACTCTTGAAAATGGGTCTACATCAGACAATGTAGAGTCTGCAACCGATGACTGTGTTCTTGGACCCAGGTGGACACCCCCATCCATGGAAAGTCCTCCTCTGGGTCCATCTTCAACTCGGTAATCTCTTTTCCTGGCCGTCCGAAAAGTAGAATATAGGGAGTGTATCCTGTGGTGCGATGTACCTGATTGTTGTACACCCACATCAGTTCTGCGACAAATTCCGGCCAACGGGCCTTTCGGTCCTCTTCCAATGTCCTCAACATTTGGATGAGCGTTCAATTGAACCATTCACATGCTCCATTACCCTGAGGTTGGAAAGGTGTCGTATGAGGTTTCTCAATTTCATACAAGCGGTGTAATTCATCCATGACTCCAAGAAGCAGGTACCTTGGTCGGAATGGGTTCTCTTCAAGCAGCTATACACCTGTATGAAATTTTAACAAATAGCATGAGCTGCAGATTTAGCAATTTGGTCCCGAGTTGGGGTCACGACCACGAACTTAGTGAAGTGATCCACCATGAATAAACAATGTTCGCACCCTCGATAGGCTGACCCTATTGTCAGATAGTCAATCATCAATACTTCTAGCGGGGCGGAAGTCACGATGGTTTGTGTGGGGGCCCTCTGTTCCGGAGGTTTGGACAGCTCATAGTTCCTACATAGTCGACACACTTCTTCTACCACCATTTTTAGCAATGGATGGTAAACCAGTCTCTGCCACCAGTGAAAAGTCTTTTCCTGACCGAAGTGGGCCCCTTTTTCATGTGCCTCTGTGGCCACTCAATGTAGCAGCATCTCAGGAATCACTACTTGCCAAGTGACAGACAGGGCCAACTGCAGCTGGATCTTTGTATCTGCCTCTTGGGTGGAGCCTCTCCCATTGATGCAGGATTTGCATCGTCCTGGGGGACAGAGTCTTTCTCTCCTCCCGACTGGGCGGTTGTTTGCAGGCCACCCACTGCCGAATTCAGGCAAGCTTTCCATCTTCCTGCTGAATCCATACCCACTCATCATGGGGTTGTCCAAGCACACTTTTCTGAGGTTTTGCCCGAGCCTGTTCCCACGTTACTGACAACATCCTGACAGATCCTTGGAATGCAGGAACTTTGTCTGCCTCCAGCAATTCATCTCAGTTAGGGCCAGGTGGCTTTGGTGGAAACCCTGGATAACACATCTGCATGGGTATTTTCTCATGGGTATTTGTAGACTATTTTGTACTAGTATCAGGCCATTTTAGCCACCCAGTGCTGCTCCAGAGCCTCTAACTTCACGTTCTCCAGGTGAGCCAGTAGGTTGTTGTCAGTGCGCACAATAACATTTGATCCAGATAGGTATTCCACAAACTGTTGGCCCATAGTAGTGCCAACAGTTCTAGTTTGATAGAGCTGTAGTTGTCTGGATTCCGTTCAGAGTCATGGAGGGAACGACTTGCATAGGCAATTACTCTCTCTTTTCCATCTTGAATCTGCGACAACACTGCTCCGAGCCCCTGTTATCTCACATCCCTATAGAGAATAAAAGGTTGAGAAAAATCAGCATAGGTCAAGACTGGGGCTTCTGTCAGAGCCATTTTCAAAGCTTGGAACGATTTCTCCTGATGCACTCCCCACTGAATTTCTCGATTTTTTTTTGGCTCCAGATGCCACTCCTTTCAACAGTTCTAGCAATGGGTTCACAATATGGGTGAAGTCTTTCACGAACCGTCGATAATACCCAGTCAACCCTAAGAATGCTTGAACATTCTTTATGGTTATCGGGGTAGGCCAGTCTTGCACTGCCACAATCTTTTCAAGGAACTGTCGTACGCCTTCTGCAGAGACCATATGCCCTTGATACTCAATCTGGGTGCGGAACAGGTGACATTTAGATGGTTTCACTCACAGCCCATGCTTCTGAAGCTGGCTGAGTACTTGCTCAAGACACTGTAACTGCTCTTTGAACGTGGGTGCAAACACAATTTTGTCATCCAGGTAGATGAGAGTGGCTTCAAAGTTTAGATCTCCTAAACATCTCTCCATTAGTTGCTGAAAAGTACCGGGAGCATTAGCCAATCCGTACAGCATTCTGTTGAACTTATACGGACCCATAGGTACTATAAAGGCCGTCTTTGCTCGGTCATGTTCTGACATTGGCACTTGCCAGTACCCGCTAGCCAGGTCTAGAGTGGAGAAGTATCTTGTGTTCCCAAGAGCGGACAAGGATTCTTCAATATGGGGTAGTGGATATGAATCTCTCACTGTGCAGGCATTTAATTTGCGTTAGTCCACATAGAACCGTAGAATACCGTCTTTTTTCCGCTCTAGGACAATGAGTGCAGCCCACGGGCTTTGGCTCTCCCGGATAACACTGTTCTGTAGCATTTGTGTGAGCATCCATTTTACCTCCTGGTACATTTGTGGAGGAATCTGACAATAATGCTCTCTCAGGCACAGCATTACCCATTGAAGTCTCATATGTGATGGCAGTCATACAGCTGAAATCATCCTCATGTCGAGCGAACACATCCTGGTAACGTCCTAGTAAGACCTCCACAAGCTCCACCATCTGCGGTGTAAACTTTGTCAACTCAGCCCGGGCTTGTTCTAAGATGTGATGCCCCTTTCTCTGTACTTGGGGTTTGAACACAGGGGCTGTTTCCACAGCTACAGTCCATGGATCTTTCCCTTTTGTCTTTATTTGGATGCCCTGTGATGGGATTAGCTCATCTGGCATGCCTACAATTTGCTCGATTTCACTTCTGGGGGTAAGCGTCACAAAGTCTTCACTTAAGTTCACACACCGCACTGGTACCATTCCATCACGTATGGTAGCTAATGTCCTGGCTACTAAGAGCCCTAATGGCAGATTTTCCACATCAGCCGGTTCTAGTTGTACTTCCACCCCTTCCAGCGGAGTGCAAGCTTAGACAGGTAGTGAAAGCACACTTTGATCCGGTGATAAGTTGAGATTGGCTTCAGCCGGAACTAACACTTTTCCCAGCACCTTTCCATCACAGGAGGCTTTTTGTGCCTGGGCCGTCCGGATGAACTGCTGAAACACTCTTCTTTGTGGTGCATGCGGACCCCACTGTTTCAGGAACAGTTATTATTATTATTTATTTATATAGCGACATTAATTCCATGGTGCTGTACATGAGAAGGGGGTTACACACAAAGTTATTGACCACTTCACCACCTGGTTACTTCATTTCCTTTCCGCGGACATCCCTACTATCATCAT
The DNA here is from genome assembly GCF_039654945.1 of Dendrobates tinctorius. Lineage (NCBI taxonomy): Eukaryota > Metazoa > Chordata > Amphibia > Anura > Dendrobatidae > Dendrobates > Dendrobates tinctorius. The sequence goes on from NW_027361690.1 coordinate 14,976,493, forward strand.
GGGCGACTTCAACATCCCCATTGACACTTCCCTCTCAGCTGCCACTAAACTTCTATCTCTCACTTCCTCCTTCGGCCTCACTCAATGGTCTTCTACAGCCACCCACAAAGATGGCCACACACTGGACCTCATCTTCACCCGCCTCTGCTCCCTATCTAACCTCTCTAACTCACCTCTTCCTCTCTCTGACCACAACCTGCTCACATTCTCTTCCCTCTTCACTCCATGTCTACAATCCCCACCCCACAAACTTTCACACCCTCGCAGGAATCTTAAACACCTTGACCTACACTCATTCTCTGAATCCCTCCTCCCTCTTACAGATATAAGTTCCTTACACAATGCGGATGACGCTGCCGCTCTATATAACACCACAATAGCTGTAGCTTTGGAATCCGCTGCCCCACTTACACATACCAAAACTCGCAAAATCAACAGACAGCCCTGGCACACCAGCCTGACCAAAGAGCTGAGGCGAGCTTCCAGGGCTGCTGAGCGCAGATGGAAAAGATCCCACTCCAACGAGCACTTCATCGCATTCAAACAGTCCCTCACTACTTTCAAGACCACACTCGCCACAGCTAAACAAACCTACTTCTCATCTCTCATATCCTCCCTGTCTCACAACCCTAAACAGTTATTCAACACCTTCAATTCTCTCCTCCGCCCCCCAGCACCTCCTCCCTCCCCACTCATCTCAGCTGAAGACTTTGCCTCATTTTTCAAGCAGAAAATTGATAACATCAGGGACAGTTTTGGTCAACAATCCCCAGAGCCCTTCCTCCCGACTTCCCAGCCCTCCACCTTCAAAACCAACTTCTCCACCATTACAGAAGATCGACTCTCCACTCTACTCTCAAGATCACATCTCACCACCTGTGCACTCGACCCGATCCCATCCCACTTCATCCCAAACCTCACCACAGTCTTCATCCCAACCCTAACCCATCTCTTCAACCTATCACTAACAACTGGTGTTTTCCCCTCAAGCTTTAAGCATGCCTCCATCACACCTATCCTCAAAAAGCCCTCTCTTGACCCATCCTCTGTATCTAGCTATCGCCCTATATCACTTCTCCCATACGCCTCCAAGCTACTGGAACAACACGTCTACCTTGAACTGTCCTCCCATCTCTCTTCTTGCTCCCTCTTCGACCGCTTACAATCTGGCTTCCGGTCACACCACTCCACTGAAACTGCCCTTACTAAGGTCACCAATGACCTCTTAACTGCCAAGAGCAAGCGACACTACTCTGTCCTCCTCCTCCTGGACCTGTCGGCTGCCTTTGACACAGTGGACCATTCCCTATTATTACAGACCCTCTCATCCCTCGGCATCACAGACTTGGCCCTCTCCTGGATCTCATCATACCTAACAGACCGGACATTCAGCGTCTCCCACTCACACACCACCTCCTCACCTCACCCCCTATCTGTCGGAGTCCCACAAGGTTCAGTCCTTGGGCCCCTGCTGTTCTCTATTTACACCTTTGGCCTGGGACAGCTCATAGAATCTCATGGCTTTCAGTATCATCTTTATGCTGATGACACACAGATCTACATCTCTGGACCAGATATCACCTCCCTACTAACCAGAATTCCTCAATGTCTGTCCACTATTTCATCCTTCTTCTCCACTAAATATCTGAAACTCAACATGGACAAAACAGAATTCATCATTTTTCCCCCATCTCACGTGACCCCCCCTACGAACCTATCAATTACAGTAAATGACTGCCCACTCTCCCCAGTCCCACAAGCTCGCTGCCTCGGAGTAATCCTTGACGCTGATCTCTCCTTCAAACCACATATCCAAACCCTTTCCACTTCCTGCCGACTTCAACTCAAAAATATTTCACGCATCCGTTCATTCCTCACCCAAGAATCTGCAAAAACCCTAGTCCATGCCCTCATCATCTCTCGCCTTGACTACTGCAACCTCATGCTCTGTGGCCTCTCCTCAAACACTCTCGCACCCCTCCAATCTATTCTAAACTCTGCTGCCCGACTAATCCACCTGTCCCCCCGCTATTCCCCAGCTTCTCCCCTCTGTCAATCCCTTCACTGGCTCCCAATTGCCCAGAGACTCCATTACAAAACCCTAACCATGACATACAAAGCCATCCACAACTTGTCTCCTCCATACATCTGTGACCTCGTCTCCCGGTACTTTCCTGCACGCAACCTCCGATCCTTACAAGATCTCCTTCTCTACTCCCGTCTTATCTCCTCTTCCCACAATCGCATACAAGATTTCTCTCGCGCATCACCCCTACTCTGGAACTCTCTACCACGACATATCAGACTCTCACCTACCATCGAAACCTTCAAAAAGAGCCTGAAGACCCACCTCTTCCGACAAGCCTATAACCTGCAGTAACCACCAATCGACCAAACCGCTGCACGACCAGCTCTACCCTCGCCTACTGTATTATCACCCATCCCTTGAAGATTGTGAGCCCTCGCGGGCAGGGTCCTCTCTCCTCCTGTACCAGTTATGACTTGTATTGTTTAAGATTATTGTACTTGTTTTTATGTATACCGCTCCTCACATGTAAAGCGCCATGGAATAAATGGCGCTAGAACAATAAATAATAATAATAATAATAATAGATATCGTTAACAGTAAACAAGTTTCCACAACAAATTTACAATGACAAACTGATACAGAGGGGAGAGGACCCTGTCCTTGTGGACTTACATTCTACGGGATAGCAGGGAAAAGACAGAAGGTCGGGGGTGCAGCAATTCTGGTGGTGATGAGGCGGCAGCTCAGGCGGTGGTGAGGCGGCAGAATGTTTATTACAGTCTGTAAGCTTTCCTGAAAAGATGGGTTTTCAGGTTCCGTTTGAAGGATCCGAGGGTGGTGGATAATCGGACGTGTTGACGCATGGTATTCCAGAGGATAGGGGATATTCGGGAGAAATCTTGGAGGTGGTTGTGTGAGGAACGAAGTGTGGAGGAGAGTAGGAGGTGTTGGGAGGATCGACGAGCACGTGAGGGAAGATATTGGGAGATTAGTTCAGAGATATGGGGAGGGGAAAGGTTGTGGATGGCTTTGTAGATCAGTGTTAGTAGTTTGAACTGGATTCGTTGGGGAATTGGGAGCCAATGGAGGGATTTGCAGAGGGGAGAGACAGGGGAGTAGCGAGGAAAGAGGTGGATTAGTCGGGCAGCAGAATTGAGGATAGACTGGAGTGGTGCAAGAGAGTTAGCAGGGAGGCCACAGAGGAGGGTGTTGCAGTAGTCAAGGCGGGAGATGATGAGGGCATGTACAAGAGTTTTAGTAGTTTGAGGACTGAGGAAGGGATGGATTCTGGAAACATTTTTGAGTTGGAGGTGACAGGAGGTGGCAAGAGATTGGACGTGCGGTTTGAAGGACAGGGCAGAGTCGAGAAGCAGTGGATTTCAGTTGCGGGAGATAGCATGATGCCATTTACCATAATAGACAGATCGGGTAGGGAAGATACGTGAGATGGAGGAAAGTGTTAGGAGTCTGATTTCTTCCTTCCCTATGATGAAATCTAGACCCTTATATGCTGCAGTCTCCTGCGTTTCATCTGCAGTAGAGGAGATTACAGAGGAGAGTGCCCTGCGGCAACTCTCTCCAGAGGCTATGTCCTCTGTTCCCTCCACTGAGCATGCTCATGAGACGAGCTCCCATTGGAGTTCGGGAGTCACATGCTCAGATCCTGTGTCTAATCCTATTGGCTCCTCCTGGAGCCTTGGAGACTTCCGGAAGGTCCCGTTTGGTATAAAAAGCGTGCATGGCTGTTCCGCCATGCGCTAGTATTTCATAATTGCTGTTGTATGTATGATGATGGATGCTTGGACTGGTGACTGACTTATTAAGAAACCCCTTCCCTCTGATAATACGATTGTGTGAGTGTTTAGGTTCAGCCAGTAGCAGCGCTAGTGCCAGCGCGCATATGCTCCATCTTGCTCAGCAGCTTAGCGTCTGTATTGCGCCAGCGTTATTGCAGCGCCTTGCCAGCAGCTCAGTTTTTGCCGAGCTGCAGTTGCAGCTTTCTATGCGTCCGCGGTTGCGACACTTCGCACCTTATTTGTCGGTAGGTCTAGACGGAGTAGTCCTGCTGTTTAAGGCTACTCCTGTGACCGCGAATACCGCGACTGTATCGCTGTGTGTCTGTGACTCTGAACAGACTGAGCGTTTAATTTGAGCTTATTTGCCTGCAGCTCTGTGAGTATAACAGAGCTTGCTTTTGTGCACTGGGTGCCGTCTAACCCTTGTGCACATTACCGCCTTGTGCTCTGCCTCTCTAGCAGCGGTTTTTCCATCCACCACACGGTGGACCCCGGGTAGCGAAGGCACTTTATTTATTTTTTATTTAGTGTCTTCCGCCACTTCTAACATAATACTAGTGCCAAGGTCTGGCTAGACATGGCAGATCAGCAGCAACTGGTGCAGTGTGTGCGACAGCTCGAGGATCGCTTGGCCACCTTTGAGAGGTCTCTCGCAGCTGCGCAGGAAAAAGATGCTGCTGTTCAGGCACTCACAGATGTCATGGGGCGTATGTCCGTGTCCTCCTTTGTGCCGATAGTTACCCGCCTCCCGTTGCCCGAAAAATTCTCTGGGGATGGCGCCTCCTGCAGGGGTTTTATCAGCCAGTGCTCTATACACCTGGAGCTGCTGGCTGCTCAATTCCCTACAGAGCGGGCTAAGGTGGCCTTCATTATCTCCCTACTGTCAAGCAAGGCTCTGGAATGGGCTATGCCTCTATGGGAACGTGGTGACCTCGAGATCCGGACTGCGGCCAACTTGCTGACTGCCATCAAACAAGTTTTTCTCGGTCCTCGGGTCACACACGATACGTCTCTGCAGCTGCTCGCCCTTACTCAGGGGTCGCTCTCGGTTAGCCAGTATGCCGTAAATTTTCGGACACTGGCGTCCGAGTTGGAATGGTCCGACAGAGCGCTTATCCCCGTTTTTTGGCGAGGTCTAGCAGAGCACGTGAAGGATACTCTCTCCACTAGAGAAATCCCCACCAGTTTGGAAGAGCTAATTTCCGTCTTCTCACGTATCGACCTCCGTTTTTAGGAGCGCGATATGGAGAGGGCTCACTCCAAGCAAAGAGCTGCCTCAGCTCCTAAATTTTTGTACCTCCTGAGCTGTCTGAGCCAGAGGTTATACCCCCTGAGCCCATGGAGGTGTCTCGTACCGATCTCAACATAGACTCTGATCAGGAATCCATTTGCGGTTGTCCCATGTATGTGCGGTTTCTCCGGAAGCCAGCTCCCCGCAATGGTCAGAATCTGAAACGGTCACCGAGACTTTTGTCCCTCCTCATCTTAGGGCTCAAGTTCTCGCATGGGCGCATGCCTCCCAAGCGCCTCAACATCGAGGTTACATGCAAATCTTGAAGCTCTTGGCCGGAGCGTATTGGTGGCCTCATAAAGCTCGGGATATTAAAAAAATTATCCAGGCTTGCACTTCATGTGCCCAGGTTAACCTTCCTAAGCGGAGAGTGGTGACGATCGCTGATTCGCGGCGGCGTGCAGTTGCATCGCCAGCTCCTGCCATCTCCCAGGTGTCTCTGGTGAAACCTGGTGACTTTACTTCCACTGATGCCTTCCAGGTGTCCCGGTTTACTGTAACATCTACAAGGACATCAAGCTCGCCTTCGGGTGAGTTTGAGCCCAGGTTCATGGTTCGGAAGGCTCAGGGAGGAGGGGGCCCTAGGAGGGGGGTAATGTTAGGAGTCTGATTTCTTCCTTCCCTATGATGAAATCTAGACCCTTACATGCTGCAGTCTCCTGCGTTTCATCTGCGGTAGAGGAGATTGCAGAGGAGAGTGCCTTGCGGCTACTCTCTCCAGAGGCTAAGTCCTCTGTTCCCTCCACTGAGCATGCTCATGGGACGAGCTCCCATTGGAGTTCGGGAGTCACATGCTCAGGTCCTGTGTCTAATCCTATTGGCTCCTCCTGGAGCCTTGGAGACTTCCGGAAGGTCCTGTTTGGTATAAATAGCACGCATGGCTGTTCCGCCATGCGCAAGTGTTTCATACTTACTGCTGTATGTATGATGATGGATGCTTGGACTGGTGACTGACTTATTAAGAAACCCCTTCCCTCTGATAATACGATTGTGCGAGTGTTTGGGTTCAGCCAGTAGCAGCGCTAGCGCCAGCGCGCATATGCTCCATCTTGCTCAGCAGCTTAGCGTCTGCATTGCACCAGCGTTATTGCAGCACCTTGCAGCGGCTCAGTTTTTGCTACGCTGCAGTTGCAGCTTTCTATGCATCCGCGGTTACGACGCTTTGCTGTTGTGAGTTCATTTTTCCCTTCACCGTTGAGGTCTGATGAACTCCCTCCTCTGGTGAAGGAAGGTAGTGAGGCTGATTACCAAACACCTGGGCAGCTAGATGATGACTGGGTGGCTGGAATTGAGGACTGGATATAATGCAGTCAACGCCCTTCTGCCTTGCTGGTGATCCTGCTGGATTCTTGGAGACCAGTCTGATTCCTGCGTCTCAAAGCTAAGTTTTTCTGCTCTGCTTTGTACACTTCAGTTTTGTTTTTGTTTTGCCTTGTTTTTTGGGAGTTCTGCCATCCCCGGCTGGGGGTGAGCTGAATTCCATTTTTGTCTCTGATCTGTTGATCTTTTGCTCTGTCTTCAGAATATACCTGAGTGCTGATTTAGTCTTTTGAAGCCTAGCGACTTCAGGGCCTGATTTTCCTATCAGTCGGTTGGCACATTTTGGATAGGGTTTTTGCGGATGGCAGACAGTAGCTTTCCTATCCTGTCCTATTTTAGTTAGCTTGGGCCCCATCATTTGCTCAACCTATCTTTCTATCTGTGTTAGTGTTTTCATCTTGCTTCACCATCATTATATGTTGGGGGCTGCCTATTGCTTTGGGGTCTGCTCTGGGGCAGTTTAGTTTTTCCTCTTCCTGTCACATTTAAAATTCATAATGTGTTTCATAAGTCCTTGTTGAAGCGGTTTGTTGAACCAGTAGTTCCTGTGGTGGCACCTCCTGACCCTGTCTTGGTTGAAGGTAACATGGAATATGAGGTAGAGAAGATACTGGATTCCCATCTGGCTAGATGGAGACTCTAGTATTTGGTTAAGTGGAAGGGTTATGGTCAGGAGGATAATTCCTGGGTCTCTGCCTCTGATATTCATGCCGAAAGATTGGTGCGTGCCTTTCATCGGGCTCACCTGGATCGCCCTGGTGGCATGGATGAGGGTTCGGTGACCCCTCCTCAAGGGGGAGGTACTGTTGTGAGTTCATTTTTCCCTTCACCGTTGAGGTCTGATGAACTCCCTCCTCTGGTGAAGGAAGGTAGTGAGGCTGATTACCAAACACCTGGGCAGCTAGATGATGACTGGGTGGCTGGAATTGAGGACTGGATATAAGGCAGTCGACACCCTTCTGCCTTGCTGGTGATCCTGCTGGATTCTTGGAGACCAGTCTGATTCCTGCATCTCAAAGCTAAGTTTTTCTGCTCTGCTTTGTACACTTCAGTTTTGTTTTTGTTTTGCCTTGTTTTTTGGTAGTTCTGCCATCCCTGGCCGGGGGTGAGCTGAATTCCATTTTTGTCTCTGATCTTTTGATCTTTTGCTCTGTCTTCAGAATATACCTGAGTGCTGATTTAGTCTTTTGAAGCCTAGCGACTTCAGGGCCTGTTTTTCCTATCAGTCGGTTGGCAAATTTTGGATAGGGTTTTTGCGGATGGCAGACAGTAGCTTTCCTATCCTGTCCTATTTTAGTTAGCTTGGGCCCCATCATTTGCTCAACCTATCTTTCTATCTGTGTTAGTGTTTTCATCTTGCTTCACCGTCATTATATGTTGGGGGCTGCCTATTGCTTTGGGGTCTGCTCTGGGGCAGTTTAGTTTTTCCCCTTTCTGTCTTTAGGCTATGTAGTTCTCCGGCAGTGATCGAGGGGTCTAGGGCACCGTAGGAACCCCCCACGGCTACTGCTAGTTGTTGTGGATAGGTTCAGGGGTCTGCAATCCGATAGCTGCCAACCTCTCTGGTTTTTCTGGACTTAGCTAGTATTTTGTTTTTTCCTCCTTCGGTGACTCATCATAACACTTTGCACCTTATTTGATGGTAGGTCTAGACGGAGTAGTCCTGCTGTTTAAGGCTACTCCTGTGACTGCGAATACCGCGACTGTATCACTGTGTGTCTGTGACTCTGAACAGACTGAGCGTTTAATTTGAGCTTATTTGCCTGCAGCTCTGTGAGTATAACAGAGCTTGCTTTTGTGCACTGGGTGCCGTCTAACCCTTGTGCACATTACTGCCTTGTGCTCTGCCTCTCTAGCAGCGGTTTTTCCATCCACCGCATGGTGGACCCCGGGTGGCGAAGGCACTTTATTTATTTTTTATTTAGTGTTTTCCGCCACTCCTAACAGAAAGATAATGAGTTCAGTTTTGTCTACGTTGAGTTTTAGGAAGCGAGAGGTGAAAAAGGAGGATATGGATGATAGACACTCTGGGATTCTGGACAGCAGAGAGGTGACATCTGGGCCAGAGAGGTAGATCTTAGTGTCATCCGCATACAGGTGGTACTGGAAGCCATGGGACTTTATGAGTTGTCCTAGGCCAAGAGTATAGATGGAAAAAAGTAGGGGCCCCAGGACAGAGGCTTGGGAGACTCCAACAGAGAGGGGGCGGGATGAGAAGGTAGTGTGGGAGTGGGAGATGCTGAATGTGCGGTCAGAAAGGTATGAGGAAATCCAGGAGAGGGCAAGGTCTTTGATGCAAAGGGAAGAAAGAATCTGTAGCAGTAGGCAGTGGTCAACTGTGTCAAAGGCAGAGGACAGGTCAAGAAGGAGGAAGATGGAGAATTGTCTGTTAGCTTTGGTTGTGAGTAGGTCATTAGTAATTTTGGTCAGGGCAGTTTCAGTGGAGTGGTGGGGGCGGAAGCCAGATTGCAGGATGTCAAGGAGGGAGTTAAATGAGAGATGGGAGGAAAGTTGAGCATGGACATGCTGTTCAAGGAGTTTGGAAGCAAACGGGAGCAGTGATATGGGGCGATAGCTGGGCATAGCAGTTGGGTAAAGGTTTGATTTTTTGAGGATGGGTGTTATGGTGGCATGTTTGAAGGTAGAGGGGAAGGTACCAGAAGTTAGGGATAGGTTGAAGTGATGGGATAGGGCTGGAATGATCATATTAGTGAGGTTGGGGAGCAGGTGGGAAGGGATGGAGTCAAGTGCACAGGTGGTGAGGCGTGATTTGGAAAGGAGATGAGTAAGCTCTCCTTCAGTGATGTTGGAGAGGGAGGTTATTAGGGAAGGGCAGAGGTCTGGTATGTGGAGCGGCTGGGGTGGTGGAACTGTAAAGGTTTGCCTTGTTTGGTCAATCTTGTTTTTGAAGTAGGTGGCAAAGTCCTCAGCAGAGATGAGGGGAATTGGAGGTGGCAGTGGTGGGCAGAGGAGAGAGTTGAATGTGCTGAACAGTTGTTTTGGGTTGTGGGATAGTGAAGATACAAGGTTTGTGAAATAGGTCTGTTTAGCAGAGGTGGGGGCTGATTTAAAGGCAAGTGTAGCTTGTTTGAAAGCAGTTTAGGAGGCTCGTTAATGAGGAGACTTCAAAACTCCCTGAGTACATTCAATCCCAGAGTGACAGTATGTCCTTGCGAGGAGTCGCCAGTAGTTAACAACACTCCCTTGCAGCCCAAGTCTTTGCCACAGACCTTATTCTGCATGCATGCCACCTCTGTAACCGGGATAGGTAACTGATTGGTGGCCATCAACTTGATCACTGACCCCAACTCACGTCTCATGGCTTCTGGGAAATGTCTTTTAAAGTACATCTCAGGCATTGTGGTTATTTGTGAGCCCGTATCTACCAAGATCCTCCTTCCTATTGCTGGGACTACAGAAAAATTCCCACTTCCCAGTGCTGGATTATAGCATTCACAGTAGACGTTGGAACAGTCTCCATTAAATATTTTCAATAATCTGCATATTGCTATATATGCATAAACTTCAAGCAGTTGTTTACATAAAATGTGATGGCTCCTAGCAATCATCAAAGAGCCACTCATTATCGTTTTGTCAGTTTCTGCAATATTTTTCTCTTTTTGCATATTGATTATGTTTTTTTTTTCATTTCAGCAGCCAGAATTAATGGATGCCTTTTGCCCTATATGTGTATTGCACTCAACCCTTGCTAAAACATCAAATATTTACAGACTTTAAAAAGATTTCCCTCCATACTTAGATGTCAGTATGTCAAGATTACTTGCTTTCATAATTTTTCAATAACCCTGAATGTCAGTCATGTCTCAGGGTTATGGGTCATGCGCAAACTTTTTTCTATATTGGGTATAAATGCATGATCTTCCCGTGCAGTTTTATGACAACCTTTTTCTATGTATCTATCTGCTTCTTGTTGGTAATGATTATCTTTTATTTCTGTGCCTTTGGTGCACCATTAGCTTCCTCAAAAACTACCACCACCAAGCTTTAAAAGTCAGTTTGCACTACATTTAGTACACTGATTAATGTTGAATATTTGCATCATATAGCAATATTACCTCTAAGTGTGTATATATATATATATATATATATATACAGTATATACACACACACACACACAGAGAGAGAGAGAAAAAGTGAAAAAGCGGCACAAAAAACAATCATCGGGTGCAAGCCTTCCAGGTATGCACCAAAACCAAACCTCACAAATATCGCTTCAAAGATGAAAGCAGCACATCGTAGTAAGGTCAATTTAAGTGAAGTTTAATTGCCCATCTGGTGACGTTTCAGTCCCAAGGATATGAAAAAGATCCATATCCTTGGGACCAAAACGTAGCCAGATGGGCAATTAAACTGCACTTAAATTGACCTTACTACGATGTGCTGCTTTCATCTTTGAAGATATATATGCAGCTCTGCCAGAAATTAAAAGACCACCACATCAAAATCCTGTCATAAGCAGCCCATTCTCCAGACCTGAACCCCATTGAAAACCTCTGGAATGTAAACAAGAGGATGATGGATATTCACAAGCCATCAAGCAAAGAAGAACTGCTTAAATTTTTGCTCCAGAAGGAGTGTGAGATACTGGTGGCAAGCATGCCAAGACGGATGAAATCTGTTTATAAAAATCATGGTTATTCCACAAAATATTGATTTCAGAACTCTCCCTGAGTTAAAACGTTAGTTGTTTCTAAATGATTATGAACTTGTTATCTTTGCATTATTTGAGGTCTGAAAGCACTGTTTTGTTATTAAATTTTGACCATTTCTGCTTTTCAGAAAAAAGAAAAACAAAATTTATTGCTTGGAAATTCGGAGACATGTTGTCAGAAATTTGTAGACTAAAAGAACAATTTACATTTTGCCCAAAAATATACCAATAATGAGAAAAATCAGACAAACTGAACATTTGGAAGTGGTTTCTTAATTTTTGCCAGAGCTGTATATATACAGTACATTTAAATGAATTCTTTCTTATGGGGATCCTGCAAAAAAATTAAAAAGTGACTTTACTATATACATATTAAACAAAGGAAGTCAATGGTTGTTACATTGTATGCAATTGTATGACGTTAAGCTGTACACACCAGAATATACCGTAATCAGAAAAAAAACAAGCAACACTCCAAAAATTAATGTGAAAAACCATGGCTTTAGTGATCCATTTCTTTAATATATTATATGTTTTTATATATATATATATATATATACAGATGCTTCTCACAAAATTAGAAATTAGAATTAGAAAGTTAATTTCAGTTCTTCAATACAAAAAGTGAAACTCATATATTATATAGAGTGATATATATCATGTATTTATTTCTGTTAATGTTGATGATTATGGCTTACAGCTAATGAAAACCCAAAAGTCATTATCTTAGTAAATTAGAATACTTTATAACACCAGGCTGAAAAATGATTTTAAAATCCGAAATGCGTCAATTACTGCATCAATGCGGCATGGCATGGAGGCGATCAGTCTGTGGCAATGCTGAGGTGTTATGGAAGCCCAGGTTGCTTTGATAGCAGCATTCAGCTCGTCTGCATTGTTGGGTCTGGTGTCTCTAATCTTCATCTTGACAATTCACCATGGGGTTTAGATAATGCGAGTTTGCTGGCCAATCAAGACTATATCGAATGAAAAAAAGTTATGCTGTGTCCTTGAATTAAAAAATATCCTCGTCTTTATTTGAAAATCATTAAAAGATCACATCAGGGTAGTCAGTAACTGGTTGACACGTTTCGGCAGGAGCCTTAAGGCCCCGTCACACACAGCAAGATCGCTGATTTTGTGATGCCACAGCGATCTCGCCAGCGAGATTGCTGTGTGTGACATGTATCAGCGACCGGCCCCCCTGCCAGGTATCGCTGATCATGCTCGAACGTCCTGGGCCATTTTTTGATCGTTGGTCTCCGGCTGGCCAGTGCGCATCACTGTGTGTGGCAGCGGGAGACCATCGATCAGCGATGCTGGGAGCTGGTTTCCAAGGTAAACGCGGCTCTTAGATACCTGCTGTTTACCCTGGAAACCAGCTTACTTGCTGGTCCTGATGGCTGGTGAATCTGTCTATGTGACAGCTCACCAGCGATCAGCTAACTATATCCCAGCGATCCCATCCACGTCGGATCATTGGCAGAAAGAACTACCCCCTCACCTAGGATGGTCATAGGCTCGGTCACAATATGAGAATCAGCAAAGAAACTCCTAGAAAGGGCGTCTGCCTTAACATTCTTAGTGTCAGGAAGAAAAGAGACCACAAAATTAAAACGTGTGAAAAACAAGGCCCGCCTAGCCTGTCTAGGATTCAAGCGTTTGGCCGACTCCAGATAAATCAAATTCTTGCGTTCAGTGAGGGCCACAACTTGATGTCTAGCTCACTCCCACCAATGTCTCCACTCTTCAAATGCCCATTTCACGGCCAACAATTCCTGATTCCCCACGTCATAGTTGCATTCAGATGGGGAGAACTTTCAAGAAAAGAAGGCACAGGGATTCATTTTAGAAGTCACAGGATCTTTTTGGGACAAAACAGCTCCCGAACCAATCTCAGAATCATCTACCTCCACCTGAAATGGAAGTGAGACATCAGGTTGCCGTAAAACCGGAGCAGAAGTGAATTTCCCCTTAAGCTCCTGAAATGCCGAGACAGCCTCTGAAGACCAATTTAGCACATCAGCGCCCTTCTTGGTCAGATCAGTCAGTGGTTTGACAATACCAGAAAAATTATCTATAAATTTGCAATAGAAATTAGCAAAACCCAAAAACTTCTGGAGAGCCTTCAAAGAAGTGGGCTGAACCCAATCATAAATGGCCTGTACCTTGGCCGGGTCGATTTCAATAGTCGACGGAGACAAAATAAATCCCAAAAATGAAATCCTCTGTACACCAAAGAGGCATTTCGATCCCTTAACAAACAGGGAATTTTCCCTCAAAATCCGGAACACAGTCCGGACATGTTCCACATGAGAATCCCAATCACTGGAAAAGATCAAAATATCATCCAGATAATTGATCAAAAACTTATCCACAAAGTCCCGGAAAATATCATTCATAAAGGATTGGAAGACAGAAGGGGCATTAGTGAGCCCAAAAGGCATCACCAGGTACTCAAAATGTCCCTCCGGAGTATTAAACGCCGTCTTCCATTCATCCCCGTGCTTGATGCAAATAAGATTATACGCCCCCTGAGGCCAAGCTTAGTAAACCAGCAGGCAGTTTTAACTCTGGAGACAAAAATCAGACTTCAGGGGTAACAATGTGGTGTTTGCAGGTACGCAGGATGCAGTGACGAGTCGCAAGACAATTTGGAGCTTTCAATAATAACGTTTATAAGATTAGAAGGAACCTTCCTCAGTCACGGCCTGATCACCAAAAGGAGTAACACGAGTTGCCCTCGCAGCGGCGCTATACAAGCGAAACACAAACGGTAGAACATGACTACTTCCAGCAATAGCCGGTCACTATAGGGCCGCGGTATGGCTGACTACGGGTCCTTAGTTATATTGTCAACTTAGCTGTCCAGACGTCCCTCGTCGGTCGGGATGGTGGTCTTTCAGCGTAGTAGTTGCTGGGCCCAGTTGCTGAGGCTTAGACGAAGTCTTCATGCACCCTGGCGCGATGATGACACTGGAGCCCCACAGGCCCCAGCGGAGTCCTTGGTCGGATGGGTCGCAGTCCCCGGGCTGGGGCAAGCGGCAGCGATGTAGGGTGACAAATCACAGGCCACCTGCGTAGCTAATGGCTGTGACAGGGAGTCTGCGACCAGCAGAGGACCAGCTCCGGCTGCGGACCGGAACAGGACAGTGGTGGCCGCCGGCGGCACTGTACTTGCCGCGGCCACTGGGGAGAGCAAGGCGGCTGCGGGTGGCGGGGAACAGGCCGCAGCCGCGGGTCGAAGTGAGATGGTAGTGGCCGCGGGCGACCGCGGGTAGGCCGCAGGCGCTGGTTGTGGTGAGGCGGCAGCGGCCGCGGGATGAACTGTGGTCGCAGTGGCCGTGGGCTGGAGAAGGGCAACAAGTCTTGGATGACTGCCTGGGCACCATCCCTCTGGAGTCCTCAGTGAGCATCTTCCCTGGTACTGGTAAGTCGCTCTAGCTTGCAGTCGCTCCCACGGTCTCCTGCTGCCTCTGTCCCGGTCTGCTGACTCATCGCCCTGGGAATTCCCTGCCTCCTTTATACTGGTCCCTCCCCCAGCCCATCTGTCTGTCACAGTAGTCCGCCCCCGAACTCTGTCCCCCGCGGACAGTTTCCCCCGGAACCCAGATGACGGCTCCTTTGGTTCCGGCCCGGACACTCGACGGGGGCCGTTCCTCCCACACTGGGTACTGATATTTAACCGTCATCTTTTTAAGGGAACGATAGTCAATACAAGGTCTTAATGAACCATCTTTCTTGGCCACAAAATAAAACAGCACCTAAGGGTGAAGAGGATGGTCTAACATGATCCTTCTCCCACAAATCCTTACCATAGGATTGCATAGCATCATGTTCGGGTACTGATAAGTTGAAAAGCCGACTCTTGGGAAATTTACACCCAGGCATCAACTCAATTGCACAGTCATAACTCCTATGAGGAGGCAAAGACGGAGACTTAATCTCACTAAATACATCAGAAAAATCAGCCAAATAATCAGGAATAACATGAGACTGAGGAGAGGTGGAGAAAACAGGAGTGTCCCTAAGAACACACTGACAACCCCAACTCACCACAGACACAGATTTCCAATCCAAAACTGGATTATGAGTTTTTGGAGACCAGTAGAAGCGCCACTGCAGCTCGAAACAGCTGTCGTCATCTCCACTCCTGCTCCCATCGTCCCTATGCCGATGTTTTAAAAAAATAGAATAAAGAAGATTTTAACCAGTGAGTGCCATCTGTATTTCTTTTTTGGCGAAGCTGGATTATGAGTTTGCAACCAGGGAAAACCCAGAATAATAGTATCATGCAAATTGTGCAGCACAAAAAATTTACAATTTTCTTGGTTGTCTGGGGCAACTTGCATTATCACCTCGGTCCAAAACTGAGGTTTATTCTCCGCTGAAGGAGTAGCATCAATACCCCTCAAAAGAAATAGGCGTCAGCAGAGGTATCAAGGGAAAACCACAATGTTTAGCAAAGTCCAAATCCATCAGATTGAAAGCTGCTCCAGAATCTACAAAAGCCTTAGCGGAAAATGTGGATAAGGAGCAGATCAGAGTAATTGCCAAAAGAAACTTAGGTTGTACATTGCCCACAGCAAATGTGTGTGCAAATCGTTTCTCTCCTTTAGGGCAGACAGAAATAGTATGAGAGGTGTCTCCACAGAAAAAACACAGCTTATTACGCCTTCTAAACTCCTGACGTTGCGCCCTAGACAAAACCCTATCACATTGCATAAGTTTGTTCAAAAGGTGGCAATGCCTCTCATGTAGTTTTATGTTCACGTTAACGCCGATCAACTTGAATGGCTAAGGGCATAGAATCATCAAGACTAGAGGGAACAGAAAATCCCACCATCATATCTTTTACGGTCTCTGATAAACCCTTCCGAAAGAGAGCTGCCAATGCACCATCATTCCATGTAGTAAGGACCGCCCACTTTTGGAATTTTTGACAATGTAACTCTGCAGAATCCTGACCCTGGTTCAATGCCAATAGGGTTTTCTCAGCTTGATCAATAGCATTAGGTTCATTATACAACAACCCCAAGGCTTGAAAAAATGCGTCCACATTAGTCAGAATAGGATTTTCAGGTGGCAGAGAAAAAGCCCAATCCTGAGGATCGCCGCCCAGCAAGGAGATGACAATTTTAACCTGCTGCACAGAGCTCCCCGATGAGTTAGGCTTCAAGGCAAGAAATAATTTACAATTATTCTTAAAATTCAAAAATGTAGACCGATCCCCAGAAAACACATCAGGAGTAGGGATCTTTGGTTCAACAGCATGTGACTGAGCGAGATAGGCGGAAATTCCCCACACTTCAGTAGCGAGGTGCTCCACACGGTCAGACAATTGCTTAATCTTCATTAGAGAAAAAATCCTCCTATGGCCCCAGAGAAAAAGAGGAAAAAACACACAAAAAAACTGACACTTTTTTAACAATTTTTTCCTGCTTTTGAGTACCCTAGAATCTGCGGTATGGTTGGTGATTCTGTTGTGAATAGGTCACCGAGGAGTAAAACAAGACCAAGCCAAGTCACAGAAAACCAGAGAGGTTGGTAACTACGCGGATTGCAGACCCCTGATCCTAACCACACAACTAAAAGCAGCCGTGGAGCGTACCTATGATGATTCTAGACACCTCGTCACAGCCGGTGGACTAAATAAGCCTAAAGCAAGAAAAGGGGAAATCTACAACTGCCCCAGAGCAGACCCCAAAGGAATAGACAGCCCCCACACATGTATTGAAGGTGAGAGAAGATGAAAACACGAACACAGGTTGGAAAATAGGCTGAGCAAATGATGGGCCCACACTAACTAGAAAGGACAGGAAAGGAAAGATACTATCTGCAATCACGCCAAAAAACCCTGCAAAAATGTCCAACGCTTCTGATAGAAAAAAATACCCTGAAGTCACTAGACTTCTCCCACTATATCAGCACTCTGGCATATTCTGAGAACAGAGCAAAAAGAGGCCAATCTAATAAGGGACAAAATACAAACTGGCACATACAGTCACATAAGAGTGGAAAATTCAGCACAGCCCTGGCCGGGGCTGGCTGACCACACAAAAAACTGAATAGACCAAACCAAATCAAATGGGAATATTGAGTCGGCTGTCTTAAATCCAGTCTGAGACTCCATATGTCCAATCCTCTTCCTCATTATCAGGTGGCAGGTCTCTGTTAATTAGATCAGCTTCACTACCTCCTGCCACCACCAGAGGGAGCCTGGAAAGAGAACTCACAACTCCTCTGTCAGCACAACCAGCTCCCTCACCAGAAACCAGAGGCAGACCAGAAATTGAGTTCACAACAGATAATATTCCCTAATACAGCAAAAGGCTAATGGGGATAACTTAAGGAACAAGGACAAGTAAAGCCAACAATGCAATAAAATATAACTTATCATTCAGGCGCCAGTCACGGTTGAACTTCTGTCTGTGACTGGTGCTGCCTAGATTGCGTCATAGTGGGGGTCTGTCACAATCCTGACAAATGATGTAAAATGATATAGAATCTTTTGATGTTGATGGTGTCCTCCCGTGGTCCTGATGATGGTGGCGAATCCTCAGGATCCTGATGCGGATATTGGGTCCAGCAGATGAAGTGATGAAGAGGGATATATCCTTATCCTCAGAGGTGAGTGTTCCAACACTATGGAGATTTGCAGCACTGCCCAAACACAATTTAAAATGGGCAGCCCGGTTCGCTGTGCCGAATCGACAGAAGCCTAAGTCCCGTTGATAGTCCTTATCTCTCATGTTTAGTACTGTCAGCAGGGGCGGCTGTGGCAGTGTTGTCGGCTGTGTCAGCGGTCTCTGCAAGGGCAGTTATGTCAGCTGGACAGCAGTGTCTGAGCTGTACTCCGTCTACGGTCTCCTGTCAAAGCGCTCTGCCATCCCAGGCTTTGCTCTGCTCTTCCCAGATGCCTCTCAGCTGATTTTACCTCACAGGCCTTCCGTGCACCCGAAGTTCCCACCCAAACTGTCTGGTCACTTGCATGCTGCAGCTCTGTCCGCTTAGCCACGGTCTGTAGTCTCAAGCTTTCTTTGCCGCAATATAGGTGACAGCCCCGACCATTCTGGACCCTTCGCGGAGGAGACATGCCTAGTTAGTTCCTTCCCCTTACATACACATAAAAACATATTTGACTAATGTACTCTCACAATTGGTAAAACTCCTGATAGAATAAACATTCAAATTCTGGCCATTTCCAAATTTTTGTGTTTTAAACACATAATGACATACCTAACAATAATTTACTCCACGTTTAATCCTGTTACCGATAGCCAGGTTTTCTTATTTTTTTTAAGTGTTTTCATCAAATAAACTTGTGGATAAAAAAAATCACCAAAGTTCTACCTTTTCTGACTTTAAAATTGCATCCAAGTTTTAAAATGGATGCAAATGTTTCATCTTGATTCAGGACCTGTAAGTATTTAAACACTATACCTTTCATTTCATTGAACTGTTTACTATAAGCTGTAACAAAACTAATTTTTTGCTGGCCATTATCTGTCCCAGTAAGAGAATTCTTGTTTTTATTTACATTAAATTTTAAATTGCAATCAGTTTTGCTATTTCTTCTAGATTTTGTAGTTCCCTTGTTTATCAATAAATCAGACCTGGTAACTAGTGATGGGTGAGTAATATCATTGCTCGGGTGTCCTCCGAGTATTTTGGCGTGCTCGGAGATCTCGTTTTCATCGTCTCATCTGCATGATTTGCGGCTTGTAGACAGGCTGAATACATGTGGGAATTCCCTAACAATCAGGCATTCCACACATGTATTCAGGCTGTCTAGCAGTCGCAAATCATGCAGCTGAGACGACGAAAACTAAATCTCCGAGCACCCCAAAATGCTCGGAGACCACCAGAGCATGCTCGGGGAAACCCGAGCAATGAGTATACTCGCTCATTTCTGGTAACCCCATGTAGTCTAGACTTTGCATTTTTCAACAAAGAATCTTGATAACCCTTCTGTTTCAATCTATACTGTAATAAATCACACAGCTCATGAAATAACTTATTGTCAGTACAAATACGTTTTGCTCTCACCGTTTCACCATATGATTGTATGTTAAGGTGACAACTGTCTGCCCTAAGTATAGTGTTACCAGCAGTGGGCTTACAGTAAATGGTTGTATTCACTCTTCCTGCACCAGAGCCTGCAATTAAAAAAATGTCCAAAAAAGGAATTGATTGTCCAAGTTCCTGAAGAAGCAGGAGTGAAACGTGCGTTGGAGTGCTGTGTGCAGGGGGCAGGAAGGAGCCTTGGTCAGTATTATACTGTTTATGGTCATTTTATTTATTTATTTATTTATTTATATCTAAGAAACACTGTTGGTGGCTGGCATTTGTGTAGCGGTGAATGAGACCTCTAAGGCTATGTGCACACGTTGCAGATTCTGCTGCGTTTCCGCAGCGGTTTTGGCCCTGCGGAAACGCAGCAGTTCCGCAGACATGGTACAGTACCATGTTATCCTATGGCATATCAAAATCGCTGTGCTCATGCTGCATTTTTTTCCGCGCGGTTTTGCTGCGGTTTACAAACCGCAGCATGTCAATTGTTTGGGCGGATTCCACAGCGGTTTCACACCTTTAACATAGTAGAAGTGAGAAACCGCAGGGCAAAACCGCAGGCTAATCTGCAGGAAAACCACAGGTCACTTTACCTGCGGTTTTACCTGCAGATCCGCGCGGAAAAACCGGCAGGTGAATCCGCAGGGTGTGCACATAGCCTCACACTATACTTTATGCACAGAGTTTATGGTCTTATATATAGGGAGGTGAATGAGACCTCCAGCACTGAGCACTTTATATTCATTGGAGATTAAATATTATATATATTTATTTTGGGGACTTGCAATAAAAATCTTTTTGCACTTTAATTTTGAGGAATAACTATTATATATGCACTGATTACTTGATATATATTTTTTGGATTCTATGATATTTTATGTATATTATGTATGATTCTTTTGATGTCAGCCATTTAGGTTTTCTTCTTTGCCCCCTGCATACAATTTGTTTCTAATTGTTTTAATTGGTTTCTAATATAATTTTATGAGATAGTAAATAAAATTCCCATGATACATATTGTCCCTAGTATCACTAATTTTTATATAAGAATTTTTTGATGCAATTTTTAATTGTAATAAAATATAGTCAGTACTTTGAATATCTCTGGTCCTGGTTTATGCTTTTTTTGATATTCTGAGTCTTTTGGTTATTTTTGTTTAGTTTGGTATCTTTTTTCTATATAGGTGTCTACCTTACAGAAAATGATCCTGAGGGATGAAGTTGGAGCCTTTTTGATTGTGTTTGAATGGGTAGCGGAGCGTTAGAGGCTACCACCAGAACAGTGGGCAGAGGTGTTGGCCCCCTATTTGACTGGAGAACACCAAAAAAGCATATTACGACTTAGCCCTCCCGGATGCCAAAGAGTATAGCAAATTAAAAGCTGAAATTCAGGCATGCCGGGGAGTGACAATGTCTGTAAGGGCTCAGCGAGTCCACCGCTGGGCGTATGCTGGTGACAAACCCCCACAGTCCCAGATGTTTGATCTGTTGCACCTAGCTCAAAAGTGGCTGCAGCCAGAGACTTACACTCTGGCCCAAATGGTTGAGTGTGTGGTGATGGATATGTTCGTCCACTCCCTCTCCAGGCAAATAAAGACCTGGGTTGCCCAGTGAGGTCCCCGGAATGCAGCTGACTTGTTCGGCCTGGTTGAGAGATACCAGGTTGTGGAGAAATTTCTCAGGAAACCAGACATCGCTACGTCCCTGTACTGGGATACCCAAAAGGGGCAGGCTCACCATGGAGGGTGGCTAGACCCACAACGGGGGGCATCACAATCCTGCTGAAGCATCACCTAAGGCTGTGCTGATGGATGTGGTCAGTTGGCGGTGTCACAATCCTTGACACATAGTCGCCTGGTGTCATATGTTCCCTGAACCCATGGACTGAAGCCTAGGTAGGTGCTGCTCTTATTATGCCTACCCGGCCTGCAGTGTGGACTATCAAGCTGTAGAGGGTTTCCAGTCATATACTTTTTCCATCAATGGGATAATGATTTTGGGATTGTTGGACTCTAGAAATCTGGCACTGCCCCACCAATTAATCCCTCACAAATTTCTGGGTGTCCGCTGCATACAAGGAGATGCAAAGGACTACCCTGTAGCCCGTGTAACCATGGGAACAGACTGTGGTGATAGAGCCCATGAGGTTGGGGTAGTAACGGACTTAATCCATCCTGTCATCCTGGGGTGAAATTTTGCGTTGTTTTGGAACTTGTGGCAAAAGGGAACTGCACAGAATGTCCAGATCAAAGGCCACGCCCCCCTGAAGGTGACTCCATCAAAACCATAAGTGAAGGAGTTTCCCCTATAAGTCCTCGCTGGAGAGGAGGACGAGATGGTAACAGAGGAGCTCAGCTTCCCTGACTTAGAGATGCCCAAAGAGAACTTTGGGACTGCTCAACTTCAGGACCTCACATTAAAGAGGGCATTTGAAAATGTGACTGTATGTAATGGGGTTTCTCAAGAGCCGAGGGCTGACACCAGGTTCCCTCATTTTGCAGTACATGATGAATTGTTGTAACAGGTGACCAAATTGAGGGGAGGTGAGATAGTGGAGCAGCTGTTAGTTCCAGGACCCTACTGGTGAAGGGTTTAAGACATGTCCCATTCACATGTTTTGGGTGGATATCTGGGGTAGAGAAAACACAGGAGAGAATCTTACAGAGGTTCTAATGGCCAGGGTGTTACCAAGAGATCCTGAATTAATGTAGGTCATGCCCCACCTGTCAGATAACTGCTCCTACCTCTCACTTCTGATGCCCCTTAGTGCCCTTATGCCTCAGCTAAGAGTATAGCCCAGGAGCTTGTCCATATCTTTGCCAGGACCCAGTTGCCCAAAAAGATTTTGACAGACCCAGAAACCCTGTTTATGAGCAAAGTGATGCGAGAGCTGTGCAGAGTCCTCCAGATCACCCAGCTACGAACCTCCATTTACCATCCGCAGACTGATGAGCTGGTGGAGTGCTTCAACAAGACCTTGAAGGCCATGTTCAAGGGGGTCATTGAAAAGGATGGTCGAGACTGGGACTATCTGCTCCCATTCTTGCTTTTCTCCATTAGAGAAGTTTCACAGGCTCCACGGGGTTCTTGCCGTTTGAGCTCCTGTACGGCTGACATCCATGAGGGCTCTTGGACATCATCCAAGAAACCTGGGAGGCCGAGGTCACACCACACTGAAGCGTGATAGAGCATGTCACCCTGCTGCAGGAGAGGATGGCTCACGTAATGCATATCATGAAGGAACATCTGCTCCAGGTGCAGGAGGCCCAAACCAGAGAGTACAACCGATCAGCCAGGCTGAGACAGTTCCAGCCCGGCTACCGCATGCTAGTATACCAACGGTGGAGAGAAAGTTCCTGGCCAAGTGGCAAGGCAAGTATGAGGTCTTGGAGAAACTTGGGGTAGTGATTATGAGGTACAGCAGAACGGTCGCTGAAAGTAATACCAGGTGTACCATGTGAACGTGCTCAAACCCTGGTTGGACTGTGAACCGCTGGAAGCTCCTTGACTATGGGCCCATCCCGAAACCAAGGTCAAGGAGGTCGTGATTGCAGAGACTTTAAAGTTGGCCCAAAAGCAGCAATGTCAAGAGCTGCTACAGCAGAACAGTGATCTATTCTAAGAATTGCCAGGGCGCACATGGGTCTTTGAACATGACATATTAACGGAACCACAGGTACGATTTAATCTAAAGCCCTACAGAATTTACAAAGCACGCTGGGAGATAATCTCAGAAGAGGTGAAGAGGATGCTGGACCTCAGGGTAATAGAGGAATCAAAAAGTGGCTGGTCCAGTCCCATCATCCTCGTACCAAAGCCCAGTGGTGAGTGGCAGTTTTGCAATGACTACTGCAAGTTCAATGAGGTCTCCAGTGTCGACGCATACCTGATGCCCCATGTGGATGAACTGATCGAGCGACTGGGGCACGTGAGGTATATCACCACCCTCGACCTAATGAAGGGGTACTGGCCAAGGAGAAGACGACTTTCTTGACGCTGGATGGATGCATCCTTTACAACAGGATGCCATTTGGTCTGCAGGCAGCCCTCGCTACCTTCCAGAAGGCAATGGATCGGATCTTGCTGTAACATAGGAAGTATGCCGCCGCTTACTTGGATGACATCTTTATCTTCAGTCATGACTGGACTTTGCATCTCTCAAACATACAGGCGGTCTTCAATGCCTTGAGGAAAGCAGGGTTTACAATAAACCCAAAGAAATTTGTCATCGGGAAAGAGGAGACCAGGTATTTGGGCTACATTGTCAGGTGAGGAGTAATCAAGTCCCAATGGAATAAGATAGAGGCAATTCAGGAATGGCCGCAACCGCTGTCCAAGAAGCAAGTGAGGGCATTTCTTGTTGTTGTGGGATATTACCGGCAGTTTAGCAGTTTATCCTGAACTTCACCATGATTGCCGCACCATTAACGGACCTCCTCAGTGGAAACAGGCTGTCTGTGGTAAAATGGGCTCCTGACACAAAGAAGGCGTTTCAGGAACTCAAGCAGGCTCTGCGTAGGCATCTGATCTTGGTCACACCAGACTTTAAGAAGGAATTCGTGTTACAGACCGATGCTTCAGAGGCTGGATTAGTAGCGGTACTCCCACAGGAAATAAACGGAGAAGAGAATCCCATCCTGTATCTGAGCCAAAAATTCTCTTCTTGTGAGAAGAATTATGCAATTGTGGAGGAGTGTTGGACCATAGATAACCTTAACTACTACCTCCTGGGCTGTAGATTGAAATTAATGTCTGACCATGCCCTGATGAGATGGTTGAGTGAGAAAAAGGTTAAGAATGCCAGGGTGATTATGTGGTTCTTAGATCTTCAGGACTTCTTTCATGTTGAACACAGGCCAGGAAAGTTACATTGTAATGCAGATGCCCTCTCCTGAATTACCTGTTTAGTGTCTGATAGTGCCAAAACCCCTGGCTTTGGGCAGAGGGGAGGAATATGTGACAGAGTCACTGGCTTTGTGGAGGAATGGAGGTATGTGTCATTGCGCATGGGGTGGTCAGTGATGTGAAACCGTAATGTTTTTGTGTTTCCAGCACGCTAGATGCTCAGAGGCTGGTACAGAGTTTAATGGGCCGGTTATATGTGAGCACTCGTGTGGGTAGGAGGGTGCTCACCGTACCTTTTTCCTACAGGACCTGCAGGTGTATGAGGACCTGCAGTGATGTCATGATCACATGACTTATACATGATATATACCTGGACCTGTGGTTCAGTCTGGGTGTGTATTGGGAGAGAGGTGGAACTCCCACGTGGCTTTCATGGGAGCTAATGACACGGTTCCTATGAAGCTTGTAGGACAATGAATCTGAGAGACTTTGTTCTTGTTTTACCTTTTTGCCAAAAAGGCTTTGTTTGTTTGTTTTCCTGAACCCTGCAAATGTTTATGCTGTCTAAAATAAACCAGCAGGTGAATTTTCTACTAGGACTGTTCCCGTGTCTACCTTTGTGAAGCAGCGGAGTGAGTCAACCCCTCACAATATATATATATATATATATATATATATATATAAATATATATATATACACAGTTAGGTCCATATATATTTGGACAGAGACAACATTTTTCTAATTTTGGTTCTAGAGATTACCACAATGAATTTTAAACAAAACAATTCAGATGCAGACTTTCAGCTTTCATTTGAAGGTATCCACATTAAAATTGGATGAAGGGTTTAGGGGTTTCAGCTCCTTAACATGTGCTACCCTGTTTTTAAAGGGACCAAAAGAAATTGGACAATTGACTTTTAATGTGGATACCCTCAAATGAAAGCTGAAAGTCTGAACTTCAACTGCATCTGAATTGTTTTGTTTAAAATTCATTGTGGTAATGTCTAGAACCAAAATTAGAAAAATGTTGTCTCTGTCCAAATATATATGGACCTACAGTAACTGTATATATATATATATATATATATATATATATATATATTTATAGTCCCTTGCGAAAGTATTCGGCCCCCTGGAACTTTTCAACCTTTTCCCGCACATCATGCTTCAAACATAAAGATACCAAATGTAAATTTCTGGTGAAGAAACAACAACAAGTGGGACACAATTGCGGAGTTGAATGAAATTTATTGGTTATTTTACATTTTTGTGGAAAGTCAAAAACTGAAAAGTGGGGCGTGCAATATTATTTTTGAGCAGTGTATATAGAGAGAGTGAGCCCACCATATAGAGGTCAGACAATGCTCCATGGGGAAAAAGGCATGCAAATTATGCTCTTCTCCAGAAGCAGTAAATCAGCCTCTCATGTGTCACTTATTGGAAATGATTCGTAATTTTGAAAAGGATCATCAAATTATTGGTACATACTAAACGTAAATGGCCACAAAATGTTTTCTGTGCTGCAATCTCTGTCCCATCTGCAGCTAGTAATTATCACTGTGACTTGTCAGTGACAAAATGACAGTTGATGAAATCCTGCCAGGCAGTCCTGTCTGCTATAGACGCAGCATCAAATTTGAGCTGTTAGTGATAAATGGTATCTACCCATCTATTATGTGATTTTTTTTTTTATATATATATGCTCTCTACAGATCCCCCAAAGAAAGGATTGTAATTACAATGCCAACACACTAAATATATAGAATGGAAAAGCTATCAATACATTTAAATACATGCCCTTGAGGTAATGTAAGGAGTTAATAAGAAAGCCATTCACTATTCATCCTCATAGGGGCTGTGACTGCCCCATGAAAGCAAGTGTGATTATTGTAAGATATATCTTGGCTTACTTTTAATTCATTCAAGAAGAAGTCAAGATAAAAGAGTGTGTTACTGAATGTTATCACTAGGACATCTTATGGTGATAGACATTGTTCCCTTTGAACTCCATCCGCTATCTTTCTCTTTTTAAAAGTGGAAGATGGAGACAAGTATTCTGATTCCTTTAGAGTAGCAGAGTGCATTGAACCAACATTATCTCTAATATGACAGCTTCACGGTTTGAAATTTAAAAAAAAAAAAACAGAAAAGAAAATTTGACAACCAAATTGATATATGAACAATTTCTGAAAATTCTCAACCTTTCTGAGCCACATGAAATTTATTGAAGGTAATGCTTGTTTTTCAGAATTTGTGGACCTAACATATAAAAAAGTAAAATATTCCTAATGCATCTTAAATATTTCATTCAGCATTAAGACTTGCAAGACATCTAGGCATAAATATTGTTCTTTTAGCTCAAAGATTAATATTTCCTTTTTTGCAGAATTAACTTATATGATATATTTTTTATTGGTTTATTTTTACTATCTTATTAGATATTTAACACTCCATTCATTTATGAATGTAGCATTTTACTTTTTATTATACTTGTGTATTTCATTCTCCTTTTGCTACTAGGGTTTCTTTCTATTCATATATAAAGCATGCACCCAAAGCTTTGGCATCCCCAATGGCCATGTTTACTGGGATAATATGATGCTTTGGCATCCCCAGTGGCCATGTTGACTGGAATATCATGATTACGTGACCAGAAGGAGTTCTGTTTGGATGTTACTTTAATGGTACTATCATACCTCCCAACTTTTGAAGAAGGGAAAGAGGGACAAAGGCTGTGGCACAAGCAGCATGGCAAATTTTAGGCCACACCCCCAACCACACCCATTTCACAACTGGTCACACCCATGTCCATGCCCCAATCACACCCATTTAGCACTGCTGATCACACTGACTGGTATTGAGGGCACAGTGGCTGGCATTACAGGCACAGTGGCTCACATTATGGGCACAGTGGCTGGTACTGTTGGCAAATTGACATGTGCTAAGGAAAAGAAAGAACAGACAGAGAAAGAAAGAAAGAAAGAAAGAACAGAGGGAAAGAAAGAGTGGAAAGAAAGAACAGAGAAAGAAAGAAACAAAGAATGAAAGAGGGGAAAGAGAGAACAGAGAAAGAGAAAGAAAGAAGGAAGAAAGAAAGAAACAGAGAGAGAAAGAAAGAGGGGACAGAAAAAAGAACAGAGAGAGAAAGAAAGAGAAAGAAAGAAAGAACACAGAGAGAGAGAAAGAACAGAAAGAAAGAAAAGGGAAAGAAAGAGAACAGAGATAGAAAGAAAGAAAAGAGAGAAAGAAAGGAAGAACAGAGAGAGAAAAAGAAAGAACAGAGAGAGAGAAAGAGATGAAGGAAAGAATGGAGAGAGAAAGAAAGAGGGGAAAGAAAGAGAACAGAGAGAGAAGTTAAGAACAGAGAGAGAGAAAGGAAGAACATAGACAGAGAAAGAAAGAACAGGGAGAGAAAGAAAGATTAGAGAGAGAAAAAGAGGGGAAAGAAAGAAAGAACAGAGAGAAAGGAAGAGGGGAAGAAAGAAAGAAGAGAGAGAGAGAAAGAAACAGAGAGAGAGAAGGAAAGATTCTATAAAGATACTATAGCAGCCCAGCTCCCATTAAAGTGCCCACCTGAGCCTCCCGGTGCAGGACATATCATGTTCCGCTCACGTGGCCGACATCCCTGATTTCAAGGCAATCCCACTGTCTGAGGAGGACACGGTGATGGATTTGAAGCATTCCGTGACGTGCCTCCATGGTTCCGTCACAATCTCCTCCTGAAATTACCTCATTTCCGGTCAGCTTCCAGCACGTCACTTCTGATGGAACGTCACATGCAAATTTTAAAGTGCTCCTCGGGGCTCCGCCATGTACTCCTGTTTCCACGGGAAAAATAACCTCCCGGCCGGGGTAGTGGGTCAGACTCAAAATCGGGACTGTCCTGCTGGATTCAGGACTGTTGGGGGGTATGAATGCTCCCCACCATACACCGTGTACATGCATGGCTCCGCACACCTAATACATACATGGTTCAGCTTTGTATGCCTCATACACACACAGCTCTGCTCCGTACACCTCATGCACACACATGGCTCCACTCTAAACCTCGTACACATGCGGCTCTGCTCCGTACACCTTGTACACACATGGCTCCACTCCGTAAACCTTGTACACATGTGGCTTTGCTCCATACACCTCGTACATACGCGGTTCGGCTCCATACAACTCGTACACATGCAACTCTGCTCCATACACACGCAGCTCCACTCCATAAACCCCATACAAACACGGCTCCGCTCCATACAAACGTGGCTCTGCTCCATACACCCCGTACACATGCGGCTTCGTACACTCCATACACATGTGGCTCCGCTCTGTACACCTCGTACACATGCGGCTCCACTCCGTACACCTTGTACACACGCGGCTCCGCTCCGTACACCCAGTACAAACGCGGCTCCGCTCCATAAAATTTGTACACACGCGGCTCCGCTCCGTACACCTCCTACACACTCAGCTCCGCACACCCCGTACACACGCGGCTCCGCTCCGTACACCTCATACACATGCAGCTCCACTCCATACACCTCGTACACATGTGGCTCCCCTTCGTACACCTCGCACACTCTCGGCTCCACTCCGTACATCTTGTACACACAGCTCTGCTACATCCACAGTGTAAACCCCTCCTGACCCCACACATAAACTTCCCCTCATTCAGCACCATGACAAGCAGCACAGCAGAGTCCTGCAGACACAGAGGCCACCGATCATGTGACCCCTGACTCCTCCCCTCCTGTGACCTCATCACAGGTCCTGTGCTACAGAAAGAAAATGCAACCTAGCGACCTCACTGCAGGGCAGGCTGTATGGGGCTGCACTGGGTCTGTGGGAGGGCGCCAATGGGGTCGGTGCATGGGAGGGCGTGCGGCTTATCTCCCTGCAGTGCGGTACAAATAGACTCCCAGGCAGGGTGGAGCAAAAACGTGATTGTCCTGCAGAATCTGGGACGCTTGGGAGCTATGGTACTATTGTTTTACCTATAAAAGGTTTCCATCAGGATCAGTATGTTGTCAAAAATTTAGCCACAGCCTAGGGACCCAAAAATGGCAACATGGAAGCACATGCACAGATTAAGATTAGTGATGAGCGAATTTGTTCAGAAAACGAACAACGAAATCATAAATTCGGCACGAATATGGCACATTCGGATTCATGATCGTATACACGAGCATAATTTTATAAAATCGGAAAAAATTAGTAGTATTCAGTAAAAATTGCTTAAAAATATTTGCGTTGCCACAAAAATGTTTTCAGCACTTTAGGAACGATAATGATGCGGTGGTATATCATGAGCGTTTGGCACGTGTTTGATGAGGGGAGGGGGTTTGCAGAGCTCAGAGGGGTGGCGTTCTTGTAAACAGTCCATTTTTTTTCTAACTTTATGTGTGCATATTGTGGCTAGCCAATCAAGGCGCAGGAAACACCCACAATGTCCTGACACAACAGCTTGTGTCAATGGCTGCTGAAATCACATGTCCCTCTCCATATAAATAGCGGACATCTTGTTATAGCACCATTTTGACACTGTAACAGCGCAGAGAGGCTGCTCCTGATGCTGCCACTGTTAACAGCAAGATTTTAGCTAGTTAGGAGGTTGTATATCAGTCAGATAGTGTAGCTAACCAGTGTGGATCTTAAATTTACCTTCCAGCACAATTTTTTCTTTTTTGACCATTACTGAGTTCCACAAAAAAAGCCAGCAGGGCACGTGTTGAGCATTGCTTCTACTATGCTCCATGCATGAGTATAGCATTCTAATTAATATTTTTTCACTAGCTAAATGTGAAAAAGCCTGCTGTATCCCACATTTTAACTAGTTAGCTAGGTGGTTGTATATCAGTCAGTGTAGCTAGCTAGTGTCCAGTGTGGCTGTTAAATTTACCTTCCATCATTTTCGGAGGGGGCATTACTGAGGTCCACAGACACTGCTTCTAATGACCTCCATGCACGAGAATAGCATTCTAAGGCTGGTTTCACATTTGCGTTTTTTTGCGCTGGAAAAAAACGCATACGTGCGCATGCGTTTTTTCCCCTATATTTAACATGGGTGCGCATACCTGCGCGCTGGTAAGCGCATGTATGCGATTTTCATGCGCTGCGTTTTTTTGGGGTGTGCGTTGGTATTTTCCAGACGCAGCATGTTGCATTTTTTGGCCCTGGAAAAAAGCGCATGCGCACGTATGCGCACGTTTTGCGCTAAAAATGGCCATTATAGCCTATGGATGCGCATATACTCATATTTGAAATACCACGGCCTAGTATAGTCATTCCAAGGCCTAGTGTAATAACTTGTAAGTTGGAATGGAGCAGATTACATTCATCCACTCAATGCTGACTTGTATTCCCCATGGACTTTCATTGGGGTTGGGTTTTGAGGGTTGTGTTTTGAGAAAATCACATACTAGTTTTCAACTAGTTGCACAATTTTCTCTTGAAAAAAAATGGTTTCCTGATTCATGGCCTGCAGCTTTGCTCGTTCCAATATATTTCACGCAGACTAGCAATGCTGCATTTTAACTCATATGTGTATTTACCTGCCCAGGTGTGTGAACATCAAAAAATTCAGTTATACATGGGAAGTTTTTTATTAAATTGGAGTTTAAAAAATATAGTGCACTCAGTAATGGTATCAAATAAGGTTTTTTATTACCATAAACAAACAAAAACATTACACCATTTCATCTTGCCAGTGCACCCGTCCTACATCAGAAATAAAGTAGGCCGCAAATTGGTCCCTCATTTGGCCAACTTCAACGGATGACCTGAGAGTGTGCTGAGTGAATTCAGGCAATGGGTTAGGAGCATCATCGTCCAGTTCAAAGGTCGGGTGCTCTTTAGCCATCACAAAGTTATGTAGAACCACACAGGCCTTCACCACCTCATCGACTGTTTCAAGTTTAAGATTAATGGCCGTGCCCAGAATTCGCCATCTGGAAACAAGAATCCCAAAAGCACACTCGACAGTTCTTCTGGCCCTGGTCAGCCTGTAATTAAATATTTTTTTGGTGTGGTCCAAGTCCCGGCTGGAGTAGGGTTTCAGTAAGTTTCCGCACATTTGAAAAGCCTCATCGCCAACCATTACAAAGGGCAGTGGCGGAGCTTCGGTGTGAGGAAGAGGCCGTGGCATAGGGAAATTAAATTGGTTGCCATACAACCTCCGGCCCATGTCTGAGTTTTTAAAAGCCTGTGAGTCATTACCACGGCCAAATGCTCCAATGTCCACTGCTACAAACATACATCCGGCATCCGCAATCGCAATGAGTACTATTGAAAAGTACTTTTTGTAATTATAGTACTCAGATCCCGTTCTTTGGGGTTTGATGATCCGTATGTGTTTACCATCAACAGCTCCCAAACAGTTGGGAAAATTGCATACTGTCCAGAATTTGTCAGCAATTTCCATCCACTTTTCAGCGGTGGGCAGGGGCATAAATTCTGGGCAAAGAACATTCCAGAGAGCCCGGCAGGTGTCAGCAACAATTCCAGACAAGGTAGAGATTCCAATACGGTACTGGAAGTGTAGTGAAGATAGGGTTTCTCCAGTCGCCAGGAATCTGTGAACAGACAAAGAAGTAAAATTAATATTTATGTATATTATTTTAAAAAACTATAAAATAAAATATTAGTACATTCACGAAAACTAATTACCCAAGGTTTTGAATACTAAATTAAAAAAAAAAACATCAGACCGCACCCCTTGGTTTTTAAAACATACCGTAATGTCACCAGTAGCCGTTCCTCAGGAGGACTCGCACGACGGAGCTGTGTGTCCTGTCTCCAGATGGATTGTTGGACACGAGCAAGCAAATCCATGAAACTTTCGTGGGACATCCTGATATAATCTGTAAATTTCTCCGGGTTTGCCTGTAGCTCGCTGTAGAGGGTGTGGTATGCCCCACGGCTCTCCCGGAGTTCAACAATCGGATGTATCCACATACGCCGCCGTCTTCGCTGCCTCTCTCTCTTCCTTTGTTCATGGCAAGCAACTGCATACGCCTGAGCCATCGCGATGTCCAAATCCAAGTTGAAGTGAAAACTCTTCCAGCGCAGATCCATGGTCACGAGAAGAATCAAGCAAATGTGAAGAATACTGTAGACAGGGTCTATATATTAACATACCACACCCACAATGAAGTCCCATTGGTCTTGTGTGTTGTTGAATGGTTGTTTTTTCATTTTTGTGGGGTTTTTCCAAAATCTGTAAAAAAACGCAAACGCACAAAAAACGCATACAAACGCGCAAAAACGCTGCGTTTTTTTCCTGCATGCGCATAAAAATGCTTGAAAAAAACGCAGCGTTTGTATGCATTTGTATGCGTTTTTTTAATGCGTTTTTTTGCGGGAAAAACGCGCTGCAAAAAAAAGCAAGTGTGAAACTAGCCTAATTAATATTTTTTCATTAGCTAAATGTGAAACAGCTTGCCATATCCCACCTTGTCATTTAGTGCTGTGGTGATATGAAACTGTCTGCAGACCTAAGTCACATTAAAAAAATTACAATTTTTTCTGTTGCCGAATATGATAAAGCCCACCATGTCCCACATTGTCATGTTGTGGCGGTGATATGAACCTTTCTGCAGACCTAACGCACATTTTAAAAAAAATTCTAATTTTTTCTGTTGTTGAATGTGATACAGGCCGCTGTATCCCGCATTGTCAGGTTGTGCCGGTGGTATGAATGTGTCTGCAGTTCTAACGCGCATTTAAAAAAATTATATTTTCTGCTGCTGAATGTGATGCAGCCCGTTGTATCCCACATTGTCATGTTGTGACGGTGATATGAACCTGTCACTGTTTGCAGACCTCAAGCATATTAAAATATTTATTTTTTCTGTTGATAAAAATGATACAGCCCTCTATATAAAATTGTGGTGTTGAAGTTGTTCTGTTTGCAGCGCTGTTGCACATTAAAATGAATTTATTTTATTTTTTTACAAATGTGATACAGCAACTAAGATCTGAGGTTGAAATTGCTTTGAGCCTATTTTCTAAATTATGTGCATCTTTTGCAACCAATTTATCATGGGCGTGTTTTATACCAAGCATGAGATGCACATCTGTTACACCAATCTTCTGACGAGCATCAAGCATTCTTTGGTAATCGGTGTTAGGTAAATGAGTAGTGAAGAGCAAGCATACCCGGCAATGCTCGGTACTTGCCCAAGCATTGCTGTATTACTGGGTTTGCTCGGTAGGAGTTCAGATGCCCGCCTTGCATGCTTGGCACTCTTTAGAGTGCCAATCAACATGCAGGGATTGTCTGCCATGCACTGTAATTCCGCAGCCATGTTGGCTGTGGCATTACAGTGATTGGCTAGCAGCACAGCGTCATCAGGTCTTTATAAGACCTGCCGCCGCCCTGCTCGTCACAGTCACCTCCGGAATCAGACAGTGTAAGGAGAGTTGCTGCCGAGATAGGGTCAGATTTGGGGGTTTATAAGTTAGTGCAAGTATACCATAATTGAATACACAAATCCAGCTTAATCAACAGTCCTTCTAAGGACTAATTATGTGCAGGGGCGGGACTGCCATGGTCGCTGAGGTCGCAGCTGCGACGGGGCCTGGAGTCTTTAGGGGCCCGATCGCGGAGCTGCAGCCATTCATTAGTTGTGCAGCTCTGTTCTTTGGCTGCCAGGCTGCAATTGACTGCTCTGTGCACACAGGACCTGTGATGAGGTCACAGGAGGGGAGGAGTCAGGGGTCACATGATCAGGAGATTCCGTGTGTGTGCAGAACTCTGCCTTGCTGGTAGTCATGGTGCACTGCTGGATGCGGGTAAGTTTGTGTGTGGGGTCAGAAGGGGTTTACAGGGTGGATGTAGCAGAGATGTGTGTACAAGGTGTACGGAGCAGAGCCGTATGTGTATGAGGTGAGCGGAGCCGTGTATGTATGAGGTGTACGGAGCGAAGCCATGTGTGTGCAAGGTGTACGGAGCGGAGCCGTTTGTGTACGAGGTGTACGGAGTGGAGCCGTGTGTACAAAGTGTATGGAGCAGAGCTGAGTGTACGAGATGTACAGAGCGGAGCCATGTGTTTATGGAGTTTATGGAGCGGAGCTGTGTTTGTGCGAGGTGTACGGAGCGGATCCATGTGTGTACGAGGTGTACGAAGAGGAGCCATGTGTGAAAAGTGTACGGAGAGGAGCCACGTGTGTACGAGGTGTACAGCACTGAACCATGTGTGTATGAGGTATACGGAGTGGAGCCTGTGTGTACGAGGTGTACAGAGCGGAGCAATGTGCATACGAGGTGTATGAAGCAGAGCCGTGTTTACAAAGTGTATGAAGCGCAGCTGTGTGTGTACGAGGTGAGTGGAGCAGTGTGTGTACGAAGTGGAGCCCCATGCGTACGAAGTGTATGGAGAGAAGCCGCGTGCACACGAAGTGTATGGAGTGGAGCCGCATATGTATGAGATGGATGGAGAGGAGCTGTGTGTGTACGGAACAGAGCCACGCCTGTACGAGGTGTACGGAGCCACGTGTGTACGGAGGGAAGCCGTGTGTGTACGAGGTGTACGGAGCAGAGCCGTGTGTGTACAAGGTGTACGGAGCAGAGCCATGTGTACGAAGTGTATGGAGCGCAGCCGTGTGTGTACAAAGTGTACGGAGCGGAGCCACGTGCGTACGAAGTGTACAGAGCGGATCTGCGTGTGTATGAGGTGGACGGAGAGGAGCGGAGCGTGTACGAGGTGTGTGGAGTGGAGATGTGCGTGTATTTTGGCATTGGGTGGCCCCATTTGAAAGTTTGCACCGGGGCCCATAACTTTGTAGTTACGCCAATGATTACGTGGTATAAAGATTAAACACAAAAATTGTGCTTGGTTTGAGTTGGTACACATGCAGCATATAAATGCATGTTCCCTCTCCTGAGCTGGAAATTGTATTTAAAGGCTTCCCCTGACTGGTGTCCAGTGGTTGGGACCCGGTCCTTGTCTGCCCTTATTCACACACTGATGTCATCTTTGACACATGATAAGGTTATTAATACTAGAAAGTGTAGGACCGCCCCGACAACAGAGTCACCTTGTTGATGGTGGGACGGCTTTTATGCTATGTTTGATCAAATACAGTATTGCTAAGAACTCTGTATGATTTAAATGCACTTTTGCTTTTTACTTATTTAATTGTAGCAGGGTTATTTTCATTTTGTCTTTTGTAGGTTTTGTGTGGTATAAAGATTGCAGTGCTAGGTAGGCAGGGAGTGTCTGCAGGTATATACTGTAGATATCAGTAGCAGGTAGGCATTGTATGTGGCATACTTCATTGCATACATCAAGAGGGTCCATTCATTGCTGTCCGCTGCTGCTGCTGGCTATCACATATATTGACCATATATACCTAGCCCCAGGTATCAGTGGGCAGGAATATTTTTTTGCATCTTATT
Organism: Dendrobates tinctorius; assembly: GCF_039654945.1. NCBI lineage: Eukaryota > Metazoa > Chordata > Amphibia > Anura > Dendrobatidae > Dendrobates > Dendrobates tinctorius. The sequence goes on from NW_027361690.1 coordinate 15,011,906, forward strand.
TTATTCCAAAGCAATCCAGAGCCTCCTTTTTTTCTCCATTTGCTTGTTGACACTGCATAATACGAACAGATCTTTTTCATAGTACAGTGAGAAAATCAAGCTATTTTAAATGGGTTTGCCCATGCCAGCCATTACATCTGAGTGCGCAGAAAATTCTGCCATTTTTGTGGTACTGTAAAAAAAATTTTGAGTGTCTTATATACTTTCTTAACACCATTTTGCTGCCAAAATAATATTTAGCTGCCAAAAAAATGTTTAGCTACACGGCAGATATTTTACATTGGGTTTTGTCCTCCACACGGATTGCATTTCATTGCTCTCAAAATTGTGCCATTTCAGGCCTCCATAGAATTTTTTTGTTGTGTCTTAGCCTACTTATTGACAATTTAGCTGGGCAAAAAAAATACAGGACAGATATTTGAAATTGGGCTATCTCTGTCAGACGCCTCATCTATCTGTGGGCTACTAACTGTGGCATTTGAGGCCTTCATTCCACTGTTTTGGCTGTCTGTTACCCTAGTTCTATACACTACTTTGCGGTAAAAAAAATACAGGCCTCATATTGAACAGTGTGGTATCTCCATCAGACTCCTCATCTACAGTGGGATACAAATTGTGGCATTTCTGGCCTCCATTCGACTGTTTTTGCTGTCAGTTGCCCTAGTTCTATACACTACTCTGCGGTAAAAATAAAAAAACACAGGCCACATATTGAACAGTGTGGTATCTCCATCAGACACCTCCTCTATCTGTGTGCTACAAATTGTGGCATTTGAGACCTCCATTCAACTGTTTTGGCTGTCTGTTACCCTAATTCTGTTAAGGGCTGGCGGAACGCACCAAATAATAAAGATGGTATAAGGTGCGTTCGCAGTCCGGGGTCCACCGTGCAGAGATGGAAAACTGCTGCTCAGACTATATGGTGTTGTACTAACTAGCAGGTTAACCGCTGACCCGGTATGTACAAAAGCGGACTCTGTTATCTCACAGAGCCACACTACATAAATGCCGATACCTGTTCAAGCTCACAGAGCTCGGCAATGGGGAGCACTGTGCAAATGATCACAGAACTCAGCCCCAAGGACACAGAGTCAGAGTCCCTCTGGACCTGCAAAGCATGCGGCGCCGCAACTGCGAGGCCAGCAGTAGATACACTACAGATATAGCACACAAGTGTGTGCAGCACTGTTCTGGCAGACACCAGTAATCGCCCTGGGTTGGGCTAAGATAGCGCACGGCGCTGCACAGGCAGTTGCTGTTACTAGGCGCAGTACGAAAGTGCCCTGTATGGGTAGGCACAATCGGACGCTAGTGGGTGAGGATACTAGGAGCATGGTAGCGTAAGCATTGCCACCCATTGGCACTGATTCCAACTCTAATTCCCTAACACAAGCACAACCAGAGGGAGGGAGTTTTTAATGAGTCGGTCACCAGTCTCATGCATCCAAAATCATACACACAACTACCAACAAGAGTCTATACTAGTGCATGGCCATGCGGTCCTTTTATAGGCGCAGCCTTCCGGGACCTTCCTGATGGTCTAATCCGAGCTGCAACAGGACCTGAGCATGTGACCAACGGCCTCCAATGAGAGGACGACCCGCTGGCATGCTCAGTATCCCGAAAGGACTTAGTCCCAGGAGCTGCTTGCTGATGATCAGTGCAGGCTGCTATAGTTGACCCTGAGATGGCAGCAGCAACTGAATCAACAGCACTGGCCTGATCAAGATGCCAGGAATGACGTCTTTGCTGAGCAGCTTCTTCTGCGGTCGGGACTGAATGGGAGACCGCAGAAGACAAGGCTCGGGATTCCTCCTGTGGAGAGGCAGGAACCCAACACCTAACATAATTCTATGCACCATACAGGCCACATATTGAACAGTGTGGTATCTCTGACAAATGCCTCATCAGGGCCGCCATCAGGGCATTACTGGTGTATGGGGCCCGGTGGGCAGAGGGGGCCCGCATCGGGCCCGGTCTCCTCTCGTCACCGGGCCCCTACCAGTAGGTAAACCGGGCCCTCGTTGCTGCCGCAGCTAAACGCTATTGACATTGCGGGCCCGCCGGCCCGCACATCAATAGTTAACAGCCGCCAGCCAATAGGAGGCTGACGTCAGCCGCAGCGCGCACCTCGCCTGCGTCTGACGCCACTGTCAGTCGCCAGCTGGGACTCGCTGCAGAGTGTGGACCGCGGCCAGGTAAGAAGAACTTTTATTTATTTTTTTAAATTTTTAAGAGCGGCGATCCGGGGGACCCGGGGGGAGACTGAGACATGGGGGCAGAATGCTGGACATGGGCAGAATGCTGAACGCTGGGGCAGATTGCTGGACATGATGGGGCAGATTGCTGGACACAATGGGGCAGAATGCTGGACACGATGGGGGCAGAATGCTGGACACGATGGGGCAGATTGCTGGTCATGATGGCGGCAGAATGCTGGGCACGATGGGGCAGATTGCTGGAGACGATGGGGGCAGATTGCTGGAGACGATGGGGGCAGAATGCTGGACACGATGGGGCAGAATGCTGGACACGATAGGGGCAGAATGTGACAGTGAGACACAGGAGGGGGCTGAATAGACACGGGGCAGAATGTGACAGTGAGACACAGGAAGGGGCAGAATGTGAAGCACGGGGCAGAATGTGACAGTGAGACACAGGAAGGGGCAGAAGGAGATACGGGGCATGATTGGAGACACAGGGGGCAGGATCAAAGACATGGGGGCATGACTGGAGACACTGGGGCAGGATTGGAGACAGATCGTGCAGGATCATGGGGCAGGATGGATACGGTGGAGACAGATGGGGAAGGATGGGGAGATCATATGGGGCAGAATGGATACTTATGAGGGCGGGATGGGAGAACGGATAGCTGAAGCCAGGAATGAGACACACGGGGGCTAGGATGGGGGATATTATTACCACAGGGTCTAATTAAGGGATATTATTACTGCAGTGATGTATCTATTTTATTTTTTGAGTATACTGTTTTAAATAGGGGGAGGGCGGTCCTGTTACTGTGTAGAGTGACAATATGTTGCCTTTTTTTCTTCATGTGATGTAATGTAGAAGTTGGGAAAATTAAGTAATATGTTCTGCAAGCGGAGCTCTAGGTTACTGTGTTATTTCCTGCAGAGACGAGCCCTGGCTGGAAGACGTGATGGCGGGCTCTGCTGGATGAAAGATGAAAAGCAAAGATAAAGGACTGCACCTAGAGACGTCACTGGTGAGTTAGTGTGTCACCTATACACTGACACTATACACTGTATAGAGGCCTTTTGTATAATGTCATTGATCACTGTATTACCTGTACACAGACACTGCATACTAACTACAGATCTCCAGTGTATAATGGCACTTATGGTGATAGTATCATGTGTTTTTTTATTACTGATCAGTATTGTAGTATTCAGTCTCTGTGGTGGTAATATGTGGTCTGTTCATGGTGCGGTGCTGTTCCTTGTATGTGATATTATTCGGTCACTGTGGTGGTAATATGTGGTCTGGTCATGGTATGGCGGTATTTGTTCCTTGTGTGTGGTATTATAGGTCACTATGTGGTCTGGACATGGTACGGTGGTATTTTTCCCTTGTATGTGTCACATCCGCCATGTCCATCATGTCTGTTTTGCATCATGAACCCCTGGAGCGGTGTGCACGCACACCTTGTGTCTGCTATCCTGCTTGTTCCCTAGAGCAGTGTGCACACTCACCTCATGTCTGCTGAGCTGCAAGATGCCTGCGTTTCTGCTTTGCCTTCTGTGATCTTCTCGTCATGTCTAGAATCCCTGATCATGTGAGGTTTCCTAGGATCCTGCACTGTCTGGTTCTGCAATCATCTCGTCATGTCTGAAACCTTGATCATGTGACGTTTCCTAAGATCCTGCATTGTCTGGTACTGCAATCATCCCATCATGTCTGAAACTCTGATCATGTGACCTTTCCTAGGATCCTGCACTGTCTGGTTCTGCAATCATCTCGTCATGTCTAGAATCTCTGATCATGTGTCCTTCCTAGGATCCTGCACTGTCTGGTTCGGTGATCATCTTGTCATGTCTGAAACCCTGATCATGTGACTACGCTCTGTGATCCTGGAGCATCTGACCTGGAAGTTGAACCCTGGTCCTGACCCGGAAGAGGAGGTGCTATGCCCTATATTAGACCGCCCCTTCCTATGCTCAGGGCCTGATTATTGTGTTGCTTCCCTGCACAGCTCTTGATCTGTGGGGGTGCTTCCTCTACTCTGTGCCCTTGCACTTTGCTCTGTATTGCGTCTCTGCACACGCTCAGTGCTCGTATTCCGTCTCTTGTCTTGTGCCATGCAAAACAGAAGCCGCGGAGACACCATCACGTTTCTCAACGCAACCAATGACCAGCCAGGTCTTTGCCCGGGAAGGAACAACCACCTATGCCAAAACATGGTATCCATCCACATACAGCTGTTTTGGGGTATTGCCCCTCATCAGTGTGGAGTAGGAAACTGGCTGGTAGGAGCAATGCCTAGTAAAAAGACTATGAAAAGGAGAAAGAATGAACTCATGGAGATCAACATCCGACACTGCGGAGACACCATCACGTGTTTCTCAACGCAGTGATTCTAGAGCACTGCCCCCATCCCTTATGGGAAATATGTAAAACATGCAAAACAGAAACCGAGGAGACACCATCACATGTTTCTCAACGCAAGCAATGACCAGCCAGGTCTTTGCCCGGGAAGGAACAACCACGGGAAGGGCAGTCTCCAATGAAGGAAACCACCTATGCCAAAACATGGTATCCATCCACATACAGCTGTTTCGGGGTATTGCCCCTCATCAGTGTGGAGTAGGAAACTGGCTGGTAGGAGCAATGCCTAGTAAAAAAGACTATGAAAAGGAGGATGAATGAACTCATGGAGATCAACATCCGACACTGCGGAGACACCATCACGTGTTTCTCAACGCAGTGATTCTATAGCACTGCCCCCATCCCTTATGGGAAATATGTAAAACATGCAAAACAGAAGCCGCGGAGACACCATCACATGTTTCTCAACGCAAGCAATGACCAGCCAGGTCTTTGCCCAGGAAGGAACAACCACGGGAAGGGCAGTCTCCAATGAAGGAAACCACCTATACCAAAACATGGTATCCATCCACATACAGCTGTTTCGGGGTATTGCCCCTCATCAGTGTGGAGTAGGAAACTGGCTGGTAGGAGCAATGCCTAGTAAAAAGACTATGAAAAGGAGGATGAATGAACTCATGGAGATCAACATCCAACACTGCGGAGACACCATCACGTGTTTCTCAACGCAGTGATTCTAGAGCACTGCCCCCATCCCTTATGGGAAATATGTAAAACATGCAAAACAGAAGCCGCGGAGACACCATCACATGTTTCTCAACGCAAGCAATGACCAGCCAGGTCTTTGCCCAGGAAGGAACAACCACGGGAAGGGCAGTCTCCAATGAAGGAAACCACCTATACCAAAACATGGTATCCATCCACATACAGCTGTTTCGGGGTATTGCCCCTCATCAGTGTGGAGTAGGAAACTGGCTGGTAGGAGCAATGCCTAGTAAAAAAGACTATGAAAAGGAGGATGAATGAACTCATGGAGATCAACATCCGACACTGCGGAGACACCATCACGTGTTTCTCAACGCAGTGATTCTAGAGCACTGCCCCCATCCCTTATGGGAAATATGTAAAACATGCAAAACAGAAGCCGCGGAGACACCATCACATGTTTCTCAACGCAAGCAATGACCAGCCAGGTCTTTGCCCAGGAAGGAACAACCACGGGAAGGGCAGTCTCCAATGAAGGAAACCACTTATGCCAAAACATGGTATCCATCCACATACAGCTGTTTCGGGGTATTGCCCCTCATCAGTGTGGAGTAGGAAACTGGCTGGTAGGAGCAATGCCTAGTAAAAAAGACTATGAAAAGGAGGATGAATGAACTCAAGGAGATCAACATCCGACACTGCGGAGACACCATCACGTGTTTCTCAACGCAGTGATTCTAGAGCACTGCCCCCATCCCTTATTGGAAATATGTAAAACATGCAAAACAGAAGCCGCGGAGACACCATCACATGTTTCTCAACGCAAGCAATGACCAGACAGGTCTTTGCCCGGGAAGGAACAACCACGGGAAGGGCAGTATCCAATGAAGGAAACCACCTATGCCAAAACATGGTATCCATCCACATACAGCTATTTCGGGGTATTGCCCCTCATCAGTGTGGAGTAGGAAACTGGCTGGTAGGAGCAATGCCTAGTAAAAAGACTATGAAAAGGAGGATGAATGAACTCATGGAGATCAACATCCGACACTGCGGAGACACCATCACGTGTTTCTCAACGCAGTGATTCTAGAGCACTGCCCCCATCCCTTATGGGAAATATGTAAAACATGCAAAACAGAAGCCGCGGAGACTCCATCACATGTTTCTCAATGCAAGCAATGACCAGCCAGGTCTTTGCCCGGGAAGGAACAACCACAGGAAGGGCAGTCTCCAATGAAGGAAACCACCTATGCCAAAACATGGTATCCATCCATATACAGCTGTTTCGGGGTTTTGCCCCTCATCAATGTGGAGTAGGAAACTGGCTGGTAGGAGCAATGCCTAGTAAAAAGACTATGAAAAGGAGGATGAATGAACTCATCCAGCCAGTTTCCTACTCCACACTGATGAGGGGCAATACCCCGAAACAGCTGTATGTGGATGGATACCATGTTTTGGCATAGGTGGTTTCCTTCATTGGAGACTGCCCTTCCCGTGGTTGTTCCTTCCCGGGCAAAGACCTGGCTGGTCATTGCTTGCGTTGAGAAACATGTGATGGTGTCTCCGCGGCTTCTGTTTTGCATGTTTTACATATTTCCCATAAGGGATGGGGGCAGTGCTCTAGAATCACTGCGTTGAGAAACACGTGATGGTGTCTCCGCAGTGTCGGATGTTGATCTCCATGAGTTCATTCATCCTCCTTTTCATAGTCTTTTTACTAGGCATTGCTCCTACCAGCCAGTTTCCTACTCCACACTGATGAGGGGCAATACCCCGAAACAGCTGTATGTGGATGGATACCATGTTTTGGCATAGGTGGTTTCCTTCATTGGAGACTGCCCTTCCCGTGGTTGTTCCTTCCCGGGCAAAGACCTGGCTGGTCATTGCTTGCGTTGAGAAACATGTGATGGTGTCTCCGCGGCTTCTGTTTTGCATGTTTTACATATTTCCCATAAGGGATGGGGGCAGTGCTCCAGAATCACTGTGTTGAGAAACACGTGATGGTGTCTCCGCAGTGTCAGATGTTGATCTCCATGAGTTCATTCATCCTCCTTTTCATTGTCTTGTGTTGTCTTGTGTTGTCTCTTGTGCCATGTTTGTCTTTGCCTTGCTTTGCCTTGTAGTCCTTCTGCTGTTCTCTGTCTCAGTCTGTTTTGCTATGTCTCACCTTAGCCATTCTTTGACTTGTAGTCCTTCCTCTGTTCTCTGCCTTGCTTGTTTCACCATGTCTGGTCTTTGCTATTCTGAGCCTTGTAGTACTTCTCAAGTTCTTGTCTCAGCCTGGTTTTCCACACTCTGTTCTCGGGTGCTCTCTTGCAGATTTCCAAGTCTAGTCCCAAGGTTCTCCCTTGGCCCGGCTCTGGGTTTCGGCCTACGCTCCGCTGCTAGACTCTGTCCTCGCTCTGACCTGGCTCTGCTTTTGCCTATGTTCAGCTCCGTGTTCCGTACCTTGTTTCTTGCCTAGTCTTGCCTTGGTCCTTGCCTTGAACCCCGGCGTGGGTTCCCCTTGGCCGTCTCCTGTGCTGTGGTAAGTGCCTCGTGTTTGTGTACAGCCGTGTGCACTGGCCAGTGTGGTGTGCCTCCTGCGTGGCTCCTAGCACGCAGCCCTTCCTTGAACCCTGGCGTGGCTCCTAGCACGTACCCTGCCTTGAACCCTGACCTTGGCGTGTCTCTACACACACACTCTGTCTTGTACCTTGTGCCTTGGCGTGTCTCTACACACGCACTCTGTCTTGTACCTTCTGCCTTGGCGTGTCTCTACACACGCACTCTGTCTTGTACCTTGTGCCTTGGCGTGTCTCTACACACGCACTCTGTCTTGTACCTTGTGCTTTGGCGTGTCTCTACACACGCACTCTGTCTTGTACCTTGTGCTCTGGCGTGTCTCTACACACGCACCCTTTCTCGCTTTGAACCCTGGCATGTCGAACTGGTTTGTTAAAACTTAGCTTTTGATCATCCTTTAACAAAACAAATAATATCTAGAAAAGTGCCATACATGGTGCTCGTGCATACGTGCAAATAAAATATAAAACTATTCAATGCCGCCTGAAAATAGCCCATTCAGGACAATATAGCAATTGTAATATCATATTTGATTCCAGCATCCACACCTCAAAATGTAGCATGCGTGTTGGGCCTCAGTCCCTATACCCATATATCATAGAGACATCCTATAGCTGTACATAGACACCATCCTTTTAGGGTAAGACTGTTCCCTATGCTCTATATATTTCCAAAAAGAACATTAAATATATCATTGAGTGAGTCACTGTACAAATATTAAACACCCTCGGAGCACAGTGTATAGGATTACCCTTTTATATCACTGCCCACATAACTCCTTCCTGGTGTATGAAATAAACATTGTACTTATCTCAGATATTGTTGTATTTCATAGCGATACCCGAATTCTGCTCACTACGAGGGGGCTCCATACGTCAGCATATCATGAGCCGCTGGGTAGCTCGTTTCCCTCTATACATCTCCCAATGCATTTCATCTACCACAAATTCATCAGGGGAGCAGTGGCATCCAGTCAGGTGGCATTGCGCACTGTGTCGCGTTCTAATTACCTTTTATATGTGTTCAAAAGTCCCGCGGTCTGTCCCTATTTCCGGACGCCGGGACTGGCACTTCCGGTTTTCACCGTGCTTAGACTCTCAGCCGCCTCTCATGCCCCACTTCCTGGGCATGTCAGCGGGCCAGAGACGTCACATCCGGTGACGCGTCATAGCCAGATCCTATGCCCCACTTCCTGGGTTCGTCCTAGCAACGGCAACGTCACATCCGGTTAAGACGGCGATGTAAACACATCGCGTCCATGTGACTCGCCCGTGCCCATGACAACCAGCCGCTATTATGCGAGTCTAGCTAGGGCCTTCAGCGTCTCGTTCCATAGACAGGGGCCCGGGCTGGAAAAATCATACATCCACTCTCATCATAGTATCCTCAATATTAATAACTAGGAGGGGTGTATAATTAGGAGAAATCAGCCAAACGAAATTCTATCTTTTGCTGATAAACCCATATGAGGGACATTTTCAGTACATTCCAAAATCCCCCCCAAAAAATTTTTACACCGTAATCAAGGTGCAGAACGTATGCTTACGCTTCTCAGAGGCAAGAACATCATCATTATAAATTTATCAAAATACCATATTAATCAATAGGTGTTGCATGGAATACAATGGGTACCACGGACCTTTTTTTTAGAAAAATAGAGAAGGGTGCTCGCTAGATCTTACCCTAATTCACCCTCTCTATATATCACCTACCTAACGCGGAGGTTGGCACCCTAGTTCCTGCGCAAGTGGCGCCCCCACTCAACGGCGGCTCTCCCTATACTTATATGGCCCTATTAAAATCCTCCCTACAAGAAGGAAGAGTAGGTAAGGAGTTCATTAAGTCCCTTAGGATGTACTGTTTGTAGGGAGAAGATCCAGAAAGTTTCTCTTTGAAGGATTCGCTTATCCCAGTCTCCTCCCCTTTGATTTTTTGGGACTTTTTCGATGCCTATGAAACTGATGGCCTTAACATCCCCATTGTGGGCCTGATGGATGTGATTCGCCACCGGTGTGTCTTGTTTGTTTATGATATCCCTGTGGTGCTCTCCTACTCTTACTCTAAGCTCTCTCTTTGTTTTACCAACATATTCTAGATTGCATCTACAGGTAATCTTGTACACGACTCCAACCGATCTGAAATTGATAAACTGATGTATAGGAAAAGTCTTTCCTGTGACATTACTGCAGAATATTTTGTCCTGTGTAATTGATGCGCAATATTTGCAGTTGCCGCACTTATAACACCCTTTAGGTTGAGTACCCAGCCAAGTAGGCCTAGTGTTAGTGTTTGAGGAGAAATGGCTACGGACTAATCTGTCCTTGATGGAACGCCCTTTTCTATACGTAATTTGTGGGGTTCCAGGTAAAATCCTTAGTAGGTCTTGATCCATGAGGAGAATTGGCCAATGACGTTTCATGATTTCCCTCAGGTCATTCGCTCCATTGGAGTATTTCGTGATAAATCTGATTGTCCCTTCGTCTGTATTTTTCTGCCTTGGAATAAACAACTCTTTTCTATCCCTGGCTACGGTGGTCTTATATGCCCCCTTGAGAATGTCATCCGGATATCCACGCTCCAGAAACCGAGATCTCAAATCATTGGCTTGTTCCCTGAAATCTCTATGATTGGAGCAGTTCCTTTTCATTCGTAGGTACTGCCCCTTTGGAATTCCTTTTCTGAGTGGAGCTGGATGGCTAGATTCCCACCTCAGCAGAGAGTTAGAGGAGGTGGGTTTTCTAAAAGTCTTAGTTATTAGCCGGCCATTCTCCCCTCGTTCAATGCTGATGTCCAGGAATGTTAGCTTATGCCTATCTACCTCAAAGGTGAATTGAAGACCTAGGTCATTCTTGTTCAGTCCCCTTACAAAATTGCCGAATCCCTCCTTGTCTCCTTTCCAAATTACGAACACATCGTCGATGTAGCGGAGCCAGAGCACAATATTGTCCCCTGCCACATCTGTGCGCTCTCCAAATACGATGTTTTCCTCCCACCAGCCCAGGAGCAAATTTGCATACGATGGCGCACATGGGCTGCCCATCGCGGTGCCCCTGAGCTGGTGGAAGTACTCTCCATCAAAAAGGAAAAAATTCCTAGTGAGACAGAATTCGAGGGCCCTAATAACAAACTTGTTGTGTTCCGAATACTGGATACCCCTAGTTTTTAAATAATAGTCCGCAGCCATTAGACCTTTTTCGTGGGGGATGGATGAATAAAAGGCCTCTACATCGATTGAACCCATTATCATATTGGTGTCCAAATCAATGTTGTCAAATTTCACTAAAAGGTCCGTGGTCTCTCGAATGTGTGAACTTAAGGAAATGACGAATGGTCTTAAGATTTGATCCACATATAATCCCAAATTTTGTGTTAGACTCCCGATCCCAGAGACGATGGGTCTTCCTTTTAAAGGGACCAGGCCTTTATGCACTTTTGGTAAAGCATAAAAGGTTGCAACAACTGGATGCATTGGTGTCAGAAATTCTTTCTCATTCTTATCGATTATTTTAGAATGAAAAGCTCCATCAATTAGTCCCTTTAGTTCTTTCATATAGGACTCTGTAGGGTTACCCTTAAGCCTTTCATAACCCATAGATCTCTGTAAAAGGGAGCAACAAAGTGTTTTATATTGGACCACATCCATCACCACTATGTTGCCTCCTTTGTCCGATGGTTTTATTATTATAGACTTATCTCTTTCAAGATCCAACAACCCATCCATTTCTCTTTTGGAAAGGTTATGAAATCTGCGTTTTTTAGTCTTATCAAGTTCCATCAGATCCCTAGAGACCAAGTTCAGAAAGACATCTATAGCACCAGCATCGCCACTGGTAGGTGGCATACGTTTACTCTTATTTTTTAACTCTGTAAAGGGTCCCTTACCCTGTTCATTTGGGTCCACATCCCCCAAGTGATACAAAAATCTAACATCATTTAACAGATCCTCATCAATCCCAAGTTCGGCACAGCTTTTTTTGTCAGCGTTAATGAAGTGCTTTTTCCACTTCAGTTTGCGGGCAAACAGATTGAGGTCTTTAGTGGTTTCAAAGCATTCAAAGTCAGAGGTAGGCACAAACGACATTCCCTTACTTAGGACCGCCATCTGTTCTCTACTGAGGGATTTTGAGGATAGATTAATAATATGATTATTCAGTTGGGGTTCCGGCTGTTGAATCTGCTCCTTAGAGGGTAGTTGGAGTCTAAAAAAAGTTCCCTCTGTGGTGAGCCTCGACCTACTCCCCTTCCCCCGCGTGAACCACCTCTCCCTCTGGCTTTTCCTCTACCGTGTTTAAATCTAACCTCGGAGTCAGAGTAAGTAAGGGAATGTCGTTTGTGCCTACCTCTGACTTTGAATGCTTTGAAACCACTAAAGACCTCAATCTGTTTGCCCGCAAACTGAAGTGGAAAAAGCACTTCGTTAACGCTGACAAAAAAAGCTGTGCCGAACTTGGGATTGATGAGGATCTGTTAAATGATGTTAGATTTTTGTATCACTTGGGGGATGTGGACCCAAATGAACAGGGTAAGGGACCCTTTACAGAGTTAAAAAAATAAGAGTAAACGTATGCCACCTACCAGTGGCGATGCTGGTGCTATAGATGTCTTTCTGAACTTGGTCTCTAGGGATCTGATGGAACTTGATAAGACTAAAAAACACAGATTTCATAACCTTTCCAAAAGAGAAATGGATGGGTTGTTGGATCTTGAAAGAGATAAGTCTATAATAATAAAACCATCGGACAAAGGAGGCAACATAGTGGTGATGGATGTGGTCCAATATAAAACACTTTGTTGCTCCCTTTTACAGAGATCTATGGGTTATGAAAGGCTTAAGGGTAACCCTACAGAGTCCTATATGAAAGAACTAAAGGGACTAATTGATGGAGCTTTTCATTCTAAAATAATCGATAAGAATGAGAAAGAATTTCTGACACCAATGCATCCAGTTGTTGCAACCTTTTATGCTTTACCAAAAGTGCATAAAGGCCTGGTCCCTTTAAAAGGAAGACCCATCGTCTCTGGGATCGGGAGTCTAACACAAAATTTGGGATTATATGTGGATCAAATCTTAAGACCATTCGTCATTTCCTTAAGTTCACACATTCGAGATACCACGGACCTTTTAGTGAAACTTGACAACATTGATTTGGACACCAATATGATAATGGGTTCAATCGATGTAGAGGCCTTTTATTCATCCATCCCCCACGAAAAAGGTCTAATGGCTGCGGACTATTATTTAAAAACTAGGGGTATCCAGTATTCGGAACACAACAAGTTTGTTATTAGGGCCCTCGAATTCTGTCTCACTAGGAATTTTTTCCTTTTTGATGGAGAGTACTTCCACCAGCTCAGGGGCACCGCGATGGGCAGCCCATGTGCGCCATCATATGCAAATTTGCTCCTGGGCTGGTGGGAGGAAAACATCGTATTTGGAGAGCGCACAGATGTGGCAGGGGACAATATTGTGCTCTGGCTCCGCTACATCGACGATGTGTTCGTAATTTGGAAAGGAGACAAGGAGGGATTCGGCAATTTTGTAAGGGGACTGAACAAGAATGACCTAGGTCTTCAATTCACCTTTGAGGTAGATAGGCATAAGCTAGCATTCCTGGACATCAGCATTGAACGAGGGGAGAATGGCCGGCTAATAACTAAGACTTTTAGAAAACCCACCTCCTCTAACTCTCTGCTGAGGTGGGAATCTAGCCATCCAGCTCCACTCAGAAAAGGAATTCCAAAGGGGCAGTACCTATGAATGAAAAGGAACTGCTCCAATCATAGAGATTTCAGGGAACCAGCCAATGATTTGAGATCTCGGTTTCTGGAGCATGGATATCCGGATGACATTCTCAAGGGGGCATATAAGACCACCGTAGCCAGGGATAGAAAAGAGTTGTTTATTCCAAGGCAGAAAAATACAGACGAAGGGACGATCAGATTTATCACGAAATACTCCAATGGAGCAAATGACCTGAGGGAAATCATGAAACGTCATTGGCCAATTCTCCTCATGGATCAAGACCTACTAGGGATTTTACCTGGAACCCCACAAATTACGTATAGAAAAGGGCGTTCCATCAAGGTCAGATTAGTCCGTAGCCATTTCTCCTCAAACACTAACACTAGGCCTACTTGGCTGGGTACTCAACCTAAAGGGTGTTATAAGTGCGGCAACTGCAAATATTGCGCATCAATTACACAGGACAAAATATTCTGCAGTAATGTCACAGGAAAGACTTTTCCTATACATCAGTTTATCAATTTCAGATCGGTTGGAGTCGTGTACAAGATTACCTGTAGATGCAATCTAGAATATGTTGGTAAAACAAAGAGAGAGCTTAGAGTAAGAGTAGGAGAGCACCACAGGGATATCATAAACAAACGAGACACACCGGTGGCGAATCACATCCATCAGGCCCACAATGGGGATGTTAAGGCCGTCAGTTTCATAGGCATCGAAAAAGTCCCAAAAAATCAAAGGGGAGGAGACTGGGATAAGCAAATCCTTCAAAGAGAAACTTTCTGGATCTTCTTCCTACAAACAGTACATCCTAAGGGACTTAATGAACTCCTTACCTACTCTTCCTTCTTGTAGGGAGGATTTTAATAGGGCCATATAAGTATAGGGAGAGCCGCCGTTGAGTGGGGGCGCCACTTGCGCAGGAACTAGGGTGCCAACCTCCATGTTAGGTAGGTGATATATAGAGAGGGTGAATTAGGGTAAGATCTAGCGAGCACCCTTCTCTATTTTTCTAAAAAAAAGGTCCGTGGTACCCATTGTATTCCATGCAACACCTATTGATTAATATGGTATTTTGATAAATTTATAATGATGATGTTCTTGCCTCTCAGAAGCGTAAGCATACGTTCTGCACCTTGATTATGGTGTAAAAAATTTTTTTTTTGGATTTTGGAATGTACTGAAAATGTCCCTCATATGGGTTTATCAGCAAAAGATAGAATTTCGTTTGGCTGATTTCTCCTAATTATACACCCCTCCTAGTTATTAATATTGAGGATACTATGATGAGAGTGGATGTATGATTTTTCCAGCCCGGGCCCCTTTTTATGGAACGAGACGCTGAAGGCCCTAGCCAGACTCGCATAATAGCGGCTGGTTGCCATGGGCACGGGCGAGTCACATGGACGCGATGTGTTTACATCGCCGTCTTAACCGGATGTGACGTCTCTGGCCCGCTGACATGCCCAGGAAGTGGGGCATGAGAGGCGGCTGAGAGTCTAAGCACGGTGAAAACCAGAAGTGCCAGTCCCGGCATCCGGAAATAGGGACCGACCGCAGGACTTTTGAACACATATAAATGGTAATTAGAACGCGACACGGCGCGCAATGCCACCTGACTGGATGCCACTGCTCCCCTGATGAATTTGTGGTAGATGAAACGCATTTGGAGATGTATAGAGGGAAACGAGCTACCCAGCGGCTCATGATATGCTGACGTATGGAGCCCCCTCGTAGTGAGCAGAATTCGGGTATCGCTATGAAATACAACGATATCTGAGATAAGTACAATGTTTATTTCATACACCAGGAAGGAGTTATGTGGGCAGTGATATAAAAGGGTAATCCTATACACTGTGCTCCAAGGGTGTTTAATATTTGTACAGTGACTCACTCAATGATATATTTAATGTGCTTTTTGGACATATATAGAGCATAGGGAACAGTCTTACCCTAAAAGGACGGATTCTATGTACAGCTATAGGCTGTCTCTGTGATATATGGGTATAGGGACTGAGGCCCAACACGCATGCTACATTTTGAGGTGTGGATGCTGGAATCAAATATGATATTACAATTGCTATATTGTCCTGAATGGGCTATTTTCAGGCGGCATTGAATAGTTTTATATTTTATTTGCACGTATGCACGAGCACCATGTTTGGCACTTTTCTAGATATTATTTGTTTTGTTAAAGGATGATTAAAAGCTAAGTTTTAACAAGCCAGTTCGTACCAATGCGCTACAAATAATACATTTTGTTATTGGTAAATATACCCCTGCTATAATTTTTGAACCCTGGCATGTCCCCTACACATGCACCTTGCTTTGCACCTCGCTTTGGACCCTGGCGTGTCCCCTACACACGCACCTAGCCTTGAACCCTGGTGTGTCCCCTACACACGCACCTAGCCTTGGACCTTGGCGTGTTCCCTAACACGCAACATGCCTGGATATCTGTCGTTCCTCCTTGCCTGAACCCTGGTTTGCCTGCCGGATGCCCGGAACCAGCCGATCGCTGCCAGAGATCGTAAGCTGGATGACTGCGGCCTGATGTCTGGAGCTGATGTCCGCAGCCTGATGCCTTGATCATGTCGATCGTTGCCAGCGGTCCGGAGTCCAATGCCATTGTGCCTTTACCGGTACCTAGGCGTGCCACCTGGCACGTACTATGCTATGGACCTTGGCTTGCCCACGCACTTTGCACGTTTTGCTTGTTTTCACTTTTGCACTGAATGTGATCCTGAAGATCTTAATGAAGATACCTTGCACTTACCTCTTGTCTTGTCTTGTTTCCTGCTTGTCTCTGGTCATCAGACACTCCCATAGTGTCCCCCTGAGCCGGCCGTCTGGTCCCAGCAGTCGTGGTGGCTCACCCCCTTGGTCTTGCCCCTGACACTCCCTGTATAGGGGGTGGATTCTCACAAGGTCAGCTCGCCCTGGGTGGGTGGGTGCCATGACCCAGAGGGTTCACTCAAAAAAAATGGGCTCAGCAGGAGCTGAGTCCGTCACAGTATGTGATATTATTGGTCATTTTAAAAATTGAAAAATAGAAAAAAACCTAAATTGTATCTCATATTTTAACAAATATTTAATAGGTTACAGTAGAATAGAGCTCTGCCAAAAGAGTCTACCCTGTTAAGGTGGCGGCTTAAAAAATCTTTTGGCCAAAACAAAACCTGCCGGCTATATGTGTGATCTGGTGATGGGAACTGTTAATGTGTGATTGGTGAGAAGTGGAGCTTTTCCAAGAGAGAGCGGTGGGACTTTGGACAGTTCGAGGGGTGGAGGCGGGGCTGGGGTGGAGCCTGGGCGGAGTCTCAAGGGGGCCCCGAAAATTTTACCAGTATGGGGCCCCAAAATTCCTAGTGGCAGCCCTGCGCCTCATCTATCGTTGGCCTACAAATTGTGGCATTTGAGGCCTCCTTTCAACTGTTGTGACTGTCTGTGACCCTAGTTCTAAACACTATTTTGTGGTAAAAAAAAAAAAATATAGGCCACATATTGAACAGTGTGGTATCTCCGTCAGAGGCCTCATCTATCTGTTGGCTACAAATTGTGGCATTTCAGGCCTCCATTCAACTGCTTTTGCTGTCTGTGAATATAGTTCTATACACTATTTTGCAGAACAAAATATACAAGCCACATGTTGAACAGTGTGGTACGTCTGTAAAATGCCTCACCTATCTGTGGCCTGCAAATTGTTGCATTTGAGGCCTCCATTCAACTGATTTTACTGTCTGTGGCCCTAATTCTATACACTATTTTGGGGTAAAAAAAATTCAGGCCACATATTGAACAGTGTGGTATCTCTGTAAGATGCCTCATCAATCTGTGGGCTACAAATTGTGGCATTTGAGACCTCCATTCAATTGTTTTGGCTGTCTGTTACCCTAGTTTTATACACTATTTTTGCGGGAAAAAAATGCAGGCCACATATTGAGCTGTGTGGTATCTCTGTCAGACTCCGCATCTATCCATGGGCTACAAATTGTGGCATTTGAGACCTCCATTCAACTTTCTTTGCTGTCTGTGACCCTAGTTCTATATACTATTTTGCGGTAAGAAACAAAAAATTCAAGCCACATGTTGAACAGTGTGGTATGTCCTTAAGATGCCTCATCTATCTGTGGCCTACGAATTGTTGCATTTGAGGCCTCCTTTCAACTGTTTTTTCTGTCTGTGACCCTAGTTCTATACACTATTTTGCGGTAAAGCAAAAAATACAGGCCACATATTGAACAGTGTGATATCTTCGTCAGATGCCTCATCTAACTGTGGGCCACAAATTGTGGCATTTGAGACCTCCATTAAACTGTTTTGACTGTCTCTTACCTTAGTTCTATACACTATTTTGTGATTAAAAACGAAAAATGCAGACCACAAATTAAACTGTGTGGTATCTCCATCAGACGCCTTATCTCTCTGTGGCGTACAAATTGTGGCATTTCAGGCCTCCATTCAACTGTTTTTGCTATGTCTTACCCTAGTCATTGACACCAGTTTGCTAAAAAAAATTATCTACAGTACAGGTATTTTAAATTGTGGTTTTCTCACACACGGACCGCATATAAGTTCGCTCCCAATTCAGCAATTTGTAGTGAACATGAAAAATATTGCAGTCCATTTAAAATGAACAAGGCACGTGGCAAGGGAAGGGGAAATGAACGTGATGGTGCATGCAGAGGCCGAGGCCTTGAGCAAGCTAAAATTGCACCACAACAAACACCTACATGTTCTCGCCCGATTTTCCTGTCCAAATTACTAAGGGACCACAGCAACACACCACTATTGAACCCAGAGCAGTGTCAATATGTTGTTGGTTGGATAGCGGATAATGCTTCCAGTCAGTTTGCCACCACCACCACTACCACCCTGTCTTCCACACGGTCAAGCCTGAGTAGCTGTGAGTCTGGACCGCATATTCCTCAACCTGATCCTCCCTGCTACCGCCATGCTGAGTGACCGGAGACAACTGAACCCACACTAGTACATTCTGAAGAACTGTTCACTTTTCCATTTATAGATTTGGGACTCTCACCCGGTCCACTGGAAGCGGGGCAAGAAGAGATCACATGTAGCGATGCCCAAATATTTGAGCAGCCACCGTCAGATGAAGGCTACGGTAGGAACCTGTCACAAGAGGTGGACAAAGATGAGACACAATTGCCAGAAAGACAGGAGGAGGACCAGGGTGCAGAAGTAGAAGATGAGGTGGTGGATGATATAGTATCTGACCCAACCTGTCAGGAGAATATGCAAGGGTGTTTATGGTTTTCATGTGGCCATCCAGTTCGTGAGTTCAAAGGCTTATTGGGGTGCATTTCACTTTGGTGCAGGGCAGGCCTTGCATTCAGTGCATAAGCAAACACTATGGTAGTACCAAATGAATAATGTGAAATTGGTTTTCATGTGGCCATCTAGTACATGTGTTCAAAGGCTTATTGGGGTGCATGTACGTTTGGGGCAAGGCAGGCCTTGTATTCAATGCATAAGCAAACAGTATGGGAGTACCAAATGAAAACTTGGAACTTTGGTTGCATGTGGTCATCCCATTACTTGTTCTGTTCAATGGGTTGTTGGGGTGCATCCAAATTTTGGGCAGCCCTGCCACTCACTGCATATGCAATAACAGTATAAGGGACCCACTCTTTAATAATGGAACATCAATGCATAGCCGGCTTACGGCTCTCTAAGAAAAGTGAGGGCCGACTGCTGGCCCTATGAAAATAGACTTTTTGACTTTCAGAGTCCCTCCTTCATAAATGAAACAGGATGTGTCTGATGATGTTTCACACACCACATGGTCAAATAAGGTTGTAAATTTTAAAATGACATTTCCCAGTGAATGCATTTGTCTTGATTGAAAGCAATGGTAAAGGTGAAAAATGCATCAAAAATGCTATGTGTGAACATAGCCCAAGTGGTGGAGGAACATTTTTGTTTTGGGTTATTTATTTTGCCTTAAATACAAATCATTACCCTAGAAAGGATGTTCCTTAACATATTTCCCAGGAAAATCCATTTTGGTTTCGTTTTTGTATGTTTTATTGTGCATCTGTAAAAGTGGCGTGAGTGACTCTGACAACATTGTTCACAGCTGTGACCTGAGAGTCAGAAATGCTTCCAGGGGTATTCCCCATGATGTTCCCATGTCATTTGAGCACTTTTTCCATCAATTTCAGACGTTTATAGACTCTAAATGGACCCCCGGGGGGGGAACCGGCAAGAATGCTTGGTTTTCCCATAGGCTTACATTTGGCTAGTTGTTCGGGTCAAGCACCCAAGCATTCCAATTTGGTCGACCCGAGCAACGAGCACCCAAGCATTTTAGTGCTTGCTCATTGCTGTAAATGAGTAATCATTGTAGGCTGGATCTTGGATCTTGTACTTCCCATAGCCGTCCTGTTATTGATCCTGTTGTAAGTTCCCATTCCCACCATCATCATGGCCCTTTTCCTGATCAGTTCATGTAATGACACGTCGGCCATATTTCTCCAGCAAACCTGCACCCTACCAACAAAAACTGTAGGAAAGAGGGCGTTCCAATGCCACGGACAAACTTCTAGATTATAGAGGCCTCATCCACACTAAAAAAAATTATTTTGTGCTACTAACCGAGCACAGAATGGGGGATCTCAGTTTGAAATTGTTTTAAACATCTAGTCAATGCTATACAGACCTCACTGACAGGCCCCAAAACCTTGTTTTGTTACTAACGTCATACAGTAGGCGACATCTAACTTTGAAATTGTTTGTAACATCTAGTCAATGCTATACAGGCCTTATTAACAGGCACAAAAAATCTTCTGTGTTATGATTGAGTCACCGTAGGAGGCAAAAACAGAAATGCTAGCTAAGTCCAGAAAACCAGAGAAGTTGGCAACTATCAGATTGCAGACCCCTGAACCTATCAACACAACTAGCAGTAGCCGTGGGGGGTTCCTACGATGACCTAGACCCCTCGATCACAGCTGGAGAGATACATAGACCTAAAGAAGGAAAGGGGAAATCTAACTGCCCCAGAGCAGACCCCAAAGCAATAGGCAGCCCCCCACATATAATGACGGAGAAGCAAGATGAAAAACACTTACACAGACAGAAAGACAGGCTGAGCAAAGACGGGGCCCAAAAACTACCTAGATAGGAACGGATAGGAAGGCTGCTGTCTGCAATCTGCCAAAACCCTATCAGAGACAAAAGCCAACAAGCTGATATAAAAATGGCCCTGAAGCAACTAAGCTTCAAAAACTAAATCAGCACTCAGGTACTTTCAGAAGACAGAGCTCACGGAACACTGCACACTCCAGCAGGGAGTGGCAGATTCCAAAAAGCAAGAGAAACAAAAACAAATCTTAAATGCAAAAAAGGCAAAACAGAAAACTTAGCTTTAGGAGAGCAGGAATCAGACTGGTGTCCAAGAGTCCACAGAGAAATCACCCGCAGGGCAGAAAGGGCGTAGGCTGCCTTAAATCCAGTCAGAGACTCCACTCAGCCAATCATCTTCATTAGTCCCAGGTGCCTGATAATCAGGCTCACTACCTTCCTTCACTATAATAGGGAGTTCACCAGGCCTCAGTGACGGAGGGGAAAATGAATTCACAACACTTCTGTTACTAACGCAATAAAGTAGGGGAAATGTCACTTTGAAATTGTTTGTAGAATCTAGTCATTGTTATACAGGCCTTATCGACAGGCCCCCCAAAAAATCCTTCTGTTACTAACGTCATACAGTAGGGGACATTTCACTTTGAAATTGTTTGGGGCATCTAATCAATGTTATACATGCCTTATCGTCAGGCCCCCAAAAATTCTTCTGTTACTAAACTAACATTGTACATCAAAGGATATCTCACTTTGAAATTGTTTGGAACATCTAATCAATACAGGCCTTATCGACAGTCTCAAAAAAAATTATTCTCTTACTAACGTCATACAGTCGGGGACATGTCACTTTGAAATTGTTTGTAACATCTAGTCAATATTATACAGGCCTTATCGACAGACCACAAAAAATTCTTCTGTTACTAACGTAATAAAGTAGGGGACATCTCACTTTGAAATTGTTTGGAGCATCTAGTCAATGTAATACAGGCCTCATTCACACACAAAAAAAACAAAAACAAATTCTGTTACTTATGTCAAACAGTAAGGGACATCTCACTTTGACATTTTTTGGAGCAGATCTTCTTTGTCATTCAGGCCTCATCAACACTGAAACAATTCTTTCTGCTGTGAGTAACATGATTAATCACACCATATTTCACCTTCTAATTTTGTGCCATTGAAATTCAGCTTTGTGCTGAGGTTGTGCAGAGTAAAAACATCTATTTTTAGTTGCTAATAGTGTACTTCTAGCACGCTATCTAAGCAACATGACTAGGAAAAAGCGAGATCATGAAGGAAAGGGGATTAGGCTAGGTGTTCATGGTATACAGTATGTGGGGTAGCTGTTAATATTTCTGAAAGTGAACCACTAATGTGACGCCCTATCCAAAGACAACTGACAACTTCTGATATTGGATGTTTTATTTTTTTTAGTGTACTGCATTGTTCCTGCGTAATTGCAGTCTCTGATATCTTTAGTGGGGCTTATGTGCCTGCTGTTGCTGCTGCTGGAGATGTTAACACTAATTTGTGGAAATGTGAACAGTCCTGCTTGGGTGTACATCTGCTGGGTTGGGTGTAGTGGAAGACTTGTCGGTCCCTACTATACTATTTCTAGATGCCTCTTTGTTAGTGTCTGAGACTAAATTTTGTAAATGAATATATTCCTTGTTGGGTCTCCTTCATGTGTGTTGCCTGTAGCAGTAGGCAGTCCTCCATTGTCTTTGAGTTAACTGCCCGTGTTACTATCCTTACGTTTTTATGACAATAATAATCCACAAAACTGATATATGTGCCACCTGAGTGTGGCAGAGCATCACTTTCAATTTATTGAGGGGTTTTATCACTTATATAGCACCAATAATTCAACATTCACTTTACAGACATTACTGCCACTGTCATCATTGGGATCATTGGGACTCACAATCTGAATTTTACTAAATTTACTACAGTATCTGTATGTCTTTGTAGTGTGGGTAGAAAAATAATAAGCGGGAGTAAACCCTTCCAAACACTGGTAGAAGATACAAATTCTTTGCAGATGCTGTCTTTGGTGGGGTTGTAGCACAGGACTACAGTGCTGAAAGACTGCTAAAGTTTTTGCATTGATAACTGAACATTTCTGTGGTAGTAAGGCTATCACTTCAATTCAATCTGTATGCCTCACTGCTGTTTTGGAAAACCACTGTCAAAATTGTCTTCCAGCATGTTTTAACACTGCTGCATTGGCGCGTTCCTTTCCAGGGGGGAAGCAACAGACAAAATTTACTTTTGTATTGTGGATAGAGCACAATGGCAACCCAGTAGTCAGCACTATTTGGAATCATAACTATACAGGTAACAATCATGTTGTAGACAGTGCTGCAAGAGGGCGCTCATGGGTTGATCTCTTTCATGAAGTCCAACTCCACAGTGTGTTAATGGTGGAATAACACTCAAGCGCATCATCGAGGGAATTATTATTTCTTCATCTCCTAACTCTTGCGCATCCATCACCTCTTCCCTCTTGTCATTTTCATGGTCCTTCTCCATTTGTTCCTCCCATGGCAAACTTCTATGAGACAACAGACCTAAACTTATAGATTGTGATGTCCGTCTGGTGCGAGTCTGGGCTGCAAGTAAGACAGCACCCCGAGCTACCCTGAGACCCTTTACCCCTATACAGGGATCTGGAATTACAGCAGAGCCCAGGAGGTAGCTGTCTGTATAAGAGCAGTGGACCAGAGCAAGACGGTAGCCAGAAAGGGATTAATAAATGGGACCGAAAGCGTTGTCAGGAGTCCAAGTCTAAACCAGGCAGGCAGCAGAGGTACAAAATCGGCAGGCTGAAGGGTCAAAAATCCAGACCAAGGTCAGAGTCAAAAAGCCAGGAGAGTAGCAGAGGTACAAAATCAGCAGGATATAGAAGGGTCAGAAATTCAGGCTAAGGTCAGAGTCAAAAAACCGGGAGAGTAGCAGAGGTACAAAATCGGCAGGCTGTAGAAGGGTCAGAAATACCCTGGACTTCGTATTCCAAGGCACCCCGACCAAAACTGGAGGAGGAGGGGACTGGACAGGATGAATCGGAGAATGGTACAATTTGAGAAGGGACTTATGGAATACATTAGGCAATTTGAATGATTGAGGGAGTTTCAGACGAAAGGCTACTGAGTTAATCACCTTAATAATTTCATATAAACCAATGAACCTGGGACCCAGTTTGGCAGACGGCACTTTAAGCCTAATATTCCTGGTAGAAAGCCAGACTTCATCTCCAACTCCCAGGGGCAGGCCCTTGGATCGCCATCTATTAGCAGAAGAAGCTTGTCTAGCATGAGCCCCTTTTAAGTTTATGTTGACTTCTGACCAGATAGTTTTTAACTCATGTATAGATCTTTCTACCCCAGGGAGCTCTGACATCTTAGCAGAGAATGAACCAAAGCGCGGGTGCAGCCCATGATTACAGAAAAAAGGGGTAGTCTTGATGGAATCCTGGTACTGATTATTCAGGGCAAATTCTGCTAACGGCAGATGTTCCACCCAATCGGACTGATGCTCAGGGACATAACAATAGAGATACTGTTCAAGAGCTTGGTTGATGTGCTCAGTTTGACCATTGGTTTCAGGGTGATAGGCAGAGGAGAAGGGCAACTCAATGCCAATCCGTTTACAGAACGCCCTCCAAAATTTCAAAACGAACTGGGTACCCCTGTCGGACACAATATTCACAGGAGCACCATGCAGTCATACAACCTGAGTAATGAACAGTTTGCTCTTGGTTTCGGAATTAGGTAGTCCAGACAGAAGAACAAAATGATGCTGCTTACTGAATCTATCCACCACCACCCAGATACACGTCTTCCCTTCTGAGAGAGGTAAGTCAGTAATAAAGTCCATGGAGATGTGAGTCCAAAGACCCTCAGGGGTAGGCAAGGACTGGAGCCAGCCGGCATGGCGATTATTGGGAGACTTAGCGAGAGCACAGGTTTCACAAGCCAGTATAAAGTCCTTACAGTCCTTTACTATGGTTGGCCACCAAAAATTCCTGGTTACAAGTCTGATGGTGTTATTGATACCTGTATGTCCTGCAAGGACAGAATCATGCGATTCCTTCAGAACTTGAAGGCGGAATGTGGCCGGAACAAACAATTTTGGGGAGGAGTAGTGTCAGGGGCTTGTTCTTGGGATCTAAGGGTCTCTTCCAGAAGATCCAAAGACACAGCTGAAACCACAATCCCGTTGACCAATATTGGAGTCGGTTCAGAATTCTCGACCTGTGAGGGGCAAAAACTTCGAGAAACGGCATCAGCCCTTTAATTCTTAGCACTTGGTCGGAAAGTGATCACAAAATCAAATCTAGAGAAGAACAAGGCCCACCTTGCTTGTCTAGGATTCAGTCTCTTTGCTGACTCCAAGTAGGTCAGGTTCTTGTGATCAGTAATCACAGTGATCTTATGTTTGGCACCTTCGAGGAAGTGGCGTCATTCCTCGAAGGACCATTCTATTGCCAATAATTCCCGATTACCTATATCATAATTCCTCTCAGTGGAAGAGAATTTTCGGGAAAAAAAGGCACATGGACGAAGTTAAGTGAGGGATGCAGTGCCTTGCGATAGCACTGCTCCTACTCCAACTTCAGAGGCATCTACCTCTACAATAAAGGGGCGGTCAAGGTAAGGCTGAACCAATATCGGGTTAGAGGAGAAACAAATAGATGAAGCTGCGACTCAGAGAAGTCATTATTATGGGGGACTTCAACTACCCTGAAATACATTGGGGAACCGAAACCTGCAGCTACAGCAAAGGTAATAGGTTTTTGACAACTATGAGAGAAAATTACCTTTCACAACTGGTTCAGGACCCAACAAGAAGGGGGGCACTGCTAGACCTAGTATTAACTAACAGGCCAAACCGCATATCAAATATAAGGGTTGAGGGTCACTTGGGTAATAGTGATCACAAAATAATAAGTTTTCATGTGTCCTTTAATAAGATGTGTAGTAGAGGGGTTACAAGGACACTAAACTTCAGGAAGGCAAATTTCCAACGGATGAGAGATGATCTTGGTGCAATTAACTTGGACAATATCCTGAGACATAAAAATGCACAAAGAAAATGGGAGATGTTTGTTAGCATCCTGAATAGGACCTGTGCACAATATATACCATATGGGAATAAACATGTTAGAAATAGGAGGAAACCACTATGGTTAAATAGAGCTGTAAGGGGCGCAATAAGTGACAAAAAGAAAGCATTTAGAGAATTAAAGCAAGTAGGTAGTGATGAGGCATTAAATAAATACAGAAGATTAAATAAATTCTGTAAAAAGCAAATCAAGACAGCAAAGATTGAGACAGAGAGACTCATTGCCAGAGAAAGTAAAAATATTCCCAAAATATTCATTAACTACATATATAGTAAGAAGCTAAAAAATGATAGTGTTGGCCCCCTTAAAAAAGTCTGGGTGAAATGGTGGATGAGGATGAGGAAAAAGCGAATATGCTAAATGACTTTTTTTCAACAGTATTTTAACAAGAAAATCCCATGACGGATAACATGATCAGGGATAAAAATTCTCTATTAAATGTCACCTGCTTAACTCAGCAGGAAGTATGGCGGCGTCTAAAAATCAGTAAAATTGACAAATCCCTGGGCCCGGATGGAATACACCCCCGAGTACTGCAGAAATTAAGCACAGTCATAGATAGACCATTATTTTTAATCTTTAAAGATTCCATAATAACAGGGTCTTTACCACAGGACTGGCGTATAGCAAATGTGGTGCCAATATTCAAAAAGGGGGACAAAAACTGAACTTGGAAATTATAGGCCAGTAAGTTTAACCTCAACTGTGGGTAAAATCCTGGATGGTTTTCTAAGAGATACTATACTGGAGTATCTGAAGAAGAATAACCTCATGACCCAATAACAACATGGGTTCACAAGGGATCGCTTCTGTCAGACTAATCTGATAAGCTTTTATGAAGAGGTAAGTTCCGGACTGGACCAAGGAAATGCAGTGGACATGATGTACATGGACTTTTCAAAAGTTTTTGATACGGTGCCACACAAAAGGTTGATACATAAAATGAGAACAACGGGGATAGGGGAAAATATGTGTAAGTGGGTTAAGAGCTGGCTCAGGGATAGGAAACAAACGGTGGTTATTAATGGAGCACACTCGGACTGGGTCACGGTTAGCAGTGGGGTACCACAGGGGTCAGTATTGGGCCCACTTCTTTTTAACATATTTATTAATGACCTTGTAGGGGGCATAGAGAGTAAATTTCAATATTTGCAGATGACACTAAACTCTGCAGTGTAATCAATACAGAGGAGGACAATTTTAATTACAGGAGGATTTATGTAAACTAGAAGCTTGGGCTGATAAATGGCAAATGAGCTTTAATGGGGATAAATGTAAGGTCATGGACTTGGCTATAACAAACAAGATGTATAATTATGTGCTTAATTGTAAAACACTGCGCAAAACTGTCACTGAAAAAGACCTGGGTGTGTGGGTGGATGACAAACTCACATTTAGTGGCCAGTGTCAGGCAGCTGCTGCAAAGGCAAATCAAATAATGGGATACATTAAAAGAGGCATAGATGCTCATGAGAAGAACATAATTTTACCTCTATGCAAGTCACTAGTGCGACCACACTTAGAATACTGTGTACAGTTCCGGTCTCCGGTGAATAAGAAAGACATAGCTGAACTGGAGCGAGAGCAGAGAAGAGCGACCAAGGTTATTAGGGAACTGGGGGGTCTTCAATACCAAGACAGGTTATTACACTTGTGGTTATTTAGTTTGGAAAATCGAAGACTTAGGGGTGATCTTATTACAATGTATAAATATATGCAGGGACAGTACAAAGACCTTTCCAATTATATTTTTACTCTTAGACCTGTGACGGGGACAAGGGGGCATCATCTACATCTGGAGGAAAGAAGGTTTAAACATATTCACAGATGCGGATTCTTTACTGTAAGAGCAGTGAGACTATGGAACTCTCTGCCATATGATGTTGTAATGAGTGATTCTGTTAGGAACGACGGAACGCACTAAAATAAAAAACTAATAAAGTGCGTTCGCCGCTTGGGGTCCACCATACAGTAGGTGATATAACCGCTGCTAAGTGGTGGCAGAAGCAATATGGCAGTATTGTGGACAGGGTTAACCGTCACCAAAGTGCACAGAGCAATCTGTTAAATCACAGAGATGCCTATGAACATAAACAGATACAATAGGGCTGAGCCTGTTAAAGTCACAGTGCTCAGAATAGTTACACACACGGTATAAGGTCGCAAGAATAGCCAAAGATGGTGGTACTAAGTCCTTCTAGACCTAGCGTGTGTGTAGCGTCGCAGTCGCGAACGCTTAAGTAGGCTGCTACTGCAGCGCGGTGTAGGACACTGCCGCTAAACGACAATGCTAGACGCAAGCTCAATGTCGGATGCTAGCAGCTGTGGACAATGAAGCAGAGGCGCGCTGGCGCTGGTACTAAACTCAATCCCTCACACAAGCGTAATGTTAAAGGGTAAGGGTTTCAAATGAGTCATTCACCAGAATCATGCATTCATCGTCATTCACACAGCAGCAAGTATGGTCTATACTAGTGCATGGCGGAACAGCCATGCACGCCTTTTATAGCAGCCAGGACCTTCCGCATGCCTCCAGATCTCTGAGATGGACAAATGAGATTTGGAGCAGGACCTGAGCACATGACTCCCGATCTCCAATGGGTGATCGTCCCATGAGCATGCTGCAAGGCAATCTCCTCTGCAATCTCTTCTGCAGTGGATAAAGAGCAGGAGACTGCAGAATGTGAGGGTCTGGATTCCTGCATAGCGACCGCAGAAACCTGACTCCTAACATTACCCCCCCCTCCTAGGGCCCCCCTCCCTGAGACTTCCGACCCGCCAACTTGTGCCTATTAGTGGCGCAGGCCTCAGACTTGATCGAAGGCAAGTCTGATGTCCGGGTAGGTGACAAGGAAACCCGGGACACGCGGAAGGCATCAGGGATGGCAAGATCGCCAGGTTTGAGAAGGGACACACGGGAGACAACGGGAACGGAAGTTAAAGTGGGACGCCGCCGTGTGTCGGCGGGCATTGCCACTCTCCATTTGGAGAGGCTATCCCATGAACAAAAGGCACAGGCCTGAATATATTTTTTTACATCCCGAGCCCTGTGTGGCCACCAATAAGACCTCGCCAGTAGTTTAGTGGTCTGCATATAGCCGCAGTGACCACCCCTCCTGGAAGCATGTGCCCACGCGAGAACCCTTGGCCGAAGGTGATGTGGGACAGAGGTCTTACCCGGCGGCACAGAGTTTGGCCATTGTGGGACGCTGTTGTCTGGAGCAACAGCATGTTGACAACGGTAACCGCAAATGGAGTCTTGTGCCGGACACACCTCGAGAACGGCGCGAGACTCCTCCATGGGCTCAGGGGGTGGCATCTCTGGCTCAGGTGGTTCCAGAGGCTCAAAAAAGTTGGGAGCTGAGGTAACCTTCCGCTTGGATTGAGCACGCTCCATACCGCGCTCCGAAATACGGAAGTCAATGCGGGTGGAGATGGCAATCAGTTCCTCCAATGTTGCGGGTACCTCTCTGGTAGAGAGAGCATCTTTGACGTGCTCCGCCAAACCTCTCAAAAAGACAGGGATAAGGGCTTTGTCGGACCACTCCAGCTCGGAAGCCAGTGTCCGAAAACGAACGGCATACTGACTAACCGAGAGGGATCCCTGGGTCAAAGTCAGAAGCTGAAGAGAGGTGTTGTGCGTGACCCATGGACTGAGGAAGACCTGCTTAATAGCTGTTAAAAACTGAGCAGCTGTCCGAACCTCTGGGTCACCACGCTCCCATAGTGGCGTAGCCCACTCCAACGCCTTGTCCGACAGAAGGGAGACAATAAACCCCACCTTGGCCCACTCCGTAGGGAATCGCGCAGCCAGTAGCTCCAGCTGGATATAGCACTGGCTGATGAAACCCCTACAGGAGGCGCCATCGCCAGAAAATTTATCGGGCAACAGGAGGCGGGTAACTGTCAAAGCGAGGGAGGACATGGACATACGCGTAACCGCGTCAGTGATTGCTTGCACAGCAGCTTCGGTGGATTGCGCAGCTAAGAGAGCCCTCTCAAGAGTAGCCAACCAGCCCTCAAGCTGCCGAATGCACTGCAAGAGTTGCTGCTATTCTGCCATCACTAGCCAGACCCTGGCGCTAGTATAATGTTAGGAACGGCGGAACGCCCTAAAATAAAAAACTAATAAAGTGCGTTCGCCGCTCGGGGTCTAGCGTGCAGTAGGTGATATAACCGCTGCTAAGTGGTGGCAGAAGCAATATGGCGGTATTGTGCACAGGGTTAACCATCACCCTAGTGCACAGAGCAATCACTGTTAAATCAGAGAGATGCCTATGAACATAAACAAATACAATAGGGCTGAGCCTGTTAAAGTCACAGTGCTCAGAATAGTTACACACACGGTAACGGTATAAGGTCACAGGAATAGCCAAAGATGGTGGTACTAAGTCCTTCTAGACCTACCGTGTGTGTAGCATCGCAGCCGCGAACGTTTAAGTGGGCTGCTACTGCAGCGTGGCGTAGGACACTGCCGCTAAATGACAGTGCTAGACGCAAGCGCAATGTCGGACGCTAGCAGCTGTGGACAATGAAGCAGAAGCGCGCTGGTACTGAACTCAATCCCTCACACAAGCGTAATATCAAAGGGTAGGGGTGGTTTCAAATGAGTCATTCACCAGAATCATGCATTCATCGTCATTCACAAAGCAGCAAGTATGTTCTATACTAGCGCTTGGCGGAACAGCAATGCGCGCCTTTTATAGCAGCCGGGACCTTCTGCACGCCTCCAGATCTCTGAGATGGACAAATGAGATTTGGAGCAGGACCTGAGCACATGACTCCCGTCCCATGAGCATGCTCAGTAAGAGGACAGAAGGACTTAGCCTCAGGAGAGATTTGCTGCAAGGCAATCTCCTCTGCAATCTCTTCTGCAGTGGGTAAAGAGCAGGAGACTGCAGAATGTGAGGGTCTGGATTCCTGCATAGCGACTGCAGAAACCTGACTCCTAACAGATTCCCTACTAAAATTTAAGAAGTGACTCGATGCCTTTCTTGAAAAGTATAATATTACAGGGTATATCAGTTTCCTTAATATTGCGTTGATCCAGGGAGCTAGTCTGATTGCTGTATGTGGAGTCAGGAAGGAATTTTTTTCCCCAATGTGAAGCTTACTGTTTGCCACATGGGTATTTTTTGCCTTCCTCTGGATCAACATGTTAGGGCAAGTTAGGATAGGATATGGGTTGAACTAGATGGACTTAAAGTCTTCCTTCAACCTTAATAACTATGTTACTATGTTACATTCCTTTAAGACAGAGAATGCATGAAGTGCCTCAGGCTTCCAGTTAACCACATCCGCCCCTTTCCGAGTCAAATCAGTGAGTGGTTTGGCTATCTTCGAAAAACCTTTAATGAATTTGTGATAATAGTTAGTGAAACCTAAAAATCGCTGCAGCCCTTTAACCCCTTCACGACCTTTGACGCCACGTAGGCGTCATGAAAAGTTGTGCCAGAACGACCCATGACGCCTATGTGGCGTCATGACTTTAAAGCCCCCCTGCGGGTCTGGTGACCTAGGTCACTGAAAGGTCACCCGACTCGCAGATACAGGGGGCTTTGTTCATCGCCACAGGGGGCGTGGCTTCGCCCCCACGTGGCTACGATCGCTCTGATTGGCTGTTAAAAGTGAAACAGCCAATCAGAGCGATAGTAATATTTCATCAATGAAAATTGATGAAATATTACAATCCAGCCATGGCCGATGCTGCTGTAGCATCGGACATGGCTGGAGACACCGATTCCACCCCCCCCACCGGCGATCGCCCCCCCCCCGCAACTGAATGACAGCGGCGATCTGCCGCCGCTGTCATGATCTGCCCCCTCCCATTCCCTTTGCTCCCCGCCAGCTTCCGATCCCCCCCTCACCCCATCTCACCTCCCCCGGCACCTTCTAAGTCCCCCCGTCGCTCCCGGTGTCCGGCGGGTCCGGTTCATGGGCGCCGCCATCTTAGAAAATGGCGGGCGCATGCGCAGTGCGCCCGCCCGAATCTGCCGGCTGCAGATTCAATTCTTTCATTTTGATCACTCTCACAGTGATCAAAATGAAAGAAAAAGTAAATAAACCCCCCGATTATCACCCCCATAGGTAGGCACCACTAATAAAATAAAGAAAATATTTTTATTTTTATTTTTCCATTAGGGTTAGGGTTAGGGTTGAAAAGAGGGTTAGGGTTAGGGTTGAAAAGAGGGTTAGGGTTAGGGTTGAAAAGAGGGTTAGGGTTAGGGTTGAAAAGAGGGTTAGGGTTAGGGTTGGAAAGAGGGTTAGGGTTGGAAAGAGGGTTAGGGTTAGGGTTGGAAAGAGGGTTAGGTTTGGAAAGAGGGTTAGGGTTAGGGTTGGAAAGAGGGTTAGGGTTAGGGTTGGAAAGAGGGTTAGGGTTGGAAAGAGGGTTAGGGTTGGAAAGAGGGTTAGGGTTGGAAAGAGGGTTAGGGTTAGGATTGGAAAGAGGGTTAGGGTTGGAAAGAGGGTTAGGGTTGGAATTAGGGTTAGCGTTGGAATTAGGGTTAGGCTTGTGGTTAGGGATGTGTTAGGGTTAGGGCTGTGGTTAGGGGTGTGTTGGGGTTAGGGTTGGAGTTAGAATTGAGGGGTTTCCACTGTTTAGGCACATCAGGGGGTCGCCAAACGTGACATGGTGCAACCATTGATTCCAGCCAATTTTGCGTTCAAAAAGTCAAACGGTGTTCCCTCCCTTCCAAGCCCTGACGTGTGCCCAGACAGTGGTTTACCCCAACATATGAGGTATCAGCGTACTCAGGAAAAATTGCACAACAACTTTTGGGGACTAATTTCTCGTGTTACCCTTGGGAAAATAAAAAATTGGGGGCTAAAAAATTATTTTTGTGGAAAAAAATGATTTTTTCATTTTCACGTCTCTGCATTATAAACTTCTGTGAAGCACTTGGGGGTTCAAAGTGCTCACAACACATCTTACATATGTTCCTTGGAAGGTCTAGTTTCCAAAATGGGGTCACTTGTGGGGGGTTTCCACTGTTTAGGCACATCAGGGGCTCTGCAAACATAATGACGACCGCAGACTATTCCATCAAAGTCTGCATTTCAAAACGTCACTACTTCCATTCCGAGCCTTGACGTGTGCCCAAACAATGGTTCCCCCCCACATATGGGGTACCAGCGTACTCAGGACAAACTGGACAACAACTTTTGGGGTCCAATTTCTCCTGTTACCCTTGTGAAAATAAAAAATTGCGGGCTAAAAAATCATTTTTTGAGTAAAAAAAGATTTTTTATTTTCACGGTTCTGCATTATAAACTTCTGTGAAGCACTTGGGGGTTCAAAGTGCTGCTCACCACACATCTAGATAAGTTCCTTGGTGGTCTAGTTTTGAAAATGGGGTCACTTGTGGGGGGTTTCCACTGTTTAGGCACATCAGAGGCTCTGCAAACGTAACATGATGCCCGCAGACCATTCGATCAAGTCGGTTTTTCAAAACGTCACTACTTCCCTTCCGAGCCCCGACATGTGCCCAAACAATGGTCCCTCCCCACATATGGGGTATCAGCATACTCAGGGCAAACTGGACAACAACTTTTGGGGTCCAATTTCTCCTGTTACCCTTGTGAAAATAAAAAATTGCGAG
Organism: Dendrobates tinctorius; assembly: GCF_039654945.1. Taxonomy (NCBI): domain Eukaryota; kingdom Metazoa; phylum Chordata; class Amphibia; order Anura; family Dendrobatidae; genus Dendrobates; species Dendrobates tinctorius. The sequence continues at coordinate 15,045,318 of NW_027361690.1, forward strand.
CTAAAAATTCATTTTTTGAGGAAAAAAAAAGATTTTTTATTTTCATGGCTCTGCGTTACAATCTTCTGTGAAGCTCTTCGGGGTTCAAGGTGCTCACCACACATCTAGGTAAGTTCCTTGGGGGGTCTAGTTTCCAAAATGGGGTCACTTGTGGGGGGTTTCCACAGTTTAGGTACATCAAGGGCTCTGCAAATGTAACATGATGCCCGCAGACCATTCCATCAAAGTCTGCATACCAAAACGTCACTACTTCCCTTCCGAGCTCTGACGTGTGCCCATACAGTGGTCATCCCCCACATATGGGGTATCAGCGTACTCAGGACAAACTGGACAACAACTTTTGGGGTCCAATTTCTCCTGTTACCCTTGTGAAAAAAAAATTGCGTGCTAAAATTCATTTTTTTTGAGGGAAAAAAAATGATTTTTTATTTTCACGGCTCTGCATTATAAACTTCTGTGAAGCACTTGGGGGTTCAAGGTGCTCACCACACATCTAGATAAGTTCCTTGGGGGGTCTAGTTTCCAAAATGGGGTCACTTGTGGGGGGTTTCTACTGTTTAGGCACACAGGGGCTCAGCAAATGTAACATGACGCCTGCAGACCATTCCATCAAAGTCAGCATTTCAAAATGTCACTACTTCCCTGCTGAGCCCCAACGTGTGCCCAAACAGTGGTTCCCCCCCACATATGGGGTACCAGCGTACTCAGGACAAACTGGACAACAACTTTTGGGGTCCAATTTATCCTAGTACCCTTGTGAAAATAAAAAATTGCCAACTAAAAAAATTTTTTTTAGGGAAAAAAAAAGATTTTTTATTTTCACTGCTCTGCATTATAAACTTCTGTGAATCACCTGGGGGTTCAAAGTGCTCACTATGCATCTAGATAAGTTCCTTAGGGGGTCTAGTTTCCAAAATGGGGTCATTTGTGGGGGAGCTCCAAAGTTTAGGCACACAGGGGCTCTCCAAACACGACATGGTGTCCGCTAACGATTGGAGCTAATTTTCATTTCAAAAAGTCAAATGGCGCTCATTCCCTTCTGCGCCCTGCCGTGCACCCAAACAGTGCCCCCCCCACATATGGGGTACCAGCGTACTCAGGACAATCTGGACAACAACTTTTTTGGTTCAATTTCTCCTGTTACCCTTGTGAAAATAAAAAATAGCGTGCTAAAAAAATCATTTTTGAGGAAAAAAAATGATTTTTTATTTTCACTGCTCTATGTTATAAACTTTTGTGAAGCACTTGGGGGTTCAAAGTGCTCACTACACATCTAGATAAGTTCCTTAAGGGGTCTAGGTTCCAAAATTGTGTCACTTGTGGGGGAGCTCCAATGTTTAGGTACACAGGGGCTCTCCAAACGCGACATGGTGTCCGATAACGATTGGAGCTAATTTTCCATTCAAAAAGTCAAATGGCGCTCCTTCCCTTCCGGGCCCTGCCGTGCACCCAAACAGTGGTTTATGACCACATATGAGGTATCGGTGTACTCAGGAGAAATTGCCCAACAAATTTTAGGATCCATTTTATCCTGTTGCCCATGTGAAAATGAAAAAACTGAGGCTAAAAGATAATTTTTGTGAAAAAAAGTACTTATTTTTTTTTTACGGATCAATTTGAGAAGCACCTGGGGGTTCAAAGTGATCACTATGCATCTAGATAAGTTCCTTGGGGGGTCTAGTTTCCAAAATGGGGTCACTTGTGGGGGAGCTCCAGTGTTTAGGCACACAGCGACTCTCCAAACGCGACATGGCAAGCGCTAAATATTCCAGCATATTTTCCATTCAAAAAGTCAAATGGCGCTCCTTCCCTTCTGAGCCCTGCCGTGCGCCCAAACAGTGGTTTTTGACCACATATGAGGTATCGGTGTACTCAGGGGAAATTGCCCAACAAATTTTAGGATCCATTTTATCCTGTTGCCCATGTGAAAAATGAAAAAATTGATGCTGAAAGAAAATTTTTGTTGGAAAAATTAAAATGTCCTTTTTTTCCTTCCATGTTGCTTTAGTTCCTGTGAAACACCTAAAGGGTTAATAATCTTCTTGAATGTAGTTTTGAGTAGCTTGAGGGGTGCAGTTTTTAGAATGGTGTCACTTTTGGGTATTTTCTACCATATAGACCCCTCAAAATAACTTCAAATGTGAGGTGGTCCCTAAAAAAAATGGTTTTGTAAATTTTGTTGTAAAAATGAGAAATCGCTGGTCAACTTTTAACCCTTATAACTTCCTAACAAAAAAATATTTTGCATCCAAAATTGTGCTGATGTAAAGTAGACATGTGGGAAATGTTATTTAGTAACTATTTTGTGTCACATAACTCTCTAGTTTAACAGAATAAAAATTCAAAATTTGAAAATTGCGAAATTTTCACAATTTTCACCAAATTTCTGATTTTTTCACAAATAAACGCAAAAATTATCGATCTAAATTTACCACTAACATGAAGCCCAATATGTCACGAAAAAACAATCTCAGAATCGCTAGGATGCGTTGAAGCGTTCCAGAGTTATTACCTCATAAAAGGACACTGGTCAGAATTGCAAAAAATGGCCAGGTCATTAAGGTCAAAATAGGCTGGGTCATGAAGGGGTTAAGAGACTTAGGTTGTACCCATTCCTTAATGGGTTGGATCTTGGCAGGTTCCATGAGAAACTCTTTAGCTGAGATAATGTACCCCAGAAACTGTACCTCCTCAGCCATGAAAATGGATTTCTCTAGTTTGGCAAATGAAGAATGCTCTTTAAGTCTCTGGAGAACAGAACAGACATGTTGGACGTGCGTCATAAGGTCATCACAGTAGATCAGGATGTCATCCAAATAAACGACTACATATACCCCACAGATGTCTCTGAAGATATCATTCACAAAGTTCTGAAACACTGCAGGTGCGTTACTGAGCCTGAACAGCATTACTAGGTACTCAAAGTGGCCAAGGGGTGTGTTAAACGTGGTCTTCCACTCATCTCCCCTTCTTATACAAACAAGATTACCGTATTTTTCGCTTTATAAGACGCTCCGGATTATAAGACGCACCACAATTTTTGAGGAGAAAAATAAGAAAAAAATATTTTTTAATAAAATGGTGGTGCCTCTTATAATCCTTGCATCTTATTGCTTACCGGGGTTGGTGGCTGCGGTGTAGAGGGATCCCAGGCTCGCTGCTGGAGGAGGCAGGCGTGGAGTGATGCTGCAGGCCGCATTCAGGGATGAGGGGGGGCTCCGATGTGTGCTGTTGCTGCTGCAGAGTCTTGTGCTGGTGTCAGGTTTCTCCACTTGTCCGGCGGTTGGAAGCCGGTGCTGCGGGTGCTCCGGTGCGGCGTTGTGTGCCCATCGATGCCCGGGGCTCTGCCGACATTGTTCGACAGACCAGAGCCCCAGCATTTCCTCGGTTCCCTGTATATGTGCGCTGAAGTGCCGGTAAAAAAAAAATGGCCGCCGGCGCGTGCGCAGATGGGATCTCGGGACCAGTTCTCGAGAGATGAGATCTGAAATCTCATCTCTCGAGAGCTGGATCCCGAGATCCCATCAGCGCACGCGCGGCGACCATTTTTTTGCAGGCACCACCGCGCGCACACAGGGAACCCAGGGAAAATGGCCGCCGGCGCGTGCGCAGATGGGATCTCGGGACCCACCTCTCGAGAGATGAGATTTCAAATCTCATCTCTCGAGAACTGGGTCCCGAGATCCCATCTGCGCACGCGCCGGCGGCCATCTTTTTACCGGCAGACAGGGAACTGAGGAAATGCCGGGGCTCTGGCCTGTCGCTCAATGTTGGCAGAGCCCCGGGCATCGACGGGCACACAACGCGGCACCGGACACACCCGCAGCAGCGGCCAGCAACCGCCGGACGCCCCCGATCACAGTCTAGGTAAGGCATGTCCGCTTTGTAAGACGCACCCCTGTTTTCCCCCCAAATTTTGGGGGGAAAAAAGTGCGTCTTACAAAGCGGAAAATACGGTATATGCTCCTTGGAGGTCAAGCTTAGTAAACCAACGGGCTCCCAACAGCTGATTAAAAAGATCAGGTATGAGTGGAAGCGGATACTGGTTTTTCACAGTGATTGCGTTTAACTCACGGTAATCAATGCAAGGTCTGAGACCACCATCTTTCTTTTCCACAAAAAAGAACCCAGCTCCAACAGGTGAGGTGGATGGTCTCATAAACCCTTTACGTAAACTGTCTGCTATGTAGACTTTCATGGCCTGACTCTCTGGACCAGAGAGATTAAATATTCTCCCCTTTGGGAGACGAGAATCCGGTATCAGGTCTATGGGGCAATTGTACCCTCTGTGAGGGGGTAATTTCTCCGATTCCACTATGGGAAAGACATCCTCATAATCTCTAAATGCATAAGGTACAAAGGGAGGTTTGATGTTTTCTTGGTTCACTGATAGCGATATACAGTTGTCCTGACACTGTGGGCTCAATATCACCCAGGTGCCAGTCTATGACCGGATTATGTTTGCGCAACCATGGTATACCAAGAATAACTGCAGATGATAAATTATCGATAACAAAAAATGACACATGTTCAGCATGTAATGATCCCACTGACATTGATACTTCCTTAGTAACAAACTCCACTCCACCCTGGACAATAGATGTGCCATTAATTGTAGTGGTTTTAATGGGGGCATTAAGCCTTAGCAGTGGTACACCAAGATTCCTTGCTACCAGGAAATCT